>NC_136071.1:6073796-6818796 GCF_964261635.1 Lissotriton helveticus
CCTTCTTCAGGTCTACGGCCTAATGACATGTTTCTGCCTCCGTTCCTTCTTCAGGTCTATATCCTAATGACATGTTTCTGCCTCTGTTCCCTTCTTCAGGTCTACGGCCTAATGACATGTTTCTGCCTCTGTTCCCTTCTTCAGGTGTATGTCCTAATGACATGTTTCTGCCTCTGTTCCCTTCTTCAGGTCTATGTCCTAATGACATGTTTCTGCCTCTGTTCCCTTCTTCAGGTCTATGTCCTAATGACATGTTTCTGCCTCTGTTCCCTTCTTCAGGTCTACGGCCTAATGACATGTTTCTGCCTCTGCTCCTTCTTCAGGTCTATGGCCTAATGACATGTTTCTGCCTCTGTTCCCTTCTTCAGGTCTACGGCCTAATGACATGTTTCTGCCTCTGTTCCCTTCTTCAGGTCTACGGCCTAATGACATGTTTCTGCCTCTGTTCCCTTCTTCAGGTCTATGTCCTAATGACATGTTTCTGCCTCTGTTCCCTTCTTCAGGTCTACGGCCTAATGACATGTTTCTGCCTCTGTTCCTTCTTTAGGTGTACGGCCTAATGACATGTTTCTGCCTCTGTTCCCTTCTTCAGGTCTATGGCAGCTCTGGTTCTTGGCGAGCCAGTGGCCCCTCGCAGGGCTCCTCCTCATACTCTTGGGCAACACCCCCGAAGCGCGGCCGCCTTCTCTATGCGCCCCTCATACTGGTGGAAGAAGACGATTCCTGGGAGAAGAAGGATGATGGTGGCAGTAACCTTCCTCCCCACAACAGGGCCAGCTGGTACCTGGATGAGGAGTCCGAGGGGCCGTACCGGGCGTACACCCAGCTCCGGGTGCCGGGGCACATGGCACACAGCCTCAGTGAGAAGCGGGGCAGTGCCGACAGTCTGGTGGAAGCCGTAAGTTCTTTATGATTCTCAACATGGGTCTCCCTAGAACCTTTAGTGTCCCTAAGGGGGAGCTGATTGGAGGACAACTTGACACCAGCAGGAGACCAAGGTGGGGAGAGGATAAGACAGCACCTGGGTACAAGAGGAGGCCAAAGGGATTGGGCAGAACCTTACCCGCAGCATGCAGTGACGTAAGGGAGCCATGGAAGAGTGCAGGACCTAGAATGTGTAGCGAACTGTGGTGGAGACAGACTAGGGTAGTAGCTAACATATGCAAGAAGCCAAGGTATTTGCAGGATAAATCAATACTTTAAAACATGACGCTATTCGGTGAGCAGCAAATGTAGCTTGTTGTTGAACCTGCTCCCAAGACCAAACCATGGCATCTATAGTGTGCCTAAACGACAGGGTTTCAAGGCACCTGCTGCCCCTTCTACAGCATGTACCATGTCTGAGAGAACGGTGTTCATCCCCTTTGTGAAAGCACCCCAGATCTGTGATGGCCTAGTATGTTTAGAAAACACTGTCCATATTTTGGCCCCACAGCTTAAAATATTATGAGTTACCTCTCAATTACTAAGGGGACATGGTGAACCTCTAAGCCACTACAGTGTTATACCTGAGCAGGAGCTCCTGAAGAGTGATGTGGGTTATACACTGTTCACAATACGCACATCACCAAATCTAATTTAAAATAAATAAATATATATATATATATATATACACAATGCAAAAAATTAATGAAATAAACCCTCAGAAGTGGCTTCCTGTATGAATAAATTGTCATATATCTTTATAAGTTCTAAAATATATCTCCTGTTACAAGCACATCTACGCATAACAATTAACATACTGGGCATTAGAAGGCTGTCACCCCTGAGCACATCCCTCTCACTGGGCTCTGAGGGATCACCACCTTGGGTAACCCCTGCCTACTGGGCGCTAGGGGGCAATCACCGCTCTATACAGTTCGCCTGCTGTGCTGTGGCAGGCTATCACCCCAAGGTATTGCACACCTGCAGTGCTTTGAAGCTATTTACCCTAGGTGCAGACCACCTACCGGGCTCTAAATTGCTAAAACTCCTTGATCCAGTCTGCCTACAGAGTTTTGGGGTATTACTCCTGAATAAAGTCCACCTACCAGGCTGTAGGTGATTATCACTCCTGGGTAGAGCCTGCCTACTGAGCTATAGGGGTTTATCACTTCTAGGTGCATTCCACCTATTGGGGTCCACAGGGCTGAGAGCGCTTGGGTACGGACCGGCTACCAGAGCCCAAGGGATCATCCCTCCTGGGTCCATTATACTCACTGGGCTCTAAGGGGCTATCACTCCTGGGTGCAGACCCCCTACCGGGCTGTAAGGTTTCAACACTCCAGAGTACAGGCTACTACCAGGCTCTAGGGGCTATCACTCCTGGGTGCAGTCCCTCCACTGGGCTGTAGGGGGCTGGCTCTAATGGGTACCGCCCTCCTACTGGGCTCTAGAGGGCTATCATCCTGGTTGCAACTTACCTACTGAGCTCCAGGTGGCCTTAGCCCCTTGGCATAGCCCTCCTGCTGGGTTCAAGAAAGCTGTCAGTCATGGGTACTGGACACCTACTTGGCTAAAAGGCGTTATTACCCTTGGGTACAGCACACCAATTGGGTTCTAGTGGGCTGTTTGAACTGGCCTCAAGCCACCTACAGGGCTCTGGGGGATCATCACCACTGGGTACCGCTCACCTCAATGATGGGTACTGCCCGCCTCCACCGTTCATCACTTTAAATACATGTCGCTACTGGTGTGATCAGGGCTCTAAACCGGTTTGCCTTCCCACGAAGCAATACCTTTAAAACTTTCCAAAGGAGAGATTAGTCGCTCCTGGACATCTCTCCCCTTCTGACTAACAAACACTTAAACACCCAACAGTCCATTGCCAATTGTAATTCGGGACAGAGTGCGTAATAAATGGCTTTTAGCACATGCTCTCCTAGCCGGGTGTAAGACAGAACCATACAGGTCACGTTTGTCATCCGTTACGCTTACCATCCACGGCAGATCACCACTTATCAGCTACTGGACAGGCTCGGAACAACGGAAGACATCGGCCACTACCGCTGGCCACTCGAAGCACGAACGTGATCCAACACGACAGGCCCCGAGTAACTACATTCTTTCAAGAGAAGACTGTTACACAGTCCATCCTGACAGATCTGACCATCTCCCCCTCGCCCCCTTCCCTGTTCAGGACCATAAAATCTCAGAATAGACGACCCTGTCCAGTGTCCAGCATAGAGGGCTGTAAACGTAAATAATTCCATAAGCAGGACCTGCAGAGCTGATGAGCAAACGTCAAGCCATGAAGCATAAACTGCATCTGTGTCTCAGACCTCATCCATCACACGCTAAGCACTGAGTACAATAACCCCGCCTCGGTGGCTATCACACACAACACGGAAGCACTTTGTGGACAAGCGCTTCAGCGCTCCCCCACACGCATTGTTAGTAATCTCTATATACCTGTCACAGTTCAATCTCCCTCCTTGCTCATTTTGTATCCCTCGGACCTGCCAGGGACTCTCTGTCGTCATTGAGGTTGTTCACTCACTTCTCACTGATACGATACTTCTCTTCCAGGGAATCCTCGTCAATAGTCATAAGCACTGATTAGTCCCGCCCACACGCGGCGATCCCGGAGCACTTGGAAAATGTATGCATATATGCATAACAAAACATTCTACCATAGTGCCTCACATACATGTCTGCAGCCTAAAGAAAGGCTAAAAGGGGCCAGATTACATTGAACTTTCACTTAATAAAATAAATCCATTGCATAGAAATGTCATAGAAAATCTTTCACAAAACTTTTTAAAAGGAAACCGAATATGAGAGACTATGTTAGCCAATAAATAGGCTGCAATGCAAAACATAGTAGGGAAAACTGGCACAGTGCTTCTGAGAGCCTCACTGTCCCCTCTGCATTCATCGTGCTTCACAGGTGACTATTAGGGCAGTTCATTTTTCTTGTTTCTGGAGACAGGATTCTGGGGCACAGAGCTCTGCCTTTTTGGCTAAAAGCATTGGAAAATCTTTCCAAAACCTTTCTTATTAATAACATTCAGCATTTTTCAGCTCCTAGAGTGCAGATAAACCTTTTTCTGTTGGAAAATAATGTATTTACTTCTCAAAAAAGGCTTCACTTTTTGTGAAGTGTCCATCCTGTGGTAAGAAATCCCAGACGGGTCCTCACTCTGACTGTAGTGTGTGCCTTCTGGAAACTCACAAACCTGAGACTTGTAGTCACCATCAGAAGTTGTTCAAGCGAACTCTAAACTACAAGGAGAAGATCAGACCTCATTGCCTCCAAGAAAGAAGGCAAGCTAAAACAGCTGGCTCATTGAGTGGCCTTGGGCAAGTTCAGTCTTTTTCCAAAGTGCCGGTCTCTCACTCCAAGGAGTCTTGCAGCGGTAGATCCATAGAGACGTTATCATCAAAGAACAGGAGATGCTCCTAGTCGACGTTGAGAAGTATGACGTTGAGGACAGAACAGGACAGAACAACTACTGGTGTGCTTGCCGTCGACAAGTATGCTGTCAAAGGTGCCGTCTAGATACTACTCGATGTCAAAGCATCCTTGACGTGCGCCATTGATGCATACGTTAGAGTCAACGTCAACATTCCATTGCCTATCGCCATCAAAACTTGTCGACATCAAAAAAAACAACATTTGACAATGAAGCAGAAGACACAGGGCCCGATTCACAAAAGTAATCTGAGACAAAATCCTAACTTTACGACTTTCGATATTCACAATAGGCGTCTAGGACTAGTAAAGTTAGGATTCCTAACTTTACTACTCCTAAATGCCTTTTGTGAATACCGAAAGTCGTAGAGTTAGGATTTTGTCTGAGATTACTTTTGTGAATCGGGCCCAAAGTCTTTACTAACAAAATCGCCACCCGCGACTGAGTCTAGGCCTCACTCTAAATCAAGAGGCAGATCCCAATCGATTTTGAATAAATATCCACGCTGGCTTCAAAGTTTTCTATATAGACCTGTGCAACATATATCTGACTGCGAATATTCTCAAGCTTAATCGCCATCGAGGGTTACAACTAAGATTCAGACCTCCAGCCCTCCAGCTCCCAGGAGGTCTGCATTGCCTCATTTTTCTCCAGGTGCACTGTCAGTGCCCCCTACTGCTCCGACAGGGGTCCTAGGAAACCCGCATTTTACGACTTCTCCAAATAGTTTTTCACAAATATCGAGTAGTCTACAACATCATTGTTCCAGATCAAGAGTTAAATCTAGGAGAACGTCAAAAACCAGATCTATATCCAGCCACTCTAGAAGATCGAGCGGAGGGTCTAGATCTTGGCACAGAAGAAGAAGATTTCCATTGTGGAAAGCCACTGTGAGAAGTTGGCCTGGTATAGGATGTCCACTATTCTAGTGAGCACCTTGTATCAGTCCAAACAACCCTGATGGTGATGGTTGTAAGTCAACCTTATAGACCAGCTATCCTAGTGGTAGCATGGACAAAGCAGTCTTAGGCTAAAACTGGAGAGAGCATGTGAAGCCAGCTGTTTTACCATATGCAATCCCTTTAATACCAAATGAAAGGACACCACACAGGATATATATTCAAAATATATATGTATTTATTTCTAACACAATCCTCTGAACTCTTTATGAGGTCAGAGGCACCAGCACAATACAAGATAGTTAATTAAAATACAATAAGTTGCACAAAATACAGTAATGCCCTAGGGGCACTTCGAACCATATACTAAAATAGTGGTATAAGAACCACGTCACGAACAAAGGATAGGCCTAGGGCCTGGAGAATCGCTGGGGCTACGCTGTACTACCAAAGGATAGAGAGCAGGAGGCCCACGGGATGCGCGTGCAGTGTCTTTACACACATGCGGGTTCTCATAGAGTTAGAATGGGAACGAAAGAAATGGAAACTAGTTCTTTTAGGACACTTCCGGATGTTCTAGGGAAAAGCTACTTGAAACTAGGACACTAGGATAGTCAATACCCACAGGAGTACCGAAATACTCGCGTTACCTCACCCACAGGACGCGGGTGCATAGGTGTCAAAGTGTGTCGGGTTTTGACGCTGATTCCTATGGAGCCTTGGAGAAAGATACTGCAGGCGACCAGGAGAGATGTGTCCGGGTGGATCCAAGGGCGGATCGAGGATGACGAGTACCTGAAAGCAGAGGGGACAGAGTCTGGGTCACTAGCCAGTGACCAGGATGGAACCAGGAAGGAACCAGGCGATGTTGGGAGCAATCAGGTGATGTCGTGAAGCTTATCTCTGCAGCCACGTGGACCAGGAGGTGTCGACGACAACCAGGCACTGGATACGGACTGTCCCACAAAGGATCTCGCTGTCGGCAGTGTCGGCTTCCGGATTGGAGTCAACAAGCCTTGGCAAAGGCAACCCACGCAGAAAAGGAAAATGGCTTCCTAATCAGACCAGCAAGGTCTGATGGGCTGCTCCTTTTTCAGGGGAGCAAGGGCCAGTCTGGAGCAACCAGACCAGTATTGTAATTCAAAGGTTTCGTCGTCACAGAGGCAACTAGCCAACGGGCAAGTGACCGGACAGACGCGTCAAGCAGGAAAATGCAGAAGGGCCCCACGCAGAACTCGTGGAGTGTGGAGAGGTGATCTTTGGTGCAGTTGGTGCTCGGGCTGGGGCTTCTCAATCCCCAATGCACAACTTCGAGGGTGCCTCAGAAGTTGCACGGAAAGCAATTCGCTGGCTTTCCAAGATGGCCGGTCCCACGTCTCTCGTCGCCTCCACGGGTCTCAACTCTGCTATGACTGTGGATCGGGCTGTTGGAAGTCTGGAAGTCCGGGTCTTGTCAGGCTCTGTGTTTGGGCTCCGGCAGGAGCATCGACAAAGCAAACTGTTGATCGCTTGATGGTGCCTGCTTGCACAGGGTGGTCACTCCTTGACCACAAAGGAGATTCTTCAGGCTTCTACGTTGAGTAGGATGTCGAAGGTCCAGAGTTTCGTATCAGAGTTTCAGTCAGGATGAATCTAAAGTCTTGGGACTCAGCTCCTACCTCTATATCAAATTTAGGGGTTGGATTACCTGCTAGGTCCCTCCTATGGGTGGGACCCAGGAAGGGGTTGGTTACACCCCTTTCCCTTTGTCCAGTTTCGCACCAGAGCTGGGGCTGGAGTGCCCCAGCACAGGTTTGAACTGGACTATGCATGGGACACCTTGTGTGCCCCAGGCAGTGTCTCATTTCATTCAGCCCTCCCTGCCCCAATACACTATGGCCTGTCTGGGGTGGTGCTAGCACCTCCCTGTGACAGTAAATCTATTGTCCAAGCCTCCCTCGCTGGAAGGACTCCCAGCAGCAGGAGGTCAGACTTGTGTCTGTGGCAGCAGCATCCATTTTGTGATGCTGAGGCTCTGGTTAACTTTAACCAGGATTAGTGGAAGTAACATGTCTTCTCCCTCTAGAGGGTTGGAATGCTACCCCCGTCGCCAGAACTGGCGAGGGGGTAGTATTCCAAAGCATATGACACCTTACACGACATGTTTTGATAGAGCCAAACCAAAGTTAGCATTTAACCGCGAGGTTCATAATGCACTTAAGAGTATATGGTATGGCAATATCCTAGAACAGCTCTAAGGACATGGTTCTGAAAGCTGCAGACGGGGAACATCGTTTACAACGCGGTGTTTACACCGCGTTGCCTGTACAACGATGCCATTACAACGCTAGTCGTTACTATGACTTGCGCTGTATGGCGCTGTTGTATAAGGAATATTGTAATTTTATATTCCAACACCTTCCCTACTGTTACGTGGACTGGTGTTGGAATATAAAATTATAATATTCCACAATCCACGCCCTACAACGCAAGTCGTTGTAACGACTTGCGTTGTAATGGCAGCGTTGTTATGTACCGCGATCTAAAAGATCGCGTTGTACTGACATACATCCCTGCAGACAGGCTCAGCTCATGCTAGAGCACCATCTCACATAAAACCAAGCACTCTGCCGCCAGGATTGTTGAGGTCTGCCATAGGAGTGACTTATAGGTGTCTATGTGTCTAGATATAGGGTTAGATATAGGTATACTATATCTACGCAAGGGGTGATTACACGACCTTGCCCAAGTTGAGTGATCAGGCTGTAGTGTCAGTTTGGATGGCCAGCCAGGGGTGGCATAATTCATGCTGCAGCCCCTGGTAGGCCTTGGATGCACCTATGCCCTGGGTACCTATAGTACACTGTACAGGGGCTCATAAGGTGACCCAGTATCCAATTAGGCATGTACCTAAAGTACATGGTGTCCATTTTACAGAGAGAGCAGATAGCCTGGGGCCCTGATTAGCAGGATCCCAGGCCAACTAAGTCGAAAACCAGCTAAACACTAGGCAAAAAATCTGGGTTAACCATAGTCAGATATCCACCTTCCTACAGCCACTACTTGCTGATCATTCAGAGAGGATGCACCTACTCAGACAGGTCCACCTCCAGCAAGAGCTTCTCCAATAGATGATCTTCTTACTTTTAACAAGGTTTTAATAGGAGGGGCAGCAAAATGAAATATTGATATACCTATTTACCCCATCTACGTGATCTTCTGTGATCTTTGAGACGTTACATCAGGGAGCAGCAGCACCGCCAATGCTTCCTCTGGTTCCTGGCCTATTAGAAGCTGTGATGCAATTACTCCTTACGCGTTCATCAGTGAAGTCTCCTCCATCTCGATTTGTTGGAAAATATAAGCCACCTGACCAGGAGCCGCTGCTCATTAGAAGAGATCTTCCCCCAGATTCGGTCATTGCAGCGGCATCAAAAAAGCCCCAGACTGTTTCTCCTTCTTATTCCGTACCACCAGACAATGATAGTAAACAAGTGGATGCTTGGAAAAAAGATGTGTGGAACATCAGTATCTACAGTGAAGGTGCTTCTGCCTTGTCGGGAAGGTATGATAGACCCTGTGGGATTCATTACAAAGGTTTACAAAGAAACTCCTAAACGAAGACTTTGAAGAGATCTTAAATGAAGGTGGCCTGGAGACACACCATATACAAAGTGCAGCAGCGGACACGTCAGATCTGGCGGCTCATGGATATATTAACTTGGGATCATTCTGGCTCAGACTAACTGGATTCAAGCAAGAAGCGCAACATCGAATTCTGAATTTGCCATTTTCAGGAAAAACATTCTTTGGGTCTCATGCAGGCGACTAGATGTCCCGAAAGAAAACGGAGATGGACACCTTGAAGGCTGTTGGTCTGGAGAATTGGAAGGAATACAGTTGGAGGTGCAGGCCCTACGATAGGAGATATTTTCCTCAGAGGGTTCAAACCCCTCACTCGTCTCACCAACAGGCTCCAGCATCAGCCGAGACAACCCTATCACCCTCGAAAACCAAGATGTAGGGGACCCCAGCAACAATCTACATCTGCAAGAAAACCTTGGCTAAACGATGAGCTCTTACTTCCTCCTCTGTTTTTCACTCCGGTGGGGGGAAGTATTGTCAAACATCTGGAAGAGTGGCACCTAATAACAGACAAACGAGTATTGACTATTGTTCAGAATGGACATTCTCTTCACTTCGGATCTCCTCCTCCTTCAGTTCTACCATCCAAAACATCAGCACATCAGAAAGACCGGCTTCAAAAGGAACTCAACAATCTGTTGCAGAAGCGTGCTGTGGCGGAGGCTTCTCATCGCCAGAGAGGACTGGGGATTTGTCCTCGATATTTTCTGGTGTGAAAAAAAGTATCAAAAGAAGAAATTCAGACCCATTCTTATTCTACGAGTACCAAACAAGTAGATAATGAAAGAAAAACTCAGAATGATGGCTTTACCCCAGACCTATTCTCAGCTACACCAAGGAGTCTTAATGTATTCAGTAAACCTCCAAGCTGCCTACTTTCACATTCCAATAACAAAACATCGAAGGTTTCTTCAGTTCATAGTAGGCTCTCAACCATTACAAAGTCTTATCTTTCGGACTAAAATCAGCTCCTCGAGCATTTGCAAAATGTATGGCCATCATCGCAGCCCATTTCAGGAAACAAAAAATCTTCATCTATCCTTACCTTGATGACTGGCGAATAAAAGGCATATCAGCAACGGAGACAAAGAAGCATTTCCAGTCTTGCTTCAAAACACTAATCAACCTAGGTCTTCAGGAAGACCTTAGAAAGTCTACAACCTAACCAGTTCAAAAGGCGCAATACCTTGGATCCATGCTGGATTCCCACTCCGCAAAGGTGTATCCGTCATTGAGGAGGTTATTATCGATCAGTCTGAAGTATCACAACCTTCTTAGCTGCTCGTCATCCAACGGCAAGGCAGAGCCCATCTGGATTTGGGTCAATGGCTTGCTGCATTTTTCTAGTTCCTCATGCAAGACTTCACATACGGTCCTTGTAATAATGCCTAGAAGATCAGTGGAATCAGTTCTCGGACCACTGGGAAAAGAAACTGACCTTCTCCCAGGATGCAATCCAATCTCTTCCATGGTGGAAACAACCAAAGAACCTATTAGTAGGAATACCATTCCATCAAGCTTCGCCAGCTCAAACATTGATCACAGATGCCCCTCTGCAGGGATGGGGAGCTCATATGGGACGCTTGCCACACTCAAGTGATTTGGTCGGACAAAGAAAAGACTCAATATATCAGTCTTCCAGAATCGAGAGCTGTTTATCTGGCCATTAAGTCTTTCCTTCCATCAATAACAACAAATTCTGTTCTTGTTCAGACCGACAATACAACAACAACGCATCACATGAACAAGCAAGGAGGGACTCACTCTCGACCCCTATGTCTCGAAGCTCAAGCCAAATGGAAATGGTGAATAGCCAGGAACTTAACCATAATGGCTATTTATCTTACAGAGGTTCAGAACATACAGGTACAATCACTCAGCCGGGTATTTCAGAAAAATCATGACGAGACATTTTTCAAGACTGGGGCTATCCGCATATAGATTTGTTTTCAGATGTAAACCACATAAAATACAGAGGCTACGCATCCATATTCTTCCTGTCAAGATCAAAAGGGTATGCCCTTTTGATAGACTGGTTATGGAAATATCTTTACGCATTTCTCCCAATCCCTCTTATACTAAGCGTTTTGAACAAATTATCCAAGTTCAAAACCAGAATGATAACGATAGCACCAGAAATGGCCTCGTCAGTGGTGGTTCACGGATCTTCTTCACCTGTCAGAAAAAACATGCAAGAGATTGCCGTGCAGGCAGGATCTCCTGTACAAGTTTGGGGGAGAGATACTGCACCCCAACCTTCCATCACTGAACTTGACGGCTTGGCTCCTGAACTCCTCCAATATGGTCATCTAGATCTTCCGCAAGACGAGACTGCATGGACATATTACAAGAGGTTAAAAGACCTTTCATAAAAAATCGTATTCCTTTAAGTGGGAGCGGTTTTGCTTATGGTACATCCAAAACAGCCACAAGCCGTTCTTTGGTCAGCAAGAAGTGGTCATATCTTACCTACGTCATCCTGTCAAGGTTTACATTTGTTTTCTATTGAAGTACATCTTGTGGCTATAATTGCCTATAGAAAGTCTCTGTCACAGACCTTTTTTCTTTAGAATATCTGTAATTAAAAACTTCCTAGGAGGGCTCTAGGAAGTATTCCCTCAAGTTAAATCACTGTCTCCTCCTTGAGAACTTAACATTGTCCTCTCCCAATTAATGGGACCCCCGTTGGAAACCCATTCGTAAAGCCTCTTTACAACATCTTACATGGAAAGTGGCTTTCTTAGTAGCTATTGCATCAGCACGCAGAGTGAGTGAAATTCAGGCATTATGTTCTGTTGAACCGTACAGAGTATTTCATACTAACAGAATTGTAAAGAGAACTCATCCCAGTTCAGAGTTTCATATTAATCAGACAATTTCATTACCTACCTTTTTTTCCCAATTCATCGACTCCAGCTGAGAAATCTCTACATCCTCTCGTTAAGAATTCTGATACATTACCTATACAAAACTAAAGATATAAGAAAATCAGATTGTCTTTTTACTAATTCTGGTCCTGTAAGAACAGACTTTCCATCATTAAAACCAACCATTTCTAGCCGGATAGTTTCCTGTGAACCTCTTTCATACCAATTACCTAAGAGGCCCCTACCTGATAGACGTACACATTCCACAAGTGGGAAACGCTGCAGCTTCAGATCGTCTTAGAAATGTTCGCATTTCAGAAGTATGTAGAGCTGCTACTTGGAGATCTGTTCATACCTTTACTAGACACTACTGTCGAGATTCAGACTCGAGAGCGGCTACTCACGTCAGGCAGGCTTCTTTGAGGAACCTTTTTGGGTGATTGCTGGGGCTATTTTCATTTCATGTCTACTTATTATGGGATAGGCTTGCTTTTCTGTTCAGTCATAAGACTGTTGATGAGGATCCCCTGGAAGAGAAGGATTAGTTACTTACCTGTAATCCTAGTTCTCTTTCAGGGGTATCTGCATCAAAGTCATAAGCCAAGAACTCTTGCAAGGAGCTTTTCGCTACTGTCAAAAAACTATTGAATCTCCCCGCTGTAAAACAAATGGAAAGTACTACAGAATTATGTAACTCTCGTGGACAGTACTTTGTAGACAAAGTCACATCAGTGTATGAATCTTTTAAGAGTAATAACAACGCCTATAATTCAGCCGAATACTCCGAGCAAGGCATGGACTTTTCAACTCCCAAAACTGGGCTTTGATTCTTACCTCCTGCAGTAGAACAAATCAACCTGGAGGTGAAGAACATTAGGTCCGGGGGCCCAACGGACCCTTGTCCACCGAAGGTGATGCATATATTCTCAGAAATACTAAGTGAACAACTAACTCTTCTGTTCACAGAGATAATTCAGTCAAGCCATTTTCCAGATACATGGAAAACAGCGTCTGTGCTCCCACTTTTAAAAAAAAGCCAATCCGGACCCAAAACAACCCAGCAGCTACCGTCCAATATCAAGAAATCCATTCCCAGCCAAAGTTTTTGAAAAATTGCTTAATAATCAACTGACAGAATTAATAGCATCTAAAAACTATTTGGACCAATCACAATATGGTTTCAGGGTAGAACATGGAACAGAAACCGCATTGGTTATGGCAGCAGAGGGACTCAGGAGCATATTAGACGGAGAAGGGAAGGCCGCCTTCATTCGATTCGATCTCTTGGCGCCTTTCGACACTGTGAACCACAAGATACTTCACGCTCGTCTAGCAGAATTGGGGCTCCAAGACTCTACACTCACGTTGATGCAATCTTTTCTAAGAGACAGATCCTTCTCGGTCAAACTGGGAGATTTTACCTTCAAAATCCTTCAGATCACCTTGTGGAGTCCCCCAGGGCTCCTCCCCGAGCCCCACGCTCTTTAATGTCTCTGTTGCTCCGCTGGCAGAGATTATCAGGCACTGTGGGTTTCTGCAGGTATCGTATGCGGACGACACCCAAATAGTGGTGTCAGTCGCAAGCAATGTGGAGGAAACAGCTGAGCGGTTCAATGACTGCATGACGCAGGTTGATCATTGGATGCAGCTAAACTGCTTGACGTTGAACGGAGATAAAGCCGAGGTTATGTTACTGGGATCAGAGGCTGACTTCGGGTCTCCTAAACGGTGGCCGGCCAGGTTGGGCGATTGCCCAAAACCAGTGGGCAGGGTTACAAATCTAGGAGTCATATTTGACAATAAACTGACTGTTAACGCCCAGATAAACAAACTCTCTTCGACCATCTGGTGTATTTTAAAAATGATCAGGAAAGTTTGTCCATTTATTCCTTTTGATTCACGCAAAATGTTGGTCACGGCATTCACCTTGTCCAGACTAGATTGAGGCAACGCCTCGTATGCAGGGATCCAAGCCCAACAGCGATCAAAACTCCAGCGACTGCAGAATGCTGCTGCGAGGCTGGTCATCGACATTCCCAGAACTGAACCAGTTGGACATAGACTGAGGGCCCTTCATTGGTTACCCATGGAAAAAAGGATTATGTTTAAATCACTCTGCCTGGCCTTTAAAGCCTTGCGTGGGTTCGGGCCACAGTTCTTGAGATCACACCTGAATTGGTATGTGCCGAACAGAAGTTTGAGATGAGCCCACACAAAACCTCTACAAGTTCCTACGTTTAAGCAGGTGAGGTGGGGCGGGAGAAGCTTTTTGTTGCGGACTGCCAAACACTGAAACCTCCTCTCTATCGCGATAAAAAGCAGTCCTTCGCTTCTGCATTTTGGAAAAGCCGTAAACACCTGGCTTTTCTCCTGTTAAGGTAGCACACTTTTCTTTTCAGTAATTCTCTGTGCATCGGACCAAGCACCAAGACGCCTTCGGGCAATCGCACGCATTATACATTTCAAAATCAAATCACAAGCAACCCACCCACCTTCCCGGACAGGGATTACTACAGCTCTCAACAACTGACTCACCAAGAAATCCTGATTGTTATAAAAATTACCTGACCTGTCACCTGTGAAGCATGATGGGATACAAGGGGTACTCTGAGGTTCTTAAAGGCACAGTGCCAGTTTTTCTCGGCTATGCTCTGCATTGCAGCCTTTTGGCTAACAGTGTCGCATATTCCCTTTACATTAAAAAAAAAAAATCTTTGTGAAAGATTTTCTATGGTAATTTTTATTATTGACACCATTTCTATGCAGTTGGTTTCTTTTAAAATGAACATGTAATGTGATCTGGCCATTTTTAGCCTCTCTTCAGGCTGCAGGCATGTATGTAAGGTACTTTGGTACGAGGTTCGTTATACATATATGTACACATGTTCGAAGTGCTCCAGGATCCCCGTCTGTGGGCGGGACTATTCAGTGCTTACGACTTTGATGAGTATTTCCCTGGAAGAGAACTAGGGTTAAGGTGAGTAACTTTTCCATCTTCCTGACCCTTGAACATTTCCACTACTCACTGTAGTTGTCTCACTGACCCATGTCCTTGTGACCTTTCCTGGACTATGTTTCTAACATTTTCTCTTCTTGTAGGTTCTGATATCCGAAGGACTGGGCCTCTACGCCAAGGATCCCAAGTTTGTCGCTTTTGCAAAGCGGGAGATTGCGGACGCATGTCACATGACCATTGATGAGATGGAGAGCGCTGCCAGTGACCTGCTGAGTCAGAAGCGGAAGGGGAGCACCAGCAGCGGACCCTTCAGCGAGTCCTCGGCCCCGTGCCAGATCTACAGCGATGAAGAGTCGCTGCGGTGCCGCGACGAGGAGGATCTGGGGGATGAGATGGCCTGTGTCACGTCCTTCTGATGTGATGGGCTTCAGTGGGCTGGCCCGACCAGCCCGAGGTTCACTGACTGGCGGTGTCTACATAGAGTGGAGATTATTGGAACATGGCCCTCAGTGACACCTAAGTATTGGGTGGTAGGGATGGCCAGCTTGGGTGTCAGAGACTAACATTGCTGGAGCATGGTCTTTATAGATACCTAGACTCTAAGCCCTGGGTGATAGGCATGGCTATTCCAGGGATTGAAGACAAATAGACTCTACTTAGAGCGGACATCACAGGAACATGGCCGCCAGAGACACCTACACACTAAGCATTGGGAGGTAGGTATGGCCAGTCTCTACTTAGAGCAGACATCACAGGAACATGGCCGCCAGAGACACCTACACACTAAGCATTGGGAGGTAGGTATGGCCAGTCTCTACTTAGAGTGGACATCGCAAGAACATGGTGGCCAGAGACACGTACACACTGAGCATTGGGAGGTAGGCATGGCCATTCTCTACTTAGAGCGGACATCGCAGGAACATGGCCGCCAGAGACACCTACACATTGGGAGGTAGGCATGGTCAGTCTCTACTTGGAGTTGACATCACAAGAACATGGCCCTCAGAGACACGTACACACTAAGCACTGGGAGGTAGGCATGGCCTTTCTCTACTTGGAGTGGAAGTCGCAGGAACATGGCGGCCAGAGACACCTACACACTAAGCATTGGGAGGTAGGCATGGCTACTCTCTACTTAGAGTGGACATTACAGGAACATGGCCGCCAGAGACACGTACACACTAAGCATTGGGAGGTAGGCATGGCTACTCTCTACTTAGAGTGGACATCGCAGGAACATGGCCGCCAGAGACACGCACACACTAAGCATTGGGAGGTAGGCATGGCTACTCTATACTTAGAGTGGACATCACAGGAACATGGCTGCCAGAGACACGTGCCCATTAAGCATTGGGAGGTAGGCATGGCCATTCTCTACTTAGAGTGGACATCACAGGAACATGGCTGCCAGAGACACGTGCCCATTAAGCATTGGGAGGTAGGCATGGCCATTCTCTACTTAGAGTGGACATCACAGGAACATGGCTGCCAGAGACACGTGCCCATTAAGCATTGGGAGGTAGGCATGGCCATTCTCTACTTAGTGTGGACATCACAGGAACATGGCTGCCAGAGACACGTGCCCAGTAAGCATTGGGAGGTAGGCATGGCCAGTCTCTACTTAGAGTGGACATCACAGGAACATGGCTGCCAGAGACACGTGCCCATTAAGCATTGGGAGGTAGGCATGGCCAGTCTCTACTTGGAGTTGACATCACAGGAACATGGCCGCCGGAGACACGTACACACTAAGCATTGGGAGGTAGGCATGGCCAGTCTCTACTTGGAGTTGACATCACAGGAACATGGCCGCCAGAGACACGTACACATTGGGAGGTAGGCATGGCCAGTCTCTACTTGGAGTTGACATCACAGGAACATGGCCGCCGGAGACACGTACACACTAAGCATTGGGAGGTAGGCATGGCCAGTCTCTACTTGGAGTTGACATCACAGGAACATGGCCGCCAGAGACACGTACACATTGGGAGGTAGGAATGGCCAGTCTCTACTTGGAGTTGACATCACAGGAACATGGCCGCCGGAGACACGTACACACTAAGCATTGGGAGGTAGGCATGGCCAGTCTCTACTTGGAGTTGACATCACAGGAACATGGCCGCCAGAGACACGTACACATTGGGAGGTAGGCATGGCCAGTCTCTACATCACAGGAACATGGCTGCCAGAAACACGTGCCCAGTAAGCATTGGGAGGTAGGCGTGGTCAGTCTCTACTTGGAGTTGACATCACAGGAACATGGCCGCCAGAGACACGTACACACTAAGCATTGGGAGGTAGCTATGGCGAGTCTCTAACTACAGTAGACATCACAAGAACATGGTTGCCAGAGACACATACACACTAAGCACTTGGAGGTAGGCATGGCCTTTCTCTACTTGGAGCGGACATTACAGGAACATGGCCGCCAGAGACACGTACACACTAAGCATTGGGAGGTAGCTATGGCGAGTCTCTACGTACAGTAGACATCACAAGAACATGGTTGCCAGAGACACATACACACTAAGCACTTGGAGGTAGGCATGCTAGGGTGAAACCTTGGGTAACACAGGCTGGCTAGAGAGTAAGCAGGTACCCGACCCTCAGAGACACCTGTACACTAAGCATTGGGAGGTAGGCATGGCCATTCTCTACTTAGAGTGGACATCGCAGGAACATGGCCGCCAGAGAGACGTACACACTAAGCATTGGGAGGTAGGCATTGCGAGTCTCTACTTAGAGTGGACATCACAGGAACATGGCCGCCAGAGAGACGTACACACTGAGCATTGGGAGGTAGGCATGCTAGGGTGACACCTCGGGTAACATATGCTGGTTACAGAGACAGATGGCAGGGAGCACCCGGGTTACCTCTGCACCTTCTGTGATCCTCTGCATGACCAGGCTCTACAGGCAGGACAGGGGACTCCCGCAGAGGACTGTCAGCGCCACCTGCACACCGCTTCCTTTAGCACCGGCGCCCATTCTCCCCCTTAACCTGCACAACGTGTTCTGAGCCAGAAGGCAGAACTTGGGCCACTTTGAGCACCAGAGGCTTGCTGAGACAGTAAAGAGGTGGGCAGGGGGCCTTCAGCATCCCCTCCACACTCATGAGGTCCAGGGGGCTGCATTGAAAGGGAAGGAGGGCCTCAAGCTCTACTTCTTCTCCCATCTCTTGGGGGTCTCTTCTCCAAGCTTGAGACTGAGCGTGAAAGCATCACGAGCGGCACATGGGTGATCAAATCTGTGGCCGACCATTCTCCCAAAGCAGGAGTGCGCCAACTCGGAAGAACTTTTTTGACACGTGAGGTGTCACCGCTCCCAAAGAGAACTTTAATGCGCTTCTGATGTATATAAGTGTTTTATTTAGTAATAAAAAACCAAACACTGTGACCTTGTTCTTCCTTATATTGTCTTTTCTGTCAGGTGCTTCAAAAAGGGTTTGAGAGATTCTGCAGAACTGGGCTCTGTAAGGCATTGGTGGTCAGGACCTTTTAGGGGTGTTCTCTCTCCATCCCTTGAACCTCTGAGTCTCCGCTACCTTTGACTACTCTTTATTTCTGATGGATACAACTACCTGCAGTTCCTATCTGGATCCCGAAACTTTTGGATACTTCTCCCACACTGGCAGGGGGTGCCTGCTGCCCCTCAGCCGCACATGACATCACTGGAGTCATAGAGCGCCTCCGTTGGTGTGATGACATTAGTTCCCTTTTTTTCTGTGCCATCGACTCGATCTGGCGCTCTTCAACCCCCCTCAGGAGAAATTCAACCTTTTCTTTAAATTTTTTTTATCTCAGTAACAGTTCTCTTCAAAATGTTGTTGCCCAAATGGTCGGGATTCAAGTTGTATAGAGACTGCGGTGGCCAGATGTCCATCACTGACCCTCACGCCACAACTCTATCCAGCCACAAAGTCTTTAACTTTTGTAGCTCCTGTCAGAAGATGAGTCCCAAGGTGATCGAGCTGCGTGAAGCCAAGATGTTTACCAATCAATCAATCAATCATAGCATTTGTAAAGCGCACTACTTACCCATGAGGGTCTCAAGGCGCTGGGGTTATGGCTCAAGCACAAGATGAGCGGCGTGGTTTGAGAAAAACTCAACCATGAACCAAGTCTCCTTCGCCTCGCTCTTCTAGGTCTTCAAGAAGAAAGCAGACGACGATACATGAATCCAGCAGAAGATCTTCAAAAGGCAGGTCTCCACCACTGGCGTCACCCACTTCAGATCAAAGTCAGCCGGAGAAGAAAACGAAAAACAAGTGGAAGAAGAACCACTCTCACGAGTTTGGACATCTGCACCCAGACCTTCCTGCCCCAGCGATGGATCCTTATCTGTTTCTGAAGGCAACGTTAAATCTTTTTAACATGGAGATGACCCCCACTAGTCTGCCCCTGTGCCTCATGGGACAGATGGCCTACTCATTCAAGCGTGCCATCAAAAGGCGCCTTTTACACCATTCATGCCTCAAGGATCTTGGGTTACTACAATCCCGATGCCGTGGCTACGACTGATGCAGAAGTTGACTCACCCACCGTTGTGCATTTTGATGTCGTCTTCTTTGACATTGAATCCCAATAGAACACCGGCACCGCAATTCTCAAGACCGACGCTGCATCAAACACCAGCAGCACCACAACCGTCACCGCCAACACCGCTGGCGCCACAGTCAATGCCGACTAAGCCACCACCCTTGCCTTCTACAGATCCGTCGTCCTTGCCAGCGAATCATCATTCTAGACGAGAAACACAAAGATGACTGGAAGACCAAAGGTACCTCCTGGTGATACAGCCGAACAGGTCTTCATTGACCGGACTTTGGAAGACTAAAGGACGCTCCTCGCCCGCACACCTGACGCCCCATTGCTTGGCGGTTCATACCAAGGATCCATTTTGTTCCGTTCCTATCTTATCTTCATTTAAATCAAACTACACCTATATTATTGATGTTAGTTTCATTTGTTCACCTTGAGGGTGCAATAAAAAAATGGATGGATACTGACATCATCACGCTGACGGGGGCGATTTATGGCTCTTGTGACCTCACGCGGTGCAGCGTGCAGAGTCAGGTGGAGCGGGCACCCCCTACAGGCATGGGAGAGCTATTGCAAAGTTTCCAGGTCCAGGCTGGGAATGTTCAAAAGGTGAGGAATCTGCAGGCAGATATTGTATCCACCTGAAAAAGTGTTAGTAAAGGTAAGTACCTTCTCTTTTCACCCTTAGCCAGTCTTACTGTTCTTTTTCCTGCCCCTCGTTTACCAGTTTTTTTTACCCCGTGCATCCTTCTGCCCCTCCCACTGTTCTAGCATTCTTCTGCAGTCTACTTTCTATTTATTTATTTTTTGCCTTAATGTCCTCTTTTTGGTGCACAAATTATGCGCATATGAAAACTTCTAATTTGGTTGTTTTTGTTTACTAAAATTTGAAATTGAAATTTTGACTGAATACCCTACGGCTGCCACCAGGCTGATGTAATACCAGTGTGGACGGTGTTTTTATTGCAAGAGCAGAAAAAAGTAAATCAGCAAATTATGGTCATTTTCCTTGAAATGAAACTGTAAAAAGTGAAATTGAACTAATAGCCTGTGTAGATGCGTAAAGTGTCCCTTCCCCAACCAGTGCCACTCCTGCCCAGAGTTCGCAAGAACAAAAAGACAAACCAGGTCTAAGTAATCCTTGTGGGTCTGGACTGGGCATGGAAGGTCTGGTATGCTGAGCTGTTTAGCTTGAGCACTGGTCCTCCGACCAGGCTGCCTCATCGGGGGGATCTTCTGTTGGAGAAACAGGGCGGGGTTCTGCACCCGATCCTGAAAACAGTTTACCTTCTTGCGTGGAGATTGTGCAGTGACAGTTGACAGCTTTCAACCTTCTGCCCGAAGTCTGCAATGTTATCTTGGCAGCCAGGTGCCACTCCACTAAAACGGCATACACCTGCCGTTGGAGTACGTTAATGGCGTGGTGTACAGGCAGACACGTTGATCCTCTTTCTGTACTCCCTGCCAGGGATCTTTTGTTTATTCTTTCCTGAGCCCAGCTGGCATCTGCTTTGGGCACTTTGAACAGCTATCTTTCTGCCATATTGGCATTTCTGCATTTGCCAAATCGGCCTTCCCTCTTCAAGTCCCCTATTGTACATAGGTTTTTGAAAGGTCTCCAAAAAATTTTTCTACCTACACGGTTTATTATGCCACAATGGTACCTTAATTTAGTCGGCACATTTCTAATGTGTGCTCCTTTCAAGCCGTTACACAGCAGCCCTATCAGGCTCCTTACCATCAAAACTACCTTCCTTGTTGCCATAACATATGGCCGGAGGGTCATTGAGCTACAGGCTGTCATCTCAGCCTCTGTACCTTACCATCTATCCAGACAAGCTGGTGGTCCTTCGGACTGGAGCGTCCTTCCTACCAGGTAGTAACTCCTTTCCATTTGGGCTAATCAATCAGCCTGCCTACCTGTTACCCGGCCTCAACGCTCTAAAGAAGAGGAGGGACTCCATCAGAAGGACTCAAAAAGAGCTTCGTCTTTCTACCTGGACAGCACTAAAGTGTCGTTGGAGGATCAACTCTTCATGGGGTACGTCGGAGCCAAAAAAGGGAAGGTCAAGCCGAAGCCGATCATCTTGTGATGGATAGTGCGACATCTGCTTCGCAGTGGCCAAAAAGCAAGCTCCTGAAGGTTTGCATGCTCACTCCACCAGAGCAAAGGCTGCAACCACTGCGTTAGTACGTGTAGTGGCTGTCCTGGATATCTGTTCAGGCTGGACTGTTCCCATGGGGCACAGGGCCAAGACTGATTTGCATATGGCCATGTCTGAACTGGAGTGGCTTGGTGAGCAAAATAACGATGGATTAAACCAAGATCTGTGACTGGGGGTGAATGTTTTGCCATTGTGCAACATTCCGTCCATCATCTTGTGTGTTTTGTTGTTCACCCTGTGTGGGGAGGGTATGCCCAGACGTGGGTCCCGTGCTCACTAAGCCACTGGAGTCAAGCTATCCTGGCTGATGAAGGCTGATAGCCAGAAACCGGTCCTAGGAAGCTTGTTTCCAGTCCAGGGAGGACCTGGCTTGGCAGTTCGGGCTGGACTGTTCCCGTGAGGCACAGGGCCAAGATTGATTTGCATATGGCCATGTCTGAACTGGAGTGGCTTGGTGAGCAAAATAACGATGGATTAAACCCAGATCTGTGACTGGGGGTGAATGTTTTGCCATTGTGCAGCATTCCGTCCATCATCTTGTGTGTTTTGTTATTGCCTGGAATGACATTGCACCATTACAGACTCCAGCTGCAGATTCCTTACCGACCGACCCGTCCTCCCCGCTCTGTGCGCAGATTTCGGAGTAAATAGGTCCTCAAAAACAAATAGTTATAATCACACGCATCCTACTAACTACTGCACCAGGCCTCCAGCACATCACCCATGCACTCTGCTTTCACCAATCTTGATGGAAAACCTCCCCTTCCCCAACGAACCTTCTCGACCCATTAGATCAAATGATCCTCTGTCATATAGGATATCCACTCTCTCCTCCGCTGCTATGGCACACTGTACCACGTCAACCCATACAATGATTGTCAAGTTGTGACAGTCCTAGCTGACCCACACAAAGAACCCAGGCTTAATTCCATATCTTTAAATATGAACAACCTCACACGAGTCACCACCACACAAACGACTCTGGACGACCCCAACCCCAAGCTGAAACGCCTGCTTCTCAACTGCTGATCTGTAGTGAGACATGCAGCAGATATTGCCACCCTCACCCTTGAACATAATCCTGATCTTTTAATGCTGGCTGAAACCTGGCTAAAGGACTCCTCTGCACCTTTCCTCGACTCACTAGTAAGGCTGAGGGGCGTTGCTTGTGGATTTGCACTCCGTGGAATTAAACGGAGTTGTGTTTTAGTGGCTGGCAGCATGCTTGGGAGGGTGGTTGGGATGGGGGGGGGGCTTTTTTGGGGTGTTTAAGAATCAGGGGAAGGGATGGGATTTGGGATTTCTTTATTTTGGTATACAATATTGGACTGGACCATTCATAGAGAGAAACCGAGCTGTATGCCGGGCTACCTGCGGGGGGGGGATGGACGGAAATCAATAGTGTGCTCCTGGGACCCCTCGAAGAGATCTTTCGATTGCAGCCAGCGCTAGGAGGACCACACGTTTGCTAATGTATGTCATTGTACTTCATATCGCCTTCCCAACTGGTTTTTCATGATGCCCAAGGGGCTGTATGTATATTTTTAGAAAACCAATAAAAGTATGTTTAAAAAAAAATAATCAATGACCCTTAGGTAAACAACCTAAAAACCTTCCTTACGGGGTGCAGAGTAGGAATATCGACGGAGCAATATCGTGTTACATAAATATCTCCGCAGAAATATCGAGTGGAAGAAATCGACAACAAAAATATAGTTTGACCAGAATATCGACTGATAGGTAAGTAATATCGATAACAATAATATAGTTGTAATAAATATCGTTTACAAAAATATAGTTTACAAAAATATCGATTTATTAATAATGTTATGTATTTTAGTGTTTTTGAAGCGAATTGATTGTCATTTTATTATATGTTTTGGAATGTTATTAGTTATTAATGTATTTTGAGTTGAATTTTTTGTTATTAGTTCCGTAGCGGGTTGTGGGTTTATAGGGGAATAGGGTGGGAAGTAATTTAATTATATAAAATTAATTGATTATTAATGTGTTAATTTATTAATAATTGTTTAATAATTAGTTGTTAATTAATTTCAATTAGTCAATTATTAATTAATTATGTTAATTGATTAATTATTTTTAGGTGTGTGTTGTGGAGTTTATATGTGTAAATGGTGTGAAGGGTGGTGAGTAATTAATTATTTATTGTTTAATTATTAAATATTTTTTAGATTAATTACCATTAATTAATTAGTACTTATTAATTGTAAATGTGTAATTAATTATAGGTTTGTGTTGTGGTGTTTATAAGTGTATATGGTGTGAAACCTGGTAATTAATTAATTAATTAATTAATAAAAAAAACATTAATTTTCATTAATTAATTAGTAAATAATAAATGTAATTGTGTAATTAATTGTAGGTGTGTGTAGTGGATATTATAGTGTAAATTAATGTGTAATTAATTATATTTTATTATCTTTGTTAATAATAATATATTTAAATGTATATATTAATTATGTTTATATTTGAAATTAAATTTACTAAAAATGTTGATAGTTTTTTTTTTTTATTGTTTTGGGTTCCCGCGCTTTCCCTACTATTGTACTCTCTGGAGTGGGAATAGTAATTTTTACCCCTACGCTATCCAACGCTTTCCCTACTGTTGCACCCTTTGGAGTGGGAATAGTAATTTTTACCCCTACACTATCCAACGCTTTCCCTACTGTTGCACTAACTGGAGTTGGAATAGTAATTTTCACCCCTACGCTATCCAACGCTTTCCCTACTGTTGCACTCTCTGGAGTGGGAATAGTAATTTTTACCCCTACGCTATCCAACGTTTTCCCTACTGTTGCACCCTTTGGAGTGGGAATAGTAATTTTTACCCCTGCGCTATCCAACGCTTTCCCTACTGTTGCACCCTTTGGAGTGGGAATAGTAATTTTTACCCCTACGCTATCCAACGCTTTCCCTACTGTTGCACCCTTTGGAGTGGGAATAGTAATTTTTACCCCTACGCTATCCAACGCTTTCCCTACTGTTGCACCCTTTGGAGTGGGAATAGTAATTTTTACCCCTACGCTATCCAACGCTTTCCCTACTGTTGCACCCTTTGGAGTGGGAATAGTAATGTTTACCCCTACGCTATCCAACGCTTTCCCTACTGTTGCACTCACTGAAGTTGGAATAGTAATTTTCACCCCTACGCTATCCAACGCTTTCCCTACTGTTGCACTCTCTGGAGTGGGAATAGTAATTTTTACCCCTACGCTATCCAACGCTTTCCCTACTGTTGCACCCTTTGGAGTGGGAATAGTAATTTTTACCCCTACACTATCCAACGCTTTTCCTACTGTTGCACCCTTTGGAGTGGGAATAGTAATTTTTACCCCTACCCTATCCAACGCTTTCCCTACTGTTGCACCCTCTGGAGTGGGAATAGTAATTTTTACCCCTAGGCTGTCCAGCGCTTTCCCTACTGATGCACTTCCTGGAGTGGGAATAGTAATATTTACCCCTTCGCTATCAAATGTTTTAACTCCTTATGTTTTTATTTTGTTATTAAATGTATGTATTATTATTATTTAATACTTTAATGTGTTAATTAAATATAGAATATTTTATTTTCTTCAAAATGTTTTATATATGTGCTTATTTTATTTTTATATAATTATTAAAGTTTATAAATTAAATAAAGATAATAATAAAATGTATTTAAGAAAATATATGTATATGTACACATTTATTGTGTTTAAAATAATTAAATTAAGTTTATTTGTTATAGTTAAAATATAAATGTAATTTAATGTATTTGGTTAATAATATTAATATTATATAATTATTTAATTTAAGTCATTATTTTTTAAAGTCGATATTTTTTACATCTATATTTTTGAGTCGATATTATTGTACTTACCTGTTTAAGTATAGGGAGTCGATATTTTTGTAATCGATATTTGTACAACTATATTTTTGTAAACTATATTTTTGTTGTCGATATTTAAACAGGGAACCCCTTACGGACCTCCATCTTACCCAAATATGTGACAGCCCTACTCACATCAAGGGAGCAGCCCTAGACCTAATCACTGGGAAATCCAGCTCCATTCAACTGCAGTCTATTGTCCCTTGTGATTGGTCAGACCACCACTGCATCACCGTCCTCATCACAGAGGCTGCGAGAACTAATAAAGTGCAGCAAAAAAACAAACACTGGCAAAGCAGCCTCCAAAACATTAACCTGGATGATCTGACAACTCTCAGTGATAACATTTTACCTCCTCCTGGGGATAGGGCCAACATCCATGACCTCACTGAACACTACAACCGCTCTATGACCAGCATTTTAGATACAATTGCCCCTTTACAGGTAAAAAGAGTGTCTTCCAAAGTCTCCAAACCCTGGTTCAATGGTAGTCTAAACGCTGAAATAAGAAATCTGAGACTATCAGGGGGATTACGGAGATCCTCGCCATCCCTGGAACATCTCAGACAGAAGCGATCATTGGGGAACATCGATAACAAACGCATTAGAACCTCTGACTCTAACCACTTCAAAAATAAACTTGAGCAAGCAAAGAATCAACCCGAAAAGTTGTTTGAAATTTTTATGCTCCAATCAAACTTCCAACTCTCTGCCCCTTAAGATCCGCTCAGAACCCCAGATCCTATCATTTAGGAAGTTGCTTAAGACTCATCTGTTTTCTCGGTAGTGTTAGCTGAGTCTTCTCCTTTTTTGTGGTCTGTTGCGCCGGGATGCCCCTGGGTAAGCCGAGCGCATTATAAGTTTCATAATAATAATAATAATAATAATAACTCAATCTCTCTCTCCTTTGCGACCCGGTCCACAACTAAATTGCAAAAAATGTGCTACCTTCTTAATTGAAAAGAAAAGAAAGATAGAACACAAACTGCGGACTACAATGGAGCACGTACCGAACTTACCGCCTTTCACCCCCACCCTCAGCCTTTGGTGCCTCCGCTCTCTCCAGTTAATACCCCCAAGAACAATGCCTCTTGGAGCTTATTCGAAACCTTGGATGAAACACCATTCTAAAAACTCACAGCATTGAGACCATCTGACCACTTCAGTGACCCCTTGCCATCGAATTTCGTCAATTAAATTGAACCATCCATACTCCCGCACTGGGCCAAGATAGTTTATGCCTCACTGCTTCAAGGCTCTATCTGAGACTGTGTAAAGGCTGGACAGGTCACCCCTATTCTTAAAAAACCTACTGCTGATCACACTGTCCTACATGACTCCCGCCCAATCTACGCTGATTTTTTTACGCTGCTAGAATGAACTTCCAATTACTTTACCTGTAAATTTGGGGGAATGCTTAATGGGGAATTAATTGAAAAACTGTTTTATTTAAATTTGATATTAGAAAGTATATGAATTCAATCTATTTTACTTGACTTGCACGCTGTATTTTGCTGAACTCCTCTTCGGGGAGTTCGGATGTTCCTTTAAGAGCGGCCATCTTTTTGGTTTTGGCGCTCTAGTGGTTAGCGGGCACCAGTACTTAATGTGCCTTCCACCATAGACATGCAGCGGACGCGCGCAGCGGGTACCAAAGGCAAGTCCATCTACGAGCGTCCACGTCCGGAACGCGGCCAGCGGCAGCCATGCTGCTCGAACAATGACATCTGCATTTTTAAAAGCATTGAACACTACTTCTAAGCTCTGTGACATTTGTCTCTTACCAAATAAAATGATTGGTTCCTTTGCTGCACCGCCTGTCACCCCTTATGACAGGTCATTAGTAAAACCTTTATGTAGGGTCCTTATGAACGCCTGTTCCGTGTGCAAACATCCCCAAGAAATCCATGACTTGCTTCTTGATTCTCAGCTGGATTCTCTTTTTATCACAGAATGGTGGCTTAAGGGATGGTGCAATCCTGATATTGTCCAGGCCTTTCCTCCAGGCTATACTGTGTTTTTAGAATCCTTAGGTGATGCTTTAGCCCCACAAGTTCTTTGGTACTCAAATGCTACCATCTTGGGAGATTTTAACCTCCATCTTGAATGTAGTAATGATTCTGAAGTAGTACATTTTTCGGGCACACTAAATACTTTTGTTCTCCATCCGTTGGTGGTACTCCCCACACATTGTGCAGGACACCCTCTAGATGGTATCTGTTCCAATCTTTCAATAATCACAGTTGACCCACCTATCCGTCAGGCGTGGACGGATCATATGTTGATCCCGTTCAGTATCAATCCAGTTCTCCTCGTGTCCCCTCAGCGCCAACCCTGCAAATGGCACGTAAACGAGCCAAGCTGATGGCCGACCCCGAAATGACCACATATGCATCTGCCTCCACCCCCACTTTGGCGGGAAACACTACGGAGGGCGTTCTGCGTTTTAAGACCAGGATAACTAAGGTCAGCGATAAACTAGTGCCTTTAGTTCAAATAAAGAGGAAACAGAATCCCCAGCCCTCAGCCCCCTGGAGCACACAGGCTCAAGCAGCTTGAGCCGAGGTGGAGAAGAGCCTATCAGGCAGAAGATCCAGGGCAGGTTAGATCACCCCTACAAATCTACCATACTCAGATCAAGCCAGCTATAAAGGTCTATGTTTCTAAGCAGATAACAGAAGCCAAACACAATCAAAAATCTATCTTTACAATTGTTAAATCATTCTTTCAACCTAAAGTCTTAGATGAGGATATACCCCTCACAGACTCTATGCAGTCAAAGGTCTACCTTTTTTGAAGAAAAAATTCAGAACATCCAATGCAAGTTCAGCACTACTCCTTTGTCCAGACATGATTTAGAGGCGGACCCCCCTCACGTGGGACCCTCCCGCCAAGCGTTTCACAGAATTAGCCTAGCTTGGTCCCGACAAGCAAGTCAATCTTGCAAATCAGGCTCCCCTCTTGTCCCTTGCCCTCCTCTCACTGTGGACATTGTGAACCCACAGCAGAAGTCCCAACAGACTGAAACTTGCTGCTGCTAAACCCGCTACAGAAGAAAGATGTAGCCGGCCCCTCTGCTCTCTCTAACGTCCGTCCTATCTCCCAACTCCCTGCCCTTGGGAAAATCATCGAAAAATTGGTAAATAGCCAACTGATGAATTTTTGGGAAAATGCAAATATTCTCCAACCCCGGCAGTCTGGCGTCCATCCCGAACGCTATACGGAGTCATCGCTACTGGGAGTTGCAGATACCAAAAACCTATCGCTAGATGCTGGAAGGAAGGCAGTGCAGATTTTATTGGATTTATCAGCTGCATTTGATACCATCTCTCATGACATCCTATTATAGAGGAATACAAATGGTGGCTTTTTCCATCGGGCCCTGGCCTGGTTGAATCCTTCCTTTCAGATCGCAGGCAAACAGTAGCACTAGGACCATATTCATCACCTGAAAAGACCATCACTTCGGTGTGCCGCAGGGCTCATCCCTCAGCCCTGCATTCTTTCATACATACATGTCCCCACTCATAGCTCCGATCTCCTCTTTTGGTTTCGAAACAACCTCATATGCGGATGATGCGCGGCTGATTCTGGTTCAAGACAAGGAATCAACAGAGGGCAATTTCAAGCTTTGCCTAACAGAAGTTATTCGGTGGATGCAATCCAACCACATTAAATGCAATACCAACAAGACGGAGATTATGCTTTTAGGGCTGACCAACCCCTTCGATGCAGCACTATGGTGGCCAGACTATGCACCCCCCTGCCTAATACAGTCAGGTAGGAAAAACCTTTGACCTGAAATTTGACGCCTCTTTCCTTTCGTCCACGAGCGCTTGCAGTGGCAGAAATATGTTTCAATTTAATAAAATCATTGAAAATAAATTAAGAGGCTATCTTCCCTGTGCAGCAAGAAAGAGAATTGCATTTGCATTAATTACGTCGAGAGTGTACTATTGGAACAGTCTATATGCATGCGCCACCAAACAGGTATTACAGAAGCCGCAACCGGTGCAATAGGCAGACGATAGGCTTGTATTGGAATTGCCATGCCGATCCTCAGACTTAGCGGCTCTCAAAGCCCTTCATTGGTTGCCAATACATAAAAGGGTCTTGTTCAAAACTAGGCCTGAGCGGTAAATTCTGTTCCACTTGCAGAATTTACGGAATTTGGGTAATTTCACGTTCCGCGGAGAACGCGGAATTTTCAAAAATTCCACGATCCGCGGCTTCGCAGAATTTTTTGCTTGTTCGCGCTTTCAAAATGCGTGTTTGCGAGATCTTTCTCCCCGAGCACGCAAACAGCTTTCGTGAACAGGAAAAAAGTATCGCGAATGGGCAGAACAAGCAATTCCGCGTGTTCACAGAACTTTTGCGTACTCGCTGAGATTTTTTACCGTTTCGCGGTGCTTTGCGTAGCGCGACTATGCAAATTCCGCCCACCCCTATTCAAAACCCTGTTGCTCACTTTTAAGAGCCTATAGAATGTCAGGACCAAAATTTCTCCTTTCCAGATTTACTCATCACATCACCGCTCGGACTCTGAGGTCCTCGTCGGCTAATCTTCTCAAACCTCCAACCTTGAGGTGTAAGACCAAAGGTGGCAAGTCTCTGGCGGTGTTGGGAGCCAGGGCCTGGAATCAACTCCCCAGACATCTGAGATTTATGGACTCAGAAATGCTTTTTAAGAAACATTTGAAAACGTGGATCTTTGCAGCTTCGGATTCAGCGCGCCGCTCTCTTACACAGGGACCCTCGCTCATGGCCAGTCTTGCCGCTATGAACTCTGCACTTCTGCGCTCAGCGGCAGGAGGCTCCATTTGGAGTGAGAGTAACGCTTTACAAATGCAACATTTGTTCATTCATTCACTGAAAAGTGGGCATGCTTCAATGTCTTGTGATCACAGTTGATGTGACAAATACCTTCCTCTATGGCTCGCGAAGAGGAGACAGACACCTCTACAAGCCCCCTCCTGACTGCCATTCACAAACCGTTGCAAAACCATTTTTCCAACCTAAGCAAGCATTTGTAATACCATTGGTCGTGCATTTTCGAGAGTTTGAGCTATTGGCAATACAATAGCTTAAACACTCACAAATGCGAGACCTATTGCATTGCAAATATGTTTTTGTTTAATAGCGCCCTTGCGGCACTATCACATTCATGAAGGTCGCATCCCTAGTGGAACTGCGGTATGCAGAGCTTTGACAACAAAAAGTATCTGTTTGTCAAATTGATAAACAGATGTTTTTTTTTTAAGTGCCCATGCCGCGCTTTCACTTACAGACAGCTTGTTCCTGGGAGAGAGTGAGCAACACGGACCTTCTGTGGCTTGATTACTTCATTCAGAAAACGGGCCAACTTTATCTGCCGGCCTGAACTGAGGCCAGTGACCGGCCGCTTCCCTCCCTGTGGTCTGCATAGCCAGACCTACACGCGCAAAATAATGTGAGCCGCCCTGATACCTGCAAGCTTCTGAAGCCTGACACCACGCCTTAAGTCCTGCTCTGCGCCTATTGCAGGTGTGAACACGACATACCTACGCCACGGCAACCTTTGTGCCCGCGTGCAGAATCTGTTTCCCAGTCCCTGTCCTGAAGAGAACCTTGAATACTTAGGTTCGAAACGTGTCGACAATACCACCCTGTGGATACAACAAAGGGTGCCGCTAGGATGTAAATCATACCACCACTCTGTATCCTAGCCTTGCAACCCTATTTAACGTTACACCACAGGCTTTCGTTGACAGGCAGGCTTGTTTTTGATCTCAACCCCGCCTGTCACTTGGTTTTTTCAATCTCTAGGACTGGTTCCCGTTTGTTCGCTTATGGATTAATCTCTGCACTGTATATAATTGCAATTTATTTGAATTATTATACATTTGTGATTGTCTTTTGGTGTGTCTAACCAATCTTTTGTTTGATTCTTTGTTGTAAACTTGTAAATGTGTGCATTTGTAGATACTGTATATATGAACCTTTTGAATTGACAGTGGTTTTGTTTGTGCTTGTGTTTCAAAAAATTGCTGATAAATGTAAAAAAGAAAAATAAACTTGTTTGGAAAATTAAATCCAGTGGTCACACGGTACAGATTGACTGTGTGTCTGGTGAATTGTTTCACGAATAATCCTGTCCAGCCACCCTGTTCTGTTTTTCCTTTTTCACTTTAATAGCGGCTGCGCCCTTTTCATTAGATGTGGCTTGTGTAAAGAAAGGCACGTGGCCTCCATGGATGTGAATGCGCCACATGGGCGCTAGTAAACAAAAAAAATAAGTGCGCCTGCTATACTTAAATGGAGTGCCATTAGTAAGTAAAATAAATAAAGAAAGAAATGTGGCCGCTATAGTTAAAAGGAGTGCTATTAGTAAGTAAAAGAAAGAAAGAAATGCGGCCGCTATAGTTAAACGGAGTGCTATTAGTAAGTAAAATAAAGAAAGAAAGAAATGTGGCTGCTATAGTTAAACAGAGTGCTATTAGTAAGTAAAATAAAGAAAGAAAGAAATGCGGCCCCTATAGTTAAACGGAGAGCCATTAGTAAGTAAAATAAAGAAAGAAAGAAATGTGGCCGCTATAGTTAAACGGAGTGCTATTAGTAAGTAAAATAAAGAAAGAAAGAAATGCGGCCGCTATAGTTAAACGGAGAGCCATTAGTAAGTAAAATAAAGAAAGAAAGAAATGTGGCCGCTATAGTTAAACGGAGTGCTATTAGTAAGTAAAATAAAGAAAGAAAGAAATGCGGCCCCTATAGTTAAACGGAGAGCCATTAGTAAGTAAAATAAATAAAGAAAGAAATGTGGCCGCTATAGTTAAACGGAGTGCTATTAGTAAGTAAAATAAAGAAAGAAAGAAATTCGGCCGCTATAGTTAAACGGAGTGCCATTAGTAAGTAAAATAAAGGAAGAAATAAATGCGGCCGCTATAGTTAAACGGAGTGCCATTAGCAAGTAAAAGAAAGAAAGAAAGAAATGCGGCCGCTATAGTTAAACGGAGTGCTATTAGTAAGTAAAATAAAGAAAGAAAGAAATGCGGCCCCTATAGTTAAACGGAGAGCCATTAGTAAGTAAAATAAAGGAAGAAATAAATGCGGCCGCTATAGTTAAACGGAGTGCCATTAGTAAGTAAAAGAAAGAAAGAAAGAAAGAAATGCGGCCGCTATAGTTAAACGGAGTGCTATTAGTAAGTAAAAGAAAGAAAGAAAGAAATGCCGCCGCTATAGTTAAACGGAGTGCCATTAGTAAGTAAAATAAAGAAAGAAATGCGGCCACTATAGTTAAACGGAGTGCCATTAGCAAGTATAATAAAGGAAGAAAGAAATGCGGCCGCTATAGTTAAACGGAGTGCCATTAGTAAGTAAAATAAAGAAAGAAAGAAATGCAGCCGCTATGGTTAAACGGCGTGCCATTAGTAAGTAAAATCAAGGAAGAAAGAAATGCGGCCGCTATAGGTAAACGGAGTGCCATTAGTAAGTAAAATAAAGAAAGAAATGCATCCGCTATAGTTAAACAGAGTGCCATTAGTTAGTAAAACCAGGGAAGAAAGAAATGCGGCCGCTATAGTTAAACGGAGTGCCATTAGTAAGTAAAATAAAGAAACAAAGAAATGCGGCCGCTATAGTTAAACGGAGTGCCATTAGTAAGTAAAATCAAGGAAGAAAGAAATGCGGCCGCTATAGGTAAACGGAGTGCCATTAGTAAGTAAAAGAAAGAAAGAAAGAAATGCGGCAGCTATAGTTAAACGGAGTGCTATTAGTAAGTAAAACCAAGGAAGAAAGAAATGCGGCCGCTATAGTTAAACGGAGTGCCATTAGTAAGTAAAATAAAGAAACAAAGAAATGCGGCCGCTATAGTTAAACGGAGTGCCATTAGTAAGTAAAATCAAGGAAGAAAGAAATGCGGCCGCTATAGGTAAACGGAGTGCCATTAGTAAGTAAAAGAAAGAAAGAAAGAAATGCGGCCGCTATAGTTAAACGGAGTGCTATTAGTAAGTAAAAGAAAGAATGAAAGAAATGCGGCCCCTATAGTTAAACGGAGAGCCACTAGTAAGTAAAATAAAGGAAGAAATAAATGCGGCCGCTATAGTTAAACAGAGTGCCATTAGTAAGTAAAAGAAAGAAAGAAAGAAATGCGGGCGCTATAGTTAAACGGAGTGCTATTAGTAAGTAAAAGAAAGAAAGAAAGAAATGCCGCCGCTATAGTTAAACGGAGTGCCATTAGTAAGTAAAATAAAGAAAGAAATGCGGCCACTATAGTTAAACGGAGTGCCATTAGCAAGTATAATAAAGGAAGAAAGAAATGCGGCCGCTATAGTTAAACGGAGTGCCATTAGTAAGTAAAATAAAGAAAGAAAGAAATGCAGCCGCTATGGTTAAACGGAGTGCCATTAGTAAGTAAAATCAAGGAAGAAAGAAATGCGGCCGCTATAGGTAAACGGAGTGCCATTAGTAAGTAAAATAAAGAAAGAAATGCATCCGCTATAGTTAAACAGAGTGCCATTAGTAAGTAAAAGAAAGGAAGAAAGAAATGCGGCCGCTATAGTTAAGCGGAGTGCCATTAGTTAGTAAAACCAAGGAAGAAAGAAATGCGGCCGCTATAGTTAAACGGAGTGCCATTAGTAAGTAAAATAAAGAAAGAAAGAAATGCGGCCGCTATAGTTAAACGGAGTGCCATTAGTAAGTAAAATCAAGGAAGAAAGAAATGCGGCCGCTATAGGTAAACGGAGTGCCATTAGTAAGTAAAAGAAAGAAAGAAAGAAATGCGGCCGCTATAGTTAAACGGAGTGCCATTAGTAAGTAAAATAAAGAAAGAAATGCGGCCGGTATAGTTAAACGGAGTGCCATTAGTAAGTAAAATCAAGGAAGAAAGAAATGCGGCCAGTATAGTTAAACGGAGTGCCATTAGTAAGTAAAATCAAGGAAGAAAGAAATGCGGCCGCTATAGTTAAACGGAGTGCCATTAGCAAGTAAAATAAAGGAAGAAAGAAATGCGGCCACTATAGTTAAACGGAGTGCCATTAGTAAGTAAAATAAAGAAAGAAATGCGGCCGGTATAGTTAAACGGAGTGCCATTAGTAAGTAAAATCAAGGAAGAAAGAAATGCGGCCAGTATAGTTAAACGGAGTGCCATTAGTAAGTAAAATAAAGAAAGAAATGCGGCCGGTATAGTTAAACGGAGTGCCATTAGTAAGTAAAATCAAGGAAGAAAGAAATGCGGCCAGTATAGTTAAACGGAGTGCCATTAGTAAGTAAAATCAAGGAAGAAAGAAATGCGGCCGCTATAGTTAAACGGAGTGCCATTAGCAAGTAAAATAAAGGAAGAAAGAAATGCGGCCACTATAGTTAAACGGAGTGCCATTAGTAAGTAAAATAAAGAAAGAAAGAAATGTGGCCGCTATAGTTAAACGGAGTGCCATTAGCAAGTAAAATCAAGGAAGAAAGAAATGCGGCCGCTATAGTTAAACGGAGTGCCATTAGTAAGTAAAATAAAGAAAGAAATGGGGCCGCTATAGTTAAACGGAGTGCTATTAGTAAGTAAAATAAAGAAAGAAAGAAATGCGGCCGCTATAGTTAAACGGAGAGCCATTAGTAAGTAAAATAAAGAAAGAAAGAAATGCGGCCCCTATAGTTAAACGGAGAGCCATTAGTAAGTAAAATAAATAAAGAAAGAAATGTGGCCGCTATAGTTAAACGGAGTGCTATTAGTAAGTAAAATAAAGAAAGAAAGAAATGCGGCCGCTATAGTTAAACGGAGTGCCATTAGTAAGTAAAATAAAGGAAGAAATAAATGCGGCCGCTATAGTTAAACGGAGTGCCATTAGCAAGTAAAAGAAAGAAAGAAAGAAATGCGGCCGCTATAGTTAAACGGAGTGCTATTAGTAAGTAAAATAAAGAAAGAAAGAAATGCGGCCCCTATAGTTAAACGGAGAGCCATTAGTAAGTAAAATAAAGGAAGAAATAAATGCGGCCACTATAGTTAAACGGAGTGCCATTAGTAAGTAAAAGAAAGAAAGAAAGAAAGAAATGCGGCCGCTATAGTTAAACGGAGTGCTATTAGTAAGTAAAAGAAAGAAAGAAAGAAATGCCTCCGCTATAGTTAAACGGAGTGCCATTAGTAAGTAAAATAAAGAAAGAAATGCGGCCACTATAGTTAAACGGAGTGCCATTAGCAAGTATAATAAAGGAAGAAAGAAATGCGGCCGCTATAGTTAAACGGAGTGCCATTAGTAAGTAAAATAAAGAAAGAAAGAAATGCAGCCGCTATGGTTAAACGGAGTGCCATTAGTAAGTAAAATCAAGGAAGAAAGAAATGCGGCCGCTATAGGTAAACGGAGTGCCATTAGTAAGTAAAATAAAGAAAGAAATGCATCCGCTATAGTTAAACAGAGTGCCATTAGTTAGTAAAACCAAGGAAGAAAGAAATGCGGCCGCTATAGTTAAACGGAGTGCCATTAGTAAGTAAAATAAAGAAACAAAGAAATGCGGCCGCTATAGTTAAACGGAGTGCCATTAGTAAGTAAAATCAAGGAAGAAAGAAATGCGGCCGCTATAGGTAAACGGAGTGCCATTAGTAAGTAAAAGAAAGAAAGAAAGAAATGCGGCAGCTATAGTTAAACGGAGTGCTATTAGTAAGTAAAACCAAGGAAGAAAGAAATGCGGCCGCTATAGTTAAACGGAGTGCCATTAGTAAGTAAAATAAAGAAACAAAGAAATGCGGCCGCTATAGTTAAACGGAGTGCCATTAGTAAGTAAAATCAAGGAAGAAAGAAATGCGGCCGCTATAGGTAAACGGAGTGCCATTAGTAAGTAAAAGAAAGAAAGAAAGAAATGCGGCCGCTATAGTTAAACGGAGTGCTATTAGTAAGTAAAAGAAAGAATGAAAGAAATGCGGCCCCTATAGTTAAACGGAGAGCCACTAGTAAGTAAAATAAAGGAAGAAATAAATGCGGCCGCTATAGTTAAACAGAGTGCCATTAGTAAGTAAAAGAAAGAAAGAAAGAAATGCGGGCGCTATAGTTAAACGGAGTGCTATTAGTAAGTAAAAGAAAGAAAGAAAGAAATGCCGCCGCTATAGTTAAACGGAGTGCCATTAGTAAGTAAAAGAAAGAAAGAAATGCGGCCACTATAGTTAAACGGAGTGCCATTAGCAAGTATAATAAAGGAAGAAAGAAATGCGGCCGCTATAGTTAAACGGAGTGCCATTAGTAAGTAAAAGAAAGAAAGAAAGAAATGCGGGCGCTATAGTTAAACGGAGTGCCATTAGTAAGTAAAATAAAGAAAGAAAGAAATGTGGCCGCTATAGTTAAACGGAGTGCCATTAGCAAGTAAAATCAAGGAAGAAAGAAATGCGGCCGCTATAGTTAAACGGAGTGCCATTAGTAAGTAAAATAAAGAAAGAAATGGGGCCGCTATAGTTAAACGGAGTGCTATTAGTAAGTAAAAGAAAGAAAGAAAGAAATGCGGGCGCTATAGTTAAACGGAGTGCCATTAGTAAGTAAAATAAAGAAAGAAAGAAATGTGGCCGCTATAGTTAAACGGAGTGCCATTAGCAAGTAAAATCAAGGAAGAAAGAAATGCGGCCGCTATAGTTAAACGGAGTGCCATTAGTAAGTAAAATAAAGAAAGAAATGGGGCCGCTATAGTTAAACGGAGTGCTATTAGTAAGTAAAATAAAGAAAGAAAGAAATGCGGCCGCTATAGTTAAACGGAGAGCCATTAGTAAGTAAAATAAAGAAAGAAAGAAATGCGGCCCCTATAGTTAAACGGAGAGCCATTAGTAAGTAAAATAAATAAAGAAAGAAATGTGGCCGCTATAGTTAAACGGAGTGCTATTAGTAAGTAAAATAAAGAAAGAAAGAAATGCGGCCGCTATAGTTAAACGGAGTGCCATTAGTAAGTAAAATAAAGGAAGAAATAAATGCGGCCGCTATAGTTAAACGGAGTGCCATTAGCAAGTAAAAGAAAGAAAGAAAGAAATGCGGCCGCTATAGTTAAACGGAGTGCTATTAGTAAGTAAAATAAAGAAAGAAAGAAATGCGGCCCCTATAGTTAAACGGAGAGCCATTAGTAAGTAAAATAAAGGAAGAAATAAATGCGGCCGCTATAGTTAAACGGAGTGCCATTAGTAAGTAAAAGAAAGAAAGAAAGAAAGAAATGCGGCCGCTATAGTTAAACGGAGTGCTATTAGTAAGTAAAAGAAAGAAAGAAAGAAATGCCTCCGCTATAGTTAAACGGAGTGCCATTAGTAAGTAAAATAAAGAAAGAAATGCGGCCACTATAGTTAAACGGAGTGCCATTAGCAAGTATAATAAAGGAAGAAAGAAATGCGGCCGCTATAGTTAAACGGAGTGCCATTAGTAAGTAAAATAAAGAAAGAAAGAAATGCAGCCGCTATGGTTAAACGGAGTGCCATTAGTAAGTAAAATCAAGGAAGAAAGAAATGCGGCCGCTATAGGTAAACGGAGTGCCATTAGTAAGTAAAATAAAGAAAGAAATGCATCCGCTATAGTTAAACAGAGTGCCATTAGTTAGTAAAACCAAGGAAGAAAGAAATGCGGCCGCTATAGTTAAACGGAGTGCCATTAGTAAGTAAAATAAAGAAACAAAGAAATGCGGCCGCTATAGTTAAACGGAGTGCCATTAGTAAGTAAAATCAAGGAAGAAAGAAATGCGGCCGCTATAGGTAAACGGAGTGCCATTAGTAAGTAAAAGAAAGAAAGAAAGAAATGCGGCAGCTATAGTTAAACGGAGTGCTATTAGTAAGTAAAACCAAGGAAGAAAGAAATGCGGCCGCTATAGTTAAACGGAGTGCCATTAGTAAGTAAAATAAAGAAACAAAGAAATGCGGCCGCTATAGTTAAACGGAGTGCCATTAGTAAGTAAAATCAAGGAAGAAAGAAATGCGGCCGCTATAGGTAAACGGAGTGCCATTAGTAAGTAAAAGAAAGAAAGAAAGAAATGCGGCCGCTATAGTTAAACGGAGTGCTATTAGTAAGTAAAAGAAAGAATGAAAGAAATGCGGCCCCTATAGTTAAACGGAGAGCCACTAGTAAGTAAAATAAAGGAAGAAATAAATGCGGCCGCTATAGTTAAACAGAGTGCCATTAGTAAGTAAAAGAAAGAAAGAAAGAAATGCGGGCGCTATAGTTAAACGGAGTGCTATTAGTAAGTAAAAGAAAGAAAGAAAGAAATGCCGCCGCTATAGTTAAACGGAGTGCCATTAGTAAGTAAAAGAAAGAAAGAAATGCGGCCACTATAGTTAAACGGAGTGCCATTAGCAAGTATAATAAAGGAAGAAAGAAATGCGGCCGCTATAGTTAAACGGAGTGCCATTAGTAAGTAAAATAAAGGAAGAAAGAAATGCAGCCGCTATGGTTAAACGGAGTGCCATTAGTAAGTAAAATCAAGGAAGAAAGAAATGCGGCCGCTATAGGTAAACGGAGTGCCATTAGTAAGTAAAATAAAGAAAGAAATGCATCCGCTATAGTTAAACAGAGTGCCATTAGTAAGTAAAAGAAAGGAAGAAAGAAATGCGGCCGCTATAGTTAAGCGGAGTGCCATTAGTTAGTAAAACCAAGGAAGAAAGAAATGCGGCCGCTATAGTTAAACGGAGTGCCATTAGTAAGTAAAATAAAGAAAGAAAGAAATGCGGCCGCTATAGTTAAACGGAGTGCCATTAGTAAGTAAAATCAAGGAAGAAAGAAATGCGGCCGCTATAGGTAAACGGAGTGCCATTAGTAAGTAAAAGAAAGAAAGAAAGAAATGCGGCCGCTATAGTTAAACGGAGTGCCATTAGTAAGTAAAATAAAGAAAGAAATGCGGCCGGTATAGTTAAACGGAGTGCCATTAGTAAGTAAAATCAAGGAAGAAAGAAATGCGGCCAGTATAGTTAAACGGAGTGCCATTAGTAAGTAAAATCAAGGAAGAAAGAAATGCGGCCGCTATAGTTAAACGGAGTGCCATTAGCAAGTAAAATAAAGGAAGAAAGAAATGCGGCCACTATAGTTAAACGGAGTGCCATTAGTAAGTAAAATAAAGAAAGAAATGCGGCCGGTATAGTTAAACGGAGTGCCATTAGTAAGTAAAATCAAGGAAGAAAGAAATGCGGCCAGTATAGTTAAACGGAGTGCCATTAGTAAGTAAAATAAAGAAAGAAATGCGGCCGGTATAGTTAAACGGAGTGCCATTAGTAAGTAAAATCAAGGAAGAAAGAAATGCGGCCAGTATAGTTAAACGGAGTGCCATTAGTAAGTAAAATCAAGGAAGAAAGAAATGCGGCCGCTATAGTTAAACGGAGTGCCATTAGCAAGTAAAATAAAGGAAGAAAGAAATGCGGCCACTATAGTTAAACGGAGTGCCATTAGTAAGTAAAATAAGGAAAGAAAGAAATGTGGCCGCTATAGTTAAACGGAGTGCCATTAGCAAGTAAAATCAAGGAAGAAAGAAATGCGGCCGCTATAGTTAAACGGAGTGCCATTAGTAAGTAAAATAAAGAAAGAAATGCGGCCGCTATAGTTAAACGGAGTGCCATTAGTAAGTAAAATAAAGAAAGAAATGCGGCCACTATAGTCAAACGGAGTGCCATTAGTAAGTAAAATAAAGGAAGAAAGAAATGTGGCCGCTATAGTTAAAGCGAAGCACCATTAATAAGTAAAGTAAAAGCGTGTGGTGTGCAGCAGCGTAGAGGGTGGTATAGGGGCAAATCATTAAAATAGTGCGCAGATCCAAGTCGAAGCAGACCGCGTCACAAGTCAAGTAAAAGGTCCATCCGTTATGGGAGGTAACAAACGCAGACAAGGCGGCACCAAGGAGGGACTAACAGGCCTAATAATAACTTGGAAGCCAGTGTTTACAAAGGAGAATTACGCAAGCCAGTTAAAAATATGGGCGGGGCTTCGAGTACATACTCCAATGCAGCATGGCTCGCAGAGCTGCGCATGCGCACTGCTCAGGCTCGACCTAAAAAGGGAAGCACAGATCACTGCGGCTGGCACTCAACCTCTCGAGCTACCGTGTGGGGATCAGATGAGGCCCTATCAGAGGTCTCACGCCCTGGATGGATCCGAGGTCTTTAACCACGGTGGTGGAGGCAGGGGTGACCAGTGGGCCCTTGGCTCGCAGCAGGCTTGGAGGCTTTGGATGGGCACGGGAGCCTTCGACCCCTGTGACCCTCTCAAACACAGGCTTTGCAACTGCAAATTCATTCCCAAATGTACTAAACCCCTTTGTGATTTGGAAAAAACTCCAGACCGCAAAAAGGGTTTCTCAAATCACAGTTACCTGAGGCGTGAAAGCAGATCGCAATGCGATGCACCAGTGCCAGGTGGTGGAAGTCCAGCTGAGAGGCCATACATGGAAAGGGCACCGACTCCTTAGAGGAGGTGCTAGCACATCACAAAGGCGGGGTGGGGGGGCGGTCCCTGTGTCCTGGGGGGATCATGTGCTCACAACTGGGGAAAACACGCTCAGGAACACAGGCTACTTAAAAAGAAAAATCCCATTTATCGATGCGCCGCCTATTAGTACAGCAGCCGGTCAGAAGTGGCCCCGGCTCCAGGGCTGAGGCACAGTTCGCACCCAGCATGTCTGACCGGTCTGGGAGCAGCCTGGGCTGTAAGAGACACCCCTGCCTGACCCCAAGCTGCAGAGAGACGCCCCTGCCTGACCCCAGGCTGCAGAGAGACACCCTCCCCATGCGGAAGGAACCCCAACCTCTTCACTGGCCCCCCTCTCTTACCTCCCCCTTTAAACGGGCCCTCCTGCAGGTAGCGCTTGGAAGAGGCTGCACAGCGCTCTAACAGTGTAGCAAAGTTTCAAATGACGTCACTGCGGCCGCATAAGCGCCCCGTCCGCAGCTGAAGCAACGAGGCGACCTTCAAAGTGTTAGAAAACCACAGAACACGTCACACGTTTCTTGCTGACGCTGAAACGTCTGCACTTTAAAATGACGTCATAATACTGAACGATAAAAGAGTTAAGAAAGTGCTGTTATTTTTGGTAAAACATTTGTGTACCAATTATGCACTAAGCACTTTCATTGGGTGATAATAATTATCTATAAAACAGGTTTTCTCACAGTAACCTGGGTTAAAGTGCTGTAAGCATGTTACTCTTAGCATGATATAGCGCCCTGTGCATCGCAGGGCCGCATCAGGGCGCCTCTGTGCCGTTTCTTTCACCGCCCTCTCCTCACTTCACTCAAATTCTTTCAAGAAGACGTCAATGTTTTGGGACAAAGGGGCATATGTAGGAAGGCTTTTGCGAATCGCAAACACCCATTTGGTATGTAGGTGGCACTTAGCAAAATAAGGAATCACAATTTTGCGATTCCTTAAATGCTATGTAGGGGTGCCCTAAAAATTGCGATTTTGGCATAAGGAATCGCAAAATACCACCTACTTCAAGTAGATGGTATTTTGCGATTTCCTTTAAAAATGCATTTTTTTTTAAAATTCAAAGTGCCATGTGGCGCACAGACAGGCATGTATGTGTGCCACATGTACTTACAGGCACATTCCAGGGGTGCAACAGGTGTCCTTTGGACACCCTGGCACCCTTGGAATTGCGATTCTCAAATGAGAATGTATCCCCATTCATTCCTATGGGCCTCTTAGCCCCATAGGAATGAATGGGACACTCATTCCTTAATTGCGATTCACAAATAAGGAATGTTAGAGATTCGCAAAAAAATTGCAAATTATTACCTACATTCCATTTTGCTATTTTCACATAGCGATTCCTTAAAAATGGCTATTTGGGAATCGCAAAATGGAAATTACCTACATATGCCCCAAACTTCTTAAAATCATCTTAGCAAACATCTGTTATCCGGCCTCGTGCAATATTTTACCGGTTCTGTATCATGGAAGAATCAGCGGGGACCTCTCTCCTGCTTGCCCCCCTCTCCCCCACCCCCAGCGTTCAAACCTCAAGCACAACTTATTTGATCAAGCATTTGCAATGCAATAGGGCTAGATACCTCAGGCGAGCTAAGTGTGGTGTTTGTAGCAGTCCACGTAATTGGGGATCCACTGGTGATTTTCCCTCTAACATTGGGCATCATGCCTCAACGTTTACACTGGCGTGGTTGGTGCTCAAGGAATCGTCATGTCCTTATTCCAGCAAACGTGTGCCACTCGCCACACACGGATAAGGTAATAGGCCGAAACGTGTCGACCTACTACTGATTGTTCGTCGTGAAGCAGGCTGACTTCCCTCGTCCGGGTTTTCAATCCTGACCCAATGTAAAGTCTTTTGCGGCCCCTGGAGATAGCTTTATAGCTCACATTTTAATGTATATTGCCCCGCCCCTCTCACCACACTAAGCTCGCCTGAGGTATTTAGTACAACTCTTCTTAAAACACCTCTGAGCTCCTCCTTCTCAGAGAGGAGGTTGTAGCCCTCACCGGTTTTCACAGTGCGAGGAGGTTACTGTATAGGCATGCCACCTTTGGGTGGGTGAGGGAAACAGTCCTCTAAAAGGGGCACACACCCCTTTCACTCTCTTGGCTCCTTGCCAGTACAGGTCTTTTTTAGGTCTCGGCAGCGTGGGCTGCGCACATGCGCAGTCTCGCTGGCGAGATTTAATGATTTAGAGGGCTTTCATGTATCAGGCTTTAAGGCCCGCCCCTCTTTTCCGTTGGCTGGCGTCACCGTTTATGCTAAACGGTGGCCAGCCATTGGAAAAGAGCTTTCCATGATGTAGACTGTTCTCTTTTTGAGCCGTCCCACTTGGACAGACTCGTCTGCCTTCCTTCTGCCGTGAAAGATTTCTTATCTTTATGACCCCATATTTTTGCATCGCTCTTTCACTTTAAAGTGAAAGCGAGATGTAAAAATAAACAGTGGCTGAGGGGCGAGAATTTTTTTTAGGTCTGCAGGCAGGAGCATTTGGGATCCATCCTTTCTCCTCTAGCCATTCTGCTGTGCAAAGCTTGGGAGTGAGGTGCGCGTGCCACGGCACAAATCAGCGGCGAGCAGTTGGCCAGCATGAGCTTTTAAAACCCTTTCGCCTCAGAGTTTGTTTGGTCTCTCTGTGTTTTCCTCTCTCGCCCTTCTCACAAGGGAGGTGCCCGTTACAGTCAACACATGACATCTGCCATCTCTAGAAGAACCATCTCCGCGACCTTATCCATTTCACTCCAGCTGAAAAGTGAACGTGGGGAGAAAGGTGACGCATGGCCCGTTCTGTGGCTTCTCCGCGCATCCCCTCAAAAAGGACACCTAGAGGTCAAAGGGGGGCACAGCCACACTTGCAAGGATCAGGGCCATTCACGTTTGTCTTGGCAAAGCAAGACCTACTTCCTGCAAAGTTGTCAGTTTCTTGAAAGATGCACTCCAATAGTTTTTCATAGTGGGGCTAAATCACCACTGCCCCAAAATGCATCTGCATCATCACTGGAATAACAAATTCTCACACAAAAAACAGCCATGTATTCTCTTACAATCCTAAATTTGACGTCTTGATTAAATGGGACAAAAACTGTCAGAGTTCGACTCATCTGCGGATCGCTGACCTTGCATAGCGCTGGCACAGAGGTTCCGAGCAGGAAAGACTACCACTCCCAGCATGCCGGGAGGCACGTTACGTACGTGGTGCAAGTCACGTAATTCCCTGACATAAGTCCTTGCCGATGACACTGGCGTTGCCGATAATTCATGCTGGATACTGCGAGGTTGGGTAATCCTGATTAGGGGTAAGATCCTTTGTTACGTACCCCTCTGGACCCTTGGTACCCCGCTCTGGGTTGGGTACAGGAGTTTTGTGGTTCCGTTTCGGAACACGCTGCTTGCGTGTTGTTTGGACATAACGAAAGCTCTCTCGGCTGAGCGAGCGTTGTTTCCCTGTTGGACGAGACAGGCATTCCGCCATCTCATTGCGGGGAAAAAATCAAAGATCTGGTAAAAAGCTTCCTATTAGGAGGAGACTATTGGTCTAGGTCTCTTACGAAGCATTCAATAACTTTGTGAACGTTGAAGGAACGGTTTGGGCTCAGACTGTTCATTGGCTTAACTACTTCGTACATGGATTATTGATTTGTCTAGAGGTTGTTAGACGCCTGTGGAATCCATGAACTGTTCAGTTTCAGCAGACTACGTTAAGGGAGTATTAACCTTGCCTGCTGTTAATATACGATTTGTCTCCACAACGTATTTTCTATCTTTTACCCCAGCACAGGAGAGACGATTAAGGGGTACAATCCCTCAGTTGGTTACAATCCCTGGTATCACCCCAAATGTCTTCTCCTAAGTTTAAAGACCACTGTATTTTCCTTTACAGTTAGGCGTGAGGATATAAAGTATATCACGATAAAGAAAAGGATTTGGGTGGTTCTGTTCTGGGATCACGGGGGTGTATTCTAAATATCTGTTATTGTCGTTTCATATCTCCCTCCCCGCTGTCCCCTTCCTTTCCTTCCCTCGCTGGACTACCCTTGCAGTCTGTGTTTGTAACTTCAGACTCTGGGGAAGTTGTGTGGGGGAAGCCATAGGTGATTCAGCACAGCCCCGAAGAGACCAGAAGAAGGAGCCTGACAAAAACATGGAGTTTGCCTTTCTCGCTTCGTCACATCCATCCACACTCCACCATGTCTTGACTCTTTTCCACTCTAACAAAGATGATTCATTTTGCGTGAACTCGGACTGCTGCTGGATGAATGTGAACCAAAAATATGTGTTATCCTTACTCCTGATGTACACACAATCCTGCACATATTGCTTTACGTACTTCCACTATGTTCTGATAGGTAAAGTTACACAGACATGAATAGTCTCTTTAGTACGTCATCGCCTGGCTGCCACCACCGCGCCACTCTAGTCATCAGGGACCGAGAGAAAGAGGTGGATTCTCCATCTGCTCAAAAGTGGCTCGTCCGAGATCCATTGCAGTCCAATATACTTTTCAAAAATCGCTTGCAGTGCAGCCCAATTCTGCAAAACATTTTCAACAATGAAAACTGGTTAACCCCTTGGCCGCGGCGGTAATTCCGCCGTGGCGCTTGGGCAGAGGGGCCCGCGCGGCGCCACCATGCTCATGACGGAACCACTCCGTCACGAGCCGCGGTGGCGCTGTGCTTGTGACGGAATGGTTCCGTCACAGCCCCGCCCGCTCAATAGAACGTACCGCGCAGGCACGGCGGCCGGGCCGTGACGGAACCATTCCGTCACCAGCACAGCCCCACCGTGGCACGTGACAGAATGGTTCCCTCACGAGCGCGCAAGGGGTTAATAAACAAAATAAAGAACCTCTTTGATTGCCCGTCCCTTGAATTATGAAGGCTTTTTATTTGCCCTTGAACACTGAGCACATGCACACATTAAGTAGTTGCCTTCAGTGCTGGGGACACTCCAACAATGTGTGATTTTTAAGAACAAAAAATATATGTTTGCCTTTAGCCAACCACGATCGAACAAATCAAGCACTAATAAAGCCAAAAGGCCGACCGCCTATGCCAGAATGACTAGTTTTTCATATGGTAGTTCAGGTTTCGCTTGACGGCACAACTGCCTGCAGGATCTATTGTTAATAATTCTTTAAAATATACCGGAGAGTAGATTTTGGCTCTGCCCAGAGGAGTATTTTTTCTGTCACCTCTTGCTGCTGAATTGTTAGTGTAGCACTGCGGCGCCTGCCGGCTGTTTGCATTGCAATGCATGATGTTCTATTTTACATCTCGAAATTATTCTGATTAATCAAACATTAAATTATTTATCTCGTAAATACATAGTGTATGCAGAAAACACAAATTTTTCCCTATAGTAGCCTTTGCTTTAAAGTTTTAATCAGGACTCAAAATGAAAAGCCAGACCTGTAGTCTTTGCCAATGCTTGTTGTATCATAATGTCTCCCTCAACCACACCACCGAGCTCCACTGGACCGATCACCGCTGCATCCAGTTCACCTTCTGAAAACCCACCACGCACCACTGCACCCAACAAATGCCTTCCTCTGCTGGAGCAAAGCCACAGAAGACCAGCTTTCAACCACCCACGCCTGGAACCCACCCACAGATCTGACCGACCCGACACTGCCGCCCGCAACCTCAAACTGTGGATCAATGAATTTGCCAACACCCTCGCCCCCCTCAAGAAGCCCTCCAACTCCCGCACTAGCAAGAAAGCCAGCTGGTTCACCGAAGACCTCCAGGCCTCCAAACGAACCTGACGAAAACTCGAAAAAACCTGGACCCGTGAACCAACACCGGAAAGCTACACTGCCCACAAGAACGCTACCCGCAGACACCACACCTCATCAGATCCGCCAAAAGAACCTCCCTCAAAGATTGCCTAGACAACAACGCGAACAACAGCAAAGAGCTCTTCAACATCGTGAAGGAACTCTCCACCCCCAGCTCCAACACCAACGACATCCCACCTTCACAAGACCTGTGCGACTCGCTGGCCACCTTCTTCCATCGCAAGATCACAGACATCCACAACAGCCTCAGCGCCGCCACCACCCCGGCAACCACTGAGACCCCCGCTCCCACGACCACCACCCGCACCAACCGCCTGATTTTCTGGACCAACAGCAACGACAACGACACCATCAAGCTCATGAACACCGTCCACTCCGGATCCCCGAAGACCCCTGCCCACACCACATCTTCAAAAAAGCCAGCAGCACCATCTCACCCCATCTCCGGAAAACTATCAACATCTCCTTCGAGACAGCGACCTTGCCGGAGAGCTGGAAGCACGCAGAGATCAATGCCTTACTCAAGAAACCCAAGGCTGACCCAAGGACCTCAAGAACTTCCGACCCATCTCCCTGCTCCCGTTCCCGGCGAAGATCGTCGAAAAGGCTGTCAACAAGCAACTGACCAGCTTCCTCGAGGAGAACAGCATCCTGGACCCGTCTCAGTCTGGGTTCCGCAGCAACCACAGCACTGAAACTGCCCTCATTGCTGCCACCGATGACATCAGGTCCCTGCTAGACAACGGAGAAACCGCGGCCCTCATCCTCCTGGACCTGTCAGCCGCCTTCGACACGGTCTGCCACCGCACACTACGAACACGCCTCCACGACACCTGAATCCAAGAGAAGGCCCTGGACTGGACCACCTCCTTCCTCTCCGGCAGAACACAGAGCGTCCGCCTCCCCTCCTTCCGCTCCGAAGCCACCTAGATCATCTGTGGCATACCCCAAGGCTCATCCCTCAGCCCAACGTTGTTCAATGTTTACATGGCACCGCTCACCCATGTCGCACGACAGCACGACCTCAACATCATCTCCTACACCGACGACACCCAGCTGATCCTCTCCCTCACCAAGGACCCGCACACTGCCAAAACCAACCTCCACAAAGGAATGAAGGCCGTCGCCCACTGGATGAAGAACAGCCGACTGAAGCTGAACTCGGACAAGACGGAGGTGCTCATCCTCGGATCCACCCCCTTGGCCTGGGATGACTCCTGGTGGCCGACTGCACTAGGAACACCCCCAACACCCACCAACCACGCACGCAACCTCGGGGTCATCCTCGACTCTACCCTCTCCATGACGAAACAGGTCAACGCCGTCTCCTCCTCCTGCTTCAACACCCTCCGCATGCTTCGCTTGATCTTCAAGTGGATCCCCACCGAAACAAGAAGGACTGTCACCCAGGCCCTTGTCAGCAGCAGGTTGGACTATGGAAACGCCCTCTACACAGGAGCCTCGGCCAAACTCCTGAGGCGGCTCCAACGCATCTAGAACGCCTCAGCATGCCTGATCCTCGCCATCCCTCGCCGCAGACACATCACACTCCACCTGAGAGACCTACATTGGCTCCCTATCAACAAGAGGATAACCTTCAAGCTCCTCACTCACGTACACAAGGCCCTCCACAACACCGGACCAACATACCTCAACAGCCGTCTCATCCTCTACACCCCCACCCGCCAGCTCCGCTCCGCAGACCGTGCCCTCGCCACCGCCCCCCGCATCCGAAGAGTGACCGCCAGCGGCAGATCATTCTCCCACCTCGCCACCAAGAAGTGGAACACCCTCCCCATCCACCTTCGGCAGACCGAAGACCTCCTGACCTTCAGAAAACTTCTCAAGACTTGGCTCTTCGAAAAGAAGCAGCTTCCCCACCCCAGCGCCTTGAGACCCTCGCGGGTGTGTAGTGCGCTTAACAAATGCCATGATTGATAATGTCCTCCATACACCCGCTATTCTACAGGCAGCCAGTAACCAAAAAACAGAATAAGATCATTTGTCCTTGCTCTCTAAAGATGCCTTTTTCTTTCGCCATCTCGGTACGTATCTGCCCGGTGCTTGCTGCACAGCACACACCGGGTTCATAACACATCATTAGCTTGTGGTTTTAAGAACAAACCTGCAGCTCTACACTCTGCTTCCAAATACACCTTCACCCCACGGCTGCTAATAGCCGCATTTATATGAACTTCTCTCAAAACTAAAAATTTCACATAGATGCCATTCCATAATGACTGACGGTAAAGAAGGTCAACCAATCGCAGGAATCAATCCAAAATAGGTGCGGAAAGATTGTGCTGTGCAGCTGGGGTTGTGTAAGCAATGTTGGTATTACTCTGTTGCGCAAAGATGCAAATACTTCACAGAGATAGCAAAGAGCAGAGACGTTTCAGTGATGTTTTCCATCTGTCCACACCGGCCGGACGGACAGACTTGGGGCTTTTTCTGAACATATTCGGAGCAGGCCCTGCCTTGGCCCAGAGGCAGGGGTCAAGGCGCGTTTGTGCCGAGGACAGAGGGGCATATTATCAAGGACCGGTGTTAAAATGATCGACGTTTTATCAGCAGTTTCCTGCCGATACAACGGCGATAATGGGCTTGATAATGCGCCCTTGTTATTTCCCATAGAAGCCCATGTTCTGGCGTATTATCAAGCCCATTATCGCCGTTTTATCGGCAGTTTCCTGCCGATAAAACGGCGATAATTAATATGCCCCTCTGTTCCTGTGCTCTTGAGGAGGCACTTTTGCCCAATATTACCCAAATTATGCACACTGACATAATTGCATAATGTTTGGAAAATTCTGCACCAAACGAGCCCCGCAAAATTACCAAAATGACTCCAATTACTCTGGCATAATTTTAATTTTGCACAGACCTACTAAACTCTGGGGTAAGAGAGTAACGTGAAAATGAAGAGTGGTGTTAAGGCCAAGATCTTCTGCAAAGCTTTGAATAAACAAGACCTTCCGGCCAAGAGCTGGAATCAGTAGCTTGCACCTGAAGGCAGCGAACGCAGTCTGATGTTGAGTTTTAACCCAGCATCTCCAAATATATTCCCTGTTACAGAAAAATAAAGGGGAAACAAGCATTGAAAATGCAATAGGTCTCGCCTTTGATTAAGTTAAAGCCATTTGCTTTGCCAATGGTACTGTATAGCAAAGCAAATGGCTTTAACTTAATGAAAGGCGAGACCCATTGCATTTTTAATGCTTGTTATGAAGAGTCTTTCGGACAGCATCCACCACAAACAGGGACGATTTGGTCCTATTCATATGGAGTCGCGTGAAACTACTGGAGATCGGCAAAATCTGCAGCATCCTTGGTCCAGACCACTCCCGATCACTCAAGAACACCTGGACATCATCAGCGTAAAGTGCTACTCTGTCCTCTACCTCGGCGTCCATTCAAAGCCCCTAATGTGGGCATCCACCCTCGATCGCAATTGCAAAGAGCAGCGGGGACAGAGGACAGCCCTGCCTTGTTCTGCGCACCACATGAAACGTGTCAGAGGTTGCCCGCCTGATCCTAACTCGGGTCAGCAGGTCTGTATACTAGAGTTTTATACTTTTGGAAACTTAGGGACAAAGCCGAGGCACTCCAGAAGGACTAACACATAGTCTTAACCCCCTTCCCCCAAATCAAACACCTTCTCAAAGTCTGCTAGAAAAAGGGTCACTCGACCACGGTTATGATTTGCCAGGGATAGGGCACTGCGGACCCTTCCAATGCTATGTCTGGTGGCACGTTTTGGCATGAGGCCTGACTAGTTCTACCTGACTTTAGAACTGACTACACTAGACAAACCATTCACCAAGACTTTCACAAAAATGGATTTTCACATTTAGTAAGGAAATCGTGAGATATGATGTACAACGGTGGGGCGGGGAGCCCCTGCTTGTGTATCATACTATTTTGGCTGCATGTAATTCCAAAGAGAGGTTCCCACTCTCCACAGCCTCCTTGCCCATCCCCGCCAATGGTCCGGCCATTCTCGACTTTGATAAGTTAAAGAACTCCGCCGACAAGCTATCGGGCCCGAGGTCTCCCGCACAGTGAGTTGAAATAGGGCGTTGGTGTGTTCTTCCTGTTAGATCTTTCTTCGACAGTTCCCTGTCCCTCCAAGAACAATATCCTAATTGGGAGGTCATTTACAAATTCTGTCATGTCTGTCCGCTCTGTCGATGTATCCACCGAATATAGGGGCATATTAGCAAGGAGTAGCAATATTTATCGCAAAACGCGCTTAGCGCATTAATTTTTATCGCTTCCTATCGCTGGATATTTTAGCGGAGAAAACATGCTATTAGCCAAACTTTTTCTCCATTGTGCTAAAATATCCAGCGATAGCGGCGAAATGCGTGAATATCGCTGGAAATCCAGCGATATTTACGCATTAACACCAATGGGGGCTTAATCTGATAATCCACCCCCCATTGACTATACAGGTAAGTCAACTTTTAGCAATCGTTAGATTATAGTGATAATCGTGCTTAGCACGATTTTGTTTATCGCTTCGCCTGCCTTGCTAATAGGCGATAGCGACGTTAGCGACGGTTTTCAGTCGCTAACGGTTTGGGTACGCCCACTTTGCATGTTATTAGCGATAAATATCGCTGACATGCAAAGCGGGCCCCAAACCGCTCGCTATCGCCTCAAAGCTGTCGCTAACTGCTGTTAGCGACAGCTTGCTAATAGGGTGATAAAAATATCGCCGCTTTAGCTGAAAAAAGTGCCGCTAAAGCGGCGATATGGCCCTTGCTAATATGCCCCGTAGGGTCACGTAGTAAGAGGCAAACTCCCTGGCAATATTTAGATCCCAGAAAAAAGAAAGAGGTGGTGGGGGTCTGTGTGGGTTAGGTTAACGACCTCAATATCTCATAACCCAAACCATAACGAGAACAATAAACAAGAGAGGTGAGGTCAGAGAAGATGTGTGCTGTTCTGAAACTAAGAACTAAAAAAGGATCATGAAACACCAAGAAATGACATGAGGCTGAAAACTCCCATCAGACCACCATTGTGGCGGAATATCATCACGTGGGGTACGGATGGTAGATCCAAATCTCACCCAGCCCATCAAGTGATGGTGCAGAGATGGATTTCCGAGGTAGACCTCTAGCCACAGTGTATTTCAAGTAGGTACTGATGGTGTGCAGTGCTGTGTGAAAGGTGAGTGATAAGGCTAAAAATAACTACTAGAACAGAAAATTTGTTTAATAGGCTCTGTTCTAGTGTCAAGATTAAAATAACGCCAAAAAGTCTGAAAATATGACTATATACAGGTGCAGTGCAGAGTGTTTCAGCTAAATGGATTAATTTTATCCAGCTTTCTTCAGGACCGTGGTTTAATAGCAACTGCAGAGTAAGTGATAATGTGAGAGTGAAGCAAGGCAATATCAAATCAAAATATTCCTACCAGGAACTTGGGTCCGCAATGTAGACTGGTGGAAAACTGAGTCAATTGTCCTTTCCTACAAATAGGAAAAATAGTGCACACAATATGTGATATAAAAAAATTGTGTTTACATTGATCCTTAAGTCACAAAGAAAACAGTACAAACAACACATGTTTAAACAAGAGCAGAAAATCTCATTGTTTGGCAGAAGGCAACTGTCCTACTGGTTTGTATGACAATGGTCACAATAGTATTGTAGAATTATTATACTCACCCAGCATTATGTGGGAAGTCACCTCACCTCACCCGGCACCCGCTCGGGAAAAATGAGGCCCGCTCTGTTAAAATGGAAGGAATTATAAAATCTGGAACAACGCAAAAATGAAATAACTGCGGTGTTTTGCTAAGCTTTTGCTAACTTCCAAAAATAATTTTTTAACTATACCCAGTTGCTCTCAAAATTGACACCTCCCTGACATACCAAATGACCAGACAAATGCTTGTCCAGAAAAGGTGAATCAGGCAAGAACCCAGTACAAGGAGGGGTTCAACATATAGGATGTAGAGACCCACCGTAAGTTATTACCAAACTATGAGAACAAAGGAAGGAACATAGTTTACAAATTTCCCTGCTAGATAATAGGTATTAGAGAGATCTGCATGAGCCTACCTGTCCGTCGGTACCTGTTGTCGGCTTCCGAGTGGGAGTGGAGGTACCGAACGGACGGCAAGCGTGCCTTTTTATGCCAGAATTAATTGAATAATTGATTTCACCATATCGTTGTTTGCGGCGTTAGAGTGTCAGAGCCGACCTCTGAAAGGGAGCGCCATTGGTTAAGCCACTCTGCGCCGCAGCGCCTGCGCTAATGATGTTGATAGAAACGCCAACACTCACGCATACGCGGCAACTAGCGTGATCGGGTCCGTGACTGGCGGAGCACTACAGGTTTAGATAGCGTCTCTAAGCCAAGGGTGATGTTGAGTATAGCCACAGATCGGTCCTTAATTTCCAGGCTCATTATTAGGAGGAAATACATGTCTCCGTGTAGGACCAGGTCTGTAACAAACACACAACTCAGTCCATAGTCTAGGGGTATGTTAAATGTTAAATGTCGTATACTTGTAAAGCGCACAGCTGCCCCAGCAAAGGGGCGTCCTGGCGCTGTATACCGCTGGGGAACCCGTCCTGGCTTTCCCTGTGAGATGGTCCCTACTGGGAATCCCCAAGGTGGAGCCAGGCATCCTCGGCGTTGATGGGGCCGTTGTGGAGATTAGGCAAGCTAATGCCCAGAGTTGCCGAGTGGGACCCCAGGTTAGAGTAGGCACCGAGGCGAGAATTGTCGAGTCCACTGACCCTGGTCCAGGACCCTGCCGCGTCGGGAATTGAACCCTGGTCCCGGGCCGACTTCTGCTCCTGGGTCTGCCGCCTCTAACCAGTGAGCCACACCACTCCATGTGTGTATAAACCATAAACATATGTTTAGTTCACGGGGTCAGTATTAGATAGGTGCATAATTTGAAAAATAATCCGATTTCAGACTATTACTTACTGGCGGTCGCCAGTAGGTAGTTATAGTTAGGACCTAGTTTCCATAGGAAATCCTCAACATTCTATTTGGATTAACTTTGGCCCTGGTGGATGAATCTTTGCGAATTTCTCAAAGAAGATGGCTCGGTCCGCTGCGCTCCTTCCCTGAAAGTTTGGGGGGATTGGTGAAGTGGGGGCTGAGATAAAAGGGGGGTCCCAAAACGTGTTTTCTCCATGTTATTTTCCATAGGACGTTTAGACACGGCTACAGGTCGAACGGCTGAATGGATTTATAAGAAATTTAGCAAAACTGTAGAGTCTGGCTCGCAGATTACGCTTTTTTTGGAATGGTGTAAATCCGTTCAGTAGTTGCTGAGAAAATTAAAGTTAAAGTCAATTATATATCTATACGCGCGCATGGGTGCGCGCACTCAAGCGGCTGCGCGCAAGCGGAATTTTTTTTTTTGCTGCGTGACGTCTGTTAACGTTCGATTCGAAGGAAATCAGGAAGTGTTGACCGCCATTTTGTCACTGCGAGTAAATATATTGTTCATTTCAAAGCGTTGGAACATGGAAAGGGGAGAAGGTAGAGATTGTTTTGCTGCGTAGGTTTTCTCAGGGTGTGCAGTAAGGTCCTTAAAGGCGCACACCTATTTACAAGAGTGTGAAAATGGAGATAAATCAGAAGTTTGAGTGCTTTGATATAAGGTGGCTCTGAAAAGAGCCCTTGTGTTAATTGAGTTTTTTCTGCATTTATAAGTAAGTAGCGATGCAGAGCCGGATGTTGCAGAGGAAGATTCTGTTTCTGCCTTCCTTCTTACTTAGTTATGGTTTTTTCACTCCCACTCCAGGCTTTTAGTCTGTGGATGGAAATCCATGAACCTAGACTCACCTATGAAAATCATACTATTGATGCTTGACTGAGGCCAAGGAGATCAGAGTGGATGTGTGTGTAAGGTGATGTAACTCTGGGGAGATGATGTTACGTTTAAACGTAGCCCCTGAGTGCTTAGTTCGGTTCTGTTCTCTGTCACTGTTGTAGATTTAGAGCCCCAAATACAAAGGCTTGTTGTTGCTTGTGAATCCCCAAGTGTATATTTGCTCATACTGATCCATAACGCCGCGGCGTATCCATGTCGTAGACCGCAAGAGTGGGCGAAACTCAGCTGGCCGAGCAAGACTTGGGGAGGGGCCGGGGGCCAAGAGGAAACAAGGAGGGGTTTTCATCATTTGGGACAAAAAATATTTCTAAACCAATGAAAAGTTTTATTAACAAGTCACATGACCTGTTATGCTTACGTTACGCGCTCTGCGCCGCGCCCCGGATTGCTTCCGGGAAGCTGCGCTTCGCGCCTCGCGCACCGGAGCACTTCCGGGTGCGCTAATGCGGCGTGTCATATGACGCATTATGCAACAACGCGATACATCGTTGGGGCTCCACCGGAACTGATTGAATTGGTAGTCTACAGTGTTTCTGGAAGTTTCAGACTGAAGCTGGCGTCAGCATGAGAGCACCCCGTGGCTACGTCGTGGCCATTCCGCGAGCAATCATGGCAGTCGCTCCCCACCGGAAGTCTGCGGGAGTCGGGGGCCCCGGTGACTCTTGTAGAATCTTCAAGGCTGAGGGGACGCTTTTGGGAATGGGGCCCATGCCGTAGCAGTCAAGCGTCCGAGTTCCAGGGTTGTCCAGAGCCATCCTTGCAGGCCAGGCCCAAGTCTGTGGAGCCGACCGCCATTTCCTGAGCTCCGTGGCAGCCGCCTGTCGCTGTACCGCAAGAGTGGGTGCAATTCAGCCGGATGGCGGGTGAGACGCTGTAATAGCAAGAGCAGGCGTAATTCAGCTGGCCGAGCGAGGCAATGTGCCGCAGGAGCGGGCGCAACTCATCTTGTCGAGTGAAGCGCTGGGGTGCAGCTGAGAAACCTCCACCTGGGGAGGTGGGGGAGGCTCGTTTGCGCCGCCTCTCCCTTCCAGTGCACCCCACGCCGTCTCCTGGCGCAGGTATATGTGATGGTTGGACCAGGGCACCGCAGGACGTGTCTTCAGGTCAAACGGATTGTGGGACAAGGTCCAGAATGGAAGAGTCACCAAAAGGCTAAAAGTTCCGCCAGACCCCGGGAGCCGGCCGACTATGTCGAGTGAAGTTCTGGGGTGCAGCTGAGAAACCTCCACCTGGGGAGGTGGGGGAGGCTCGTTCGCGCCGCCTCTCCCTTCCAGTGCACCCCACGCCGTCTCCTGGCGCAGGTATATGTGATGGTTGGACCAGGGCACCGCAGGACGTGTCTTCAGGTCAAACGGATTGTGGGACAAGGTCCAGAATGGAAGAGTCACCAAAAGGCTAAAAGTTCCGCCGGACCCCGGGAGCCGGCCGCCTATGTCGAGTGAAGTGCTGGGGTGCAGCTGAGAAACCTCCTCCTGGGGAGGTGGGGGAGGCTCGTTCGCGCCGCCTCTCCCTTCCAGTGCACCCCACGCCGTCTCCTGGCGCAGGTATATGTGATGGTTGGACCAGGGCACCGCAGGACGTGTCTTTAGGTGAAACCCTCAACTATGGCACCCAACATCCAGGACTTATGCCATTTGTGGAAGGCAGTGACATCGAAGCATCTCAGGGACCAAGCATATCCAGAGTCCTTCCTACAGCCTCTGCGTTCCTTCTTACCTAGTTATGGTTTTTTCACTCCCACTCCAGGCTTTTAGTCTGTGGATGGCAAACTATGAACCTACACTCACCTATGAAAATCTTACTATTGATGCTTGACTGAGGACAAGGAGATCAGTGAAGCGCTGGGGTGTAGCTGAGAAACCGCCACCTGGGGAGGTGGGGGAGGCTCGTTTGCGCCGCCTCTCCCTTCCAGTGCACCCCACGCCGTCTCCTGGCGCAGGTATATGTGATGGTTGGACCAGGGCACCGCAGGACGTGTCTTTAGGGGTGTAGCTGAGAAACCTCCACCTGGGGAGGTGGGGGAGGCTCGTTCGCGCCGCCTCTCCCTTCCAGTGCACCCCACGCCGTCTCCTGGCGCAGGTATATGTGATGGTTGGACCAGGGCACCGCAGGACGTGTCTTTAGGTCAAACCCTCAAGTATGGCACCGAACATCCAGGACTTATGCCATTTGTGGAAGGCAGTGACATCGAAGAATCTCAGGGACCAAGCATATCCAGAGTCCTCCCCGGGGTATTTGCACAACAGTCCTCTACCCCTAGGCCGCCAGCTATGCTACCTTGACAGGAACAGTGTCATGCATTTGGATCGATGTTGCAGCAGGCTGCCATGTAAATAGTTATTTAATGAAACGTTTTACCCTGTTACTTTGTTGGTGTGTTGTATATATTTATAATATTTGCATAGGGTTTGTCGTTATTTTGGGCGGGGTGGGCGGCGGAGCAAATTCACTGAAAAAAACATAGGTTATAGACCATATATAGTTAGGAATTAGCATTTACAAAACCTTGAAAATTCACTGAAAAAACCATAGGTTATAGACCATATATAGTTAAATATCTCAAGTCCATCTGTGCACTCGATGGAGATACAGGTCGTCGATCAGAAAATGTGCTGGCCACCTCTAATGGTAATAGCGTGGCCAGGGCTTTTGTCGATGCCTCTGCAAATTGCACAGGGTGCACTTGTTTGACATGCCGCACCATGGTATGTATGGAAAAGGAATATTTTTTTGTTGGATTTCCTCTTGAGAGAAACGAGTCACATATCGTGCAGGTTACTTTTGGTGCATTTACTTTCTTTTGATCTTCAGGATAAGTGAAAAATTGCCAGATGAAAGATTCTTTTTTTCTTCTTAAAGGTAGTCGATCATTTTGTTCAGATTCGGAAGATGAATGAGATACGGTAGCCATTTCACCAAAGTCTTCTGAAAAATGTAGGACGTTGTTCTCTCTTGAGAGTAGAAAAGATAGTGAGAGAAGTGGGTGGAGTGCTGCGTGTAAATTCCAGAATAGAAACTAGTAAGAACCAATTGGAAGTGTTGTTTTCATGTTGCAGCAGGCTGCCATGTAAATAGTTATTTAATAAAACGTTTTACCCTGTTACTTTGCTGGTGTGTTGTATTTATTTATATTTGCATAGGGTTTGTCGTTATTTTGGGCGGGGTGGGCGGCGGAGCCGAGCTATGTTGCAGCCATCATGGCGTCGAGCTCGGTTTCTCTTACTAGTTTCATATTTCTCATGAGGGGTTGTTCCTAATGTTTCTATTTTAGCGAGGTCAAAAAGAGATCCTATCAGTGGCCTACTGATTTTGCTCGATTCCTTTTGTTTTTTCTAACGATTTTTAAGTTAAAGTTTGCTAGCACGATACAGCGGCTAGTCCGCATTTTATATATATGTCTTTTTTATTAGGGGTGTCCTCCGGTGGAGTCGGACGATCTACCTCTAATAAACGGTAAGTGTTCCTCTGAAGGAATGCGTCTTGAAAGTGGCTGACTGTAATGTATGATATTTCACTCAGTGACTTTCAGGCCCATGCTGTTTCAAAACTGTGCATGTGCTTGAAGCAGGCGTAGGTATTGACGCAGGATTGTGAATATAGTGCATTGGTGAGCCTTGCTGGAGCTGCATCACAGTTGCGATGCAACTCTAGCAATGTATTTATTTATTTATTTATTTGCGGGTTTGTAGAGCGCTAGAATAAACTCCCAAGGGAGTATCTCCGCGCTATCTGACTGCTGAACCTGCAGGAGATCGAATTCCCTGGCTCCAAACTAGTTCTTAGACTGTGTGGTTAGACCTGAAACAAGAACGTCTTCAGCTTTTTCCTGAAGGCCAGATGGTTTTCAAGCTGCCTAAGCTGGAGAGGGAGACCATCCCATATCCTCGGTCCCCTCACAGACAGAGCCTTACCCCCTTGCCTTGCCCGCTTGATCCTAGGAATCGTGAGAAGCAATTGGTCACTGGACCGTAGAGCACGAGAAGGAACATACGGCACAAACTTGTCTGCCAGATAGGAGGGACCCAAACCAGGAAGTCCTTTGTGGACCGTACAACAGATCTTAAAAACAACTCTCTGACGGATGGAAAGCCAATGAAGCCTGGCAAGTAGAGGTTTTGAAGGTGTTCTCGGAGGGGCATTTAGAACCAACCTGGCTGCGGTGTTCTGCACAACCTGTAACCTATCCAGGTCCTCCTCATTAGCTGACAGCAAGAGACCATTACAATAGTCAAGACGACTGATAACCAAGGCCTGGACCAGGGTCTTTCTGATGGTGTCTGGAAGCAATGGAAAAACTCTGCGCAGCAATCCAATGGTCCGAAAGCAAGATCCAACAATGTTGGTAACATGCTGCTTCAAGCTGAGTTCTTGTTCCAGACGTACCCCTAGGTTCTTGACTATTTGCTTAGGCTCGGGGACTGGGCCTAGATCTAAAGGCCACCAGTCAGGAGCCCAGCTGATCTTAGCCTCACCGAAAAGCATAACCTCTGTCTTTGAAACATTGCACTGCAACATATTCAAAGACATCCACTGGGAAACTGCTCTCATCCCCTCAGAGAAAGAATGTAATACCTCTGGAGCAGCTGGGTATCGTCAGCATATGACACTGGGCAAAAACCAAAGGCTCTCAGGATATTAGCCAGGGGGGCCACATAGATGTTGAATAAAGTAGGGCTCAAACAGGAGCCCTGTGGCACCCCCTTAGTAATCCTGGTCTCCTCGGATCGGAAATTGCCCATGGTGACACATTGGGTCCGATCCGAAAGAAAGCTCTTTAGCCAAGCCAATGCCATGCCCCCTAGTCCACTCCCAGTCAGACGCTCGACCAAAATCTCATGTGAGATGGTATCAAAAGCTGCCGATAGATCTAGCAGCACCAGGACAGCTGATGTTCCTTTGTCCTGGAGCATGCGTAGATCATCGGTAATCGACAGCAACGCTGTTTCCGTGCTGTATTTTGGTCTAAAGCCCGACTGAGATGGATCTAGGGCACCAGTATGTTCCAGGTGATTGGACAAGTGCTTATTGACGTGCTTTTCTATGAGTTTTCCCATGAATGGTAAAAGGGAAATGGGTCTCAGATTGGTCATGTCAGCCCATGCAGTGGCGGTGTTCTTGCGAATGGGTCGCACTTGGGCTCTCTTCCACTCCAGTGGGACACAGCCTGTGTCCAAGGAGAGGTTGACCAAACTTTGTATTTCTGGTGCTAATATGCTCCTCACTGAAACCATCACTCTCGGTGGAAGCTGGTCCATAGGACTCCCACTCTTTATAGTTGTAATGAGTCCCTCCACTTCAGCCAAAGTGATGTTAGAAAAGTTCGACAGAGTGGAAGCGATGATCTTTTTACTCGCTGGGACGACAGTGGGAAGAGTAACATGTCCAATGGAAGCAATGGAGGCATGAATCTTCTCATAGATGGTTTCAATCTTGTTCGTAAAGAAACAGGAAATATCATTGCAAAGTTGTTGAGATGAAGTGTCAACACTCTCACACGCTGCCGGCTTCAAGAAGGAGTTCAGTATTTGGTAAAGCATCCTCGGCGCATTTCCTACCGCCTCTAACTGTGAGGTAATATACTGTTTGTGAGCTGTTCGAATAGCTTTGTGATATGATTTTAATGCCCTCTGATACTCCAATTTATCTGACTCCAGATGAGATCTACGCCAGGTTTTCTCTAATTTTCTTGTTCTACGCTTCATAGATCTCAGGTCCTCTGAAAACCACACCTCCTGATTTTTCGTCGGGCGGGTCTTAAAGGTTTTCATAGGAACTATGTGCTCAATGGCAATGGTTACTGCCTTTTCATATCTTTCTAGCGCCACATCAATGTTATTGGTTGTGGCATAATCTTGGATAGAGAAGGCAGCCCTAAAAGGTTCATTGGTTATCTTGTGCCATTGTCTCCGTTTCATGGGGATCTGAATAGATCTCTTGGGAGTTGGTCCTATCTCAGGGATATAAAATTCTATAGTAAAATGGTCCGTCCATAGATTTACAATAGGGGCAGAACACTCAACTCCAAGGAGCCTGGACAAGATGAGGTCCAGAGTATGTCCGGCCCTATGAGTGGGTCCTTTATTACGTAGCAAAAATCCCAATGAAAAGAGATCGTTTAGGAAGTCCTGAGTCTCTTTTTCCTCCTTTAGCTCTGCGTGTATATTAAAATCCCCCAATAATAAAAAGTCTTTCTCGACATTAACATGGGGGGCCAATAATTCCATCAAAGTGTTGGAAAAATTGTTCATAGGTCCAGGAGGCCGATAGACCAAAGCACCGTTCATAAAACATTTAGGCGAGGTACTGATTTTAAAAACCAACATCTCCATCTCTGCTGAGCAATATTGCTCGAGAGTGGAGACCATGATATTGTCTTTATGCACGATGGCAAGGCCACCTCCCTTTTTTATGGGTCTGTCCTGACAGATAATTTTGTATCCCACCGGTATTCCCAAGGTAATAGTAGGTGCAGTGTGGGGTTTTAACCAAGTTTCAGTAAAGAAACATAGGTCAGGTTCAGCCTCCGAGATAAGATCCCATATCTGCATGTGATGTTTAGGTGATCTAATGTTACATAGGAGGCATTTATTACGGGAACCGGTGTTGATAGGGGCAGGGGAAGCGGGCGTGAATAATTGCTCCAGCCGGAGCGGTGCATTCATACTCTGAAAGCGGCAATTTTTACATGAGAAGGGGCCTTCTAGAAATTGAACTTGGTTGCACACACAGTCTCCACAAATGGGTGTTTGTACATGGCGTAGTTCGGCAGCAGTGTATGATATCTTGTGCATGATGTTATCACTTACTGGTGCAGGGATCACCATCCTGGCCCCTGGCCCCGTCCTGTCACGGACGGGCACAGACGGGCTTCTCTCTGGCGCCTCTCCGGCGCTTCACTGCGCGCGACCGCTGCGCGCTCGAGGTGACGAGAGGGCTAAATAGGCCCTCCCACCCTCAACTGGACCGCTAACCGCCTCGGCGGAAGTGTAGGCGGCGAGTATTTCCTGTCCCACAGCCTATCGGTGAGTGCGTGTCAGTGAGCAATTTCAGTTTCTAAATAACAAACAGCTTAAAACGCTGACGCATCAACATGAAATTAAGTGTGCCTCAGAAATCAACACTCTGAAATCAACACATCCCGTGTCATATATAGCCCCAATTTTAAAACACTAAAATCGCTAAAGTTCTCGAGTAACAGATTTAAAAGCACAGTTTGTAAAAACACAGTTTGTAATGTTGGAGCAATTCGGCTAGCGTCAAGCAGTGTAAGAGAGCACTGCCACTGCCCCCTCTTACCGCAATCGGCGGCCGGCTCCTCGCTGCCTAAATAGGCCCTCCCACCCTCTGTATTACTTTTTGAGCACAGATGTGTTACGCATGTATGGTGTTTTTGTACCATGGTGCGCCACATTTCAAATGTGGCGCACCATGGGTAACGGAGCACTAGCATACTGTGGTGCACATTAACTGGTGCATATCTGGGTATGAAGTAGTTAACATAAATCTGCCCCATAGGTTACAAATCCGCGTTTAGTAGAGTGTTCGGCCTTTGTAGTGTTATGTTTTTTCTGTTATTCTATGTAGGTATGTAATATTGCAATATTTTTGTCACGAAAAAGAAGCCATGAGTATTAGGTTTGTGAAAGATTGCAAGATTTTTAAAATTAAAAAGCAACAACCATGGCATTGTTTAATATAGTATTGTAAATACTTATCTTTAACAATGATGAGAGAGTAAAAAAAGGTTAATCTGATGTTTTAAAGTTATTCACAGGCTTCTTTAGAGGAAGTATTCTATATGATTGTAGCGTGGGTGTTTCACTTTTTTATAGGTAATACAATGCATTCTGTATGCTGTAGCAGGAGGAGTACTACATACTTGAATATTCTTCAGTGCTTATTTTCATTTCGTAAGTGGTATTGAGACCGACACAGAACTTCAATGGATCGGAGGGGCTGTTCCTGTGCATCTGGAGGACTGCCAAGCCGTTGCAGCAGTGGGAGTGAGGCCTCTCACGACAGAGAACTTCAATGGATTGGAGGGGCTGTTCCTGTGCATCTGGAGGACTGCCAAGCCGTTGCAGCAGTGGGAGTGAGGCCTCTCACAGGGGCGTAGCGCAGCTCCTTTTGATGCTCACAATTGCAGATAACAGGGTAGAGATGTCTGTGGAATTTATAGATGGTTAGTCACACTAAAGTGTGGGCGGCGCCCCTAGCACTTCATTACGGCACACAGGGGAGCCGCGTTGCACAGTTTGAGAATCAGAGACTTAGGAGATAAACCTTCATAATAGGAAGGCTTCTAAGTGATAAAAATCGCCGGTGCTCAGCGTTAAAAATATCACTGCTATCGGTGGAATTTTCCACGGTGTTAGTGCTTCAACAGAAATGGGAACACATATCTGATAGAAAATCCTGTAACAATCTCAGTATTTCACATTATCGCGTGAAAAGAAAGTCTTTCGAAAGATGTTGAACGTTGTTCTCTTTTGAGAGTAGAAAAGATAGTGAGATAAGTGGGTGGAGTGCTCCGTGTAAATTGCAGAATAGAAACTACTAAGAACCAATTGGAAGTGTTGTTTTCAAGTCACATGACTTCACATGCGCGTCTCAGGACGTGTACGCGGTGATAGTATCTGGTCACGCACGCCATTTGGAAGTAGCGGTCTAATTCAGCGAAGTTTCAAAACGTGAAAAGGAGTAAATCCAAACACATCCGGATTTAATATATCTTCTGAGCTCGATTCAAGCATACAATTGTTAAAGTATAAAACCTTTTATATTTTTTTTTAAAATACCAAGGTGTGTACATTCGGTCACGCACGAAAGTTTAAAAAGACATTCGGCTCCATTTAATGTAAATTTTCATAATAATAAAAAAGAAGCCTAGGTTTAGTGTCTTTGAAGTAGTATAAGTTCTTTGATGGGTCTATGAAGAAATTCAATAAGTTCAGATTGCAAAGTTTTCACGAAATATATAGGCGGGTGCGCGCAGTCGGTCGCGCACGAAAGCCTGGAAATGCGCTATCCATTTTATTGAGAACTGTTGCCGAGAGTGCGCACACCGGGTCGCGCACGAAAGTTTAGAAAGGCTATTTTTATTTACAGACAAATTTTAATGCGTTCAAAAAAAGGCAAGGTACAGACTTTCTAATTCTGTATCGCTTTACAAGGAGTCTCTATGCAACTTGAACAGTGAAGAAAACGGCTTGTTTCCGAAAAAAATATTGCCAGACCTTTATTGACAAAAGTATAGGTTGTATACACGAGATATTTCTGAATTAGCATTTTAAAAACCAATGAAATTCACTGAAAAAACCATAGGTTTTACACACGTTATAGTTAGGAAGTAGCATTTACAAAACCTATGAAATTCACTGAAAAAACCATAGGTTTGACACCAGTTGTAGTTAGGTGGAAATTTTACTGATATAAAACCAATGAAATTCCACGTTATAGTTAGTTGGACTCACTATAACTTGCGCGTGTAATGCACTGCTGATGACGTCACATATTACATCACTCATGACATCACTGATGACACCATCCTTGTGACACAGTGACAGACCTCCTTTCACTGTAATCTAACCCTTGAAACACATATTCAAAAATAGAAACTAACATTTTCAAAAAAATGGAGATACCCATACCAGTTACAACAACCAATTCAATAATTCCACCATCTATATACACATGCACTAATTCACCAACAGTTCTATATAGTCACTCATACATATATTCACTAATCATATGTAGTGATACGCCTACACATCCTGTTACACACTGACAATCATCCAAAAGTTATTCACACACATACTCACACATGCAAATAAACTATTGAACATCCATTTATTTGCATAAACAGCTATACACACACTACCACTTTACTTCCAAAGAAACTTACACATACTTACTCTCATAAAAAATCACTTATAGAAACACATACTAATTTAAACAGGAACTCTTACAATCCCTCACTCTCACATATAGTCACTTATATACATCAATATTCACATATACTACATTAAAACATATGTAGTTACTGATAAAGACACTAATAAGACATTCATTCACTCACTAATACAGACATATACACACTAATCCACCCATACAGTCCTTCACATATGCTGTCTTCAAAACACATACAAACAGAGACTAAGTCATTCTTGCATCTATGTACTAAGTAATACCTCCACCAAACCACGCAAACACTCATACTGATACTAAGAAAAACATCTAATAACCTATATACATACACATGTACCTACTCATCAACCCATGCAGCCACTTATACACAAAGTGAAACACTAATACATATATTTAAATATTTAAGCATTACTCAGTAATATATGTATTCACTAAGATATTCAATAATATATATATATATATAACACATATTTATTTTTCAGAAAGACACACATTCACTGGATGGTGTCATCAGTGATGTCATGAGTGATGTAATATGTGACGTCATCAGCAGTGCATTACACGCGCAAGTTATAGTGAGTCCAACTAACTATAACGTGGAATTTCATTGGTTTTATATCAGTAAAATTTCCACCTAACTACAACTGGTGTCAAACCTATGGTTTTTTCAGTGAATTTCATAGGTTTTGTAAATGCTACTTCCTAACTATAACGTGTGTAAAACCTATGGTTTTTTCAGTGAATATATATTAAGGTTTAAATGAATATGACGATCAACGTTTGGCTCTCAGAGTCCCACAGGTTGCAGCCAATAAATACTTGGATAATGTGAACATAATATTTCGATCCCACCTAACCTCCTAACTGTCGCCACCCGTAACACAGGCTAGTCATAGTAGAACATAGCCAATGGAGGGTTTCACTAGCTTTCTTTCTTCACTGATAAATGCGGCTCTGAGTGGGGGGCCACATCCTCCGGCCTCACCTAAATGTATCTGCCTTAAGGTCATCTGTGTATGTAGAGCAATTCGGAGTGTAAGTGGGGAGGGGGAGGCCAAACTTTGCACCTCAAGTTCAAGAATCTTCCCATCAAGGTCTACCACCTCCTGCTGCTTTTTCAGTCCCCCCCCCCACCTCATCGCTAATATTATTCCCCGTGTTGTGGTGTAGGCCCAGGTCTGGTGGCTCAGAAGACTAATGCGTCCATTGCATTGGCCTCACGGTCACAGGTTCAAATCCTGGCTGGTCCACTCAGCCTTTCATCCATCTGAGCTCGATAAAATGAGTACCATTGAGTTGGGTAACAATAAAGATCTGTTATTCAGCGCCAAGAGACCTACGGGTGAACGTGCACTTTTCAAATACACCCTGTTATGTTAAACATCTTTCACAGCACCCCAGGGGAGGGAACTGAGTCTGTGTTCCCAGTAAAGTAGGTGTCAGCAGCCACATGTGCTTTTTGGGGTCTGGGTTAATCACCCATCAAGTGATCAACCTCCAGCCCCTGCGAGTGCCTACGAGACCCATTTCCCATCTCACCTCTAACGGAGAGTGGTCTGAGAGCCCTCTGGCCCTGTTACACCTCCCTCATAAGAGTTGGGGACTAGGAATTAATCAAGATGAGAGAATGTCCTATGAGCCTCCGAGTTTTCCTGTAGGTGAAGTTCCTTCAGGGCATCCGTAATCGCAAAGGCCATCCATAAACCGGGTGAGAGTAGGTACTCTCTTTTGTGGGCCACCCCATCCCAGTCTGCAACCCCTGTCAGATCCCCACCCTCAGGAACGCCCGTCCCGGGGGCAGCTGCACCAACAAATGGACCACAGTTTCGAAAAAGTCAATGGGCAGGGGGTGGCGGTGCACACACACACCAGGGACACAGCCTGTCCCCAAGCTCTCCTGTCACTGCCACGTATCTACCCAAACTATCCTACCACACCCGATTAACCTTAAGAGAGAGACCGCTATGGGTTAGTATGGCTACTCCGCTGGAAACTAGAGCAAAATTCGCATGATCAACCCGGGAGAAACCCATACGAGCCAGAAAGGGCAACAATTCCCCAACAAATGAGTCTCCCGCATGAAAATTATATTATATTATATTATATTATGTTATATTATATTATATTATATTATATTATATTATATTGGGATGTGGTCCTCTGATGCCTGGAAGATGGCTCCTCATTTGATGTGGTCCAGCAGCCCATTCACATTCCAAGGAAGGCCCTGAACTTGGCCCAGCTTTGGCTGTATCTTCACCCGGTTGACTGTGTGGCGGGGTATTTTGGGGTGCATCACAATCACCGTTCTGTCCTCTAGTGCTGTGAAATCAAATAAACCATTAACTGCATCTCTCCTAAAGCCTGACTCCAACCCCTCACTTAGCTCTTCTGAAACTGGAAGTATCTGTCGCGGTATAAACGTAGGGGCTAGTCCAACTCAACATGTAAACAAAAGCATAGTCCCATTGTACCAAACGCCCCGCTTCATGATCAAACAACACAACACCGGTAGATTCAGGCACATAGAAGAGTCTTGGTTCACGTCCTGGGAGGGCAACACCTGTGCCCTCTGTCCCGTCTCCACCCATCACTCAATCAATCAATCAATCAATCAAACAATCAATTTATAGAGCGCGCTACTCACCCGTGAGGGTCTCAAGACGCTAAAGGGGGAAAGGGATGGGTGCTGTCATTGCTCGAACAGCCAGGTCTTGAGGTGCTTCCTGAAGGTGAGGTGGTCCTGGGCAGTCGAAGGTGTGCGGGGAGTGAGTTCCATGTCTTGGCGGCCAGGTAGGAGAAAGACCTTCCTCCAGCAGTGGTTCTCTGGATCCGTGGGACGGTGGCGAGGGCGAGGCTGGCTGAGTGGAGCTGGCGGTTCGGGGTGTAAGAATGAGAGGCGGTCGTTGAGGTATATGGGTCCTTTGTCATGGAGAGCCTTGTGTGCGTGGGTGAGGAGCTGAATGTGATCCTCTTGTTGACGGGGAGCCAGTGCAGGTTTCTTAGGTGGACGGATATGTGGCTGTGGCGAGGGATGTCGAGGATGAGTCGTTGGGAGGCGTTTTGTATGCGCTGAAGCCGTTTCTGGAGTTTGGCGGTGGTTCCAGCATATATGGCATTTCCGTAGTCCAGTCGGCTGGTGACGAGGACCTGGGTGACCGTCTTTCTGGTTTCAGTGGGGATCCACCTGAAGATCTTTCGGGGCATGCACAGGGTGTTTTAGCAGGATGAGGATACTGCGTTGACTTGCCTGGTCAACCAGAGGGAGGAGTCCAGGATGAATCCTAGGTTACATGCGTGGTCCGTGGGAGTCGGCGCGGGGCCCAGTGCTGTGGGCCACCAGGTGTCGTCCCAGGCGGAGAGGGATTGTCCAAGGATGAGGACTTCTGTCTTGTCTGAGTTCAGTTTCAGACGGCTGAGCTTCATCCATTCTGCGACGTCTTTCATTCCTTCCTGGAGGTTGGTTTTGGCGGTGGCTGGGTCCTTGGTGAGGGAGAGTATCAGTTGGGTGTCGTCGGCGTAGGAGATGATGTTGATGTTGTGTTTGCGAGCGATGGCGGCGAGGGGGCTCATGTAGATATTGAAGAGGGTGGGGCTGAGTGAGGAGCCCTGGGGTACGCCGCAGATGATCTCGGTGGCCGCGGAGCAGAAGGGAGGGAGGCGGACTCTCTGGGTTCTATCGGAGAGGAATGATGTAATCCAGTCCAGCGCCTTTCCTTGGATCCCAGTGTTGTAGAGGCGGGTTATTAGGGTGCGGTGGCAGACGGTGTCAAAGGCTGCCGAGAGGTCTAGGAGAATGAGGGCGGTTGTTTCTCTGTTGTCCATCATGGTCCTGATGTCGTCGGTGGCTGCGATGAGAGCGGTTTCGGTGCTGTGGTTTGCTCAGAATCCGGATTGGGACGGGTCGAGTGAGTTGTTCGTCTCGAGGAATGCAGTCAGCTGTTTATTGACGGTCTTCTCAATGACTTTGGCTGGGAAGGGAAGAAGAGAGATGGGGCGGAAGTTCTTGAGATCTTTGGGATCTGCCGTGGGCTTTTTCAGTAGGGCGTTAATCTCTGCGTGTTTTCAGCTCTCCGGGAAGGTGGCTGACGTGAAGGAGCTGTTTATGACGTTCCGGAGGTGGGGTGCAATGATGCTGTCAGCTTTGTTGAAGATGTGGTGGGGGCATGGGTCAGAGGGGGATCCAGAGTAGATGGTGTTCATGACGTGGGTGGTGTCTTCAGTGCTGATGGGGGTCCATGCGTTGAGGGTGGTGGTAGGGGTTGTTGGTTCTGTGGTTGGAGGCGGAATTTGGGGTCCGAAGCTGTTGTGTACATCAGTGATCTTACGGTGGAAGAATGTGGTGAGGGAGTTGCAAAGGTCTTGTGATGGTGTGATGTCGTTGTTTCTGGCGCTGGGGTTGGAGAGCTCTTTGACGATGCTGAAGAGTTCCTTGCTGTTGTGGGTGTTCTTGTCCAGTCGCTCTTTGAACAATGTCCTTTTGGTGGTGCGGATCAGCTGGTGGTGTTCGCGGGTGGCGTTTTTGAGGGCTGTCATGTTTTCTGAAGTCCGATCGTGGCGCCAGGTTTTTTCGAGGGTCCGGCAGGATTTCTTTGATTCTTTGAGGATGTCTGTGAACCATGGTGTTTTCTTGTTGCCGGTCTTACCTGGAGGGTTCTTCAGTGGAGCAAGGTCGTCGGCGCAGTTGGTGATCCATTGTGCGAGGTTGTGGGCTGCGTTGTTGGGGTCAGCGGAGTCGGCTGGCAGGTTTTGGCTTAGTGATGAGAGGAGCTGGTCTGTGGTGATTTTGCTCCAGCATCCGCAGGGGATCTGTCGTGTGCGGTGGTGGGATGTGTTCTTTTTGAAGGTGAATTGGATGCATCTGTGGTCGGTCCAGTGTAGTTCTGTGGAGTGGCTGAAGGAGACGTGGTTGCTGGCGGAGAAGATGGGGTCGAACGTGTGGCCAGGGCGGTGGGTGGGTGTGTCGACCAGTTGCTTGAGTCCGAAGTTGACCAGGTTGTCGAGCAGGGTGGTGGTGTTGTTGTCGTTGTTTTTCTCTAGGTGGAAGTTCAGGTCCCCTAGGAGGATGTATTCTGGTGAGGCTAGGGCGTGCGGGCTGATGAAGTCGGCAATGGTTTCGCTGAATTGTGTGCGTGGGCCCGGGGGTCTGTAGATGAGTGTTCCTCTCAGGGTGGTCTTGGGGTCGGTGTGTATTTGGAAGTGTATGTGTTCGGCGGTGGAGAGTGTGTCTTTAGTGTTGGTCGTGATGTTGATGGTGTTCTTATAGATGATGGCGATTCCTCCTCCGGTTTGGTTGGTGTGGTCCTTCCGGGTAATCTTGTAGCCATCCGGGATTGCTACGGCGATGCCGGGGGCCGAGGACGTGTTCATCCAGGTTTCCGTGAGGAATGCGACGTCTGGTTTTGTAGAGTCGAGGAAGTCCTAGAGTTCGATGGCGTGTTTGTGGACGGAGCGGGTGTTGAGGAGGATGCACTTGAGGTGGTTGATGTTGTTGCTTGGCGTGGCTGGGGGGAACGGGGTCTGAGGCAGGTGAATTTGCAGGCCTGACAGGTGAAGGGTCCGTGGGTGCGTTTCGGGGTGGCTCGGTAGCAGGCGGGTGGTCGTCCGGAGTTGAGTGCGTTGAGGGCGGTGGCGTCGTATTTCAGTCGGGTACCCTGGCTCCGGCGGGGGCCAGGGGATCTGGTGCTGGGCGCTGGGCGCGGTCCAGGCGCGGACGGACGCAGACGGGCTTGCCATTTGCGCGCCTTCGGCGTGCCGGCTGCGCGCGGCCACTGCGCGGCCGCTTCGTGGTCTCCATAAGAGGGAAACCGGGAGGGAGGAGCAGCTGGGTGGCGGGAGCGGGGCGGCGAATGGGCTTGGTGGGGGCGGGGCCGCAGGGAGGCAGCGGCGGGAAAGTGCGGCGATGCTGGACGGCGGGAGGAGGAGAGACAGTGAGCGCTGGAGCAGCGCTGTGAGCTAAGACTGGCAGGCAGCAGCGGCGTATGGGCGACCTAGCCTGAGGGCAGGGTCAGAGTCGCTCAAACTCCCAAATACATTTCTTCAAATCATTATCCATCTGAGGTCAGCAGCCAATAATTCATTTGATGGGATTAAATCATGGGCCTTCTCATCTTGGGGGGGCCTGTTCAGCTGAGACATTACTTCCCCCCTCAGTTCTGTCTCACTTTGCTGAAATACAGGTAGCCTCCCACCACCCTTTGTGTGTCAAAGCGGGATCTGTTTCTGTTGCTGGGTGCTTTCTTGTGTTTTTGAGTGGTAAGTTCTCCTCTCTCTGGTTTCCCCTCTCCAGGGAGGGCTGTTGGTACAGTCTTTCCAGGCGACGTTCCTCCACCCACACCCAGAACACTTCTGGGGTCTCAAAGAAAAAGTTGCGCAACTGATGCATCACCGATAAAAGGAGCATGTGGGGTATATGGAGGGTTTGTAGTTTCTTTTTGGTTTCATCCAAAGATTATTGCTGAATCTGGGCTAAACTGATGTAACCTGGTAAAATCATTATAGTACTTGAGTAATAGTCTACTTGTACCTTCTCGCTTTCAAAACCAAAGAGTTCTACCTTATCTTTAGAGCTCAAAACACGTTGTGATGATTGGCCAAAGGGGTTTCCCTGGCAAAACTCACTGCAAAAGTGTGCACTGTGTGCATCCAATCACAAACATGACAATAGCCTGTCTGCAGGAATCTACGATTGCAACCCGACCTCAAGGAACTGCGCAAAGGAACTAGTACTTCCCCAGTCCTTTGGGAATCCTACAAAACAGAGATTATTGCATCAGATGCAACCCTCCATGTCTTCCACCTTTGCTTCTATGTTCTTTGAAGATGTCATCAGTGTTGCTAGTGTTTGCTGCATGGTTTTAATCGTGCCCTCCACAACCGATATTCGCTCCTCCGCATCCGTGATTCAGGCGACAGGTTGTCACAGACTCTGCAACAACAAGGTGACCGCTGCTCTCACTGTGCCAGCTGTAACTTCCAAACTTTTCTTGGAAACATGGATGGCTTGCAATATAGTTGTCACCTCCGATGATAGGGCAGTGCCTCCCCCACCTGCCTCCCAGGAACTCTCATGGTAACGTTTGTGGCTTTAAACACACAAAAAGGAATTGGAAGAAAGAAAAACAAATATGGAAGAGTGTGTCGCAAACAAACTGCATTTTTTTTTAGTGCACTCACCCAGTAATAGTGGCATGCTTCATCATTGGGTTGCTTACAACATCCCCATGCAGACCAACGCCTGGGATGCAGCATAAGGGAGGGGAAGACAATACAAACATAAAAGTCTAAGGATTCTTCACATGCAGAGACTAAATATATCTGTGATTAAAACTGGCTCGGTAATATCCCCAACAACATTTATTAATGGATTTCCTGGCCAGGATTAAAAATACGGTACAGAACAGTGATAATAGGGACAGTTAATATCCCTGCAAAATTGTCGACATGTTTCAGCCCATATATTTTGCCCATAAGGGTCGCTTGGCCTTCATCAGGACTACAGATCCCATAATGGCCCTATATTCCTACCTGTATTTGTCGGTAGACAGAGGTCTGACTCAATTTGGTCATTACCATTTAATCACACTGCAGTAGTTCCTGCAATGAAACATACCATAAATCAACACTGACAATAGTGAGTAATACTTATAAACAGTGTCGATAAAAAGTACATGCTGCGCCACACTCATCCACTCTTCTTTCATGTTGGGAGCTCATGATTGTGGGTTTCTTGGAACATCGCCACTCACTCATTGGTATTAGAATCATGACTGAAGGACTGGATTGGGGCTTTTGGTGAACGACGAGCCCCTGATTTTTCTTGACGATGTATCGTTTAGAAGGAATTGGGTGCTGATCGCCTCGAAATGCACAAGAGATTGGCTAATTTTAAATATCTGAATCAAAACAACAGAAGAGTGACAATAAGTCTACAAATACTAAAGTAAGGCAGTAAAATAAATAAGTTACTACCACCAAAGTATGAGAAAAGGAAAAAAGAAAGAAGAAAGGCGGTAAGTTTTGCATGTGCAGAATGGAAAAAAGAACCCTCAGGCACCAACTGAAAGTTGGTTGCCAGTTGTCTTCATTGGGTTCTTATTGAAAGTGTGATTTAGTATCTACAAGTGCTAGGAAGTGAGTTTAAAAGGAGTGCGGACTACTCCCCAAATCCAAAGTATTTTAATGAGAGGGTAGTTCTGACTCCATTAAAAACAATAGTGAGAATGGACATACATGTGGTTATGTTAATTTGAACCAAGAAGTCCTATACATAGAAAACAAAAGCGGTCGACATGTTTCTGCTATAAAGAGCTACCACTCAGCTCAGCATTCATCAGGACCAAAAAAACAACAAACCTCCCCTAGTGGCTGGTGCGCTCTAAGGCACCAGAAACGACTATGGCGGGACAGAGAACAACACAGATTACAAACTTGAATGTAACCGAAGCACAGGTACTTCCTCGTGCGTCCTCTCCAAACGTGAGGGATGAAATATTTGTATGGTTCAGGAACACTGCCCCCAAAAATTGCAGATGCATTATTAATATCGATCCAGGCGAATGAACAAGGGCTGAGAACAAATGTACTAATTGCAACAAAACGAGTCTAGAGGACACAAAATAGTGAAGTGACTTAATATAAGAAATATCTGATGTAGTTCAAGATCAATAAGTTCCCTAAAGATCTTAAACGGTTCTCCAAAGCGAAAGTGTACCCATATATAACAGACAAATATGTCAAATGGTCTGCAAACTGTATGAGCTTTATGTGTATTTTTCTTTAAATAACTTAACGCGAAAGGTTATTCCCTCTTCCAAGATAGAATCTGTGGTTGCTTCTTTCTGCAATGATCACTTGAGGTTTTGGTGGTTCATTATTGGCACTCCAACAGGCTCACACTAGGAAGTGCTTTGCAGTTTCTTGTAGTGTCTGCAGTGGATTTTGGCAGTGGTTTAAAGCATGGAGGAAGCAGGTCCCTCGAGGGCTGTACCTTCCATGAGGAGTTTCAAGCCATGAAAGATAATGCAGTGGAAACATGACTGTCCTATCCTGTCCTGTCCTATCCTGTCCCTCCTAAAATCCCCTCGGCTCGCGGTTCCTGGTGTGGTGGATTCAGATGGGCAGGAGGATAGGAGAGAACTTTTTCTCCCTGGGGATGAGCTGACCTCCTTGTTCCTTCATCTTAGGCAAAATGTGGATCTCCCTGTCCTGCTCCGACTGGGGTTGAGGAGGGGGATTGTTTTGCACAGTATCCGAGGGCTGAGCCTGAGTCGCTCCCACCCCATTCGGCTCTTCGTAAGGTCCTTCCTCATGACTGGAGAGAGGTGGACAAGAACAATTTTCCTCGTTTCTCTCTAAAAATGAACCCTGTGGAGAAATTTGCAGAGGAATTTCCATCTTCAGTTAAGGTGGACACCATCATGGCTGGGCTTTCGACCTTGAGTAATGTTGTTTCGGGGGATGCCTTGCCTCTGGATGCAGTGGATAAGGAGGTGGAGACTACGTTGAAGCGCTCTTATGCGGCTTCAAAGCTTGGTTTTTGTGTTTTGGTCCCCATTTTTGTCCAATCATTACTAAAGGATTTCCAATCCCTGGTGGACCTGTCGTTTTGACAATATGGGTGGCTCAGCGGCGGCATCTGGGCCGTGGTGCGGCGTATTATTCGGATGTGATCTTCAGCCAGAAAGCCACTTTAATGAAATTGCCTTTCGATGGTTCTAAGTTATTTGGGCAGCAGCTGGAGGATCTGGTCAAAAAGACTGCTGAGAACAAAAAATATTGGCTCCAGTTCAGTCTGCTTCCAGAGGAAGAGGATTTGGATTAAAGATTGGGATGTAAGATGTTACATCGCGATCAAAATGATCGCGGTACATCACAACGCATCTTTTACAACGCAAGTCGTTACCACGACTTGCGCTGTAGGGTGCTGGATTTAGGAATAGTAAGATTTACTATTCCAACTACAGCCTACGTACAGTAGGGAAGGTGTTGGAATAGTAAATCGACTATTCCTTAGTCTAGAGCGCCCTCCAGCGCAAGTCGTGGTAACAACTTGCGTTGTAAAAGATGCGTCGTAATAGCACCGCTGTGTTTTGACCGCGTTGTGAAGGATATTTACCTAAAGAATGCCTTTCCTCTTCCTGCTAAGGAGTCATATCAGCCCTTTTGAGGTCGAGGACGTGGCCGGGGAGCCCAGTTGCCAATAAAGTCTGGTTTCACCCAGGAATGGTGCTTCCACCCCACAACCGCCTCCTAAAGCATGGCTATCAAGGTCTGCCACCAGTGGGTGGTCGGCTTCTGTTTTTCAGGGATTTTTGGCGGCATTCTTTCCCAGATCAGTGGGTGGTCAAGTGGTTTCGGAGGGTGACCACCTTGAGTTTTCAGTCCTGCCTCACACTGCACCTCTTCTGAGGGACCCAGTGAGGCTTCAGGCTTTGTTTGATGGCGTTCAGATCCTGGTGGAAACATCAGCAGTGGTTCCAGTTCCTTCACCAGGGAGTGGAGAAGGCTTTTATTCCATTCTCTCTTTGGTGCAGAAGCCATCAGGCGATTTTTGTCCAGTGTTGGATTCAAAAGCTCTGAATCATTTCCTGCTTCATTTGCCATTCAAGATGGTCACCCTGCAGTCTATCTTTCCTTTCCTGACCAAAGGGGGTTTTCTGGCATGGCGAGACATGATGGATACACATCTGCACGTGCTGATGATTTCCCCTCACCATCGCTACCTTCGGTTTGCTGTCGTTGACCAGCACTTTCAATTCAAAGTCCTTCCCTTTGGCCTGACGTCGGCACTGAGGGTCTGCACCAAGTTGCCGGCGCCATTGGTGGGAATCTTGCACAGTAAAGGTATCAACCTTTTCCCCCACCTCGATGACTGGTTCATTTCCTCTTCTTGTTTTTCAAAGGCACAAGCCGATGTTGAGGCAGAGTGCATCCTGCTTCACACTTTCGGGTTCCTATGGAATTTTGCAAAGTCACATTGTTGAATGGTTTCCACTTTTGAGTAGGTCTGGTCCATTTGTTGGACAGCATGAACGTTGGATGGTGCCAGACTGATTCTATGCACCCCCTCAGGATATGTTTACCTGTAGAGCTGACAGTGCACAGTGCCCCCAAGAGTCCCCCTAAACCTAACAAGGTGAGAAATGGTTTTGGAAACCTCAGAACATGACAACCCTGACTCTCCAAGGAATCCTAGTAACAGATCTAGAACCCTTTCACTCAGTCACTCACGCTCACTCAGAGAGATACGCAAGAAATACACAAAGAGGCATCTTCAATGCTAATTGAACCATTGTGATTCTTGGATAAAATATATGTGCTGCAATTATTAATAGACAGAAGCAGATAAAAGTGATCAGCAATATGAGGACAGTAAAAATAATGAACAATTCCACCACCGTGCTAAAAGAGTGTATATATGCTGCCGTATGATTACTGGGTATAGCGTACTCCTGCTAAGAGGCCCCCACCCTGGTTCCCTCGGGTGAGTGTCTGCCAAGAATCCCCTATTAGATGATCTAACCCCCATTACCTGAATGCGAGTGTATACAGGCCCCCGTCTTGATCACAAGTTGGACATCCGTCCTCGCAGAGGGATAAACAGGAATCAGCTGGGCTGAGAATCCCGCAGAGCGATGACTTTGCAATGACAGCAGAGTGTAAGATTGGTGCATTATTGTCGGGTGCTCCGTTTCTTAGGTTTCTCGAGGATAAGGTGAGTCTCTGGCCTAGTTCAGCTTTTCTGCCTGAGGTGTCTCTAGTGTTCACACTGATTTGGATATTGTCCTTCCTGTGATGCTTCCATCCCCTTCCTCGGCGGAGGAGGTGGAAATCCACACTTTGAATCCCACGGGCCATTATCAATTTACTTAGATTTGACCTTGCCTTGTTTGTCGCCGTTGGGTTGCCCAATGAGGGTTCCCAGCCTTCCACCCCTTGTATCTCTAGATGGATTTACCCCTTAGCTGTGGCGGCTATTCCGCCGCAGTGCTAAGGGGGAGGCGGGGCCACGTCGGGCTCCCGTACTCATGACGGAACCGCTCCGTCACGAGCCTGTGGTAAATAAATAAATAATACCTCTCTTTTTGACTAGACATACAATAACAGATAGCTCAATAAATAAGAGTCAAGATTCGAGGTAGCTGGAGTTTGCAGGTTTTAATACAGGATAAAGGACAGGAACAGGACAACCTGCACGGGAATAGGATGGCAGGGCCCGGCAGCTGCCGGGGCAGGATCTGGGATGAGCGCGCTAACTTTTAATAACAGTGCACAAGTATATATACTAAAACAGTTGCATTAGAGTTCATACAGTAGGCGTAGCAGTGGGCGTAGTTAGTAGCAGTCGCGAAAGATAAGGCATAAAGTAGGTGTAACAAGAGGCGTGTACAGGGCGTATACATAGACATGTGATGTAAACGTAGCAGAATATGTCATAAAAGAGGCGGAAACATGGAGGGGGCTACCTAAGGAGCCGGGACCTCTAACCTAGTGGTGCGCGCAAACTGACAATGACGTGTTACTAGGGAGAAGCTGGGGGCTATGACTTCTGCGCTAGAAGGAGAGACTAAAGTCTGGAGAGTCAGAGCGACATGTACCTAAACACTATCTAGTATCTGATGTTTAGAGAACATGTTGATAGAATCCAAAAGTTATCAGGGTAAAGGCTAACAGACTCTAAGACTGGTGCATGCATAATTCTACATGTAGTGCGTGTTGAGGAATATTAAATGACCATTAATACAGTATTTCTCTTACATGGAGACGTAAAAGCTAGACTATGACGGAAACTATTGATGCGATTCAGTAGCTTAGGAATGCAGAGAAGGAGAGCTGGACAGATAACTAGAATCATAACATACTCTTGGCAGACTGGCAGGCAGAGCCAGGCCGAGCCAGGCACTGTGAGGCATGAAGTAAGTGAAGGGTCAGGGATACAGGTGGGGGCTGTATCGCTCCTCGGAGAGGGTTCAGGAGACAGGAGCTGAATCTGAGTCCGGGCCCTTTTGAGGCCTAGAAACGGGGACTTTTACTAAATTAACGTGCACACTGAGAAACGTGGCAACGTAACTTTACATAGGCCTAATACTCGTAGCTTTCACGAGAACTGGAAACTGGCATACTAGAGTTGGACACAACTGTAATTGCGTCTTTAATCGATCATGAGGAATACATATGCATATTAATCATGCACATACAACATAAGATGGGGAACACGTAGGGACACAGAACATGGCAAAATTTACTTTTCCACATTCCCTCCTTGTCACTACGTTTCCATCAGGAAACATCAATATTCATGATACCATCTATTATTTCATACAGTATCATTTGCTCGTCTCGAATTGTCTTGGAACGGGATTTAGGACGGGACTTGGGACTAGGAATACAAGAGGTAGCACAAATGCCGCAAATCGCAGGGCCACATTGTATACAGAGGCAGCAACTGAATATGATCGCTACTGCAATACCTAGAAAGGACAATACTTTCCATCCCCAGGCAGAAATTATACTCCAAAACCAACCGGACCATGTCCAGGTGCCTGGATTCTGGTGTAACTGATGGGCAATTTTATGAAGTCTGGTTATAGCTGAATAAACAGACGGCGCGTTATTAGGAATGAAAATGCAGCAACTAGATCCGATGACTCTACATGCTCCTCCTCTATCGGCCAGTATGACGTCAAGAACGAGACGATTTTGGAGCACGACAAATCTCATAGCAGATTGCTCTTCCGTTAAGTTACCTAGGGCAGAGGCAGTCTCATTCACTACTGCTTCAAGGGTTCTGGTCAATCTACGTATTAACTTACTATTCTGGATAGGTCCTATAAAGAAAAAGAAACCTTTATTGAAATCTGTATACTGTTCTAGAGCAGTTTCAGTTTGATCGACAATCGGGGACTCGATCTCCCTTCTATGTCTAATGTGTACTAGATGTGTGTTTCTATGATAATCGGATGGGGCTAGGAAAACTGGTGGCAGTAGGAAGGCAATGTAACATGTTCCATCCCAATCGAGGGGCAGACGAACATATGCGGTCTGACCACAAACAAAATATGAATGACGTGAAGCTTTGAAAATAGATTTCCCACTATCACTATACTCGACAATAGTAGAACAATCACTATGTCCTACATGTGCGGAACCATTCTTTCTGACACATAATTCGCCTTTGACTGGTAGTACTGAAATAGCAGGTAAGTCTGGAGTAGGATCAGACTGAACATTCAGGACCATGAAATTCGAAGAATAATTACCTAAATTATAAACTTCATTTTCTAGATCTAACCCTGTTCTGTGGGGAAGACCTTGCTTGTCTGGAAAACATGTACTATTCAGAAGGGACATATCATTTGAAGATGACGTTAACATGGACCAGGCTCCACATGAACCATTATGTGAAAACGGATAAGGAAACAGTGGCAGAACTCCCTTCGGTGTCTGGAAAGGGGGGAGTCGACCACACACCCAACAATTAGTGGCATTGCTGGTCTGGTGTGAATAATGTAACATACGGATAAATGTATTGTTGCGCATAGCAAGACGATAGGATAGTTCGTGAGGAGGCAGATCACTAAACGTGTGCTCTACTGTAGCATTAGAAAACTTATTTACATGAGAAATTGGAAAACATAAATGAAATGCATAACTTGTGCAGGTAACCATCAAACTTAGAAATAATATAAAACTTAGAAAAACGATACATCGGATTGAGTTCTGACTAACTCTCTCACTATGGGGGTCTATCTCATACATGTCAGATACCTGTCTAACCGTTTCACCCGAGGGGGACTTAGACAATTAAACTGGCTGACTTATTTTACTAGACCGAAGCTTCTGTTTATACTCCTGCTGAGGAGTTTTCTCTAACAGGGAGGGCTTTGAGTCAAAGTCAATAGCGGGACAGTCCTTGAGAATAGGGCAATGTTTAGACTCGGAAGTGTCTGTAGAAGTGTCAATAAACGTTTTAGTTCTTAGTCCGTGAAATTTCTTGACATGAGACAGATGCACCCAGCCTTTTCTGCCTTCCAACTTCACGGCCGTACGGGTGGTCAGAAGGACTAACTTCGGCTCCTTCCAGCGAGGCTCCAGCGGACTTGAACGATCAAAGTTCCTGATTAGGACCAGGGTGCCGGGAAGGACCTCGTGTGGCTTGACTTCAGTATTGTCAGGAAATGCAGCGGCAACCTGTGAACGACAAGAGTGTAGGGCAGACATCAAGGAAGCTAGGTAATCTGTCAGCATATTACTGGAAACATCTGTAATACTTCGGGGTCTGGGTGTACCCCACATGTTCGGGGGGCGGCCGAATACGACCTCATAAGGGGACAGGCCTGATCTGGAGTGTGCGACCATGCGCATATAGAACAGGGCAACTGGCAGGGCAACTAACCAGTCTACACCTTTTTCTTGACAGACTTTGGCAATACGGATTTTCAAGGTTTGATTATGTCTCTCTACGAGACCGGCTGCTTCTGGATGGCGTACACAATGGAACTTCCACTGGTACCCTAACAAAAGGGAAACGTGCTTCATTAGTTCAGATGAGAATGGCTGGCCGTTATCAGAATACACGACCCTAGGGAGTCCATAACGGGGGAAAAATTCACGAACCAACTGCTTGGCAGTGGTCGCTGCTGTGTAATCTGGAACTGGATATGCTTCTGTCCACCTGGACAAAGCGCATACAACTACAAGGACATACTTGAAACCTCGACATCGCTCCATCTGAATATAATCCATCTGGAGGACTTCAAAAGGGTGGTCAGGGGGCTGGAATCCACCTTGTTCCACCGGGACACTTTTACCTGGATTGAACTGGCAACATATCATACAGGTACGGACTTTCTGCTTGGCTGCAGCTCGTAAATGCTTGTTGAACCAAAGGTTCTGGATACTGTCTAACATGGCTTTTTCTCCTAAGTGTGCTGGACTATGTGCGGTATTGATAATGACTTGAACCATTGAGTCGGGGAGAAACCATGTGGCTTTTCCCTTTGTCAACCATCCCTGATCTGTCTGGACCCCTCCTTGTTCGGACCATTTCTTGATTTCTTCAGGAGTAGCATGAAACTGGATATCTATGACATCTTGAGTAGGGTCCTTAACTGTCATACAAGTAGTCTGTTCTAGAGTGGATGTCGGTGTCTTGTTAACTGGTATGTCTGGTGTCTGTGCTGTAAGCTTGGCTGTTCGATCTGCTAGATCATTACCTTGGGAAATAATGTCAGTGACTTTCGTGTGTGCTTTGCACTTCATGATAGCGATAGATGTCGGTAAATGTATTGCATCTAACAGAGCTTGAATAAGGAAACCATGCTGAATCTTGGTTCCATGAGAAGTCATGAAACCTCTCTCTTGCCAGAGCACTCCAAAGTCGTGTACGACTCCGAATGCGTAGCGTGAATCTGTGTAAATATTAACTTTCAGGTTCTTGGCATGTATGCAGGCTTGTGTCAGAGCGACTAGCTCTGCTGCTTGAGCAGACAGGGTGTCAATACGGTGTGTCTCTATAACTTCAGTGTCAGTAGTCACTGCATACGCGGCTACTAGTTCTCCTGTACTTGTTCTCATACATGAACCATCCACATAAAGTGTCAGGTCAGGATCTGGTAATGGAATATCTGTCAGATCTTGTCTTGGCTTAGTCATAGTGTGAATGACTTCCACACAGTCATGTGTGGCAGGATTTGAAGTAACTGACGGTAACAGTGTAGCGGGATTTAGAACGTTGCAGCGTCTGATTTTTATGTGTGGCTGGAACAGTGTCAGTTCATAACCCGTTAAACGTGCAATTGTCAAGTGCTGAGTCTGTGTTCGGTTTAAAAGAACTTCCACGGAGTGTGGAACTTGTACTGTCAAGGAGTGTCCTAACACTATGGAATCACTTTGTCTGATAGCTAGTGCTGTGGCTGCAACTGACTTGAGGCACGCAGGCAACGCCTGGGCTACTGGATCTAGTGTGCTCGAAAAATAAGCACAGGGCTTGTATTGTCCTGCTTGATCTTGTGTAAGAACAGATAATGCTGTACCATCACGTTCTGTGACGAAAAGCGTAAAAGGCTTACTGTAGTTCGGTGTAGCTAGAACAGGAGCTTGGCATAAAGCTTTCTTCAACTCATTAAAACTAAGTGTATGTTCGGATGTCCAAGGGAGAACAGTCGATACGGCTGCCTCCTGTGTCGTTAACTGTATCAGTGGTTTGGCTAGAAATGCGTACTGAGGAATCCATTGTCTGCAATAAGAAGTAAGGCCGATAAAAGCACGTACCTCCTTCTGTGTCCTGGGCTGTGGAAGACTCGCTATTAACTGGATACGGTCTGGTGTCAACTGCCTACCCCACTTGGACAGTAAGTGGCCTTAGTAGATCACTTGCTGGACACAGAATTGAAGCTTCGAAGGGGACACCTTGTGCCCCATCTCGGCTAGGAAATACAGGACTGTAAGTGATGCTCGCTCGCAAGCACGTTCAGAACGGGCTGTGATCAGTAGATCATCGACATACTGGAGTAGGGCAGTGTCAGTTGGCATGTGAATATTGTCTAGTTGTCTCTTAAGTGCTTGACTGTAAATACTAGGACTTTCTGTGAAACCTTGAGGAGCTCGTGTAAATTTATAGCTCCTTCCATTTAAACAAAAACCGAAAAGGTACTGGCTGTCTGGATGAATTGGAACACTGAAAAATGCATTCTTGAGGTCGATTACAGTGAAAAATGTAGATTCAGAATCAATGGCTGTCAATAGAGATGAGATATCTGGAACAACTGGGTACTGGGGAATGATACATTTATTGAGTTCTCGAAGGTCAATCACTAATCGATATACTGGAGGTGCATTTGGATCAGTACGTTTCATGACTGGAATGATAGGAGAATTACATACATTGGAGTCAGTTTCTACAACTACTCCTTGAGCCATGAGCTCGTCAATAATTTTGGATAAGGCTGCTACAGCCTCAGGTGGCAATCTGTACTGTCTGATTCGTGGCAGGACTATACCTTGTTTGAGAGTCACACGATGGGGTGTGATTTGCATAAAACCAACATCAGTTGGACCTTGCGCCCATAGATGCTGCGGAACATTAGACAATCTTGGATCAAAATCTCGTAAAACATAGTGACCCTTGAAGTCACGCAAAAACAAACGTATTCCCTCTGGGGAACAACATATGACTGCACCTAATTCTTTCAATGTCTTAATACCTAACAAATTTTCTGGACATGACTTCGTAAGCAATAGATCAGTAGTTCGGGACAATGGACCAACTTCTAGAATAACTGGCTTTGATATTTCGTTTACAATAGGCTTTCCTGAAAATCCAAGGGAAACATTTCTAGAGCCTGAGAGCGGAGCCCCTGGAACCTCGTCATGACTGATAGTAGTCCTACTTGCCCCTGTATCAATCAGAAACTTTCTGTCTTTCCCCAATACTTGACTATGTACATAGGGACCTTCTTGATCTACAGGAATCTCGATGAGAGGCAAGCCTACCTCCCTCTCTAGGCTGTTTCATGAATACGCTTGATACTCTGGATACTCGGACTGTGCATACTGGTACATCTGCTGTGTAACATGCTGTGTTGCAGCGATAGGCTGCAGTGCTGTAACTGTCTGTTGTGCATTCTGTGGCTGAGAAGTCTGTGAAACTTGTTCTTGTCTAGACGGACGTGGTCTTTCTTTAGTTTTACCAGTGGCTATATTGTGTTTCAGAACTGCACACTCGTTTATAAAATGACCTGGCTGTTTACAATAATTGCATGTCCCTTTAACGGGAGCTGCAGGATGACTGGCTTGATTCGTACCCCTCTTCTGACTGTCTTGTGGAACAGATTGTGCAACTAGTACTTTCATTTTCGTGTCTTTCATACGTCTTCTCTCGTGTTCTTGCTCTTCTCTGATTCTATTCTGGTGGTACTGGAGCATCTGTAACATCTGGGACGGAGTACTAGCTTGCCATGTACTTTCGACTTTCAAAACTCGATTTTTAACTTGTGGGCTTGAATTCTCGACTAATTTAGTAACAAAAAGATGAGGGTATGACTCACTACTCGTCTTCAAACCACTGTTTATGATAAAACATTTCTCAAATCTAGAATAAAAATCACTAGTGTCTTCGTCTTGTTTCTGTTTACATGCTGAGATTGCATCCCAGTCTTCCTTTTTAGTGGCTAATAATCTAGGCAAAACCTGTATTAATAATTCTGGTAATTCTTTACATTTATCTCCAAGACCGGTACCTGGTACTCGTATCTTATCTTCAGCTTCTAGAGCTGTCCAATCGATCTTTTTCTCTCCCACCTCCCAATCCTTTTCCTTGAGTTTTTCGTATACCCCTGCGGGCAACAGGACTTTTAGCATTTTAATAATATCTGGATACGTGTATTCTCCCATACGGAGCATGTCTTTTAATTCTCGGTGGAACCCTGCTGGATCTTTGTCGTGACAGGGAATTAACTTCTTCATTTCTAAGAGTTCCATCTTGGTGACTGGGGTGTAAACAAATACTCGTTGCATTTCACCACCCGCTGTCCTAACTGGGTGTACTTCTCGTAACGGATGCTGTCTATCTATGTAAAACGGTTTACTTTCTGGAGGTGAGACATGAACAAAATGTGGGTTCAAAAACGTTCTATATTTGTGGCGCTGTTCTAGAATGACACTAATTAAATCGGTACCTAAACCTTTCCATCTATACTGGAGTAACTCGTTCAGGACATCATGTAACGGACCTGGATCAGAATGTTGACCCTCATACAGTGTAATGAGGTGCTGGATCATATACATACCCACCAGTCGCTGCTCGGCTGGGGGCAGTTTCAGAAACATTTGTGCCACTATTTCGTCTGGAAAAGTGGTAGAATCAGTAATCCATCGGACTGCTGATCGGGCTAGTTCTTGTTCATGCATGGTACTTAACTCACTATAACCGATTCGTGATTTCAGAATTTGATCGGTAGCTTGAAATACTTGCTCTAGAGAGCCTTGTTCTGGTGCTGGAAGATGAAAGACTTTCTTGTGTTCTAGGCGTAAATGTCGGTCTGGAAATCTAGATTTACCTACATACGCTATTCTGGCGGGATTCTCGTCGTCTACCTCTTCAGTAGAAGAGTCATTTTCTTTCTCGCTTCCTAGAGCTTCTTTGCGTTGTTCGTGTAACCTTATTATTTCTTTACGAATTTTCTTGTACATACTCTCTATACTATTGAGTGTCTTGTGCTTACCCTCGGCTATATTATCACTCCACCTTGTCAGAATTTTCATTTCGTTCGGATCTTTAGTCGGGGAATCTTGTTCCCTAATTAAACAATTGATCAGAAACTTTAATAACATGAACTGGATCTCAGCTTTCCTGAGAGACATGACTTCACCAATACTTTCTGGATCTTGTCCTGTACGAATGAAACGATACATTCTGTCTAGATCTTCTTTCATATTCGGTAGGGTGACCAAATACTCGGACACCTGCCTTATACGTACGGAATATATAACCATACTATCCTCGCCTGGGACTGGATCATAACAGCATTCAGTAAGAGCTCGCCTGATTTCTGCAATGGACTGATATTTCGGCGTACGCTGTAACGCACGTTCATGTAACTCGACTGGCCCTAGACGTCTATTTGGCGGCGGGGTACCAGGAGGACCTCCTCCCGCGGCCCCTAAACTGGAATCGTCGACTGATACTCTTCGTGCTGGCAGAGTGACTGATGTGGCGGGAATTTGTACTACGCGCTGGACCGGGGGTGCCGTAACAGGTGCTGTAACATGTGCCCTGGTGGCTGGAGGACCATGAATTGCATTATTTACAGGAGCTGGTGGAACAGGATTTGCATATTCTGGGACTGTGTCGTCCAAATAGGATGAGAGAAAAATATCAGCTGCGGTCGGTTTGTGACGTAGCTTGGTCGGAACTAAGGGTGGCGGGAAATTACTGGATGCCTCCGGGGTTGCTTTTGGCAAGCCCTCGGCAAGAAGAGGATACATACCCTTAATGAGGGCATTTCTCTGTCTGTCTGACTGTTCGGTTTTAACTCGTTCACCTATTTCGATTAGTTCCCTTTCTTGGGCTCTTTCTGAGGATTCTCTACTTAATTCTGACTTTCTGATTTCTTTTTCGGTTCTTTTATGAGATTCTTTGCGCCATAACTCGATGGCATCTTTTTGTGACTGTCTGGCTTTCTTTTTCCATAATACTTCTTCTACTCGCATGATGCACTCGGCATCCCATGTACCCGATACGGGCCATCTATACTTTTCTTCTAACTGTTTGGTGTACTCCACCCACAAATCTAGATACAATATGGCACTTATGCCATGCTTTTGATACATAAAATGACCTGGACTGTCCCTAGGCGGGACAGGAACTGCTTCTTCTAACAGACCTTTTCTAGTTTTTAACTGACGTAATTTTGAGAACAGAGGCATGACTGAACTGGAGTCTAGACACAATACAATACACAATACACGATAATTACTGAAGAACACCACTTTCATACCACGACATTGAAATACATGAATGACATTTAAAATAACAGTTCGGACAGAATACTACCTGGAATACTGAAAACAGAATACATGAATTTCTCGAGAACAGAACGGACTAGAACAGAAACTAGATGCACTGCTAAAACAGTACGAACTTACCGGTCTCATAAAGAGACACGTCAGGACCCGCATCCACCTAAGTGGACACTTCGTGTTGGATCTGTGTACCCAAACCCACGGACCAGAGACAATGCAATTGACCCTGTCTAGATACTACCCCAGCAACGGTACTCACCGGGCAGCAAGAACGGAAGGCCTCGGACTGGACTGGACTGCTACGACGACGGACGGACGAACTTCGGACTTCTGTTACGGGTGGGCCTCCGGATACCTCGGACCTTGGACTCTCGGCTTGGGCTCTGGTCGGGACTCGCCGCGTTCCTCCACCGCCTCGTCTGGATGCTGGACCGCAACCTCCGTCTCCTCCGTGGGCCTGAGGGATACTTGAAGCAGAAATATCTGCACGTGCACGGTATGGTTCCGTCACGGCTGCAGAGGATCAGGGGGCTTGCGTGGCTTCACCGGCGCGTGGGGAAAGGGCAAGTCCCTATTCGGGCGCCATTATGTGGTAAATAAATAAATAATACCTCTCTTTTTGACTAGACATACAATAACAGATAGCTCAATAAATAAGAGTCAAGATTCGAGGTAGCTGGAGTTTGCAGGTTTTAATACAGGATAAAGGACAGGAACAGGACAACCTGCACGGGAATAGGATGGCAGGGCCCGGCAGCTGCCGGGGCAGGATCTGGGATGAGCGCGCTAACTTTTAATAATAGTGCACAAGTATATATACTAAAACAGTTGCATTAGAGTTCATACAGTAGGCGTAGCAGTGGGCGTAGTTAGTAGCAGTCGCGAAAGATAAGGCATAAAGTAGGTGTAACAAGAGGCGTGTACAGGGCGTATACATAGACATGTGATGTAAACGTAACAGAATATGTCATAAAAGAGGCGGAAACATGGAGGGGGCTACCTAAGGAGCCGGGACCTCTAACCTAGTGGTGCGCGCAAACTGACAATGACGTGTTACTAGGGAGAAGCTGGGGGCTATGACTTCTGCGCTAGAAGGAGAGACTAAAGTCTGGAGAGTCAGAGCGACATGTACCTAAACACTATCTAGTATCTGATGTTTAGAGAACATGTTGATAGAATCCAAAAGTTATCAGGGTAAAGGCTAACAGACTCTAAGACTGGTGCATGCATAATTCTACATGTAGTGCGTGTTGAGGAATATTAAATGACCATTAATACAGTATTTCTCTTACATGGAGACGTAAAAGCTAGACTATGACGGAAACTATTGATGCGATTCAGTAGCTTAGGAATGCAGAGAAGGAGAGCTGGACAGATAACTAGAATCATAACATACTCTTGGCAGACTGGCAGGCAGAGCCAGGCCGAGCCGGGCACTGTGAGGCATGAAGTAAGTGAAGGGTCAGGGATACAGGTGGGGGCTGTATCGCTCCTCGGAGAGGGTTCAGGAGACAGGAGCTGAATCTGAGTCCGGGCCCTTTTGAGGCCTAGAAATGGGGACTTTTACTAAATTAACGTGCACACTGAGAAACGTGGCAACGTAACTTTACATAGGCCTAATACTCGTAGCTTTCACGAGAACTGGAAACTGGCATACTAGAGTTGGACACAACTGTAATTGCGTCTTTAATCGATCATGAGGAATACATATGCATATTAATCATGCACATACAACATAAGATGGGGAACACGTAGGGACACAGAACATGGCAAAATTTACTTTTCCACAAGCCTCGGGTGGGCTGTGCTTGTGACGGAACGGTTCCGTCACGGCCCCTCCCGCTCATCAGAACGCTCAGTATAGGCGCGGAATTCGCGCCGTGCAGGCGCGGTGAGCGGGCCGTGACGGAACTGTTCCGTCACCAGCACAGCCCACCCGAGGCTCGATACGGAACGGTTCCGTCACGAGCATGCAACGGGTTAAGTCTGTGATTGTGAAAGCTCTTGCGATTGCTCGCCTTAGGCTCCTCCCCTGGCTCGGAGTTGTTCTACTTGTGGTTCTGCTTCAAGATCCTCTATTCAAGGGGCTTCTTTGAAGGATATTTGTGCTGCGCCCACCTGGAGCTCTCCACACACCACCCTTGATCTTTACCAGATTCAGTTGGGGGAGGTTTTTCTTCGTCATTAGGTGAACATGTTTTCCAGAATTGATTTCTTTATGTTCCCATTTTTGATGCCTGTATTAAATGATGATTTGTTTGCATCATTACAGGGTTTGCCCCTTCTATTGATGGGTTACAAAATCTATCTTGATGCGTGGGCGTGGTCTCACGTGTAAGGGCTGGGTCAGGGAAAACGGACGAGGAGGTAATGCCCCGGTTACTAACCGGTAATCTTCATTACACGAGACATGATCTTCCCTTCCACAATCCAGGTTCCCGCCCTCCCTCCCGGGAGTGGGATTGATTATATTATGTTTATTCATTCTGTTGTGATTTTTCAATGCTTGGTATTTTGACAGGAAGTGATGTCACTGTTTCCCCTCTATGGCATGGCTGGGTAAATGGTGGCCATCTTAGGGGAATTATTTTTCTCAGCTAGGGAATATGTTCTGTAGTCGGAGATAAATCTCAGGTGTAAGAACTGTCAGGGAAGACCTGGACCCGAAGTAATGAAGATTACCAGTAAGTAACCGGTCATTAACTGCACGTGTAAGGAATGGAACAGGAAGATATGGCTCTGAGTAATGAAGATTACCGATAAGTAACCGGTCATTAACTGCATATGTAAGGAATGGAACGGGAAGACCAGGACCCGAAGGAATGAAAATTACCGGTGAGTAACCGGTCATTAACTGCACGTGTAAGGAATGAAATGTTACCAGTAAGTAACCGGTCATTAACTGCACGTTTAAGGAATTAAATGTTACCAGTAAGTAACCGGTCATTAACTGCACGTGTAAGGAATGGAACAGGAAGACCAGGACCCGAAGGATTGAAAATTACCGGTGAGTAATCGGGCATTAACTGCACATGTAAGGAATGGAACAGGAAGGCATGGTTCTGAGGGATGTATGACATTACAACGCATGCTTTTACATCGCATGCTTTTACAATGCTGTTTTTACAACGCATACCATTACAACGCATAGTGCTTTTAGGCGCTGGATAGTGAATTGTTTAATTTACTATTCCAACTCCAGTCCCCGTGGATAGTAGGGAAGGTGTTGGATAGTACATTAAACACATTCCCTATCCTAGAACGCCCCCCAGCGCAATGCGTTGTAAAAGTTGCGTCGTAAAGGCACTGCGTGGTAAAAGTTGCGTTGTAAAGGATGTTTCCCAGCTCTGAGTAATGAAGATAGCCAGTAAGTAATCGGGCATTACCTGCACGTGTAAGGAATGGAATAGGAAGACCAGGACCCGAAGGAATGAAAATTACCAGTGAGTAACTGAGCATTAACTGCACCTGTAAGGAATGGAACGGGAAGACAAGGAATCGGAGTAATGAAGATAACCAGTAAGTAACTGGGCATTAACTCCACTTGTAAGGAATGGAACAGGAAGACCAGGAATCGGAGCAATGAAGATTAGAGGTGAGTAACTGGGCATTAACTGCACATGTAAAGAATGGAATGGGAAGAACTGGACTCGGAGTAGGGAAGATTACCAGTAAGTAACCGATCATTAACTGCACCTGTAAGGAATGGAACGGGAAGATATGGCTCTGAGTAATGAAGATTACCGATAAGTAACCGGTCATTAACTGCACATGTAAGGAATGGAACGGGAAGACCATGAATCGGAGTAATGAAGATTACCAGTAAGTAACTGGGCATTAACTGAAAATGTAAGGAATGGAACGGGAAGACCAGGACCCGAAGGAATGAAAATGACCGGTGAGTAATCGGGCATTAACTGCACATGCAATTAATGGAACGGGAAGACATGGCCCTGAGTAATGAAGATTACCGATAAGTAACCGGTCATTAACTGCACATGTAAGGAATGGAACGGGAAGACCATGAATCGGAGTAATGAAGATTACCAGTAAGTAACTGGGCATTAACTGAAAATGTAAGGAATGGAACGGGAAGACCAGGACCCGAAGGAATGAAAATGACCGGTGAGTAATCGGGCATTAACTGCACATGCAATTAATGGAACGGGAAGACATGGCTCTGAGTAATGAAGATAACCAGTAAGTAACCAGTCATTAACTGCACATGTAAGGAATGGAACGGGAAGAACTGGTCTCGGACTAATGTAGATTACCTGTAAGTAACTGAACATTAACTGCACATGCAATGAATGGAACGGGAAGACTAGGAATTGGAGTAATGAAGATTTCCGGTGAGTAAACCGGGCATTAACTGCATGTGTAAGGAATAGAGAGGGAAGAAATGGCTGGGAGTAATAAGATTTACGTTAAGTAACCAGGCCATCAGTAGCCACATCCCAGGAAAGGTGCCGCACAGGTCGCAGCGGGGCCACTGCATGCCATAGGGTTTATCCTCTATTCAAAGACCCCCAGGGCTGGACACCAACCTTCTCCTGGGTGCAACACCATCAACCTGCGTGTGCCTCAGGCCCTCACTGTCCTCAGGCCCTCACTGTCCGCAGGCCCTCACTGTCCCCAGGCCCTCACTGTCCCCAGGCCCTCACTGTCCCCAGGCCCTCACTGTCCTCAGACCCTCACTGTCCTTGGGCCCTCACTGTCCCCAGGCCCTCACTGTCCGCAGGCCCTCACTGTCCCCAGGCACTCACTGTCCTCAGACCCTCTCTGTCCTCAGGCCCTCACTGTCCTCAGACCCTCACGGTCCTCGGGCCCTCACTGTCCCCAGGCCCTCACTGTCCTCAGACCCTCACTGTCCCCAGGCCCTCACTGTCCTCAGGCTCTCACTGTCCTCAGGCTCTCACTGTCCTCAGGCTCACACTGTCCTCAGGCTCTCACTGTCCTCAGGCCCTCACTGTCCCCAGGCTCTCATTGTCCTCAGGCTCTCACTGTCCCCAGGCTCTCACTATCCGCAGGCCCTCACTGTCCTCAGGCCCTCACTGTCCTCAGGGCCTCACTGTCCTCAGGACCTCACTGTCCTCAGGCCCTCACTGTCCTCAGGCCCTCACTGTCCTCAGACCCTCACTGTCCTCAGGCCCTCACTGTTCCCAGGCTCTCACTGGCCCCAGGCTCTCACTGTCCTCAGACCCTCACTGTCCTCAGGCCCTCACTGTCCGCAGGCCCTCACTGTCCCCAGGCCCTCACTGTCCTCAGACGCTCACTGTCCCCAGGCCCTCACTGTCCCCAGGCCCTCACTGTCCCCAGGCCCTCACTGTCCCCAGGCCCTCGCTGTCCCCAGGCCCTCGCTGTCCCCAGGCTCTCCCTGTCCCCAGGCTCTCACTGTCCTCAGGCTCTCACTATCCCCAGGCCCTCACTTTCCCCAGGCTCTCACTGTCCCCAGGCTCTCACTGTCCTCAGGCCCTCACTGTCCTCAGGCTCTCACTGTCCGCAGGCCCTCACTGTCCGCAGGCCCTCACTGTCCTCAGGCCCTCGCTGTCCTCAGGCTCTCACTGTCCGCAGGCCCTCACTGTCCTCAGGCTCTCACTGTCCCCAGGCCCTCACTGTCCCCAGGCCCTCACAGTCCTCAGGCCCTCGCTGTCCCCAGGCTCTCACTGTCCTCAGACCCTCACTGTCCTCAGGCCCTCACTGTCCGCAGGCCCTCACTGTCCCCAGGCTCTCACTGTCCCCAGGCTCTCACTGTCCCCAGGCCCTCACTGTCCTCAGGCTCTCACTGTCCCCAGGCCCTCACTGTCCTCAGACCCTCTCTGTCCTCAGGGCCTCACTGTCCTCAGACCCTCACTGTCCTCAGACCCTCTCTGTCCTCAGGCCCTCACTGTCCTCAGACCCTCACTGTCCTCAGGCCCTCACTGTCCCCAGGCCCTCACTGTCCCCAGGCCCTCACTGTCCTCAGACCCTCACTGTCCCCAGGCTCTCACTGTCCGCAGGCCCTCACTGTCCTCAGGCACTCACTGTCCTCAGGCTCTCACTGTCCCCAGGCTTTCACTGTCCTCAGGCTCTCACTGTCCCCAGGCTCTCACTGTCCTCAGGCCCTCACTGTCCTCAGGCCCTCACTGTCCCCAGGCTCTCACTGTCCGCAGGCCCTCACTGTCCTCAGGCCCTCACTGTCCCCAGGCCCTCACTGTCCTCAGGCTCTCACTGTCCTCAGGCTCTCACTGTCCTCAGGCTCACACTGTCCTCAGGCTCTCACTGTCCCCAGGCCCTCACTGTCCCCAGGCTCTCATTGTCCTCAGGCTCTCACTGTCCCCAGGCTCTCACTATCCGCAGGCCCTCACTGTCCTCAGGCCCTCACTGTCCTCTGGCTCACACTGTCCCCAGGCTCTCACTGTCCTCAGGCCCTCACTGTCCTCAGGGCCTCACTGTCCTCAGGGCCTCACTGTCCTCAGGCCCTCACTGTCCTCAGACCCTCACTGTCCTCAGGCCCTCACTGTCCCCAGGCTCTCACTGGCCCCAGGCTCTCACTGTCCTCAGACCCTCACTGTCCTCAGGCCCTCACTGTCCGCAGGCCCTCACTGTCCCCAGGCCCTCACTGTCCTCAGACCCTAGCTGTCCCCAGGCCCTCACTGTCCCCAGGCCCTCACTGTCCCCAGGCCCTCCCTGTCCCCAGGCTCTCACTGTCCCCAGGCTCTCACTATCCCCAGGCCCTCACTGTCCCTAGGCTCTCACTGTCCCCAGGCTCTCACTGTCCCCAGGCTCTCACTGTCCTCGGGCCCTCACTGTCCCCAGGCTCTCACTGTCCCCAGGCCCTCACTGTCCCCAGGCCCTCACAGTCCCCAGGCTCTCACTGTCCCCAGGCTCTCACTGTCCCCAGGCTCTCACTGTCCTCAGGCTCTCACTGTCCTCAGGCCCTCACTGTCCCCAGGCCCTCACTGTCCCCAGGCTCTCACTGTCCTCAGGCCCTCACTGTCTCCAGGCTCTCACTCTCCTCAGGCCCTCACTGTCCTCAGGCCCTCGCTGTCCCCAGGCTCTCACTGTCCTCAGGCCCTCACTTTCCCCAGGCCCTCACTGTCCCCAGGCTCTCACTGTCCTCAGGCCCTCACTGTCCCCAGGCTCTCACTGTCCTCAGGCTCTCACTGTCCTCAGGCTCTCACTGTCCCCAGGCTCTCACTGTCCTCAGGCCCTCACTGTCCCCAGGCTCTCACTGTCCCCAGGCCCTCACTGTCCCCAGGCTCTCACTGACCTCAGGCCCTGACTGTCCCCAGGCCATCACTGTCCTCAGGCCCTCACTGTCCGCAGGCCCTCACTGTCCTCAGGCTCTCACTGTCCCCAGGCCCTCACTGTCCCCAGGCTCTCACTGTTCCCAGGCCCTCACTGTTCCCAGGCCCTCACTGTCCTCAGGCCCTCACTGTCCTCAGGCCCTCACTGTCCCCAGGCTCTCACTGTCCTCAGGCCCTCACTGTCCCCAGGCTCTCACTGTCCGCAGGCCCTCACTGTCCTCAGGCCCTCACTGTCCTCAGGCTCTCACTGTCCTCTGGCTCACACTGTCCCCAGGCCCTCACTGTCCCCAGGCTCTCACTGTCCTCAGGCCCTCGCTGTCCCCAGGCTCTCCCTGTCCCCAGGCTCTCACTGTCCTCAGGCTCTCACTATCCCCAGGCCCTCACTTTCCCCAGGCTCTCACTGTCCCCAGGCTCTCACTGTCCTCAGGCCCTCACTGTCCTCAGGCTCTCACTGTCCGCAGGCCCTCACTGTCCGCAGGCCCTCACTGTCCTCAGGCCCTCGCTGTCCTCAGGCTCTCACTGTCCGCAGGCCCTCACTGTCCTCAGGCTCTCACTGTCCCCAGGCCCTAACTGTCCCCAGGCCCTCACAGTCCTCAGGCCCTCGCTGTCCCCAGGCTCTCACTGTCCTCAGACCCTCACTGTCCTCAGGCCCTCACTGTCCGCAGGCCCTCACTGTCCCCAGGCTCTCACTGTCCCCAGGCTCTCACTGTCCCCAGGCCCTCACTGTCCTCAGGCTCTCACTGTCCCCAGGCCCTCACTGTCCTCAGACCCTCTCTGTCCTCAGGGCCTCACTGTCCTCAGACCCTCACTGTCCTCAGACCCTCTCTGTCCTCAGGCCCTCACTGTCCTCAGACCCTCACTGTCCTCAGGCCCTCACTGTCCCCAGGCCCTCACTGTCCCCAGGCCCTCACTGTCCTCAGACCCTCACTGTCCCCAGGCTCTCACTGTCCGCAGGCCCTCACTGTCCTCAGGCCCTCACTGTCCTCAGGCTCTCACTGTCCCCAGGCTTTCACTGTCCTCAGGCTCTCACTGTCCCCAGGCTCTCACTGTCCTCAGGCCCTCACTGTCCTCAGGCCCTCACTGTCCCCAGGCTCTCACTGTCCGCAGGCCCTCACTGTCCTCAGGCCCTCACTGTCCCCAGGCCCTCACTGTCCTCAGGCTCTCACTGTCCTCAGGCTCTCACTGTCCTCAGGCTCACACTGTCCTCAGGCTCTCACTGTCCCCAGGCCCTCACTGTCCCCAGGCTCTCATTGTCCTCAGGCTCTCACTGTCCCCAGGCTCTCACTATCCGCAGGCCCTCACTGTCCTCAGGCCCTCACTGTCCTCAGGGCCTCACTGTCCTCAGGGCCTCACTGTCCTCAGGCCCTCACTGTCCTCAGACCCTCACTGTCCTCAGGCCCTCACTGTCCCCAGGCTCTCACTGGCCCCAGGCTCTCACTGTCCTCAGACCCTCACTGTCCTCAGGCCCTCACTGTCCGCAGGCCCTCACTGTCCCCAGGCCCTCACTGTCCTCAGACCCTAGCTGTCCCCAGGCCCTCACTGTCCCCAGGCCCTCACTGTCCCCAGGCCCTCACTGTCCCCAGGCCCTCCCTGTCCCCAGGCTCTCACTGTCCCCAGGCTCTCACTATCCCCAGGCCCTCACTGTCCCTAGGCTCTCACTGTCCCCAGGCTCTCACTGTCCCCAGGCTCTCACTGTCCTCGGGCCCTCACTGTCCCCAGGCTCTCACTGTCCCCAGGCCCTCACTGTCCCCAGGCCCTCACAGTCCCCAGGCTCTCACTGTCCCCAGGCTCTCACTGTCCCCAGGCTCTCACTGTCCTCAGGCTCTCACTGTCCTCAGGCCCTCACTGTCCCCAGGCCCTCACTGTCCCCAGGCTCTCACTGTCCTCAGGCCCTCACTGTCTCCAGGCTCTCACTGTCCTCAGGCCCTCACTGTCCTCAGGCCCTCGCTGTCCCCAGGCTCTCACTGTCCTCAGGCCCTCACTGTCCCCAGGCCCTCACTGTCCCCAGGCTCTCACTGTCCTCAGGCCCTCACTGTCCCCAGGCTCTCACTGTCCTCAGGCTCTCACTGTCCTCAGGCTCTCACTGTCCCCAGGCTCTCACTGTCCTCAGGCCCTCACTGTCCCCAGGCTCTCACTGTCCCCAGGCCCTCACTGTCCCCAGGCTCTCACTGACCTCAGGCCCTCACTGTCCCCAGGCCATCACTGTCCTCAGGCCCTCACTGTCCGCAGGCCCTCACTGTCCTCAGGCTCTCACTGTCCCCAGGCCCTCACTGTCCCCAGGCTCTCACTGTTCCCAGGCCCTCACTGTTCCCAGGCCCTCACTGTCCTCAGGCCCTCACTGTCCTCAGGCCCTCACTGTCCCCAGGCTCTCACTGTCCTCAGGCCCTCACTGTCCCCAGGCTCTCACTGTCCGCAGGCCCTCGCTGTCCTCAGTCCCTCACTGTCCTCAGGCTCTCACTGTCCTCTGGCTCACACTGTCCCCAGGCCCTCACTGTCCCCAGGCTCTCACTGTCCTCAGGCCCTCACTGTCCCCAGGCTCTCACTGTCCCCAGGCTCTCACTGTCCCAGGCTCTCACTGTCCTCAGGCTCTCACTGTCCCCAGGCCCTCACTGTCCCCAGGCTCTCACTGTCCTCAGGCCCTCACTGTCCCCAGGCTCTCACTGTCCCCAGGCTCTCACTGTCCCCAGGCTCTCACTGTCCTCAGGCTCTCACTGTCCTCAGGCTCTCACTGTCCCCAGGCTCTCACTGTCCTCAGGCTCTCACTGTCCTCAGGCTCTCACTGTCCTCAGGCCCTCACTGTCCCCAGGCCCTCACTGTCCGCAGGCCCCTGTACCTCCCCTCTTTGCTCACCAGTGAGGCTCAAGCACCGGGGGCCACGTCCTATCAGCAGTGGGCATTTCAGGCCTTTCAGGCACCCCTCGCGGTCTAGGGAGGCGGCACTGCCAGCCACGAGCAGGCAGGCGCAGGAAGGATGAATGTCGGTCCCTGCGGAGCCGCCGTCTCTGGCGCCGCCACGTCATCACACCCTTTCGAACACTAGATTCATCCCTGAGGCTGAGCCTGGACAGACATCGGACAATCCACGCCCAAGAGACAGGGAAACCCACCTCAAACTGGGAATACATCAAAGGAAGACTTGATAAAAAGGGGATTTCGAAAAACTTGTGTTGGCAATTCTGATTCTGAAATATGCAAATTATGTTGATGAGATGATGAATAAAGAACAAATAAAAAAATCGATATTTTACTGGAGTAGAATAAAATGATAAACTTTGAATGGACACTTGTGTACGAGTGAAACAAGCCTGAGGGCGACCTATCAGAGCAGCCGGGGGGGGTCTCTGCCTCACACTGGCCCCCTACAGGGGGGGGGGGTCTCTGCCTCACACTGGCCCCTACAGGGGGGGTCTCTGCCTCACACTGGCCCCCTACGGGGGGGGGTCTCTGCCTCACACTGGCCCCTACAGGGGGGGTCTCTGCCTCACACTGGCCCCTACAGGGGGGGTCTCTGCCTCACACTGGCCCCCTACAGGGGGGGTCTCTGCCTCACACTGGCCCCCTACAGGGGGGGTCTCTGCCTCACGCTGGCCCCCCACACCGAAGAGATCCTTCGTGAACCCTTCTAGGGGCACTCAGGGGCATATTTACAAGCCCCTATCGCCACCACAACGTCATTTTCCACGACATTGCGGTGGCGTTAGACGCTTCACCTTATTTACAAGCGTTAAGTCTCTTAACGTGGCTTAACGCAGCCTTGTACACAAAGCCCGCGTTCATGCAATGCTTAGCGTGGAAGGGGCGGGCCGTGGGCGTTGAAGTGGGCGTGCTGCCGAAACACCCATTGATTTTGACGCCGCCCTATATTTACAAGGGTGGCATAAATAGGAGGCAGCGTAAAAATTAAGACCGAAACCTCTGGCATAGCGAGGAGAAATGTATCATTGCGCCACGTTTCTGCTGTTTCTATGGGTGTTGCCTTGTGCAGCGCGCATAGAAACGGCACAAGGCCATCGATTGTTTACGTGCGGGGAGGGATCCCTTCCTGCACATAAACAATCATTAAAAAAGGACGTTTTGCTACGTCTACGTGGCCTGCATTACGCAGCGCACACAGAAGTCACAAAACGCCATTAAGGGCCATATGTATGAAGGTACCGATTTGCGATTCTGAAATAGCGATTTTTAAGAAATCGCTATTTCAGAATCGCAAATTGGTATGTATGTACAAATTCGCTTTTTTTAGCGAATTCTTAGTATTCCTTAATTGCGATTAGCAAATTGCGAATCGCAATTAAGGAATACTTTCCCGTTCATTTCTATGGGCCAGGAGGCCCGTAGGAATGAATGGGAAGGTGTTCTCAATTTTGCGATTCGCAATTTGAAAATCGCAAATTGAGAATGCAATTCCAAGGGTGCAAGGGTGTCATAAGGACACCCTGATGCACCCCTGAAATATGCATGAGTGCACATGTGGCGCACCCACATGCCCTAAGGGCACGTATGTGCATCACATGGCACTTTGAAAAATGCTGAAATGTGCTTTTTTCAAGGAAATCGCAACTTACCACCAACTAGAAGTTGGTGGTAATTTGCGATTCCTTAAGGGCATTTTGCAAATTTTTTGGGCTTTATACATTGCATTTAAGGAATCGCAAAATTTGCGATTCCTTATTTTGCACCAGATTTTACTTCATACAGATCATTTTGCAATTTCGGCCTTTGCGAATGCGAATTTGCTTCATACATATGGCCCTTAATGATTGTTTATGTGCAGGAAGAAACTCATTCCTGCTCATAAGCAATGTTTCCCTATAACACAGGCTAGCTTGCACCCTGCTGCAAGGGTTCCTGCGTTGGCGCTAGGCGGCTAAACTTAGGGCCAGCGCAGGGAGAAACGCAGGGCTGCACTGTATTCTTCTAAATACGGTGCAGCCCTGTGCTTCTAAAGTGACGGAGCGTGTTGTTAGCCTTCTTAGCTTAATGACACGCTTTGCCACTTTCTTGTAAATATGCCCCTCAGTCTCTTCACCACAGTCACCGAACCACCCGTGCCCCCTGGTCGCCTCTGAGGGGGTCTTCATACACGGGTGGCTGAGACCCCTCGTGATAGCTGTGAGCAGGTCTTTAGTCCTCTGCGGAGCTGAGGTTCCCCTGGTCACCTGTGAGAGGGTCTTTAGACTTGTTAGAGGGTCTGTAGATCCCTCTGGTCACTTGTGAGGGGTCTTTAGACTTGTTAGAGGGTCTGTAGATCCCTCTGGTCACTTGTGAGGGGTCTTTAGACTTGTTAGAGGGTCTGTAGATCCCTCTGGTCACTTGTGAGGGGTCTTTAGACTTGTTAGAGGGTCTGTAGTTCCCTCTGGTCACTTGTGAGGGGTCTTTAGACTTGTTAGAGGGTCTGTAGATCCCTCTGGTCACTTGTGAGGGGTCTTTAGACTTGTTAGAGGGTCTGTAGTTCCCTCTGGTCGCTTGTGAGGGGTCTTTAGACTTGTTAGAGGGTCTGTAGATCCCTCTGGTCACTTGTGAGGGGTCTTTAGACTTGTTAGAGGGTCTGTAGTTCCCTCTGGTCGCTTGTGAGGGGTCTTTAGACTTGTTAGGGGGTCTGTTGATCCCTCTGGTCACTTGTGAGGGGTCTTTAGACTTGTTAGAGGTTCGGTAGTTCCCTCTGGTCGTCTGTGAGGGGTCTTTAGACTTGTTAGGGGGTCTGTAGATCCCTCTGGTCACCTGTGAGAGGGTCTTCAGACTTGTTAGATGGTCTGTAGGTGCCTCTGTTTGCTTGTGAGGAGTCTTTAGAATTGTTAGGGGGTCTGTAGATCCCTTTGGTCACTTGTGAGGAGTCTTTAGACTTGTTAGAGGGTCTGTAGTTCCCTCTGGTCGTTTGTGAGTGGTCTTCAGACTTGTTAGGTGGTCTGTAGTTGCCTCTGTTTGCTTGTGAGGGGTCTTTAGACTTGTTAGAGGGTCTGTAGTTCCCTCTGGTCGCTTGTGAGGGGTCTACAGACCTGTTAGGGGTCTGTAGATCCCTCTGGTTGCTTGTGAGGGGTCTTTAGACTTGTTAGAGGGTCTGTAGATCCCTCTGGTTGCTTGTGAGGGGTCTTTAGACTTGTTAGAGGGTCTGTAGTTCCCTCTGGTCGCTTGTGAGGGGTCTACAGACCCGTTAGAGGGTCTGTAGTTCCCTCTGGTCGCTTGTGAGGGGTCTACAGACCTGTTAGGGGTCTGTAGATCCCTCTGGTTGCTTGTGAGGGGTCTTTAGACTTGTTAGAGGGTCTGTAGATCCCTCTGGTTGCTTGTGAGGGGTCTTTAGACTTGTTAGAGGGTCTGTAGTTCCCTCTGGTCGCTTGTGAGGGGTCTACAGACCTGTGAGGGGTCTGTAGATCCCTCTGGTTGCTTTTGAGGGGTCTTTAGACTTGTTAGAGGGTCTGTAGTTCCCTCTGGTCGCTTGTGAGGGGTCTACAGACCTGTTAGGGGTCTGTAGATCCCTCTGGTTGCTTGTGAGGGGTCTTTAGACTTGTTAGAGGGTCTGTAAATCCCTCTGGTTGCTTGTGAGGGGTCTTTAGACTTGTTAGAGGGTCTGTAGTTCCCTCTGGTCGCTTGTGAGGGGTCTTTAGACTTGTTAGAGGGTCTGTAGTTCCCTCTGGTCGCTTGTGAGGGGTCTTTAGACTTGTTAGGGGGTCTGTAGTTCCCTCTTGTCACTTGTGAGAGGGGTCTTTAGACTTGTTAGGGGGTCTGTAGTTCCCTCTGGTCGCTTGTGAGGGGTCTTTAGACTTGTTAGGGGGTCTGTAGTTCCCTCTGGTTGCTTGTGAGGGGTCTACAGACCTGTTAGGGGTCTGTAGTTCCCTCTGGTTGCTTGTGAGGGGTCTTTAGACTAGTTAGAGGGCCTGTAGTTCCCTCTGGTCGCTTGTGAGGGGTCTTTAGACTTGTTAGGGGGTCTGTAGTTCCCTCTGGTCGCTTGTGAGGGGTCTTTAGACTTGTTAGGGGGTCTGTAGTTCCCTCTGGTTGCTTGTGAAGGGTCTTTAGACTTGTTAGGGGTCTGTAGTTCCCTCTGGTCGCTTGTGAGGAGTCTACAGACCTGTTAGGGGTCTGTAGTTCCCTCTGGTTGCTTGTGAGGGGTCTTTAGACTTGTTAGAGGTCTGTAGATCCCTCTGGTTGCTTGTGAGGGGTCTTTAGACTTGTTAGAGGGTCTGTAGTTCCCTCTGGTCGCTTGTGAGGGGTCTACAGACCTGTTAGGGGTCTGTAGATCCCACTGGTCGCCTATGAGGGGGTCTTTAGACTTGTTAGAGGGTCTTTAGATCCCTCTGGTCGCCTATGAGGGGTCTTTAGACTTGTTAGAGGGTCTGTAGATCCCTCTGGTAATCTGTGAGAGGTCATTAGACTTGTTGGGGGGTCTGTAGATCCCTGTGGTTGCTTGTGAGGGGTCTTTAGACTTGTTCGGGGGTCTGTAGATCCCTGTGGTCGCTTGTGAGGGGTCTTCAGACTTGTTAGATGGTCTGTAGTTGCCTCTGTTTGCTTGTGAGGAGTCTTTAGAATTGTTAGGGGGTCTGTAGATCCCTTTGGTCACTTGTGAGGAGTCTTTAGACTTGTTAGAGGGTCTGTAGTTCCCTCTGGTCGTTTGTGAGTGGTCTTCAGACTTGTTAGGTGGTCTGTAGTTGCCTCTGTTTGCTTGTGAGGGGTCTTTAGACTTGTTAGAGGGTCTGTAGTTCCCTCTGGTCGCTTGTGAGGGGTCTACAGACCTGTTAGGGGTCTGTAGATCCCTCTAGTTGCTTGTGAGGGGTCTTTAGACTTGTTAGAGGGTGTGTAGTTCCCTCTGGTCGCTTGTGAGGGGTCTACATACCTGTTAGGGGTCTGTAGATCCCTCTGGTTGCTTGTGAGGGGTCTTTAGACTTGTTAGAGGGTCTGTAGTTCCCTCTGGTCGCTTGTGAGGGGTCTACAGACCTGTTAGGGGTCTGTAGATCCCTCTGGTTGCTTGTGAGGGGTCTTTAGACTTGTTAGAGGGTCTGTAGATCCCTCTGGTCGCTTGTGAGGGGTCATTAGACTTGTTAGAGGGTCTGTAGTTCCCTCTGGTCGCTTGTGAGGGGTCTACAGACCTGTGAGGGGTCTGTAGATCCCTCTGGTTGCTTTTGAGGGGTCTTTAGACTTGTTAGAGGGTCTGTAGTTCCCTCTGGTCGCTTGTGAGGGGTCTACAGACCTGTTAGGGGTCTGTAGATCCTTCTGGTTGCTTGTGAGGGGTCTTTAGACTTGTTAGAGGGTCTGTAGATCCCTCTGGTTGCTTGTGAGGGGTCTTTAGACTTGTTAGAGGGTCTGTAGTTCCCTCTGGTCGCTTGTGAGGGGTCTTTAGACTTGTTAGAGGGTCTGTAGTTCCCTCTGGTCGCTTGTGAGGGGTCTTTAGACTTGTTAGGGGGTCTGTAGTTCCCTCTTGTCACTTGTGAGAGGGGTCTTTAGACTTGTTAGGGGGTCTGTAGTTCCCTCTGGTCGCTTGTGAGGGGTCTTTAGACTTGTTAGGGGGTCTGTAGTTCCCTCTGGGTGCTTGTGAAGGGTCTTTAGACTTGTTAGGGGGTCTGTAGTTCCCTCTGGTTGCTTGTGAGGGGTCTACAGACCTGTTAGGGGTCTGTAGTTCCCTCTGGTTGCTTGTGAGGGGTCTTTAGACTTGTTAGAGGGCCTGTAGTTCCCTCTGGTCGCTTGTGAGGGGTCTTTAGACTTGTTAGGGGGTCTGTAGTTCCCTCTGGTCGCTTGTGAGGGGTCTTTAGACTTGTTAGGGGGTCTGTAGTTCCCTCTGGTTGCTTGTGAAGGGTCTTTAGACTTGTTAGGGGTCTGTAGTTCCCTCTGGTCGCTTGTGAGGAGTCTACAGACCTGTTAGGGGTCTGTAGTTCCCTCTGGTTGCTTGTGAGGGGTCTTTAGACTTGTTAGAGGTCTGTAGATCCCTCTGGTTGCTTGTGAGGGGTCTTTAGACTTGTTAGAGGGTCTGTAGTTCCCTCTGGTCGCTTGTGAGGGGTCTACAGACCTGTTAGGGGTCTGTAGATCCCACTGGTCGCCTATGAGGGGTCTTTAGACTTGTTAGAGGGTCTGTAGATCCCTCTGGTCGCCTATGAGGGGTCTTTAGACTTGTTAGAGGGTCTGTAGATCCCTCTGGTAATCTGTGAGAGGTCATTAGACTTGTTGGGGGGTCTGTAGATCCCTGTGGTTGCTTGTGAGGGGTCTTTAGACTTGTTCGGGGGTCTGTAGATCCCTGTGGTCGCTTGTGAGGGGTCTTCAGACTTGTTAGGGGTTCTGTAAATCCTTCTGGTCGCCTGTGAGGGGTCTTTAGACTTGTTAGAGGGTCTGTAGATCCTTCTGGTCGCCTGTGAGGGGTCTTTAGACTTGTTAAGACGTCTGTAGATCCCTCTGGTCGCTTGTGAGGGGTCTTTAGACTTGTTAGGGGGTCTGTAGTTCCCTCTGGTCGCTTGTGAGGGGCCTACAGACCTGTTAGGGGTCTGTAGATCCCTCTGGTCGCTTGTGAGGGTCTCCAGACTTGTTAGAGGGTCTGTAGATCCCTCTGGTCGCCTATGAGGGGTCTTTAGACTTGTTAGGGGGTCTGTAGATCCCTCTGGTCGCCTGTGAGGGGTCTTTAGACTTTTTAGGAGGTCTGTAGATCCCTCTGGTCGCCTGTGAGAGGGTCTGTAGACTTGTTAGGGGGTCTGTAGTTCCCTCTGGTCGCTTGTGATGGGTCGTTAGACTTGTTAGGGGGTCTGTAGATCCCTCTGGCCGCTTGTGAGAGGTCATTAGACTTGTTGGGGGGTCTTTAGATCCCTGTGGTTGCTTGTGAGGGGTTTAGATCCCTGTGGTTGCTTGTGAGGGGTCTTTAGACTTGTTGGGGGGTCTGTAGTTCCCTCTGATCGTTTGTGAGTGGTCTTCAGACTTGTTAGGTGGTCTGTAGTTGCCTCTGTCTGCTTTTGAGGAGTCTTTAGAATTGTTAGGGGGTCTATAGATCCCTCTGGTCGATTGTAAGGGTTCTTTAGACTTGTTAGAGGGTCTGTAGTTCCCTCTGGTCGCTTGTGAGGGGTCTTCAGATTAGGTAGGGGGTCTGTAGATCCCTCTGGTCCTTGTGAGGGGACTTTAGACTTGTTAGAGGGTCTGTAGATCCCTCTGGTCGCTTGTGAGGGGTCTTTAGACTTGTTAGAGGGTCTGTAGTTCCCTCTGGTCGCTTGTGAGGGGTCTTCAGACTTGTTAGGTGGTCTGTAGTGCCTCTGTTTGCTTGTGAGGAGTCTTTAGAATTGTTAGGGGGTCTGTAGTTCCCTCTAGTCGCTTGTGAGGGGTCTACAGACCTGTTAGGGGGGCTGTAGATCCCTCTGGTCGCTTGTGAGGGGTCTTTAGACTTGTTACGGGGTCTGTAGGTCCCTCTGGTCGCTTGTGAGGGGGTCTTTAGACTTGTTAGGGGGTCTGTAGTTCCCTCTGGTCGTTTGTGAGTGGTCTTCAGACTTGTTAGGTGGTCTGTAGTTGCCTCTGTCTACTTGTGAGGAGTCTTTAGAATTGTTAGGGGGTCTGTAGATCCCTCTGGTCGATTGTGAGGGTTCTTTAGACTTGTTAGAGGGTCTGTAGTTCCCTCTGGTCGCTTGTGAGGGGTCTTCAGACTTGTTAGGGGGTCTGTAGATCCCTCTGGTCCTTGTCAGGGGACTTTAGACTTGATAGAGGGTCTGTAGATCCCTCTGGTCGCTTGTGGGGGTCTCCAGACTTGTTAGAGGGTCTGTAGATCCCTCTGGTCGCCTATGAGGGGTCTTTAGACTTGTTAGGGGGTCTGTAGATCCCTCTGGTCGCCTGTGAGGGGTCTTTAGACTTTTTAGGAGGTCTGTAGATCCCTCTGGTCGCCTGTGAGAGGGTCTGTAGACTTGTTAGGGGGTCTGTAGTTCCTTCTGGTCGCTTGTGATGGGTCGTTAGACTTGTTAGGGGGTCTGTAGATCCCTCTGGCCGCTTGTGAGAGGTCATTAGACTTGTTGGGGGGTCTTTAGATCCCTGTGGTTGCTTGTGAGGGGTCTTTAGACTTGTTGGGGGGTCTGTAGTTCCCTCTGATCGTTTGTGAGTGGTCTTCAGACTTGTTAGGTGGTCTGTAGTTGCCTCTGTCTGCTTTTGAGGAGTCTTTAGAATTGTTAGGGGGTCTATAGATCCCTCTGGTCGATTGTAAGGGTTCTTTAGACTTGTTAGAGGGTCTGTAGTTCCCTCTGGTCGCTTGTGAGGGGTCTTCAGATTAGTTAGGGGGTCTGTAGATCCCTCTGGTCCTTGTGAGGGGACTTTAGACTTGTTAGAGGGTCTGTAGATTCCTCTGGTCGCTTGTGAGGGGTCTTTAGACTTGTTAGAGGGTCTGTAGTTCCCTCTGGTCGCTTGTGAGGGGTCTTCAGACTTGTTAGGTGGTCTGTAGTGCCTCTGTTTGCTTGTGAGGAGTCTTTAGAATTGTTAGGGGGTCTGTAGTTCCCTCTAGTCGCTTGTGAGGGGTCTACAGACCTGTTAGGGGGTCTGTAGATCCCTCTGGTCACTTGTGAGGGGTCTTTAGACTTGTTACGGGGTCTGTAGGTCCCTCTGGTCGCTTGTGAGGGGGTCTTTAGACTTGTTAAGGGGTCTGTAGTTCCCTCTGGTCGTTTGTGAGTGGTCTTCAGACTTGTTAGGTGGTCTGTAGTTGCCTCTGTCTACTTGTGAGGAGTCTTTAGAATTGTTAGGGGGTCTGTAGATCCCTCTGGTCGATTGTGAGGGTTCTTTAGACTTGTTAGAGGGTCTGTAGTTCCCTCTGGTCGCTTGTGAGGGGTCTTCAGACTAGTTAGGGGGTCTGTAGATCCCTCTGGTCCTTGTCAGGGGACTTTAGACTTGATAGAGGGTCTGTAGATCCCTCTGGTCGCTTGTGAGGAGTCTTTAGACTTGTTGGAGGGTCTGTAGGTCCCTCTGGTCGCTTGTGAGGGGTCTTCAGACTAGTTAGGGGGTCTGTAGAAACCTCTGGTCCTTGTGAGGGGACTTTAGACTTGTTAGAGGGTCTGTAGATCCCTCTGGTCGCTTGTGAGGGGTCTTTAGACTTGTTAGAGGGTCTGTAGTTCCCTCTGGTCGCTTGTGAGGGGTCTTCAGACTTGTTAGAGGGTCTGTAGATCCCTCTGGTCGCCTATGCGGGGTCTTTAGACTTGTTAGAGGGTCTGTAGATCCCTCTGGTCGCCTATGAGGGGTCTTTAGACTTGTTAGAGGGTCTGTAGTTCCCTCTGGTCGTTTGTGAGTGGTCTTCAGACTTGTTAGGTGGTCTGTAGTTGCCTCTGTTTGCTTGTGAGGAGTCTTTAGAATTGTTATGGGGTCTGTAGTTCCCTCTGGTAGCTTGTGAGGGGTCTACAGACCTGTTAGGGGGTCTGTAGATCCCTCTGGTCCTTGTGAGGGGACTTTAGACTTGATAGAGGGTCTGTAGATCCCTCTGTTCGCTTGTGATGAGTCTTTAGACTTGTTAGAGTGTCTGTAGTTCCCTCTGGTCGCTTGTGAGGGGTCTTCAGACTTGTTAGGTGGTCTGTAGTTGCCTCTGTTTGCTTGTGAGGAGTCTTTAGAATTGTTAGGGGTCTGTAGTTCCCTCTGGTCGCTTGTGAGGGGTCTACAGACCTGTTAGGGGGTCTGTAGATCCCTTTGGTCGCCTGTGAGAGGGTCTTTAGACTTGTTACGGGGTCTGTAGGTCCCTCTGGTCGCTTGTGAGGGGGTCTTTAGACTTGTTAGGGGGTCTGTAGTTCCCTCTGGTCGTTTGTGAGTGGTCTTCAGACTAGTTAGTTGGTCTGTAGTTGCCTCTGTCTGCTTGTGAGCAGTCTTTAGAATTGTTAGGGGGTCTGTAGTTCCCTCTGGTCGTTTGTGAGGGGTCTTCAGACTAGTTAGGGGGTCTGTAGAAACCTCTGGTCCTTGTGAGGGGACTTTAGACTTGTTAGAGGGTCTGAAGATCCCTCTGGTCGCTTGTGAGGGGTCTTTAGACTTGTTAGAGGGTCTGTAGTTCCCTCTGGTCGCTTGTGAGGGGTCTTTAGACATGTTAGAGGGTCTGTAGATCCCTCTGGTCGCCTATGAGGGGTCTTTAGACTTCTTAGAGGGTCTGTAGATCCCTCTGGTCGCCTATGAGGGGTCTTTAGACTTGTTAGGGGGTCTGTAGTTCCCTCTGGTCGCTTGTGAGGGGTCTTCAGACTTGTTAGAGGGTCTGTAGATCCCTCTGGTCGCCTATGAGGGGTCTTTAGACTTGTTAGAGGGTCTGTAGTTCCCTGTGGTCGCTTGTGAGGGGTCTTCAGACTTGTTAGAGGGTCTGTAGTTCCCTCTGGTCGCTTGTGAGGGGTCTTCAGACTTGTTAGAGGGTCTGTAGTTCCCTCTGGTCGCTTGTGAGGGGTCTTCAGACCGGTTAGGGGGTCTATAGATCCGTCTGGTCGCTTGTGAGGGGTCTTTAGACTTGTTAGAGGGTCTGTAGATCCCTCTGGTCGCTTGTGAGGGGTCTTCAGACTTGTTAGAGGGTCTGTAGATCCCTCTGGTCGCTTGTGAGGGGTCTTTAGACTTGTTAGAGGGTCTGTAGATCCCTCTGGTCGCCTATGAGGGGTCTTTAGACTTGTTAGAGGGTCTGTAGATCCCTCTGGTCGCCTATGAGGGGTCTTTAGACTTGTTAGGGGGTCTGTAGTTCCCTCTGGTCGTTTGTGAGTGGTCTTCAGACTTGTTAGGTGGTCTGTAGTTGCCTCTGTTTGATTGTGAGGAGTCTTTAGAATTGTTATGGGGTCTGTAGTTCCCTCTGGTCGCTTGTGAGGGGTCTACAGACCTGTTAGGGGGTCTGTAGATCCCTCTGGTCCTTGTGAGGGGACTTTAGACTTGATAGAGGGTCTGTAGATCCCTCTGTTCGCTTGTGAGGAGTCTTTAGACTTGTTAGAGTGTCTGTAGTTCCCTCTGGTCGCTTGTGAGGGGTCTTCAGACTTGTTAGGTGGTCTGTAGTTGCCTCTGTTCGCTTGTGAGGAGTCTTTAGAATTGTTAGGGGTCTGTAGTTCCCTCTGGTCGCTTGTGAGGGGTCTACAGACCTGTTAGGGGGTCTGTAGATCCCTTTGGTCGCCTGTGAGAGGGTCTTTAGACTTGTTACGGGGTCTGTAGGTCCCTCTGGTCGCTTGTGAGGGGGTCTTTAGACTTGTTAGGGGGTCTGTAGTTCCCTCTGGTCGTTTGTGAGTGGTCTTCAGACTTGTTAGTTGGTCTGTAGTTGCCTCTGTCTGCTTGTGAGCAGTCTTTAGAATTGTTAGGGGGTCTGTAGTTCCCTCTGGTCGTTTGTGACGGGTCTTCAGACTAGTTAGGGGGTCTGTAGAAACCTCTGGTCCTTGTGAGGGGACTTTAGACTTGTTAGAGGGTCTGAAGATCCCTCTGGTCGCTTGTGAGGGGTCTTTAGACTTGTTAGAGGGTCTGTAGTTCCCTCTGGTCGCTTGTGAGGGGTCTTTAGACATGTTAGAGGGTCTGTAGATCCCTCTGGTCGCCTATGAGGGGTCTTTAGACTTGTTAGAGGGTCTGTAGATCCCTCTGGTCGCCTATGAGGGGTCTTTAGACTTGTTAGGGGGTCTGTAGTTCCCTCTGGTCGCTTGTGAGGGGTCTTCAGACTTGTTAGAGGGTCTGTAGATCCCTCTGGTCGCCTATGAGGGGTCTTTAGACTTGTTAGAGGGTCTGTAGTTCCCTCTGGTCGCTTGTGAGGGGTCTTCAGACTTGTTAGAGGGTCTGTAGTTCCCTCTGGTCGCTTGTGAGGGGTCTTCAGACTTGTTAGAGGGTCTGTAGTTCCCTCTGGTCGCTTGTGAGGGGTCTTTAGACTTGTTAGAGGGTCTGTTGTTCCCTCTGGTCGTTTGTGAGTGGTCTTCAGACTTGTTAGGTGGTTTGTAGTTGCCTCTGTTTGCTTGTGAGGAGTCTTTAGAATTGTTAGGGGGTCTGTAGTTCCCTCTGGTCGCTTGTGAGGGGTCTTCAGACTTGTTAGAGGGTCTGTAGATCCCTCTGGTCGCCTATGCGGGGTCTTTAGACTTGTTAGAGGGTCTGTAGATCCCTCTGGTCGCCTATGAGGGGTCTTTAGACTTGTTAGAGGGTCTGTAGTTCCCTCTGGTCGTTTGTGAGTGGTCTTCAGACTTGTTAGGTGGTCTGTAGTTGCCTCTGTTTGCTTGTGAGGAGTCTTTAGAATTGTTATGGGGTCTGTAGTTCCCTCTGGTAGCTTGTGAGGGGTCTACAGACCTGTTAGGGGGTCTGTAGATCCCTCTGGTCCTTGTGAGGGGACTTTAGACTTGATAGAGGGTCTGTAGATCCCTCTGTTCGCTTGTGATGAGTCTTTAGACTTGTTAGAGTGTCTGTAGTTCCCTCTGGTCGCTTGTGAGGGGTCTTCAGACTTGTTAGGTGGTCTGTAGTTGCCTCTGTTTGCTTGTGAGGAGTCTTTAGAATTGTTAGGGGTCTGTAGTTCCCTCTGGTCGCTTGTGAGGGGTCTACAGACCTGTTAGGGGGTCTGTAGATCCCTTTGGTCGCCTGTGAGAGGGTCTTTAGACTTGTTACGGGGTCTGTAGGTCCCTCTGGTCGCTTGTGAGGGGGTCTTTAGACTTGTTAGGGGGTCTGTAGTTCCCTCTGGTCGTTTGTGAGTGGTCTTCAGACTAGTTAGTTGGTCTGTAGTTGCCTCTGTCTGCTTGTGAGCAGTCTTTAGAATTGTTAGGGGGTCTGTAGTTCCCTCTGGTCGTTTGTGAGGGGTCTTCAGACTAGTTAGGGGGTCTGTAGAAACCTCTGGTCCTTGTGAGGGGACTTTAGACTTGTTAGAGGGTCTGAAGATCCCTCTGGTCGCTTGTGAGGGGTCTTTAGACTTGTTAGAGGGTCTGTAGTTCCCTCTGGTCGCTTGTGAGGGGTCTTTAGACATGTTAGAGGGTCTGTAGATCCCTCTGGTCGCCTATGAGGGGTCTTTAGACTTCTTAGAGGGTCTGTAGATCCCTCTGGTCGCCTATGAGGGGTCTTTAGACTTGTTAGGGGGTCTGTAGTTCCCTCTGGTCGCTTGTGAGGGGTCTTCAGACTTGTTAGAGGGTCTGTAGATCCCTCTGGTCGCCTATGAGGGGTCTTTAGACTTGTTAGAGGGTCTGTAGTTCCCTGTGGTCGCTTGTGAGGGGTCTTCAGACTTGTTAGAGGGTCTGTAGTTCCCTCTGGTCGCTTGTGAGGGGTCTTCAGACTTGTTAGAGGGTCTGTAGTTCCCTCTGGTCGCTTGTGAGGGGTCTTCAGACCGGTTAGGGGGTCTATAGATCCGTCTGGTCGCTTGTGAGGGGTCTTTAGACTTGTTAGAGGGTCTGTAGATCCCTCTGGTCGCTTGTGAGGGGTCTTCAGACTTGTTAGAGGGTCTGTAGATCCCTCTGGTCGCTTGTGAGGGGTCTTTAGACTTGTTAGAGGGTCTGTAGATCCCTCTGGTCGCCTATGAGGGGTCTTTAGACTTGTTAGAGGGTCTGTAGATCCCTCTGGTCGCCTATGAGGGGTCTTTAGACTTGTTAGGGGGTCTGTAGTTCCCTCTGGTCGTTTGTGAGTGGTCTTCAGACTTGTTAGGTGGTCTGTAGTTGCCTCTGTTTGATTGTGAGGAGTCTTTAGAATTGTTATGGGGTCTGTAGTTCCCTCTGGTCGCTTGTGAGGGGTCTACAGACCTGTTAGGGGGTCTGTAGATCCCTCTGGTCCTTGTGAGGGGACTTTAGACTTGATAGAGGGTCTGTAGATCCCTCTGTTCGCTTGTGAGGAGTCTTTAGACTTGTTAGAGTGTCTGTAGTTCCCTCTGGTCGCTTGTGAGGGGTCTTCAGACTTGTTAGGTGGTCTGTAGTTGCCTCTGTTCGCTTGTGAGGAGTCTTTAGAATTGTTAGGGGTCTGTAGTTCCCTCTGGTCGCTTGTGAGGGGTCTACAGACCTGTTAGGGGGTCTGTAGATCCCTTTGGTCGCCTGTGAGAGGGTCTTTAGACTTGTTACGGGGTCTGTAGGTCCCTCTGGTCGCTTGTGAGGGGGTCTTTAGACTTGTTAGGGGGTCTGTAGTTCCCTCTGGTCGTTTGTGAGTGGTCTTCAGACTTGTTAGTTGGTCTGTAGTTGCCTCTGTCTGCTTGTGAGCAGTCTTTAGAATTGTTAGGGGGTCTGTAGTTCCCTCTGGTCGTTTGTGACGGGTCTTCAGACTAGTTAGGGGGTCTGTAGAAACCTCTGGTCCTTGTGAGGGGACTTTAGACTTGTTAGAGGGTCTGAAGATCCCTCTGGTCGCTTGTGAGGGGTCTTTAGACTTGTTAGAGGGTCTGTAGTTCCCTCTGGTCGCTTGTGAGGGGTCTTTAGACATGTTAGAGGGTCTGTAGATCCCTCTGGTCGCCTATGAGGGGTCTTTAGACTTGTTAGAGGGTCTGTAGATCCCTCTGGTCGCCTATGAGGGGTCTTTAGACTTGTTAGGGGGTCTGTAGTTCCCTCTGGTCGCTTGTGAGGGGTCTTCAGACTTGTTAGAGGGTCTGTAGATCCCTCTGGTCGCCTATGAGGGGTCTTTAGACTTGTTAGAGGGTCTGTAGTTCCCTCTGGTCGCTTGTGAGGGGTCTTCAGACTTGTTAGAGGGTCTGTAGTTCCCTCTGGTCGCTTGTGAGGGGTCTTCAGACTTGTTAGAGGGTCTGTAGTTCCCTCTGGTCGCTTGTGAGGGGTCTTCAGACCGGTTAGGGGGTCTGTAGATCCGTCTGGTCGCTTGTGAGGGGTCTTTAGACTTGTTAGAGGGTCTGTAGATCCCTCTGGTCGCTTGTGAGGGGTCTTCAGACTTGTTAGAGGGTCTGTAGATCCCTCTGGTCGCTTGTGAGGGGTCTTTAGACTTGTTAGAGGGTCTGTAGATCCCTCTGGTCGCCTATGAGGGGTCTTTAGACTTGTTAGAGGGTCTGTTGTTCCCTCTGGTCGTTTGTGAGTGGTCTTCAGACTTGTTAGGTGGTTTGTAGTTGCCTCTGTTTGCTTGTGAGGAGTCTTTAGAATTGTTAGGGGGTCTGTAGTTCCCTCTGGTCGCTTGTGAGGGGTCTACAGACCTGTTAGGGGGTCTGTAGATCCCTCTGGTTGCTTGTGAGGGGTCTTTAGACTTGTTAGAGGGTTTGTAGATGTTGTGATGTTTTTTTTTTATACACGACCCCCCACACACATGCACACAGAACACTGAAACCATACACCGCCCTCCCCTCTTTCTCTCTCTCACATACATACAACACAGATGAAGCACACATGACTTCTGGGACACAAGGGTAACACACACATGCATGAAACAGAGCACACACACACACACACACGGTGCAGCACACAGCTCTTCAGAGAGGCACACACCCTGCAACACACACTGACACATGCATGCAAATAGTATGCACATGCGCATACACACACACACACACTGGATCTGAGGCACAGATACTTGTAGGGGCAGACACTCATTCTGAAACATACATACACACATTGATGCCAAAATCATACGTGCGGCAGCTGTAGCATGTTTCCCCCCAGGAACAGGGCCTGAAATACTGACCCATGTAATACAACAAGCACGCGCACAGGAGTGGGATGTGAGCCTTCTGGGAACCACAGACACTTGCAGAGCCATGTATACATACAAATGACACATGTACTCACATTATATCAGAAGCACACATCCCTTCAGATCCGTCCTAAAACACATGAGCACACATATGTTCACATAGATCACACACACAGTCACATGCATTACAGCAGATGAATACACCCCTTCAGATCCAACCTCGAACACATACACGTGTGCACACAAATGACACACACACACATCATATCACACAAATGACACACACACACATCATATCACACAAATGACACGCTCACACACATCAAATCACACAAATGACACGCTCACACACATCATATCACACAAATGACACGCTCACACACATCATATCACACAAATGACACGCTCACACACATCATATCACACAAATGACACACACACACACATTATATCACACAAATGACACGTTCACACATCATATCACACAAATGACACGTTCACACACATCATATCACACAAATGACACACACACATCATATCACACAAATGACACGCTCACATCACACAAATGACACACACACACACACATCATATCACACAAAAGACACGCTCACACACATCATATCACACAAATGACACGCTCACACACATTATATCACACCATTGACACGCTCACATCACACAAATGACACACACACACACACATCATATCACACAAATGACACGCTCACACACATCATATCACACAAATGACACGCTCACACACATCACATCACACAAATGACACGCTCACACACATGACACGCTCACACACATCACATCACACAACTGACACGCTCACACACATCAAATCACACAAATGACACGCTCACACACATCATATCACACAAAAGACATGCTCACACACATCATATCACACAAATGACATGCTCACACACATCATATCACACAAATGACACGCACATTATATCACACAAATGACACGTTCACACATGATAGCACACAAATGACACGTTCACACACATCATATCACACAAATGACACACACACATCATATCACACAAATGACACGCTCACATCACACAAATGACACACACACATCATATCACACAAATGACACGCTCACACACATCATATCACACAAAAGACACGCTCACACACATCATATCACACAAATGACACGCTCGCTCACACACATCATATCACACAAATGACACGCTCACATCACAGAAATGACACACACACACATCATATCACACAAATGACACGCTCACACACATCACATCACACAAATGACATGCTCACACACATCACATCACACAAATGACACGCTCACACACATGACACGCTCAAACACATCACATCACACAAATGACATACTCACACACATCACATGTTATGTTATGTTATGTTATATATGGGTCTTGTATAGCGCAACGGCTACTCCAAAGGAGTGTCCCGGCGCTTTTATGCTCCAGACCCAGAAAAAGAAGCTAAAAAAACATAACAACAGACAGGAAGCACAGAGGAAGGAGACAGAAGAAATCTAGTTCGAGAATAACCAAGTCTTAAGATCCTTCCTAAAGGCCAACAGATTGGACGTGGACCGCAATGACAAGGGAAGGGAGTTCCACAACTGAGGGGCCAAGTATCTAAAAGATCGCCCTCCCAGGCGTGCCCTCTTTATACGCGGGATCGCGGCCAGTGCCAAAGACTCCGATCTTAAAGATAGAGTCGGCCGGTAAAAAGCCAACCTTTTCTGTAGGTATTTAGCACCCATGGCATGCAGTGCCTTGTGAGCTAATGTCAGAGCCTTGAACTTTATCCTCTTCCGTATGGGAAGCCAATGGAGGGATTGCAGCAGGTTTGAGGCACTAGCTCGACGATGCAATCCAAAAATTGTTCGTGCTGCCGCGTTCTGGGTCACCTGTAGGCGCTGTAGAAGGTATTCTGGGAGGCCCAAGTACAGAATGTTGGCGTAATCCAATCTGGATCCGATGAGGGCCTGTACAATTATTCTCCGGTGTTCCTGGGACAAAAGAGGAAAAAACTTTCGAAGCATCCGGAGGATGCCGAAACAGGTTCCAGTGAGGGTAACCACCTGGGCATTAAGCGTTAGCCCATTGTCAATTTTAATTCCCAGGTTCTTAACCCACATGGACGCCTGAGCCGGAGGGAACATGTCAACAGGCCACCAGTCATGCCAGTTCGGTTCCAGAGGAGATCCAAAGAAAAGTATCTCAGATTTATCCGAGTTACACTTGAGGCTGTTCAGATGGAACCAGTTAAAAACAGCCCCAAGGCACTCACGGATACTTTCCCCATCGAATTCTTCGCTCTTACGGCAGGTAAAAAGAAGCTGGGTGTCGTCAGCATATGAGACGATATGGGCCCCGAAGGACTCCACCAAAGTCGCCAGAGGGGTCATGAGGATGTTAAATAGAGTTGGGCTCAGCACTGAGCCCTGAGGGACTCCGACTCCCAATGGCGGCATTTCGGCAGATCCAGGAGGGACCCAGACCGATTGCCGGCGGTTGGCTAAGAAGGAACAAAACCAGTTCAGCACCGTCCCCCCAAGACCGATGTCATGAAGTCTTATGAGGAGATCCTCATGGGGGACGGTGTCGAAAGCCGCCGACAAATCTAACATGACTAACATGAGTGGAGAAGTGTGGCTCACTGGTTAGAGGAGGCAGACCTGGAAGCAGAGGTCAGCCGGGACCAGGGTTCAATTCCCGGCTCGGCGGGGTCTTGAGTCCTAAAATGTCCATGGACTTGACAATTCTCGCTCCGGTGCCTACTCGATTCACGGGTTCACACTCTGCGACTCTGGGCAATAGCTTGCTTAATCTCCACAACGGCCCCTCGCGGCGGGATGCCTGGCTTTCACCTTGCGGATACCCTGCCAGGGTTATCTCACAGGGGAATACCAGGACGGGTTCCCTAAGCAAGCGCTTAGAAACCGCTTGGTGATTTGCGCTATATAAATTCCTGTACATTCCTGTATATCACCCTGCCTCCGTCATCCAGCACCTCCTTTATAATCTCTGATACTTCCAGAAGCGCCGTCTCAGTGCTTAGGTTGGAGCGAAAGCCCGATTGAGACGCATGAAGAAGCTCATTAGATTCCAGGAAGTTGGAAAGCACGCTATGAACGTGCTTCTCCAGGATTTTAGTCAGTGCTGGAAGGAGCGAAATAGGCCGATAGTTGGATGGAACCTCTGGGGCAAGATTGGGCTTTTTAAGAAGGGGAATCACCATAGCCTGTTTCCAGGAAGGTGGCAGAAATCCCTGACTCAAAGAAAGATTCAGAATAGGATTAGCTAATGGGTTGACAGCATCAGCCATTCTGGCTAAAAATTTTGCCGGGCAAGGATCACAAGGTGAACCAGATTTCAGGTTCCTCATCAGAGCTAAAGATGAAGCAATTGTGAGGGGCGGAAAGTCCAGAAGGGCCGGGCCAGAGGTAGGCTGGTGTGCTATCTCATTAGACAGAGTCAAATGGTCCCCTGCCAATCTCGGAGAGAAGGACTCCTGGATCTGTCTGATTTTAGTCGTAAAAAAATTAGCAATGGTATTCGCCCAGCTCTCATCTGGAGCCTCCTGGTCCGAGATCGAGCGGGAGGTAGTGAATTCGCGTACGATCTGAAAGATTTCCTTGCAGGAGTTGGCTGCTTCCTCAATTTTCTTAGCAAAGTAACACTTCTTAGCCTGTAAGATTAAAGCATGATATGATTTCATCATGGCCTTATAGGTCTCTTTTGCCTCCCCGTCATATAAGGCCCTCCATGCACGTTCAGCGGCTTTACACTGTCTGCGGGATTGGGCGACCTCTGCCGTGAACCAGGGGGCCGAAGATCGTTTGGTGTCTGATCTAGGGGGCTGTGCAGGCGCTAGTTCATTCACTCTAGCTAAGAGCCAGGACTGCAGGGTCTCTAGATCGAGTTCCAGATCCCCCGTGACGGAGAGAGGATGATTCACCAGGGCCTGAGATAACATGTCAGGGGAGACCTGATGATACGCCCTGTAGTTCCTTCCCAGTTGCCTGGGGGCTCTGATAGATGGTTTCTCAGTGCCAGATATTTGGAAATGAACGAGATGATGATCAGACCACAATACAGGCACGAGTGCAGTGACCGTAATTGGTGAGGTGGAAAAGACCTGGTCTAATGTGTGGCCTTTGTCATGGGTCGGGCCGGAAAGATAGGGGAGCAGCCCCAGGGCAGATGTGATATCTAATAGCTTCACAACGTCCTTAGCCTGCCGATCTTCCATATGAAGGTTAAAATCTCCCGCCAATAAACAATGTTCTGATCTAAGAACTAGTGTAGCTAGGACCTGCTGGAGGTCCTCAAAAAAGGACCCCACAGGGCCCGGAGGCCGATATACTATAAGGCCCTTCACAGCTTGCTGAGGTGATAGGGAGAGGGTAAAAGCAAGAGATTCGGCGCCCATGATATTCTGCGTGGGCACAACAGCACACGAGGAGGATTTCTTTACAACAAGGGCAACACCTCCCCCTCTTCCCTTAGCTCTGTCTTGTCTATATATGATGTATTCAGGTGGAATAGCAGCCGCGATATCCGGTTGCGATGATTCATATAGCCAAGTCTCAGTGAGCATAAGGCAGGTAGGGTTGTTTGTGGAGAGGACATCATAAATCTCCTGAGTATGTCTGGGCAGCGACCTGGTATTAAGGACTAAGCAAGGGTGAATAATGCTACAATCCTTCGCGAGGGGGGTAGTAGGGAGAACCCTAGTAGGGTGCCACTTACAGCCTGGACATTTATATTTACCCCTGTAGCGCCCCGGGAAGACTGAAAGGCAGGAGGCTTCCACAGAGCGCAAAGAGTGGAGCTCCTTGGATGTATACGACAACATATTAATGCTGAGCGAGAAAAGGAGACAGCCAAAGGGTCCTGCCATGCCTCACGCCTCCGGGACGCTGACGGGCGCAGACGGGCAGGACTCTGGCGCGACTCAGGCGCGTCCGCAGTACGCGTCCGCTGCGCGGAGGGAAAGAGGAGCTTTATGTAGCGCTACTAGAGCGCGAGGGCGGAGAGTCCTACCCCCAAGATGGCGGCCCCAAACAGATCCCAGCCCTCGGCGTCAATACTCGGCCGAGGGCGGTCTGAAATCCCTGGTAAGGAGAAGGGAGCAGGCGAAGCGCTTAGGAGCGCTAGGAAGTCTCAGTCTGAGCAGCACGCTCGTGAATCAGGCGCGCTCACGTAATTGCACACAATGTTTAAAAATACAAAGTCACAAACACAGAGTTAAAAGCAGGTGGCAAAAGAAAAGAAGGGAGACCTCCCGGCTTTCCGCCTCAGGAGGGAAATGGTTTGTTTGCAGGTGGTAATCACATCACACAAATGACACGCTCACACACATCACATCACACAAAAGACACGCTCACATCACAGAAATGACACACACACAGATCATATCACACAAATGACACGCTCACACACATCACATCACACAAAAGACACGCTCACACACATCATATCACACAAATGACACGCTCACACACATCATATCACACAAAAGACACGCTCACACACATCATATCACACAAAAGACACGCTCACACACATCATATTACACAAATGACACGCTCACACACATCATATCACACAAATGACACGCTCACATCACAGAAATGACACACACACACATCATATCACACAAATGACATGCTCACACACATCACATCACACAAAAGACACGCTCACACACATCATATCACACAAATGACACGCTCACACACATCATATCACACAAAAGACACGCTCACACACATGACACGCTCACACACATCATATCACACAAAAGACACGCTCACACACATCATATTACACAAATGACACGCTCACACACATCATATCACACAAATGACACGCTCACATCACAGAAATGACACACACACACATCATATCACACAAATGACACGCTCACACACATCACATCACACAAATGACACGCTCACACACATCATATCACACAAATGACACGCTCACACACATCACATCACACAAATGACACGCTCACACACATCAGATCACACAAATGACACGCTCACACACATCATATCACACAAATGACACGCTCACACAAATCACATCACACAAATGACACGCTCACACACATCAAATCACACAAATGACACGCTCACATATCATATCACACAAATGACACGTTCACACACATCATATCACACAAATGACACACACATCATATCACACAAATGACACGCTCACATCACACAAATGACACACACACACACATCATATCACACAAAAGACACGCTCACACACATCATATCACACAAATGACATGCTCACACACATTATATCACACCATTGACACACTCACATCACACAAATGACACACACACACATCATATCACACAAACGACACGCTCACACACATCATATCACACAAATGACACGCTCACACACATCATATCACACAAATGACACGCTCACACACATCACATCACACAAATGACACGCTCACACACATGACACGCTCACACACATCATATCACACAAATGACACGCTCACACACATCACATCACACAAATGACACGCTCACACACATGACACGCTCACACACGTCACATCACACAAATGACACGCTCACACACATCAAATCACACAAATGACACGCTCACACACATCATATCACACTTGGGACTTGTTAGAGGGTCTGTAGATGTTGTGATGGTTTTTTTTATACACGACCCCCCCACACACATGCACACAGAACACTGAAACCATACACCACCCTCCACTCTTTCTCTCTCTCACATACATACAACACAGATGAAGCACACATGACTTCTGGGACACAAGGGTAACACACACATGCATGAAACAGAGCACACACACACACACACTGCAGCACACAGCTCTTCAGAGAGGCACACACCCTGCAACACACACTGACACATGCATGCAAATAGTATGCACATGCGCATACACACACACACACACTGGATCTGAGGCACAGATACTTGTAGGGGCAGACACTCATTCTGAAACATACATACACACATTGATGCCAAAATCATACGTGCGGCAGCTGTAGCATGTTTCCCCCCAGGAACAGGGCCTGAAATACTGGCCCATGTAATACAACAAGCACGCGCACAGGAGTGGGATGTGAGCCTTCTGGGAACCACAGACACTTGCAGAGCCATGTATACATACAAATGACACATGTACTCACATTATATCAGAAGCACATATCCCTTCAGATCCGTCCTAAAACACATGAGCACACATATGTTCACATAGATCACACACACAATCACATGCATTACAGCAGATGAATACACCCCTCCAGATCCAACCTCGAACACATACACATGTGCACACAAATGACACACACACATCATATCACACAAATGACATGCTCGCTCACACACATCATATCACACAAATGACATGCTCACACACATCATATCACACAAATGACACACACACACATTATATCACACAAATGACACGTTCACACATCATATCACACAAATGACACGTTCACACACATCATATCACACAAATGACACACACACATCATATCACACAAATGACACGCTCACATCACACAAATGACACACACACACATCATATCACACAAAAGACACGCTCACACACATCATATCACAAAAATGACACGCTCACACACATTATATCACACCACTGACACGCTCACATCACACAAATGACACACACACACACATCATATCACACAAATGACACGCTCACACACATCATATCACACAAATGACATGCTCACACACATCACATCACACAAATGACACGCTCACACACATGACACGCTCACACACATCACATCACACAAATGACACGCTCACACACATCAAATCACACAAATGACACGCTCACACACATAATATCACACAAAAGACACGCTCATACACATCATATCACACAAATGACACGCTCACACACATCATATCACACAAATGACACGCACACACACATTATATCACACAAATGACACGTTCACACATGATAGCACACAAATGACACGTTCACACACATCATATCACACAAATGACACACACATTGTTGGAAGGGGCAATCTCAGAGGGCCAGGTTGTGCTCACCCGGACACCCCAAGATCCACCTCTCCCACAGAACTTGCCGAGTCTTGATTGGGAGGTCCTCACCGGGGAGGACTTCGGGTTTAGGATCGTACACACTGAGCTCACACCACCCTACGAACAGACACCACACCGGTGGGTTTTAGTAACAAGATCTTTATATAAGCAAATAACGAAGGAAGCACTCTTATATACACAGGGGTCAAGGGACCACAAAGTCTTAGAGGATTCGGGAAGGGGGAAGCGGGACAGTCTTTTAGTCTCTGGGTCAGTACGAGGCGTACCCTTCGCACAGCTCTCAATCCTCGAGCCGGGGGGCACGGGCTGATGGTCGTTCTGACAGCCTCACCTCCGTCGAGTTGGCTCGGTCGTGATGGTGGTCTCGATGGTCCAGCCGGACCAGAGTACTCCTCGAGCCGCGACGGGGTCAGCTGGGCTCGGATGGTCTTAGAGGTCGAGCCGCGACAGCGTCAGCAGGGCTCCGATGGTTCAGTTCAGTTCGAGCCGCAACAGCGTCAGCAGGGCTCCGATGGTTACAGTTCAGCTTGAGCCGCGACAGCGTCAGAAGGGCTCAGAGGGTTACAAGTTCAGCTTGAGCCGCGACAGCGTCAGCAGGGCTCCGATGGTTGCCAGTTCAGCTCGAGCCGCGACAGCGTCAGCAGGGCTCCGATGGTCTTAGAGGTCGAGCCGCGACAGCGTCAGCAGGGCTCCGATGGTTACCAGTTCAGCTCGAGCCGCGACAGCGTCAGCGGGGCTCAGAAGTTCAGGATGAGTCTTCCTAGGGTGAGCCGCGATCAGATCAGCAGGGCTTCAGGTCCAAGATACAACTGCCCGCTAGTTGTCGGGCGGGCCCAGTTATAGTCCTCCTGCTCTTTGATCTCCGGACCCTCGCAGGCGGAGGTCTCCGGCCCTGGGGCTGGTCGTTGGTGAGGTCCGGCGGGTGGCTCTTTGATCCCTTTGAAGGATGGGTCTGGGGATTCCCAGACACCCAGCGGGTCTGGGGCCAGCCCTCGGGGAGGCCAGAGGGGCGATCGAAACTGGCCCCCAGGGGAGGGCCAAAGGTGTGACAGAAACCAGCCCCTCAGGGGAGGCCGGAGGTGCCCTCGAAACTCCCTGGCTTATCTCACTCGGGAGCCCTTTACCCCCCGGCCGGGTCTGGCACGCCTTTGGAGTCTGGGTTTCACTGGGGCCGGGGTCACGCTAGGCCCAGGGAGACAGGGATGTCGGGAAGGGAAGATGGCGTCCGGGCCTTGTGGGGCATGCAAGGTTAGGCGCTCGGAGCCGGGAGTGGAGCGGGGAAGGCAGGCCGGGTCGAGGTTCCAGGGGAATCTAGGCTTCGCTGGGGTAGGGCGACCAGGCTCGGGGTGCAGGCTACACTAACGGGGAGGCTGCGCAGGGGACTCGGGGTACAGACCTATGCTCACAGGGTGTGGAGGGACAGAGGCGAACCACGCCACGAGGCCGGGTCCAACACGCGTCCCCCCCAGCTGAAGGCGGGGAGAACTACCCATCCTCTTGGGGGTTCTCTTCGCTGAGGCGGAAGAATCGGGACAGGCCGTCTGCGTTGGCGTGGTCAGAGCCAGGCCGGTGCTCAACAGTGAAGTCCATCCCCTGGAGGGAGATGGACCAGCGAAGCAATTTGGGATTCTCCCCTCTCATCTGCATTAGCCACCGGAGGGGTCGGTGGTGGGTCTGGACCCGGAAGTGAGTACCGAACAGGTAGGGCCTCAGCTTCTTCAGGGCCCAAACCACCGCGAAGGCCTCCCGCTCGATGGTGCTCCACCTTTGTTCGCGAGGGAGTAGCCTTCGGCTAATGAATGCCACTGGTTGGTCTAGGCCGTTCTCGTTCACCTGGGACAGGACCGCTCCGATGCCATGCTCGGACGCGTCGGTCTGGACGACAAACTCTCGGGAGTAGTCGGGGGCCTGTAGGATGGGGGCGGTGCACATGGCGTCTTTCAACGTTTCGAACGCCTCTTGGCAGGCGGAGGTCCAGCTGACGTTCTTCGGCTGGTTTTTGGAGGTTAACTCCGTGAGGGGGGCTACGATGCTGCCGTAACTCTTAATGAACCGGCGGTAGTACCCCATGAGCCCTAGGAACGCCCGCACTTCCGTCTGGGTCGTGGGGGCCTCCCAGGCCACGATGGCATCAATCTTGGGCTGGAGGGGGGCTACGAGGCCGCTTCCGACCTGGTGCCCGAGGTAGATTACGGACCCTTGTCCGATCTGGCACTTGCTTGCCTTAATGGGGAGACCAGCCTTTCTCAGGGCGGTCAGCACCTCCCAGAGGTGCTGGAGGTGCTCAGACCAGTGCAAACTGTATACTGCGATATCGTCCAGATATGCAGCGCTGAACTCCTCCAACCCCGCCAGGACCTGGTTCACCAGCCTCTGGAAGGTGGCGGGGGCATTCTTCATCCCGAAGGGCATCACCCGGAAATGGTAGTGACCATCCGGGGTGGAAAAAGCGGACCTTTCCTTAGCTCCCTCGGTGAGGGCGATCTGCCAGTACCCACTGGTCAGGTCGAATGTGCTAAGGAAGCGAGCAGCCCCGAGGCGATCGATAAGTTCGTCGGCTCGGGGGATGGGGTGCGCATCGGTTCTGGTGACTGCGTTGAGCCCGCGGTAGTCGACGCAGAACCTCAGCTCGGGAACAGCACCGGGGGCGGCTGCCTTCGGAACCAGGACCACGGGGCTAGCCCATGGGCTGTCAGAGGCTTCGACCACCCCGATGGCTAGCATCTTTGATACCTCGGCCTTGATGCAGGCCCGGACTCGGTCAGGGACGCGGTAGGCTCTGTGCCGTACTGGTGGACTATCCCCGGTGTCCACGTCGTGGACGCACCAGTTGGTGACGCCGGGGGTGAGGGAGAAGAGGTCCGAGAACTGTCCCAACAACTGGCGACAGTCCTCGCGCTGCTCGGGAGAGAGGGAGGAGGAGAGACTCACTCCCTCTACGGAGCCATCTTTTTCTTTCGTGGACAGGAGATCGGGGAGAGGCTCCGTTTCTTCTTCTTCCCCATCGTCCGTGGCGAGGAGTAAACTCAACTCGGACCGGGCGAAGTGGGGCTTGAGGCGGTTTACGTGAAGGACCCGCAAGGGGTTCCGGGGGGACTCTACATCGATGAGATAGGTCACCTGACTCTTGCGTTCAACCACCTTGAAGGGCCCTGTCCACTTGTCTTGCAGGGCACAGGGCTCTACGGGGGCCATCACCCAGACCCGCTGTCCGGGCTGAAACTCGACCAGAGTGGCATTCTGGTCATACCACCGTTTCATCTCTTCCTGGCTGGCCTCGAGGTTGGCCTCCCAGTTCTCTGAACTTCCTCGTCTGGTTCCGGAGGGCCAGAATGTATCGAAACACATCGGGAGGGGGCGCTGGGGCCGCCGTCTCCCACCCTTCCTTGACCAGGGTGAGGGGTCCCCGGACGGGGTGCCCATAGAGCAGCTCGAAGGGGCTGAACCCCAGTGCCTTCTGGGGGACCTCGCGGTATGCGAAGAGGAGACAGGGAAGGAGGACGTCCCACTTACGCCTCAGGGGCTCTTCGAGACCCATGATCATCCCCTTGAGGGTCCGGTTGAATCGCTCCACCAGACCGTTACCCTGGGGGTGATATGGGGTGGTGAATTTGTACGTCACCCCACATTGTTGCCACAGGGACTTCATGTATTTTGAGATGAAGTTTGTCCCTCGGTCGCTGACGACTTCCCGGGGGAATCCCACCCGGGAGAAGATGGCCATGAGGGCCCGTCCCACTACGGGGGCGGTCACCGTTCGGAGGGGAATGGCTTTGGGGTATCGGGTGGCATGGTCCACCAGCACCAGGATAAAGCGGTGACCCAAGGAGGTCTGGGGGTCGAGAGGGCCCACGATGTCGATTCTCACCCTCTCAAAGGGGGTACTGACCACGGGGAAGGGTTGGAGAGGAGCCTTGCGCTTCCCTCCGCTCTTTCCGCTGGACTGACATGTGGGGCAGGACTTACAGTGGGCTTCCACATCGGAGCGCATGCCGGGCCAGTAGAAGTGGGTGACCAGGCGATGGTACGTTTTGTCTTGGCCCAAGTGTCCCGCCAGGGGCACATCATGGGCCAGGTTCAGGAGGAAGCCGCGGAAGCGTAGGGGGACCACCAGCACTCGGCCGGACCCTAGTTCTGCGGATTTTTGCTCGCTGTATAAGAGGCCGTTTTCCCAATATACCAAGTGGGAGCCGGACTGGTCACCGGCGGCCTGGGCGGCGGCCTGCTGCCGCGGCCCAACCAAGGAGGGGCAGGAGGTCTGCTCTAGGCAGAATTCTTCTCGGGACGGTCCCCCTTCCTGGCGCCATTGGGCCAGCTCAGGAAGGTCGTCCAGGCTCGGGGTTGGTTCGACGCCAGGGCTGAGGGGGCCTGCGTCGGGGGGGAAGCTCTCTCCGGGGAACCGCTCAGGGGTCTTGGAGGGTTCAGGGACCTCGGGGTCCTCAGGGGTCGCCGGTGCTGCCTCTAAGGTCGCCCCTTCGGGGGTGGCCCTTCGGGCGGTCATTGACCGGGTGCTCACACAGGCCCACTCGGGCAGGCCCACCATCTCCAGGTGGGTCCTTTTCTCAACCTGCTGCCATGGGGAGCTCTCGAGATCGTTGCCGAGCAGGCAGTCCACAGGCATGTCTGAGCGGACTGCCACTCGTAACTCCCCAGAGACGCCCCCCCATTCGAACGGGACTTGAGCTATCCAGCAGGTGCGGACGGAGTTATCAGCTGCGATCACCCTGCAGGAGATGTGGGGAACAACCTGGGCCTCGGTGACGAGGTGCCGTTTGACGGCGGTGATGCTGGCCCCAGTGTCTCGGAGCGCCCCTATGTGATGGCCATTGACAGTCACCTGCTGTCGGTACTTCTCTGTATTGTCGGGTAGGGGAGCTCCGGGGACCATTTCCCTATTCCCCAGGGAGACTAACATCATAGCCGCGGGGTCTGCGCCCTCAAACTCCTCTTCTCCCTCCTCTTCTTCTAGGGCTACTGAGGTGATGTGGCGCGCTGGGGGGCCTGCCGCGGCAGGTTTCATGAACAAAGGGCAGCGGGGGTCATTGGCATAGTGCCCTGGTTGCTGGCAATGGTAGCAGGCTTGGCTGGCTCGGGGCCCTGGCTTAGCTGGGGGAACCCTGCGCGCGCTGTGGGAGGCGAGGTGCCGGGCTGGTTTCTGGGGGGACTACGCGGAGACCCTACCTGGGAACCCCTCTGTCTGTTCTGATTCCCCCCTCCCCTCTGGCGGGACGACCCCTGTTCATTTCGGCCAGGATCTCCCCCGGGCCCCCGGGGGACTCTGGTGCTCACCCAGCGATCGGCCTCGACGGCCAGTTTCCGGGGGTCAGCCAACTTGCTGTCCAGGAGGTGCTGTCGGAGTTCCACAAAGCAATTCAGGGACAAATGTTCATATGCAATGAGGTCGATGAGCCCCTCGAAGGTGGATACTTTGCTGCCTTTGATCCACCCTTCCAGGGCCCGGCTGTAGAAATTGACATATTCCACCCAGGTGGTGCCAGGGATCTTCTTGCATTCTCGGAAGCGTTGGCGGTACATTTCTGGGGTGAGCCCGTACCTTGTGAGGAAGGCCTCTTTCATGTGGCTGTAGGAGGTCTGTTCGGCAGATGGTAGATTGAGTAGGGTGTCTCTCCCCTCACTCAGGAATCGACCCCACAGCCCGGCTCCCCAATCTTTCTGCGGAACTCGGTGGGAGGTCATGGCGACCTCGTAGGCCTTGAACCATTGCTGGATGTCATCGTTTTTATAATATTCCTTGACCACGTCCTTGGGGATGTGGACCTTGGGTTCCACCGGGGGAACAGACTCTCGGGTCGCTGCTGTTTTGTTGCCTTCGTTCCGGGCCTTTAGTTCTATTTCCAATATGCTGCGCTCGTGCTCCAGCTGGAGCTTCTTTCCGTCTTGTTCTCGTTGGAGCTTCTTTTCTTCCAGTTCTCCTTGCAGCCGCAGCTGCTCGATGGCTAGCTTTTTCTCGGCCAGCTTGACTTCTCCTTCCATTTTCAGACGGGCTAGTTCTAGTTCGTGGTTTCGGTTGCGTTCTCGGTCGGTCATTTCTTCTCGAGACAGACCTCTCTCCGTGCTGGGAGTCCGCGTCGGGGACTCTGTTCTTTCTCGCTCTGGGGCGTGGGTTTCGATCAGGGGGGCTCCCCCTCCATCGGCTTCTGTCGGTGCTGGAGGTTGTGCTCCGGCCTCCACCCAGGCTGTTAGAGCTTGTTGGAAGTCCTCTTTGGTGTTTAATCCCGTTGACGGGATACGGAGATCTTTGCAGAATTGCTTGAGCTCTCGGTGCGAATAGTCTCCCAGAAGCTCCATCTGGAAGGTGGTCTTGTCGGTCATGACGCTCATGGCTGCTTCTTCGTTCGGGTAGTGTGTCAGTACTGTACGATCCCTAGACGTAGGTTCTTATCGCGACGCTGCCACCAACGTTGGAAGGGGCAATCTCAGAGGGCCAGGTTGTGCTCACCCGGACACCCCAAGATCCACCTCTCCCACAGAACTTGCCGAGTCTTGATTGGGAGGTCCTCACCGGGGAGGACTTCGGGTTTAGGATCGTACACACTGAGCTCACACCACCCTACGAACAGACACCACACCGGTGGGTTTTAGTAACAAGATCTTTATATAAGCAAATAACGAAGGAAGCACTCTTATATACACAGGGGTCAAGGGACCACAAAGTCTTAGAGGATTCGGGAAGGGGGAAGCGGGACAGTCTTTTAGTCTCTGGGTCAGTACGAGGCGTACCCTTCGCACAGCTCTCAATCCTCGAGCCGGGGGGCACGGGCTGATGGTCGTTCTGACGGCCTCACCTCCGTCGAGTTGGCTCGGTCGTGATGGTGGTCTCGATGGTCCAGCCGGACCAGAGTACTCCTCGAGCCGCGACGGGGTCAGCTGGGCTCGGATGGTCTTAGAGGTCGAGCCGCGACAGCGTCAGCAGGGCTCCGATGGTTCAGTTCAGTTCGAGCCGCGACAGCGTCAGCAGGGCTCCGATGGTTACAGTTCAGCTTGAGCCGCGACAGCGTCAGCAGGGCTCAGAGGGTTACAAGTTCAGCTTGAGCCGCGACAGCGTCAGCAGGGCTCCGATGGTTGCCAGTTCAGCTCGAGCCGCGACAGCGTCAGCAGGGCTCCGATGGTTACCAGTTCAGCTCGAGCCGCGACAGCGTCAGCGGGGCTCAGAAGTTCAGGATGAGTCTTCCTAGGGTGAGCCGCGATCAGATCAGCAGGGCTTCAGGTCCAAGATACAACTGCCCGCTAGTTGTCGGGCGGGCCCAGTTATAGTCCTCCTGCTCTTTGATCTCCGGACCCTCGCAGGCGGAGGTCTCCGGCCCTGGGGCTGGTCGTTGGTGAGGTCCGGCGGGTGGCTCTTTGATCCCTTTGAAGGATGGGTCTGGGGATTCCCAGACACCCAGCGGGTCTGGGGCCAGCCCTCGGGGAGGCCAGAGGGGCGATCGAAACTGGCCCCCAGGGGAGGGCCAAAGGTGTGACAGAAACCAGCCCCTCAGGGGAGGCCGGAGGTGCCCTCGAAACTCCCTGGCTTATCTCACTCGGGAGCCCTTTACCCCCCAGCCGGGACTGGCGCGCCTTTGGAGTCTGGGTTTCACTGGGGCCGGGGTCACGCTAGGCCCAGGGAGACAGGGATGTCGGGAAGGGAAGATGGCGTCCGGGCCTTGTGGGGCATGCAAGGTTAGGCGCTCGGAGCCGGGAGTGGAGCGGGGAAGGCAGGCCGGGTCGAGGTTCCAGGGGAATCTAGGCTTCGCTGGGGTAGGGCGACCAGGCTCGGGGTGCAGGCTACACTAACGGGGAGGCTGCGCAGGGGACTCGGGGTACAGACCTATGCTCACAGGGTGTGGAGGGACAGAGGCGAACCACGCCACGAGGCCGGGTCCAACACACATCATATCACACAAATGACACGCTCACATCACACAAATGACACACACATCATATCACACAAATGACACGCTCACACACATCATATCACACAAAAGACACGCTCACACACATCATATCACACAAATGACACGCTCACACACATCATATCACACAAATGATACGCTCGCTCACACACATCATATCACACAAATGACACGCTCACATCACAGAAATGACACACACACACATCATATCACACAAATGACACGCTCACAAACATCACATCACACAAATGACACGCTCACACACATCACATCACACAAATGACACGCTCACACACATGACACGCTCACACACATCACATCACACAAATGACACGCTCACACACATCACATCACACAAATGACACGCTCACACACATCATATCACACAAAAGACACGCTCACATCACAGAAATGACACACACACACACATCATATCACACAAATGACACGCTCACACACATCACATAACACAAAAGACACGCTCACACACATCATATCACACAAATGACACGCTCACACACATCATATCACACAAAAGACACGCTCACACACATCATATCACACAAATGACACGCTCACACACATCATATCACACAAAAGACACGCTCACACACATCATATTACACAAATGACATGCTCACACACATCATATCACACAAATGACACGCTCACAACACAGAAATGACACACACACACATCATATCACACAAATGACACGCTCACACACATCACATCACACAAATGACACGCTCACACACATCATATCACACAAATGACACGCTCACACACATCACATCACACAAATGACACGCTCACACAAATCATATCATACAAATGACACGCTCACACACATCACATCACACAAATGACACGCTCACACAAATCACATCACACAAATGACACGCTCACACACATCAAATCACACAAATGACACGCTCACACATCATATCACACAAATGACACACACATCATATCACACAAATGACACGCTCACATCACACAAATGACACACACACACATCATATCACACAAAAGACACGCTCACACACATCATATCACACAAATGACATGCTCACACACATTATATCACACCATTGACAGGCTCACATCACACAAATGACACACACACACATCATATCACACAAATGACACGCTCGCTCACACACATCATATCACACAAATGACACGCTCACATCACAAAAATGACACACACACACATCATATCACACAAATGACACGCTCACACACATCACATCACACAAATGACACGCTCACACACATCACATCACACAAAAGACACGCTCACACACATCATATCACACAAATGACACGCTCACACACATCATATCACACAAAAGACACGCTCACACACATCATATCATACAAAAGACACGCTCACACACATCATATTACACAAATGACACGTGCACACACATCATATCACACAAATGACACGCTCACATCACAGAAATGACACACACACACCATATCACACAAATGACACGCTTACACACATCACATAACACAAATGACACGCTCACACACATCATATCACACAAATGACACGCTCACACACATCACATCACACAAATGACACGCTCACACAAATCATATCACACAAATGACACGCTCACACACATCACATCACACAAATGACACGCTCACACAAATCTCATCACACAAATGACACACTCACACACATCAAATCACACAAATGACACGCTCACACATCATATCACACAAATGACACACACATCATATCACACAAATGACACGCTCACATCACACAAATGACACACACACACATCATATCACACAAAAGACACGCTCACACACATCATATCACACAAATGACACGCTCACATCACAGAAATGACACACACACACATCATATCACACAAATGACACGCTCACACACATCACATCACACAAATGACACGCTCACACACATCACATCACACAAATGACACGCTCACACACATCATACCACAAAAAAGACACGCTCACATCACAGAAATGACACACACACATCATATCACACAAATGACACGCTCACACACATCACATCACACAAAAGACACGCTCACACACATCATATCACACAAATGACACGCTCACACACATCATATCACACAAAAGACACGCTCACACACATCATATCACACAAATGACACGCTCACACACATCATATCACACAAATGACACGCTCACACACATCACATCACACAAATGACACGCTCACACACATCATATCACACAAATGACACGCTCACACAAATGACACGCTCACACACATCATATCACACAAATGACACGCTCACACACATCATATCACACAAATGACACGCTCACACACATCACATCACACAAATGACATGCTCACACACATCAAATCACACAAATGACACACTCACACATCATATCACACAAATGACACGTTCACACACATCATATCTGTTGGACCCGGCCTCGTGGCGTGGTTCGCCTGTCCCTCCACACCATGTAAGCATAGGCCTGTGCCCCGAGTCCCCTGCACAGCCTCCCCGTTAGTGTAGCCTGCACCCCGAGCCTGGTCGTCCTACTCCAGTTAAACCTAGATCCCCCTGAAACCTCGACCAGGCCTGCCTTTCCCGCTCCACGCCCGGCTCTGAGCGCCTAACCTTGCATGCCCCACAAGGCCCGGACACCATCTTCCCTTCCTGACATCCCTGTCTCCCTGGGCCGAGCGTGATCCCGGCCCCAGCGAAACCCAGACTCCAAAGGTGTGCCGTCCCGGCTGGGGGATAAAGGGCTCCCCGAGTGAGATAAGCCAGGGAGTTTCGATGGCACCTCCGGCCTCCCCTGAGGGGCTGGTTTCTGTCACACCTTTGGCCCTCCCCTGTGGGCCAGTTTCGATCACCCCTCTGGCCTCCCCGAGTGCTGGCTCCAGACCCGCTGGGCGTCTGGGAATTCCCGGACCCATTTTTCAAAGGGATCAAAGAGCCAACCGCCGGACCTCACCAATGACCAGCCCCCGGGCAGGAGACCTCTGCCTGCGAGGGTCCGGAGATCAAAGAGCCAAAGGACTATAACTGGGCCCGCCCGACAACTAGCGGGCAGTTGTATCTTCGACCTGAAGCCCTGCTGATCTGATCGCGGCTGACCCTAAGAAGACTCACCCTGAACCTCTGAGCCCTGCTGACGCTGTCGCGGCTCTAGCTGAACTTGTAACCATCAGAGCCCTGCTGACGCTGTCGCGGCTCAAGCTGAACCTGCAACCATCGGAGCCCTGCTGACGCTGTCGTGGCTCAAGCTGAACTTGCAACCATCGGAGCCCTGCTGACGCTGTTGCGGCTCGACCTCTAAGACCATCGGAGCCCTGCTGACGCTGTCGCGGCTCAAGCTGAACCTGCAACCATCGGAGCCCTGCTGACGCTGTCGCGGCTCAAACTGAACTTGCAACCATCGGAGCCCTGCTGACGCTGTCGCGGCTCGACCTCTAAGACCATCGGAGCCCTGCTGACGCTGTCGCGGCTCAAGCAGAACCTGCAACCATCGGAGCCCTGCTGACGCTGTCGCGGCTCAAGCTGAACTTGCAACCATCGGAGCCCTGCTGACGCTGTCGCGGCTCGACCTCTAAGACCACCCGAGCCCTGCTGACGCTGTCGCGGCTCCTCACGAACCTCTCCAGATTGAGCCCTGCTGACCTCGTCGCGGCTCGAGGAGTACTCTGGTCCGGCTGGACCATCGAGACCACCATCACGACCGAGCCGACTCGACGGAGGTGAGGCAGCCAGTACGACCATCATCCCGTACCCCCCGGCTCGAGGATTGACAGCTGTGCGTAGGGTTTGCCGCGTACTGACCCAGAGACTAAAGGACTGTCCCGCTTCCCCCTTCCCGAATCCTCCAAGACTTTGTGGTCCCTTGACCACTGTGTATACAAGAGTGCTTCCTTCGTTATTTGCTATATGAAGAACTTGTTACTAGAATCCAACGGTGTGGTGTCTGTTCGTAGTGTGGTGTGAGCTCAGTGGGTACGATCCTAGACCCGAAGTCCTCCCCGGTGGGGACCTCCCAATCAAGACTCGGCAAGTTCTGTGGGAGAGGTGGATCTTGGGGTGACCTGGTGAGCACAACCTGGTCCTCGGAGATCGCCCCTACCAACATTGGTGGCAGCGGTGGGATAAGAACCTACGTCTAGGGATCGTACAGCACTGACACACTACCCGAACAAAGAGCAACCATGAGCCTCACGAGCGACAAGACCACCTTCCAGATGGAGCTGCTGGGAGACTATTCGCACCGTGAGCTCAAGCAATTCTCCAAAGATCTCCGTATCCCGTCAACGGGATTAAACACCAAAGAGGACTTTCAACAAGCTCTAACAGCCTGGGTGGAGACCGGAGCCCAACCTCCAGCACCGACAGAAGCCGATGGAGGGGGAGCACCACTGATCGAAACCCACGCCCCAGAGCAAGAAAGAGCAGAGTCCCCGACGCGGACTCACAGCACGGAGAGAGGTCTATCTCGAGAAGAGATGACCGACCGAGAACGCAACCGAAGCCACGAGCTAGAACTAGCCCGTTTAAAGATGGAGGTAGAACTCAAGCTGGCCGAGAAAAAGCTAGCCATCGAGCAGCTACGGCTGTAAGGAGAACTGGAGGAGAAGAAACTCCAATGAGAACATGGCGGAAAGAAGCTTCAGCTGGAGCACGAGCGCAGCGTATTGGAAATAGAACTCAAGGCCCGGAACGAAGGCAACAAAACAGCAGCGACCCGAGAGTCTGTTCCCCCAGTGGAACCCAAGGTCCACATCCCCAAGGATGTGGTCAAAGAATATTATAAAAACGATGACATCCAGCAATGGTTCAAGGCCTACGAGGTCGCCATGACCTCCCACCGAGTTCCGCAGAAAGATTGGGGAGCCGGGCTGTGGGGTCGATTCCTGAGTGAGGGGAGAGACACCCTACTCAATCTACCATCTGCCGAACAGACCTCCTACAGCCACATGAAAGAGGCCTTCCTCACAAGGTACGGGCTCACCCCAGAAATGTACCGCCAACGCTTCCGAGAATGCAAGAAGATCCCTGGCACCACCTGGGTGGAATATGTCAATTTCTACAGCCGGGCCCTGGAAGGGTGGATCAAAGGCAGCAAAGTATCCACCTTCGAGGGGCTCATCGACCTCATTGCATATGAACATTTGTCCCTGAATTGCTTTGTGGAACTCCGACAGCACCTCCTGGACAGCAAGTTGGCTGACCCCCGGAAGCTGGCCGTCGAGGCCGATCGCTAGGTGAGCACCAGAGTCCCCCGGGGGCCCTGGGGAGAGTCTGGCCAAAATGAACCGGGATCGTCCCGCCAGAGGGGAGGGGGGAATCAGAATAGACAGAGGGGTTCCCAGGTAGGGTCCCCGCGTAGTCCCCCCAGAAACCAGCCCGGCACCTCGCCTCCCACAGCGCGCGCAGGGTTTCCCCCAGCTAAGCCAGGGCCCTGAGTCAGCCAAGCCTGCTACCATTGCCAGAAACCCGGGCACTATGCCAATGACCCCCGCTGCCCCTTGTTCCAGAAGTCTGCCGCTGCAGGGCCCCCAGTGCGCCACATTACCTCAGTAGCTCTAGAAGAGGAGGGGAGGAAGAGTTCGAGGGAGCAGACCCCGCAGCTATGATGTTAGTCTCCCTGGGTGATAGGGAGATGGTCCCCGGAGCTCCCCTACCCGACAACACAGAGAAATACCGACAGCAGGTGACTGTCAATGGCCATCACATAGGGGCGCTCCGAGACACTGGGGCCAGTATCACCGCCGTCAAACGGCACCTAGTCACCGAAGCCCAGATTGTTCCCCACATCTCCTGCAGGGTGATCGCAGCTGATAACTCCGTCCGCACCTGCCGGATAGCTCAAGTCCCGTTCGAATGGGGGGGCGTCTCCGGAGAGTTACGAGTGGCGGTCCGCTCCGACATGCCTGTGGACTACCTGCTCGGCAACGATCTAGAGAGCTCCCCATGGCAGCGGGTTGAGAAAAGGACCCACTTAGAGATGGTGGGCCTACCCGAGTGGGCCTGTGTGAGTACCCGGTCGATGACCGCCCGAAGGACCACCCCCGAAGGGGCGACCTTAGAGGCGGCACCGGCGACCCCCGAGGACCCCGAGGTCCCTGAATCCTTTGAGGCCCCTGAGCTGTTCCCCAGGGAGAGCTTCCCCCCGACGCATGTCCCCTCGGCCCTGGTGTCGAACCGACCCCGAGCTTGGACGACCTTCCTGAGCTGGCCCAATGGCGCCAGGAAGGGGGACCGTCCCGAGAAGAATTCTGCCTAGAGCAGACAGCCTGTCCATCCTTGGTGGGGCCGTGGCAGCAGGCCGCCTCCCAGGCCGCCGATGACCAGTCTGGCTCCCACTTTGTCTATTGGGAAAACGGCCTCTTATACAGCGAGCAAAAGTCCGCCGAACTAGGGTCCGGCCGAGTGCTGGTGGTCCCCCTACGCTTCCGCGGCTTTCTCCTGAACCTGGCCCATGACGTGCCCCTGGCGGGACACTTGGGACAAGACAAAACGTACCAGCGCCTGGTCACCCACTTCTACTGGCCGGGCATGCGCTCCGATGTGGAGGCCCACTGTAAGTCTTGCCCCACTTGTCAGTCCAGCGGAAAGAGCGGAGGGAAGCGCAAGGCTCCTCTCCAACCCTTCCCCGTGGTCAGTACCCCCTTTGAGAGGGTGGGAATCGACATTGTGGGCCCCCTCGACCCCCGGACCGCCTTGGGGCACCGCTTTATCCTTGTTGTTGGAAGGGGCGATCTCCGAGGGCCTGGTTGGGCTCACCCGGTCACCCCAAGATCCACCTCTCCCACAGAACTTGCCGAGTCTTGATTGGGGAGGTCCCCCACCGGGGAGGACTTCGGGTCTAGGAACGTACACACTGAGCGCACACCACACTACGAACAGACACCACACCGTTGGATTCTAGTAACAAGTTCTTTATATAGCAAATAACGAAGGAAGCACTCTTATATACACAGTGGTCAAGGGACCCCAAAGTCTTGGAGGATTCGGGAAGGGGGAAGCGGGACAGTCTTTTAGTCTCTGGGTCAGTACGCGGCGTACCCTACACACAGCTCTCAATCCTCGAGCCGGGGGGAACGGGATGATGGTCGTACTGGCTGCCTCACCTCCGTCGAGTCGGCTCGGTCGGGATGGTGGTCTCGATGGTCCAGCCGGACCAGAGTACTCCTCGAGCCGCGACGAGGTCAGCAGGGCTCGATCTGGAGAGGTTCGTGAGAGCCGCAACAGCGTCAGCAGGGATCAGGTGGTCTTAGAGGTCGAGCCGCGACAGCGTCAGCAGGGCTCCGATGGTTGCAGGTTCAGCTTGAGCCGCGACAGCGTCAGCAGGGCTCCGATGGTTGCAGGTTCAGCTTGAGCCGCGACAGCGTCAGCAGGGCTCGGATGGTTACACGTTCAGCTTGAGCCGCGACAGCGTCAGCAGGGCTCCTAGGTTCCGGATGAGTCTTCTTAGGGTCAGCCGCGATCAGATCAGCAGGGCTTCAGGTCCAAGATACAACTGCCCACTAGTTATCAGGCGGCCCCAGTTATAGTCCTTCAGCTCTTTGATCTCCGGACCCTCGCAGGCAGAGGTCTCCGGCCCTGGGGGCTGGTCGTTGGCGAGGTCCGGCGGTTGGCTCTTTGATCCCTTTGAAAGATGGGTCCGGGAATTCCCAGACACCCAGCGGGTCTGGAGCCAGCCCTCGGGGAGGCCAGAGGGGTGATCGAAACTGGCCCACAGGGGAGGGCCAAAGGTGTGACAGACACCAGCCCCTCAGGGGAGGCCGGAGGTGCCATCGAAACTCCCTGGCTTATCTCACTCGGGGAGCCCTTTACCCCCCAGCCGGGACTGGCGCGCCTTTGGAGTCTGGGTTTCGCTGGGGCCGGGGTCACCTTCAGCCCAGGGAGACAGGGATGTCGGGAAGGGAAGATGGCGTCCGGGCCTTGTGGGGCATGCAAGGTTAGGCGCTCGGAGCCGGGCGTGGAGCGGGAAAGGCAGGCCTGGTCGAGGTTCTAGGGGGATCTAGGTTTAACTGGAGTAGGATGACCAGGCTCGGGGTGCAGGCTACACTAACGGGGTGGCTGCGCAGGGGACTCGAGGCACAGGCCTACGCTCACAGGGTGTGGAGGGACAGAGGCGAACCACGCCACGAGGCCGGGTCCAACACTTGTCTTGGTGGACCATGCCACCCGATACCCCGAAGCCATTCCCCTCCGAACGGTGACCGCCCCCGTAGTGGGGCGGGCCCTCATGGCCATCTTCTCCCGGGTGGGATTCCCTCAAGAAGTCGTCAGCGACCGAGGGACCAACTTAATCTCGAAATACATGAAGTCCCTTTGGCAACAATGTGGGGTGACGTACAAGTTCACCACCCCATATCACCCCCAGGGTAATGGTCTGGTGGAACGCTTCAACCGGACCCTCAAAGGAATGATCATGGGACTCGAAGAGCCCCTGAGGCGTAAGTGGGACGTCCTCCTTCCCTGTCTCCTCTTCGCATACCGCGAAGTCCCCCAGAAGTCCCTGGGGTTCAGCCCCTTCGAGCTGCTCTACGGGCACCCCGTCCGGGGACCCCTCACCCTGGTCAAGGAAGGGTGGGAGACGGCGGCCCCAGAGCCCCCTCCCGATGTGTTTCGATACATTTTGGCCCTCCGGAACCAGACGAGGAAGTTCCGAGAGCTGGCCGGGGCAAACCTCGAGGCCAGCCAAGAAGAAATGAAACGGTGGTATGACCAAAATGCCACTCTGGTCGAGTTTCAGCCCGGACAGCGGGTCTGGGTGATGGCCCCCGTGGAGCCCTGTGCCCTGCAAGACAAGTGGACAGGGCCCTTCAAGGTGGTAGAACGCAAGAGTCAGGTGACTTATCTCATCGACGTGGAGTCCCCCCGGAACCCCTTGCGGGTCCTTCACGTAAACCGCCTCAAACCCCACTTTGCCCGATCCGAGTTGAGCTTACTCCTCGCCACGGACGGTGGGGAAGAAGAAGAAACGGAGCCTCTGCCCGATCTCCTGTCCACAAAAGAAAAAGATGGCTCCGTAGAGGGGGTGAGTCTCTCCTCCTCCCTCTCTCCCGAGCAGCGCGAGGACTGTCGCCAGTTACTGGGACAATTCTCGGACCTTTTCTCCCTCACCCCCGGCGTCACCAACTGGTGCGTCCACGATGTGGACACCGGGGACAGCCCACCGGTACGGCACAGAGCCTACCGCGTCCCTGACCGAGTCCGGGCCTGCATCAAGGCCGAGGTATCGAAGATGTTAGCTCTCGGGGTGGTCGAAGCCTCTGACAGCCCATGGGCTAGCCCCGTGGTCCTGGTTCCGAAGGCAGCAGCCCCCGGTGCTGTTCCCGAGCTGAGGTTCTGCGTTGACTACCGCGGGCTCAACGTAGTCACCAGAACCGATGCTCATCCCATCCCCCGAGCCGACGAGCTTATCGATCGCCTCCGGCTGCTCGTTTCCTCAGCACATTCGACCTGACCAGTGGGTACTGGCAGATCGCCCTCACCGAGAGGGCCAAGGAAAGATCCGCTTTCTCCACCCCGGATGGTCACTACCATTTCCGGGTGATGCCCTTCGGAATGAAGAACGCCCCCGCCACCTTCCAGCGACTGGTGAACCAGGTCCTGGCGGGGTTGGAAGAGTTCAGCGCTGCGTATCTGGACGATATCGCAGTCTACAGTTCCCACTGGCCTGAGCACCTCCAGCACCTCTGGGCGGTGCTGACCGCCCTGAGGAGGGCGGGTCTCACCATTAAGGCAAGCAAGTGCCAGATCGGACAAGGGTCCGTAATCTACCTCGGGCACCAGGTCGGAAGCGGCCTCGTAGCCCCCCTCCAGCCCAAGATCGATGCCATCGTGGCCTCGGAGGCCCCACGACCCAGACGGAAGTGCGGGCGTTTCTAGGGCTCACGGGGTACTACCGCCGGTTCATCAAGAGTTACGGCAGCATCGTAGCCCCCCTCACGGAGTTAACCTCCAAAAACCAGCCGAAGAAAGTCAGCTGGACCTCCGCCTGTCAAGAGGCGTTCGAAACATTGAAAGACGCCATGTGCACCGCCCCCATCCTACAGGCCCCCGACTACTCACGAGAGTTTGTAGTCCAGACGGACGTGTCCGAGCATGGCATCGGAGCTGTCCTGTCCCAGGTGAACGAGAACGGCCTAGACCAACCAGTGGCATTCATTAGCCGGAGGCTACTCCCTCGAGAACAAAGGTGGAGCACCATCGAGCGGGAGGCCTTTGCGGTGGTTTGGGCCCTGAAGAAGCTGAGGCCCTACCTGTTCGGTACTCACTTCTGTGTCCAGACCGACCACCGACCTCTCCGGTGGCTAATGCAGATGAGAGGGGAGAACCCCAAATTGCTGCGCTGGTCCATCTCCCTCCAGGGGATGGACTTCACTGTTGAACACCGGCCTGGCTCTGACCACGCCAACGCGGACGGCCTGTCCAGATTCTTCCGCCTCAGCGAAGAGAACCCCCAAGAGGATGGGTAGTTCTCCCCGCCTTCAGCTGGGGGGTCGCGTGTTGGACCCGGCCTCGTGGCGTGGTTCGCCTGTCCCTCCACACCCTGTAAGCATAGGCCTGTGCCCCAAGTCCCCTGCGCAGCCTCCCCGTTAGTGTAGCCTGCACCCCGAGCCTGGTCGTCCTGCTCCACTTAAACCTAGATCCCCCTGGAACCTCGACCAGGCCTGCCTTTCCCGCTCCACGCCCGGCTCCGAGCGCCTAACCTTGCATGCCCCACAAGGCCTGGACGCCATCTTCCCTTCCCGACATCCCTGTCTCCCTGGGCCGAGCGTGACCCCGGCCCCAGCGAAACCCAGACTCCAAAGGCGCGCCGTCCCGGCTGGGGGGTAAAGGGCTCCCCGAGTGAGATTAGCCAGGGAGTTTCGATGGCACCTCCGGCCTCCCCTGAGGGGCTGGTTTCTGTCACACCTTTGGCCCTCCCCTGTGGGCCAGTTTCGATCACCCCTCTGGCCTCCCCGAGTGCTGGCTCCAGACCTGCTGGGCGTCTGGGAATTCCCGGACCCATCTTTCAAAGGGATCAAAGAGCCAACCGCCGGACCTCGCCAACGACCAGCCCCCAAGGCCGGAGACCTCTGCCTGCGAGGGTCCGGAGATCAAAGAGCCAAAGGACTATAACTGGGCCCGCCCGACAACTAGCGGGCAGTTGTATCTTGGACCTGAAGCCCTGCTGATCTGATCGCGGCTGACCCTAAGAAGACTCATCCTGAACCTCTGAGCCCTGCTGACGCTGTCGCGGCCCAAGCTGAACCTGCAACCATCGGAGCCCTGCTGACGCTGTCGCGGCTCAAGCTGAACTTGCAACCATCGGAGCCCTGCTGACGCTGTCGCGGCTCAAGCTGAACCTGCAACCATCGGAGCCCTGCTGACGCTGTCGCAGCTCAAGCTGAACTTGCAACCATCGGAGCCCTGCTGACGCTGTCGCAGCTCAAGCTGAACTTGCAACCATCGGAGCCCTGCTGACGCTGTCGCGGCTCGACCTCTAAGACCACCCGAGCCCTGCTGACGCTGTCGCGGCTCCTCACGAACCTCTCCAGATCGAGCCCTGCTGACCTCGTCGCGGCTCGAGGAGTACTCTGGTCCGGCTGGACCATTGAGACCACCATGACGACCGAGCCGACTCGACGGAGGTGAGGCAGCCAGTACGACCATCATCCCGTACCCCCCGGCTCGAGGATTGAGAGCTGTGCGTAGGGTATGCCGCGTACTGACCCAGAGACTAAAGGACTGTCCCGCTTCCCCCTTCCCGAATCCTCCAAGACTTTGTGGTCCCTTGACCACTGTGTATACAAGAGTGCTTCCTTCGTTATTTGCTATATAAAGAACTTGTTACTAGAATCCAACCGTGTGGTGTCTGTTCGTAGTGTGGTGTGAGCTCAGTGTGTACGATCCTAGACCCGAAGTCCTCCCCGGTGGGGACCTCCCAATCAAGACTCGGCAAGTTCTGTGGGAGAGGTGGATCTTGGGGTGACCGGGTGAGCACAACCTGGCCCTCGGAGATCGCCCCTTCCAACAATATCACACAAATGACACACACATCATAGCACACAAATGACACGCTCACATCACACAAATGACACACACACACATCATATCACACAAAAGACACGCTCACTCACATAATATCACACAAATGACACGCTCACATACATTATATCACACCATTGAATGCTAACATCACACAAGAGACACACACACACATCATATCACACAAATGACACACACACACATCATATCACACAAATGACACGCTCACACACATCATCTCACACAAATGATACGCTCACACACATCATATCACACAAATGACACGCTCACACACATCACATCACACAAATGACACGCTCACACACATGACACGCTCACACACATCATATCACACAAATGACACGCTCACACACATCACATCACACAAATGACATGCTCACACACATGACACGCTCACACACATCCCATCACACAAATGACATGCTCACACACATCAAATCACACAAATGACACGCTCACACACATCATATCACACAAAAGACACGTTCACACATGATAGCACACAAATGACACGTTCACACACATCATATCACACAAATGACACACACACATCATATCACACAAATGACACGCTCACACACATCACATCACACAAATGACATGCTCACACACATGACACGCTCACACACATCCCATCACACAAATGACATGCTCACACACATCAAATCACACAAATGACACACACACACATTATATCACACAAATGACACGTTCACACATGATAGCACACAAATGACACGTTCACACACATCATATCACACAAATGACACACACACATCATATCACACAAATGACACGCTCACATCACACAAATCACACACACACACATCATATCACACAAATGACACGCTCACACACATCATATCACACAAAAGACACGCTCACACACATCATATCACACAAATGACACGCTCACACACATCATATTACACAAATGACACGCTCGCTCACACACATCATATCACACAAATGACACGCTCACATCACAGAAATGACACACACACACATCATATCACACAAATGACACGCTCACACACATCACATCATACAAATGACACGCTCACACACATCACATCACACAAATGACACGCTCACACACATCACATCACACAAATGACACGCTCACACACATCAAATCACACAAATGACACGCTCACACACATCATATCACACAAATGACACACACACACATTATATCACACAAATGACACGCTCACACACATCATATCACACAAATGACACGCTCACACACATCATATCACACAAAAGACACACACACACACATTATATCACACAAATGACACACACATCATATCACACAAATGACACACACACACATTATATCACACAAATGACACACGCACACATTATGTCACACAAATGACACACACACACATTATATCACACAAATGACACACACACACATCATATCACACAAATGACACGCTCACACACATCATATCACACAAAAGACACACATACACATTATATCACACAAATGACACACACACATCATATCACACAAATGACACACACACACATTATATCACACAAATGACACACACACACATTATATCACACAAATGACACGCTCACACACATCATATCACACAAAAGACACACACACACATTATATCACACAAATGACACACACATCATATCACACAAATGACACACACACACATCATATCACACAAATGACACACACACACATCATATCACACAAATGACACGCACACATCATATCACACAAATGACACACACACACATCATATCACACAAATGACACACACACACACATTATATCACACAAATGACACACACACATCATATCACACAAATGACACACACACACATCATATCACACAAATGACACACACATCATATCACACAAATGGCACACACACACACATTATATCACACAAATGACACACACACACATTATATCACACAAATGACACACACACATCATATCACACAAATGACACACACACATCATATCACACAAATGACACACACACATCATATCACACAAATGACACACACACACACATTATATCACACAAATGACACACACACATCATATCACACAAATGACACACACACACATCATATCACACAAATGACACACACATCATATCACACAAATGGCACACACACACACATTATATCACACAAATGACACACACACACATTATATCACACAAATGACACACACACATCATAACACACAAATGACACACACACATCATATCACACAAATGACACACACACATCATATCACACATATGACACACACACACATCTTATCACACAAATGACACACACACACATTATATCACACAAATGACACACACACACATCATATCACACAAATGACACACACACATCATATCACACAAATGACACACACACACATCATATCACACAAATGACACACACACATCATATCACACAAAAGACACACACACACACATTATATCACACAAATGACACACACACATCATATCACACAAATGACACACACACACATTATATCACACAAATGACACACACACACATTATATCACACAAATGACACACACGCACATCATATCACACAAATGACACACACACACATTATATCACACAAATGACACACACACACATCATATCACACAAATGACACGCTCACACACATCATATCACACAAATGACACACACACACATCATATCACACAAATGACACACACACACACATTATATCACACAAATGACACACACACATCATATCACACAAATGACACACACACACACACATTATATCACACAAATGACACGCTCACACACATCATATCACACAAATGACACACACACACATCATATCACACAAATGACACACACACACACATTATATCACACAAATGACACACACACATCATATCACACAAATGACACACACACACACACATTATATCACACAAATGACACACACACATCATATCACACAAATGACACGCTCACACACATCATATCACACAAATGACACACACACACATCATATCACACAAATGACACACACACACACATTATATCACACAAATGACACACACACATCATATCACACAAATGACACACACACACATTATATCACACAAATGACACACACACACATTATATCACACAAATGACACACACACACATCATATCACACAAATGACACACACACACATTATATCACACAAATGACACACACACATCATATCACACAAATGACACACACACTCATTATATCACACAAATGACACACACACACATTATATCACACAAATGACACACACACACATCATATCACACAAATGACACACACACACATTATATCACACAAATGACACACACACACATCATATCACACAAATGACACGCTCACACACATCATATCACACAAATGACACACACACACATCATATCACACAAATGACACACACACACACACATTATATCACACAAATGACACACACATCATATCACACAAATGACACACACACACACACATTATATCACACAAATGACACGCTCACACACATCATATCACACAAATGACACACACACACATCATATCACACAAATGACACACACACACACATTATATCACACAAATGACACACACACATCATATCACACAAATGACACACACACACACACATTATATCACACAAATGACACACACACATCATATCACACAAATGACACGCTCACACACATCATATCACACAAATGACACACACACACATCATATCACACAAATGACACACACACACACATTATATCACACAAATGACACACACACATCATATCACACAAATGACACACACACACACACATTATATCACACAAATGACACACACACATCATATCACACAAATGACACACACACACACACATTATATCACACAAATGACACACACACACACATCACATCACACAAATGACACACACACACACACATTATATCACACAAATGACACACACACATCATATCACACAAATGACACGCTCACACACATCACATCACACAAATGACACACACACACATTATATCACACAAATGACACACACACACATTATATCACACAAATGACACACACACACATTATATCACACAAATGACACACACACATCATATCACACAAATGACACACACACACACATTATATCACACAAATGACACACACACACACATCACATCACACAAATGACACACACACACACACATTATATCACACAAATGACACACACACATCATATCACACAAATGACACACACACACACATCACATCACACAAATGACACACACACATTATATCACACAAATGACACACACACATCATATCACACAAATGACACGCTCACACACATCACATCACACAAATGACACACACACACATTATATCACACAAATGACACACACACACATTATATCACACAAATGACACACACACACACATCACATCACACAAATGACACACACACACACACATTATATCACACAAATGACACACACACATCATATCACACAAATGACACGCTCACACACATCACATCACACAAATGACACACACACACATTATATCACACAAATGACACACACACACATTATATCACACAAATGACACACACACACATTATATCACACAAATGACACACACACATCATATCACACAAATGACACACACACACACATTATATCACACAAATGACACACACACACACATCACATCACACAAATGACACACACACACACACATTATATCACACAAATGACACACACACATCATATCACACAAATGACACACACACACACATCACATCACACAAATGACACACACACATTATATCACACAAATGACACACACACATCATATCACACAAATGACACGCTCACACACATCACATCACACAAATGACACACACACACATTATATCACACAAATGACACACACACACATTATATCACACAAATGACACACACACACATTATATCACACAAATGACACACACACATTATATCACACAAATGACACACACACATTATATCACACAAATGACACACACACACATTATATCACACAAATGACACGCTCACACACATCATATCGGAAGCAGACTTCCCTTCAGACCCACCCTCGAACATTCGCACCTCTGTAGAAAAGGCACTACAGAGACCCCCCCATCCACCCCCTCGCAGACTTGTGCAAATCACGGAGCCCCCCGGGCGCACACACATGCAGACATGTTCACGGGCCTCTTAGGCGTGTATATATGTATCTTACAACACACACAGGCGTCCTTACAAACGCACCCTAGACACGAATCCATCCCTGCCTATAAACACCGCCCCCCCCCCCTCAGGGAGGCACATACACACGCAGAGCACACACGACCCCCGTCCTTTGCTCGGGTTTTTAGGGTGCCCCCCCCTCCATTTTTTGTTGGTCTGCCCCCCCCTTGTCCTCCATTTTCCGTCTCCATCCCTCTGCCAGTCACCAAGATGGTGTCCTCCCCCCGCCCCCTCCCTGTGACGTGGAGCTGCTGATCTCTCCCTCCTCGGCCCCCCCTCTCCTCCTCCTCTGCCCCCCCCTCCATCCTCAGCCCCCCCCCCTCCATCCTCAGTCCCTCCTCCTCCTCCTCAGCCCCCCCCCCCTCCTCAGCCCCCCCCTCCATCCTCAGTCCCTCCTCCTCCTCCTCTCCGGCTGCTGCAGATAAACCCCCCCTCCGCCCCCGCAGAGCCGCCTTCACCCGTTCCACAGCAGACATGGATGTGCTGAACCAGGTGAGGGGCCGGGGGGGCCGGGGGGGCAGGAGGGGGGGCCGGGGGCCTGTTGGGGGGGACGGGCTGGGGGCCGGGGGCACGAGGGGGGGCTGAGGGCAAGGGGGCCATGCCGGGGGGACGGGGGCGGGATGGAACGACAGGGTGGGGATGGGGCAAAAGGGAGCCAGAGAGGTGGCGGAGGGTGCTATGGGGTAGGGTGGGGCAGACGGCTGTACGAGGGGGTGAAACAGGAGGTGCAGGAGGGTGATAAAGGGGCGGGGAGGGAACAAGAGGGTGCACTGGGGTAGGGAGGGGCAGGAGGGTGGAGATGGGGCAAGAGGGTGAAAAGGGGTGGGGGGAGGGAAGAGGAGGGTGCACTGGGGTGGCTGGAATGACCCTGGCGCGAGGGCTGCGGTGAATCGCTGGTCGTCGAGGTGTGTCATGGGGGGGATGCGTCGGGGGGGGGGGGGGGGTGCGGCGGGTGGGTGGGGGGTGTCGGACCGAGACAGAGCACCGACGCTCAGAGGGTACACCCGGGGGAGGGGGGTACTCGCCTGAGGGGGGTGGGTTCACCAGGGGCAGCTGTGGGAATGCACCCTCACCGAAGGATGGGGGGGGGCTGTGGGGCATGAGGCCGGGGGGGGGGGGGGGGCAGAGCGAAGAGCCGCGGGTGGAGGGGTCCAAGGGGAAGTTGGGGGGCAGCAGAGGTGCGGATGCCCCCGCATGCGAATGAGAAGGGGGGGCACAGGTAGAGTCGCACCAACCTCCATCTATCACTAGACAGAGACACAGGGAGGGCAGGAGGGACATTCAGCACCAGGGACAGAGGCACATGGAGGGCAGGAGGGACATTCAGCACCAGGGACAGACGGACATGGAGGGCAGGAGGGACATTCAGCACCAGGGACAGAGACACATGGAGGGCAGGAGGGACATTCAGCACCAGGGACAGAGGCACATGGAGGGCAGGAGGGACATTCAGCACCAGGGACAGACGGACATGGAGGGCAGGAGGGACATTCAGCACCAGGGACAGAGACACATGGAGGGCAGGAGGGACATTCAGCACCAGGGACAGAGGCACATGGAGGGCAGGAGGGACATTCAGCACCAGGGACAGAGGCACATGGAGGGCAGGAGGGACATTCAGACCAGTGACAGAGACACATGGAGGGAAGGAGGGACATTCAGCACCATGGACAGAGACACATGGAGGGCAGGAGGGACATTCAGCACCAGGGTCAGAGGCACATGGAGGGCAGGAGGGACATTCAGCACCAGGGACAGAGACACATGGAGGGCAGGAGGGACATTCAGCACCAGGGACAGAGGCACATGGAGGGCAGGAGGGACATTCAGACCAGGGACAGACGGACATGGAGGGCAGGAGGGACATTCAGAACCATGGAGAGGGGCACATGGAGGGCAGGAGGGACATTCAGACCAGTGACAGAGGCACATGGAGGGAAGGAGGGACATTCAGCACCAGGGTCAGAGGCACATGGAGGGCAGGAGGGACATTCAGAACCATGGAGAGGGGCACATGGAGGGCAGGAGGGACATTCAGCACCAGTGACAGAGGCACGTGCAGGGCAGGAGGGGACATTCAGCACCATGGACAGAGGCACATGGAGGGCAGGAGGGGACATTCAGACCAGTGACAGAGGCACATGGAGGGCAGGAGGGACATTCAGCACCAGAGACAGGGGCACATGGAGGGCAGGAGGGACATTCAGCACCATGGACAGAGGCACATGGAGGGCAGGAGGGGACATTCAGACCAGTGACAGAGGCACATGGAGGGCAGGAGGGACATTCAGACCAGGGACAGAGGGACATGGAGGGCAGGAGGGGACATTCAGCACCAGGGACAGAGACACATGAAGGGCAGGAGGGACATTCAGAACCATGGAGAGGGGCACATGGAGGGCAGGAGGGGACATTCAGCACCAGGGACAGAGACACATGGAGGGAAGGAGGGACATTCAGAACCATGGAGAGGGGCACATGGAGGGCAGGAGGGACATTCAGCACCATGGAGAGGGGCACATGGAGGGCAGGAGGGGACATTCAGACCAGGGACAGGGGGACATGGAGGGCAGGAGGGACATTCAGCACCATGGAGAGGGGCACATGGAGGGCAGGAGGGGACATTCAGACCAGGGACAGGTGGACATGGAGGGCAGGAGGGACATTCAGCAGCATGGAGAGGGGCACATGGAGGGCAGGAGGGGACATTCAGACCAGGGACAGAGGGACATGGAGGGCAGGAGGGGACATTCAGCACCAGGGACAGAGACACATGGAGGGAAGGAGGGACATTCAGAACCATGGAGAGGGGCACATGGAGGGCAGGAGGGGACATTCAGACCAGGGACAGAGGCACATGGGGGGCAGGAGGGACATTCAGACCAGGGACAGGGGCACATGGAGGGCAGGAGGGGACATTCAGACCAGGGACAGAGGCACATGGAGGGCAGGAGGGACATTCAGCACCAGAGACAGAGGCACATGGAGGGCAGGAGGGACATTCAGACCAAGGACAGAGACACATGGAGGGCAGGAGGGACATTCAGACCAGGGACAGAGACACATGGAGGGCAGGAGGGACATTCAGACCAGGGACAGAGGCACATGGAGGGCAGGAGGGGACATTCAGACCAGGGACAGAGACACATGGAGGGCAGGAGGGGACATTCAGACCAGGAACAGAGGCACATGGAGGGCAGGAGGGACATTCATACCAGGGACAGAGGCACATGGAGGGCAGGAGGGACATTCAGATCAGGGACAGGGGGACATGTAGGGCAGGAGGGGACATTCAGCACCATGGAGAGGGGACATGGAGGGCAGGAGGGACTTTCAGACCAGGGACAGAAGGACATGGAGGGCAGGAGGGACATTCAGACCATGGACAGAGACACATGGAGGGCAGGAGGGACATTCAGCACCAGGGAAAGAGACACATGGAGGGCAGGAGGGACATTCAGAACCATGTACAGAGGCACATGGAGAGCAGCAGGGACATTCAGACCAGGGACAGGGGCACATGGAGGGCAGGAGGGGACATTCAGCACCATGGAGAGGGGCACATGGAGGGCAGGAGGGGACATTCAGACCAGTGACAGGGGGACATGGAGGGCAGGAGGGACATTCAGCACCAGGGACAGGGGCACATGGAGGGCAGCAGGGGACATTCAGACCAGGGACAGAGGGACATGGAGGGCAGGAGGGACATTCAGCACCATGGAGAGGGGCACATGGAGGGCAGGAGGGACATTCAGCACCAGGGACAGAGACACATGGAGGGCAGGAGGGACATTCAGACCAGTGACAGAGGCACATGGAGGGCAGGAGGGGACATTCAGACCAGGGACAGAGGCACATGGAGGGCAGGAGGGACATTCAGCACCATGGACAGAGACACATGGAGGGCAGGAGGGACATTCAGACCAGGGACAGAGACACATGGAGGGCAGGAGGGACATTCAGACCAGGGACAGGGGCACATGGAGGGCAGGAGGAGACATTCAGACCAGGGACAGAGGCACATGGAGGGCAGGAGGGACATTCAGACCAGGGACAGAGGGACATGGAGGGGGAGGGACATTCAGCACCAGGGACAGAGGCACATGGAGGGCAGGAGGGACATTCAGAACCAGAGACAGGGGCACATGGAGGGCAGGAGGGGCATTCAGACCAGGGACAGAGGGACATGGAGGGCAGGAGGGACATTCAGGCCAGGGACAGAGACACGTGGAGGGCAGGAGGGGACATTCAGCACCAGGGAAAGAGACACATGGAGGGCAGGAGGGAAATTCAGAACCATGGACAGAGACACATGGAGGGGACATTCAGCACCAGGGACAGAGGCACATGGAGGGCAGGAGAGGACATTCAGCACCATGGAGAGGGGCACATGGAGGGCAGGAGGGACATTCAGACCAGGGACAGGGGGACATGGAGGGCAGGAGGGGACATTCAGCACCATGGAGAGGGGACATAGAGGGCAGGAGGGGCATTCAGCACCATGGACAGAGGCACATGGGGGGCAGGAGGGGACATTCAGCACCAGGGACAGAGGCACATGGAGGGCAGGAGGGACATTCAGCACCAGGGACAGAGGGACATGGAGGGCAGGAGGGGCATTCAGTACCATGGAGAGGGGCACAGAGAGAGCTTGAGCCTGGTATTCAGCTCGGGTGATGGGTAAAGTGAGGCCTGTGGCCGCATCCAGACCCAGAGTCTATTCATGGGGCCACTGGAATTATGCTGCAGGGGAGGTCCAAATTAAGCGACAGGGTTGACTAAGTTCTAGGGCAGAAAATGCAAATTATACGATTGAATGTGTTACATTTTGTGATAGTTTTACTTCTTTATCTTGTCAGTTTTAGACAGGTTAAGATTTCACCTCCATAGTGCCAGTTTGACAACCAAGTGCAGCAGAAGGCAACAGAAAAGGGACCCCCCTTCCAACCTTTGCATGAGGCCTCCCACTTCACTGCAACACATTGCTGGGTGTTTAGTACCTTTCGATCCATTTAAGTTAGTAACATTTTTGTTACCATCTGCAGATTCAGTAGCAGAGGATGGGTTAAGTGGCAAATCCCTAATTGTGCGGAAAACGCTTTAGTCACAGAATCACCCAGTTCCAGTGGTCCTGGCAACCACACGGCGTTCACTGCTATGACGGGGCTCAGGGGGGGGGGGGGGGGTCACGAACCAGGGGCACTGCAGGAGAGGGCCCTGAGCACAGGGGGCCCCGGCCAGGGAGGCAAAACGACAGGGGGTTCAGCAGCGGTGGGGGAGGGGGCGTCAGAGCCCTACTGGAGCGGTTCACCGCCTCACTGAAGCACGGGTCGTTGCCTCAAGCAGGGGTCGGTGCCTCAAGCAGGGGTCGCTGCCTCAAGCAGGGGTCGTTACCTCAAGCACTGGTCGTTGCCTCAGGCAGGGGTCGTTGCCTCAGGCAGGGGTCGTTGCCTCAAGCAGGGGTCGCTGCCTCAAGCAGGGGTCGTTACCTCAAGCAGGGGTCGCTGCCTCAAGCAGGGGTCGTTACCTCAAGCAGGGGTCGTTGCATTTCATTGCAGGGTGCTCAGCAGTCAAAGGTAGGGGTCTCCCCCTTGTTAGCTCATTGCAGCCGGGGCCCCTTGCTGTGGGGGGTCTCTGCCTTACTTCAAGGCGCTATCTCACAGCACTAGGGGCTGGAGCTCGCTGGAGTGAGATTCATCAGCTCCCTGCATCAGGGCCTCCTCAGCTCACTACCTCGGGGTCTTGTCTCCCTGCAGCAGGGCCCGGTCCTCTCACTGCAGCAGGGCCTGGTCCTGTCACTGCAGCAGGGCCCGGTCCTCTCACTGCAGCAGGGCCCGGTCCTCTCACTGCAGCAGGGCCCGGTCCTGTCACTGCAGCAGGGCCCGGTCCTGTCACTGCAGCAGGGCCGGGTCCTCTCCCTGCAGCAGGGCCCGGTCCTCTCACTGCAGCAGGGCCTGGTCCTGTCACTGCAGCAGGGCCCGGTCCTCTCACTGCAGCAGGGCCCGGTCCTCTCACTGCAGCAGGGCCCGGTCCTGTCACTGCAGCAGGGCCCGGTCCTGTCACTGCAGCAGGGCCTGGTCCTGTCACTGCAGCAGGGCCCGGTCCTCTCCCTGCAGCAGGGCCCGGTCCTCTCACTGCAGCAGGGCCTCCTCAGCTCCCTGCCTCGGGGTCTCCTCAGCTCACTACCTCGGGGTCTTGTCTCACTGCAGCAGGGCCTGGTCCTGTCACTGCAGCAGCGCCTCCTCAGTTTGCTGCATCATCGGCGGGTTGCAGCAGAGGCCGTCGCCTCTCGATATCCGCTGCAGCGGGGGCTCGTCAGCTCAGACCCCTCAGGGCCACGGACGCTGCCGCAGGGAGCACAGGGCACGCCAGGCCTCCGAGGGAGGGGGGGTCAGACATGCGGGGGGGGGGAGAGGTGCCCAGCACCGGGTCTGTGGCGGGTAAGGGCCCCTCTCTGCCTCCAGCCTCAGGGTTACATGAAGGGCGGCCCCTGCGGTGCACGCCTGGCGCTCGGGGTCTCTCGGCTGGGGGGGGGGGGGGGGGGTTGGGGGGGGGCTGGTGCTGTGCTGAGATTCTGCGCAGACGTCGGTCCATGTGCTGTGGCTCAAGATGGAGGCCTGTCTTCTGCTGGGGGTGGGGTGGGGTGAGTTGTGAGCAGCGGCTGATTGTAGGGGCCTATTTTGTGCTGAAGTTGGTGGTGGGAATCTAATTTTGTTGTGATTGGTGGTGCAATTTATAATGCACTCTGATTGGTGATGGGGTTTATCATGTGCTGTGATTGATGGGTTAGTTCTGTCTTTTTTTGTGATTGGTGGTGGCATTCATCATGTGCCGTGATTGATTTCCTGATTCCGTCTTGTGTTGTGATTGGTGGTGGGGTTTAAAGAGTGCTGTGATTGATGGGCTGGTTCTGTCTTGTATTGTGATTGATAGTACGGTTTATAATGCACTGCGATTGGTGGTGGGGTTTATCTTGTGCCGTGATTGATGGCCTGGTTCTGTCTTGTGTTGTGATTGATGTTGTGGTTTATAATGCACAGCGATTGGTGGTGGGGTTTATCATGTGCTGTGATTGATGTCCTGGTTCTGTATTATGTTGTGATTGGCGGTGGGGTTTATCATGTGCTGTGACTGATGGCCTGGTTCTGTGTTGTTTTGTGATTGCTGGTTGGATTTATCATGTGCTTTTATTGACGGCTTAATTCTGTCTCATGTTCTGATTGGTGGTGGGGTTTATCATGTGTTGTGATTGATGGCCTGGTTCTGTCTTGTGTTGTGATTGATGGTTTAGTTTATAATGCACTCTGATTGGTGGTGGGATTTATCATGTGTTGTGATTGATGGCCTGGTTCTGTCTTGTGTTCTGATTGGTGGTGGGGTTTATCATGTGTTGTGATTGATGGCCTGGTTCTGTGTTGGGTTGTGATTGGTGGTGGGGTTTATCAAGTGCTGTGATTGGTGGCCTGTTTCTGTCTTGTGTTGTCATTGATGGTTTAGTTTATAATGCACTCTGATTGGTGGTGGGGTTTATCATGTGCTGTGATTGATGGCCTGGTTCTGTCTTGTGTTGTAATTGGTGGTGGCATTTATCATGTGCTTTGATTGATGGCCTGGTTCTGTCTTGTGTTGTGATTGATAGTACGGTTCATAATGCACTGCGATTGGTGGTGGGGTTTATCTTGTGCAAGCTGCCATTTGTGGTGGGGTTTATCATGTGCCGTGATTGATGGTTTGGTTGTGTCTTGTGTTCTGATTGGTGGTGGGGTTTATCATGCACTCTGATTGGTGGTGGGGTTTATCATGTGTTGTGATTGATGGCCTGGTTGTGTGTTGTGTTGTGATTGGTGGTGGGGTTTATCATGTGTTGTGATTGATGGCCTGGTTGTGTGTTGTGTTGTGATTGGTGGTGGGGGTTATCATGTGCTTTGATTGATGGCCTGTTTCTGTCTTGTATTCTGATTGGTGGTGGGGTTTATCATATGTTGTGATTGATGGCCTGGTTCTGTGTTGTGTTGTGATTGGTGGTTGGGTTTATCATGTGCTTTGATTGATGACTTGGTTCTGCCTTGTGTTCTGATTGGTGGTAGAATTTATCATGTGCTTTGCTTGATGGCCTGGTTCTGTCTTGTGTTGTGATTGATAGTACGGTTTATAATGCACAGCGATTGGTGGTGGTGATTATCTTGTGTAAGCTGCCATTTGTGGTGGGGTGTATCATGTGCCGTGATTGATTTCCTGATTCCGTCTTGTGTTGTGATTGGTGGTGTGGTTTATAATGCACTGTGATTGGCAGTGGGGTTTATCATGTGCTGTGATTGATGGACTGGTTCTGCCTTGTGTTGTGATTGGTGGTGGGGTTTATCATGTGCTGTGATTGATGGCCTGGTTATGTCTTGTGTTGTGATTGATGGTGCAATTTATAATGCACTCTGATTGATGGTGGGGTTTATCATGTGCTGTGATTGATGGCCTGGTTCTGTCTTGTGTTGTGATTGGTGGGTAGGTTCATCATGTTCTGTGATTGATGGCCTGGTTCTGTTTCGTGTTGTGATTGGTGGGTAGTTTTATCATGTTCTGTGATTGATGGCCTGGTTCTGTGTTGTGTTGTGATTGGTGGTGGGGTTTATCATGTGCTTTGATTGATGGCTTGTTTCTGTCTTGTATTCTGATTGGTGGTGGGGTTTATCATATGTTGTGATTGATGGCCTGGTTCTGTGTTGTGTTGTGATTGGTGGTGGGGTTTATCATGTGCTTTGATTGATGACTTGGTTCTGAATTGTGTTCTGATTGGTGGTGGGGTTTATCATGTGCTGTGATTGATGGCCTGCTTATGTCTTGTGTTGTGATTGATGGTGCAATTTATAATGCACTCTGATTGATGGTGGGGTTTATCATGTGCTGTGATTGATGGCCTGGTTCTGTCTTGTGTTGTGATTGGTGGGTAGGTTTATCATGTTCTGTGATTGATGGCCTATGTTCTGTCTTGTGTTGTGATTGGTGGGTAGGTTTATCATGTTCTGTGATTGATGGACTTGTTCTGTCTTGTGTTGTGATTGGTGGTGCGCTTTGTAATGTACTGTGAGTGGTGGTGGGGTTTATCATGTGTTGTGATTGATGGCCTGGTTCTGTCTTGTGTTGTGATTGGTGGTGGGGTTTATCATGTGCTTTGATTGATGGCTTGGTTCTCTCTTGTGTTCTGATTTATGGTGGGGTTTATAATGCACTGCGATTGGTGGTGGGGTTTATCATGTGCCATGATTGATTTCCTGATTCCGTCTTGTGTTGTGATTGGTGGTGGTCTTTATCGTGTGCTGTGATTGATGGCCTGGTTCTGTCTTGTGTTGTGATTGATGGTGGTCTTTATCATGTGCTGTGATTGATGGCCTGGTTCTGTGTTGTGTTGTGATTGGTGGTGGGGTTTAAAGTGGGCTGTGATTTATGGGCTGGTTCTGTCTTGTGTTGTGATTGGTGGTGGGGTTTATCATGTGCTGTGATTGATGTCCTGGTTCTGTCTTGTGTTGTGATTGGTGGTTGGTTTTATCATGTGCAGTGATTGATGGCCTAGTTCTGTCTTGTTTTGTGATTGGTGGTGGCATTCCTCATGTGCTGTGATTGATGGCCTGGTTCTGTCTTGCGTTGTGATTGATAGTACGGTTTATAATGCACTGCGATTGGTGGTGGGGTTTATCTTGTGCGAGATGCCATTGGTGGTGGGGTTTATCATGTGCCATGATTGATTTCCTGATTCCGTCTTGTGTTGTGATTGTTGGTGTGGTTTATAATGCACTGTGATTGGCGGTGGGGTTTATCATGTGCTGTGATTGATGGCCTGGTTCTGTGTTGTGTTGTGATTGATGGTGCAATTTTTTAATGCACTCTGATTGGTGGTTGGGTTTATCATATGTTGTGATTGATGGCCTGGTTCTGTCTTGTGTTGTGATTGGTGGTGGGGTTTATCGTGTGCTTTGATTGATGGCTTGGTTCTCTCTTGTGTTCTGATTGATGGTGGGGTCTATAATACACTGCGATTGGTGGTGGGGTTTATCTTGTGCGAGCTGCCATTGGTGGTGGGGTTTATCATGTGCCATGATTGATTTCCTGATTCCGTCTTGTGTTGTAATTGGTGGTGGTCTTTATCATGTGCTGTGATTGATGCCCTGGTTCTGTCTTGTGTTGTGATTGATGGTGGTCTTTATTATGTGCTGTGATTGATGGCCTGGTTCTGTCTTGTGTTGTGATTGGTGGTGGGGTTTAAAGTGTGCTGTGATTGATGGGCTGGTTCTGTCTTGTGTTGTGATTGGTGGTGGGGTTTATCATGTGCTGTGATTGATGTCCTGGTTCTGTCTTGTGTTGTGATTGGTGGTTGGGTTTATCATGTGCAGTGATTGATGGCCTAGTTCTGTCTTGTTTTGTGATTGGTGGTGGCATTCATCATATGCTGTGATTGATGGGCTGGTTCTGTCTTGTGTTGTGATTGATAGTACGGTTTATAATGCACTGTGATTGGTGGTGGGGTTTATCTTTTGCGAGCTGCCATTGGTGGTGGGGTTCATCATGTGCCGTGATTGATTTCCTGATTCCATCTTGTGTTGTGATTGGTGGTGTGGTTTATAATGCACTGTGATTGGCGGTGGGGTTTATCATGTGCTGTGATTGATGTCCTGGTTATGTATTATGTTGTGATTGTTGGTAGGTTTATCATGTGCTGTGATTGATGGCCTGGTTCTGTGTTGTGTTGTGATTGGTGCTGGGGTTTTTCACGTGCAGTGATTGATGGCCTGGTTCTGTCTTGTGTTGTGATTGATGGTGCAGTTTATAATGCACTCTGATTGGTGGTGGGGTTTATCATGTGTTGTGATTGATGGCCTGGTTCTGTGTTGTGTTTTGATTGGTAGTGGGTTTATCATGTGCTTTGATTGATGGCTTGGTTCTGTCTTGTGTTCTGATTGGTGGTGGGGTTTATCATGTGCTTTGATTGATGGCCTGGTTCTGTCTTGTGTTGTGATTTGCGGGTAGGTTTATCATGTTCTGTAATTGATGGCCTGGTTCTGTCTTGTGTTGTGATTGGTGGTGGGGTTTATCATGTACTTTGATTGATGGCCTTGTTCTGTCTTGTGTTGTGATTGGTGGTGCGCTTTATAATGCACTGTGATTGGTGGTGGGGTTTATCATGTGCTGTGATTGATGGCCTGGTTCTGTATTGTGCTGTGATTGATGTTGTGGTTTATAATGCACTCTGATTGGTGGTGGGGTTTATCATGTGGTGTGATTGATTTCCTGATTCCGTCTTGTGTTGTGATTGGTGGTGGGGTTTAAAGTGTGCTGTGTTTGATGGGCTGGTTCTGTCTTGTACTGTGATTGATGGTGCGGTTTATAATGCAAATTTTAACAAGAGGGGGGAGAGAGAGAGTCAGTGGATTCAGTCTCCCGAGTCATGCGAATAAACAAAGTGGAATCCACTCAAGGTGATAGTGATCTCTAGAGTGATGGGGAACACACAATGTTATTAAATAATACCAGCCGGGGATTTAATAAAGTTTTTTTCTCCCACGTGCCAGGTATTTTTTAACTACTCACCTTTTTTCACCTCACCTCACTCACTCTTTTGTAAAAACACACACCCCCACACTTAGTTCACGTCAAGTGCTCCTGCGTATTCGCGAGTCGTAGCACGCCGCATTCCGTAGAGGGGTGCGAAGGCCCCGATGATGAAGCATGACACCAAGGGGCCTGTTGGTGTGTGAGGGGCATTTAAACAACATTGTGTGTTCCCCATCACTCTAGAGATCACTATCACCTTGAGTGGATTCCACTTTGTTTATTCGCGGTTTATAATGCACCATGATTGGTGGTAGGATTTATCATGTGCTGTGATTGACGTCCTGGTTCTGTCTTGTGTTGTGATTGATGACCTCTCTAACACAGCCATCGGTTCCACTTCTGGTCTGGCCTGATTTCCTTCCTTCAACCCTCTTGGAGACCATGAGCAAGGTTAAGTCAGGTTCACCATTGGATCCGGTGCCTCCCTCCATACTATGCTCCTTGGACCTCCCCCAGCTTTCTACCATCTGTACGCTGCTTAATCACTCTCTAAATTCCGCTACTGTTCCCAGCTGCTGGAAGCATGCTATGGTCACTCTACTCTTGAAACAACCCACTGCTGATCCCAATGTTCCCTCCAATTATCGTCCCATTTCTTTATTGCCTATTTTTACTAAAATCCTGGAGAGACATATTCACGTACACTTGTCCCAATACGTTGCGCTCAACAACTTATTACACCCTTCTCAGTCCGGCTTTCGCCCGGGATTTTCCACCGAGACTACTCACTTAGGTGTGACTGAAAATCTACGCCTGCTTCTGGATCGAGGGGAAACGGCTGCACTGATATTGCTTGATCTCAGTGCAGCATTTGATACTGTATCCCATGACATCCTCATCAGAGCCCTTGCGAACATTGGCATTGGGGGTAAAGCCTTGGATTGGCTCTCGTCCTTGTTGAAGGATCGGACCTTTCAAATTTTTTCCCTCTCATCCACTTCTAAATGTATTCTTCCCCTCACGGTGTACCCCAGGGTTCTATTCTGAGTCCTCGTTTGTTCAATCTTTATGTTACCCCCTTGGCTCATATTGCTCAAAAATCTGGGCTGAATTTATTCACTTACGCCGATGATTCACAAATTGCTTTTTCCCTATCTCATGCTGATCCCACTCTGCCATCCCATTTGCAAACAGGACTCAGCGACATAGCTTGCTGGATGAACAGCAACCTGCTTAAATTAAAAGGCGGGAAAACGGAGGTCCTGTTGTTGGGCAACAAACCAGATCTCTGGAGCCCGAGGCATTGGCCTTCTGCCATGGGTGCCTTGCCGGTCCCGTCCGACCGTGTGCGTAACCTCGGAGTGACCATCGACAAGGGGTTATCCATGAAGGACCAAGCCAACAAGGTAGCAGCCACCTGCTTTACCATCCTGCGGTGGCTCAGAAAAGTCTTCCTGATGCTTCCCTCGGACACCCGTAGATCTGTGGTTGACGCCTTGGTGACCTCCAGACTGGACTATGGCAATGTACTCTATCTGGGGTCTACCAAGGCGGTCACTCGCCGCCTCCAATTAGTTCAGAACGCCGCTGCTCGGCTCCTCTGCGGCTATCGAAAAACAGACCACATCACGGAGCGTCTGAGGGAACTCCATTGGCTCCGCATCGAAAGCCGTGTAAAGTTCATGGCCCTCAGTTACATGCACAAGATTAAGGCGGGTGTTGCTCCCCTATACCTTCAGTCTCTTGTTAAGCCCTATGTTCCTTTTAGCTCGCTCCGCTCTTCTTCTCAATACCTCTTCTGTGTACCCAAGTTTAGACTGTCCAGAATGGGTGGTAGTGCCTTTTCTTATCTAGGACCCAAACTTTGGAACTCCCTCCCTCTGGCTATTCATATGGCGGACAGCCATGCTTGTTTTCGAAGAACAGTAAAGACCTGGCTCTTTAATCATTAGTTTTCTTTTTCTGTTTGGTGTCAGGTTGCTTTTGGTCAATTAGCGCCGGGAAACACTCACGGGTAACTGTCGCGCTCTACAAACTCAATAAATAAAATGGTGCAGTTTATAATGCACTGTGATTGGTGGTGGCTTTTATCTTGTGCGAGCTGCCATTGGTGGTGGGGTTTATAATGCACTGTGATTGGTGGTGGGGTTTATCATGTGGTGTGATTGATGGCCTGAACTGTCTTGTGTTGTGATTGATGGTGGGGTTTATCATGTGCCGTGATTGATGGCCTGGTTCTTTCCTGTGTTGTTATTGATGATGCGGGTTATAATGCACTGTGATTGGTGGTGCGGTTTATCTTGTGCGAGATGCCATTGGTTGTGGTCTTTATCATGTGCTGTGATTGATGGCCTGGTTCTGTCTTGTGTTGTGATTGGTGGTGGGGTTTATCATGTGCTGTGATTGATAGCCTGGTACTGTCTTGTGTTGTGATTGGTGGTGGGGTTTATCATATGCTGTGATTGATGGTCTGGTTCTCTCTTGTGTTGTGATTGATGGTTAGGGTTATAATGCACTGTGATTGGTGGTGGGGTTTAACTTGTGCGAGCTGCCATTGGGGGTGGGGTTATCATGTGCTGTGATTGATGGCTTGGTTCTGTCTTGTGTTGTGATTGATGGTACGTTTTAAAATGCATTGTGATTGGTGGTGGGGTTTATTATGCACTGTGATTGGTGGTGGGGTTTATCATGCTCCGTGAGAGTGGTGGGGTTTATCATGCTCTGTGATTGGTAGAAAGGTTCATATCATACTGTGGTTGCTGTTAGGTCTCTGTCTTGTGATTGATTGCCTGGTTCTGTCTTGTGTTGTGATTAATTGTGTGATTTATAATCCACAGTGATTGGTGGTGGGGTTTATCTTGTGCGAGCTGCCATTGGTGGTGGTCTTTATCATGTGCTGTGATTGATGACCTTGTTCTGTCTTGTGTTGTGATTGGTGGTGGGGTTTATCATGTGTTGTGATTGATGGCCTGGTTCTGTCTTGTGCTGTGTTTGGTGGTGGCATTTATCATGTGCTGTGATTGATGGCCTGGTTCTCTTTTGTGTTGTGATTGGTGGTGGGGGTTATCATGTGCTGTGATTGGTAGCCTGGTGCTGTCTTGTGTTGTAATTGGTGGTGGGGTTCATCATGTGCTGTGATTGATGGCCTGGTTCAGTCTTGTGTTGTGATTGATGGTGCGGTTTAAAATGCACTGTGATTGGTCGTGGGGTTTATAATGCACTGTGATTGAATGTGGTGTTTATCATGTGCTGTGATTGATGGCCTGGTCTGTCTTGTGTTGTGATTGATGGTGCGGTATATAATGCACTGTGATTGGTCGTGGGGTTTATAATTGACTGTGATTGGTGGTGGTGTTTATCAGGTGCTGTGAATGATGGCCTGGTTCTGTCTTGTGTTGTGATTGGCGGTGGTCTTCTTCAGGTGCTGTGATTGATGGCCTGGTTCTGTCCTGTGTTGTGATTGATGATGGGGTTTATCATGTGCTGTGATTGATGGCCTGGTTCTGTCTTATGATGTGATTGATGGTGCGGTTTATAATGCACTGTGATTGGTGTTGGGGTTTATAATGCATTGTGATTAGTGGTGGGGTTTATCACGTGCTGTGATTGATGGCCTGGTTCTGTCTTTTGTTGTGATTGGTGGTGGTGTTTATCAGGTGTTGTGCATGATGGCCTGGTTCTGTCTTGTGTTGTGATTGATGGTGGGGTTTATCATGTGCTGTGATCGATGGCCTGGTTCTCTCCTGTGTTGTGATTGATGATGCGGGTTATAATGCACTGTGATTGGTGGTGGGGTTTATCTTGTGCGAGCTGCCATTGGTTGTTGGGTTTATTATGTGCTGTGATTGATGGCCTGGTTCTGCCTTGTGTTGTGATTAATGGTGCGGTTTATAATGCACTGTGATTGGTGGTGGGGTTTATATTGCACTGTGATTGGTGGTGGGGTTTATCATGTGCTGTGATTGATAGCCTGGTTCTGTCTTGTGCTGTGATTGGTGGTGGGGTTTATCATATGCTGTGATTGATGGCCTAGTTCTCTCTTGTGTTGTGATTGATGGTGCGGGTTATAATGCACTGTGATTGGTGGTGGGGTTTATCTTGTGCGAGCTGCCATTGGGGGTGGGGTTATCATGTGCTGTGATTGATGGCTTGGTTCTGTCTTGTGTTGTGATTGATGGTACGATTTAGAATGTTGGTGGGGTTTATTTTGCACTGTGATTGGTGGTGGGGTTTATCATGCTCTGTCATTGGTGGTGGGGTTTATCATGCTCTGTGATTGGTAGAAAGGTTCATATCGTACTGTGGTTGCCATTAGGTCTGTGTCTTGGCCTGGTTCTGCCTTGTGTTGTGATTAATGGTGCGGTTTATAATGCACTGTGATTGGTGGTGGGGTTTATATTGCACTGTGATTGGTGGTGGGGTTTATCATGTGCTGTGATTGATAGCCTGGTTCTGTCTTGTGCTGTGATTGGTGGTGGGGTTTATCATATGCTGTGATTGATGGCCTAGTTCTCTCTTGTGTTGTGATTGATTTTGCAGTTTATAATGCACTGCGATTGGTGGTGGGTTTTATCTTTTGCGAGCTGCCATTGGTGGTGGGGTTTATCATGTGCTGTGATTGATGTCCTGGTTCTGTCTTGTTTTGTGATTGATGGTGGGGTTTATAATGTGCTGTGATTGATGGCCTGGTTCTGTTTTGTGTTGTGATTGATGATGGGGTTTATCATGTGCTGTGATTGATGTCCTAGTTCGGTCTTATGATGTGTTTGATGGTGCGGTTTATAATGCACTGTGATTGCTGGTGGGGTTTATCTTGTGCGAGCTGCCATTGGTGGTTGGGTTTATCTTGTGCTGTTATTGATGTCCTGGTTCTGTCTTGTGTTGTGGTTGGTGGTGGGGTTTAACGTGTACTGTGATTGATGGGCTGGTTATGTCTTGTGTTGTGATTGGTGGTGGGGTTGATCATGTGGTGTGATTGATGTTCTGGTTCAGTCTTGTGTTGTGATTGGTGGTGGCATTTATCATGTGCTGTGATTGATTGCCTGGTTTTGTCTTGTGTTGTGATTGATTGTGTGGTTTATAATGCACAGTGATTGGTGGTGGGGTTTATCTTGTGCGAGCTGCCATTGGTGGTGGTCTTTATCATGTGCTGTGATTGATGACCTTGTTCTGTCTTGTGTTGAGATTGGTGGTGGGGTTTATCATGTGTTGTGATTGATGGCCTGGTTCTGTCTTGTGCTGTGTTTGGTGGTGGCATTTATCATGTGCTGTGATTGATGGCCTGGTTCTGTCTTGTGTTGTGATTGAAGGTGTGGTTTATAATGCACTGTGATTGGTGGTGGGGTATATCTTGTGTGAGCTGCCATTGGTGGTGGGGTTTGTCATGTGCTGTGATTGATGGCCTGATTCTGTCTTGTGTTGTGATTGATGGTGCGGGTTCAATGCACTGTGATTAGTGGAGGGATTTATCATGTGCTGTGATTGATGGCCTGGTTCTGTCTTGTGTTGTGATTGATGGTGCAGTTGTTTAAAATGCACTGTGATTGGTGGTGGGGTTTATCTTGTGCGAGCTGCCATTGATGGTGGTCTTTATCATGTGCTTTGATTGATGGCCTGGTTCTCTTTTGTGTTGTGATTGGTGGTGGGGGTTATCATGTGCTGTGATTATGGCCTGTTGCTGTCTTGTGTTGTGATTGGTGGTGGGGTTCATCATGTGCTGTGATTGAATGCAGTGTTTTTAATGTGCTGTGATTGATATCCTGGTCTGTCTTGTGTTGTGATTAATGGTGGGGTTTATAATGCACTGTGATTGGTGGTGGTGTTTATCAGGTGCTGTGAATGATGACCTGGTTCTGTCTTGTGTTGTGATTGGCGGTGGTCTTCATCGTGTGCTGTGATTGATGGCCTGGTTCTGTCTTGTGTTGTGATTGATTTTGCGGTTTATAATGCACTGCGATTGGTGGTGGGTTTTATCTTTTGCGAGCTGCCATTGGTGGTGGGGTTTATCATGTGCTGTGATTGATGTCCTGGTTATGTCTTGTTTTGTGATTGATGGTGGGGTTTATAATGTGCTGTGATTGATGGCCTGGTTCTGTTTTGTGTTGTGATTGATGATGGGGTTTATCATGTGCTGTGATTGATGTCCTAGTTCGGTCTTATGATGTGATTGATGGTGCGGTTTATAATGCACTGTGATTGCTGGTGGGGTTTATCTTGTGCGAGCTGCCATTGGTGGTTGGGTTTATCTTGTGCTGTGATTGATGTCCTGGTTCTGTCTTGTGTTGTGGTTGGTGGTGGGGTTTAACGTGTACTGTGATTGATGGGCTGGTTATGTCTTGTGTTGTGATTGGTGGTGGGGTTGATCATGTGTTGTGATTGATGGCCTGGTTCTGTCTTGTTTTGAGATTAGCGGTGGGGTTTATCATGTGCTGTGATTGATGGCCTGGTTGTGTTTTGTGTTGTGATTGATGATGGGGTTTATCATGTGCTGTGATTGATGTCCTAGTTCTGTCTTATGATGTGATTGATGGTGCGGTTTATAATGCACTGTGATTGCTGGTGGGGTTTATCTTGTGCGAGCTGCCATTGGTGGTTGGGTTTATCTTGTGCTGTGATTGATGTCCTGGTTCTGTCTTGTGTTGTGGTTGGTGGTGGGGTTTAACGTGTACTGTGATTGATGGGCTGGTTATGTCTTGTGTTGTGATTGGTGGTGGGGTTGATCATGTGGTGTGATTGATGTTCTGGTTCAGTCTTGTGTTGTGATTGGTGGTGGCATTTATCATGTGCTGTGATTGATGGCCTGGTTCTGTCTTGTGTTGTGATTGATAGTGCGGTTTATAATGCACTGTGATTGGTGGTGGGGTTTATCTTGTGCGTGCTGCCTTTGGTGGTGGGGTTTATCATGTGCCATGATTGATTTCCTGATTCTGTGTTGTGTTGTGATTGGTGGCATGGCTTATAATGCACTCTGATTAGTGGTGGGGTTTATCATGTGCTGTGATTGATGTCCTGGTTCTGTCTTATGTTGTGATTGGTGGTGGGGTTTATCATGTGCTGTGATTGATGGCCTGGTTCTGTCTTGTGTTGTGATTGGTGGTGGGGTTTTTCACGTGCTGTGATTGATGGCCTGGTTCTGTCTTGTGTTCTGATTGGTGGTGGGGTTTATCATGTGTTGTGATTAATGGCCTGGTTCTGTCTTGTGTTGTGATTGATGGTGCAGTTTATAATGCACTCTGATTGGTGGTGTGGTTTATCATATGTTGTGATTGATGGCCTGCTTCTGTCTTGTGTTGTGATTGGTGCTGGGGTTTATCATGTACTTTGATTGATGGCTTGGTTCTGTCTTGTGTTCTGATTGGTGGTAGGGTTTATCATGTGCTGTGATTGATGGACTGGTTCTGTCTTGTGTTGTGATTGGTGGTGGGGTTTATCATGTGCTGTGATTGATGGCCTGGTTCTGTTTTGTGTTGTGATTGGTGGTAGAATTTATCATGTGCTTTGATTGATGGCCTGGTTCTGTCTTGTGTTGTGATTGATTTTGCGGTTTATAATGCACTGCGATTGGTGGTGGGTTTCATCTTTTGCGAGCTGCCATTGGTGGTGGGGTTTATCATGTGCTGTGATTGATGTCCTGGTTCTGTATTGTTTTGTGATTGATGGTGGGGTTTATAATGTGCTGTCATTGATGGCCTGGTTCTGTCTTGTTTTGTGATTAGTGGTGGGGTTTATCATGTACTGTGATTGATGGCCTGGTTCAGTTTTGTGTTGTGATTGATGATGGGGTTTATCATGTGCTGTGATTGATGTCCTGGTTCTGTCCTATATGTGATTGATGGTGCGGTTTATAATGCACTGTGATTGCTGGTGGGGTTTATCTTGTGTGAGCTGTCATTGGTGGTTGGGTTTATCATGTGCTGTGATTGATGTCCTGGTTCTGTCTTGTGTTGTGGTTGGTGGTGGGGTTTAACGTGTACTGTGATTGATGGGCTGGTTATGTCTTGTGTTGTGATTGGTGGTGGGGTTGATCATGTGGTGTGATTGATGTTCTGGTTCTGTTTTGTGTTGTGATTGGTGGTGGCATTTATCATGTGCTGTGATTGATGGCCTGGTTCTGTCTTGTGTTGTGATTGATAGTGCGGTTTATAATGCACTGTGATTGGTGGTGGGGTTTATCTTGTGCGTGCTGCCTTTGGTGGTGGGGTTTATCATGTGCCATGATTGATTTCCTGATTCTGTCTTGTGTTGTGATTGGTGGCGTGGCTTATAATGCACTCTGATTAGTGGTGGGGTTTATCATGTGCTGTGATTGATGTCCTGGTTCTGTCTTATGTTGTGATTGGTGGTGGGGTTTATCACGTGCTGTGATTGATGGCCTGGTTCTGTCTTGTGCTGTGATTGGTGGTGGGGTTTTTCACGCGCTGTGATTGATGGCCTGGTTCTGTCTTGTGTTCTGATTGGTGGTGGGGTTTATCATGTGTTGTGATTGATGGCCTGGTTCTGTCTTGTGTTGTGATTGATGGTGCAGTTTATAATGCACTCTGATTGGTGGTGTGGTTTATCACGTGCTGTGATTGATGGCCTGCTTCTGTCTTGTGTTGTGATTGGTGCTGGGGTTTATCATGTGCTTTGATTGATGGCTTGGTTCTGTCTTGTGTTCTGATTGGTGGTAGGGTTTATCATGTGCTGTGATTGATGGCCTGGTTCTGTTTTGTGTTGTGATTGGTGGTGTGGTTTATAATGCACTGTGATTGGTGGTGGGGTTTATGTTGTGCTAGCTGCCACTGATGGATGGGTTTATCATGTGCTGTGATTGATGGGCTGGTTCTCTCTTATGTTATGATTGGTGAGTGGGTCTATCATGTTCGGTGATTGATGGGCTGGTTCAGTCTTGTGTTGTGGATGGTGGTGGGGTTTATCATGTGCTGTGATTGATGGCCTTGTTCTGTCTTGTGTTGTGATTGGTGGTGCGGTTTATAATGCACTGTGATGGGTAGTGGGGTTTATCATGTGCTGTGATTGATGGCCTTGTTCTGTCTTGTGTTGTGATTGGTGGTGCGGTTTATAATGCACTGTGATTGGTCGTGGGGTTTATCATGTGCTGTGATTGATGGCCTGGTTCTGTCTTTTGTTGTGCTTGGTGGGTGGGTTTATCATGTGCTGTGATTTATGGCCTGTTTCTGTCTTGTGATTAATGGTGCGGTTTATAATGTACTGTGATTGGTGGTGGGGTTTATCTTGTGGGTGCTGCCATTGGAGGTGGGTTTTATCACGTGCTGTGATTGATGGACTGTTTCTGTCTTGTGTTGTGATTGATGGGGCGGTTTATAATGCACTGTGATTGGTGGTGGCGTTTATCTTGTGCAACCTGCCACTGGTGGTGGCGTTTATCGTGTGCTGTGATTGATGGCTTGGTTTTGTCTTGTGTTGTGGTCGGTGGTGGGGTTGATCATGTGCTGTGATTGATGGCCTGGTTCTGTCTTTTGTTGTGATTGATGGTGTGGTTTATAATGCACTGTGATTGGTGGTGGGGTTTATCGTGAGCTGTGATTGATGGCCTTGTTCTGTCTTGTTTTGTTATTGGTGGTGGAGTTTATCGTGTGCTGTGATTGGTGGTGGGACTTATCATGTGCTGTGATTGATGGCCTGGTTCTGTCTTGTGCTGTAATTGATGGTGTGGTTTATAGTGCACTGTGATTGGTGGTGGTGTTTTCATGTTATGTGATTGATGGCCTGGTTCTGTCTTGTGTTGTGATTGATGGGGCAGATTATAATGCACTCTGATTGGTGGTGGGGTTTATCATGTGCTGTGATTGATGGCCTGGTTCTGTCTTTTGTTGTGATTCGTGGTGTGGTTTATAGTGCACTGTGATTGGTGGTGGTGTTTATCATGTGTTGTGATTGATGGACTGTTTCTGTCTTGTGTTGTGATTTGTGGTGTGGTTTATAATGCACTGTGATTGGTAGTGGGGTTTATCGTGTGATGTGATTGATGGCCTGTTTCTGTCTTGTGTTGTGATTGATGGTGCAGTTTATAATGTAATGTGATTTGTGGTGGGGTTCATCAGGTGATGTGATTGATGGCCTGGTTCTGTCTTGTGTTGTGGTTGGTGGTGGGGTTTATCATGTGCTGTGATTGGTGGCCTGGTTCTGTCTTGTGTTGTGATTGGTGGGTGGGATTATTATGTGCTGTGATTGATGGTCTGGTTCAGTCTTGTGTTTTGATTGATGGTGTGGTTTAAAATGCACTGGGATTGGTCGTGGGGTTTATAATGCACTGTGATTGAATGTGGTGTTTATCATGTGCTGTGAATGATGGCCTGGTCTGTCTTGTGTTGTGATTGATGGTGGGGTTTATAATGCAATGTGATTGGTGATGGTGTTTATCATGTGCTGTGAATGATGGCCTGGTTCTGTCTTGTGTTGTGATTGGCGGTGGTCTTCATCATGTGCTGTGATTGATGGCCTGGTTCTGTCTTGTGTTCTGATTGATGGGGCAGATTATAATGCACTGTGATTGGTGGTGAGGTTTATCTTGTGCGAGCTGCCATTGGTGGTGGGGTTTATCATGTGCTGTGATTGATGGTCTTGTTCTGTCTTCTGTAGTGATTGATGGTGCGGTTTATAATGCACTATGATTGGTGGTGGGGTTTATCATGTGCTGTGATTGATGGCCTGGTTCTGTCTTGTGTTGTGATTGATGGTGCTGGTTTATAGTGCACTGTGATTGGTGGTGGGGTTTATCTTGTGCGAGCTCCCATTGGTGGTGGGGTTTATCATGTGCTGTGATTGATGGCCTGGTTCTGTCTTGTGTTGTGATTGATGGTGCGGTTTATAATGCACTGTGATTGGTGGTGGTGTTTATCATGTGCAGTGATTGATGTCCTGATTCTATCTTGGGTTGTGATTGATGCTGCGGTTTCTAATACACTGTGATTGGTGGTGGGGTTTATCATGTGCTGTGAAAATTGGCCTGGTTCTGTCTTGTGTTGTGATTGGTGGTGGAGTTTATCATGTGCTGTGATTGATGGCCTGGTTCTGTCTTGTGTTGTGATTGGTGGTGGAGTTTATCATGTGCTGTGATTGATGGCCTGATTCTGTCTTGTATTGTGATTGATTATCTGGTTTGTTATGCGCTGTGATTGGTGGTGGGCTTTATCATACTCTGTGATTGATGGTCAGGGTATGTCTTGTGTTGTGATTGTGTGGTTTATTATGTGCTCTGATTGTGGTGGAGTTTATCATGTGCTGTGGTTCATGGTCGGGGTCTGGCTTGTGTTCTGAGTGATAGCGTGGTTTATCTTGTGTGTCCTGTGATTGGTGGTGGTGTTTATCATGTACTTTATTTGATGGCGAGTACTGTCTTGTGATTGATGATGCAGTTTATAATGTGCTGTGATTGGTGGTGGGGTTTATCATGTACTTTGTTTGATGGCGAGTACTGTCTTGTGATTGATGGTGCAGTTTATAATGCACTGTGATTGGTGCTGGGGTTTATCATGTGCTGTGGTTCATGGTCGTTTCTCTTTTGTGTTGTTATTGATGGTGTGGTTTATCATGTATTGTGATTGGTGGTGGAGTTTATCATGTGCTGTGGTTCATTGTCGGGTTCTGGCTTGTGTTGTGATTGATAGTGTGGTTTATCTTGTGTGGCTTGTAATTGGTGGTGGTGTTTATCAAGTGCTGTGATTGATGGCCTAGTACTGTCTTGTATTGTGATTGAGGGTGTGGTTTATCTTGTGCTGTGATTAGTAGTGCGGTTTATCACGTGCTGTGGTTTGTGGTCTGGGTCTATCATGTGTTGTGATTGATGGTGTGGGTTATCGTGTGTGTGCTGTGATTGTGGTAGGGTTTATTCTTTGCTGGGGTTGATATTCACGGTCTGTTCTGTGGTTGATGTCAGAGTTTATCTTGCATTGTCTAGTTCTTTGTTAGAGGCCCGGGGTCATATGTTTTGGTTGAGTGTTTTATCTGCCTTGGTCTGTGGCTTAAGATGAGGGCTAATTTTATGTTAAGATTGAGGGTGAAGGTCTAGCTCCTGATGGGGTTGAGGGTGGGATTGAGGGGAGAGGCCTGTTTAGTTCTGAGTCTGAGGGATAGCATTCTGTGCTGTGCTTGAGGATTGGGCTGCCCTTGTATTGTGTCTCAGGTTCCAAGCTTTTCTTGTGCTAGGATTGGGGGTTTGGACTGGCCTCGTATAGGTTTGAGAGTTGATCTTGGGCTGCAGTTGATGATAGAGTCCTCCTTTTTCTGTGGTTGAGGCTGGAGTGAGAATGGAGGTTGACATGTGCTGCGGTTTGCACTAGGGGCTCATAGTGGAGTCTGTCTTGTGTTGTGATTGATGATGTGGTTTATCTTGTGCTGTGAATGGTAGTTGGGTTTGTCAAGTGTTGTTGCTGATGGTTGGGGTCTCTCTAGTGTGGTGATTAATGGAGTGGTTTATCATGTGCTGTAATTGGTGGTAGGGTTTATCATGTGCTGTCGTTCATGGTCGGGGTCTGGCTTGTGTTGTGATTGATAGTGTGATTTATCTTGTGTGTGCAGTGATTGCTGGTGGGGTTTATCATGCACTGTAATCGGTGATGGGGTTTATCATGTTCTGTGATTGATGGTCGGGGTCTGTCTTGTGTTGTGATTGATAGTGTGGTTTATCTTGTGCTGTGATTGCTAATGGGGTCTGTAATGTGTCATCGTTGATGGTTGGGGTCTCTCTTGTGTTGAGACTGATGGTGTGTTTCATCTTGTGCTGTGATTGGTATTGTGGTTTGTCGTGTTTTGTGGTTGATGGTTGGGGTCTCTCCTTTGTTGTGATTGATGGTTTGGTTCATATTGTGCTGTGATTGGTAGTAGGGTTTATCATGTGTTGTGGTTGATGGTTGGGGTCTCTCATGTGTTGTGATTGATGGTGTGGTTTATCATTCGCTGTGATTAGTAGTGGTGTTTATCTTGTGCTGTGGTTGGTGATCGGGTCTATCTTGTTCTGTGATTGATGGTGTGGTTTATCTCTTGTGTGCTGTGATTGGCATTGTGGTTTGTCATGTTTTGTGGTTGATGGTTGTAGTCTCTCCTGTGTTGTGATTGATGGTTTGGTTCATGTTGTGCTGTGATTGGTAGTAGGGTTTATCATGTGTTGTGGTTGATGTCTCTCTTGTGTTGTGATTGATGGTGTGGTTCATCTTGTGCTGTGATTGGTAGTGTGGTTTGTCATGTGTTGTGGTTGATGGTTGGGGTCTCTCATGTGTTGTGATTGATGGTGTGGTTTATCATTCGCTGTGATTAGTAGTGGTGTTTATCTTGTGCTGTGGTTGGTGATTGGGTCTATCTTGTTCTGTGATTGATGGTGTGGTTTATCTCTTGTGTGCTGTGATTGTGGTAGGGTTTATCCTTTGCTGGGGTTGATATTCGGGGTCTGTTCTGTGGTTGATGTCAGGGTTTATGTTGTATTGTCTAGTTCTTTGTAAGAGGTCATTTGTTTTGGTTGAGTGTTTTATCTGCCTTGGTCTGTTGCTCCAGATGAGGGTTTATCTTATGTTGAGATTGAGGGTGAAGGTCTAGCTTCTTGAGGGTGGGATTGGTCATGGACTGAGATTGAGGGTAGAGGCCGGTCTAATTGTGAGTCTGAGGGCTAGCGTTCTGTGCTGTGGTTGAGGATAGGGCTACCCTTGTGTTGTGTCTCAGGCTCCAAGCTTTTCTTGTGCTAGGATTGGGGATGTGGCCTGGCCTAGTATTGGTTTGAGGGTCGGCCTTGTGCTGCAGTTGATGATAGAGTCTGCATGTTTCTGTGGTTGTGGCTGGGGTGAGAATGGGATTTATCTGGTGCTGTGGTTTGCACCAGGGGCTTACAGTGGAGTCTGTCTTGTGCTATGGTTGGGGGTGAAAGTGTAAGCGGGGTCTTTCTTGTGCTGTGGCAATGGCTGGGTTTGTGAGTGGGGTCTGTCTTGTGCTGTGGCAATGGCTGGGTTTGAAGGAACTGGACTTTTATCAGTACCAGCGGTGCCAGGGAACAACACCTATAACCTTCATGGGATACCTGTTTCGGCGCACAAACTACAGAGACACGGGACACTTCCTTCGACGTCAAAGATTCAAGGTTTATTACTGCAGGGAACACAGAAGTCACGACAAGTACAACACGTGCAACTTGGGGAGACTGCTTCAAATTGGTTCTGTGGATCGCTCCTTTTATACAGATTTTCCCCATAGGACATCATGATACACAAAGTTTACAACCGGTTCCCATAATTATTCCTCAGAGGGGTCGCTTTGGTCACTTTGAAGCACATAAGGTCCGGAACATGAGTGCGGAAACATTTGGTGGTTCCCAACTGTAAAAACCCATCTTCCCAACATTAGCAAATTCCAACCGGCAGTAAAACAGATCGAAATAGGAACTAAAACAGGTGGAGAGGAAGATGGAAACAGTGGGCGAGTCGAAAAGGGTGTAAAAGGGGAGGTATCGGGAAACACGAGATACAGGCATCAAAGGGACGTGCCTAATGAGATGCACGGCTGAGACAATAAACTGGCACGGCAAGATGAGCCTCGAGCGGGGCCATCTGCCTTACAGTATCATCCCCCTCATCATAAAGAAACTTACAAAGAACATGCGTCTTCCGCAAATATCGTGGGAGTCCCAGGGTCACGAAGCGGACAGTGTCCGTTCGCTGGCTACTTGAGGGCAAGAGACAAAATGGATGCCGTATCTAAGATGGAACCCGTAGGTACAGGTGAATAACCCACATAACTAACGAACAGTTTAAGTTAGCACAGCGAAACTGCGCACACTTACTAAACTCGTCATTTACGGTTCTTAGATACCAGACTCGACCATATGAGTCGAAAACATCACCTAAAATTGTCACGGAACCTCAGACGCTCCTTTTGCCCTCATGTAGGCAAGCACTAGTCGGAATCATATTCGATATTCATCAGACCCTCGAGATGTTGTTGCAGCATAGCTCTGTCCAATCGAGACCCTTTGGTAACAGGTGGCTGTCTCATACACGTTGTAGCACAGAGGCCACATAAGGCAGGACCGCACTGTACACAAAGGCAACACGTGAACAGGAACACTACAACGACTCCAATGATCGTCAGAATTTTCCAACCCCAAGTCGACATCAGGCCCCAAAACCATCCAAGTAGCGTCCAATCCCCTACATCCACGTGTATGGATTCGGAAATTTTATGCAACCTCGAGATGGCTTGATAGACAGTCGGAGCGTTATCAGGAATAAAAATACAGCAGGCCGAATGGATCACCTTACAGACCCCACCTCGATCTGCTAAGATCACATCCAAAACCATACGGTTTTGTAACGTCATAAGTCTATCCGCCTGAAGTTCTGTGGTGATATTACCAAGGGCACTGGCAGTAATATTAGCTGTCGATTCTACCACTCGAGTCAACTGTCTCAGATTCCTACTATTAACCATAGGTCCCCAAAACGGGAGGAAACCCTTGAAAAAGTCTCCTGCCTCTTGACCGGCAGTATCCTCTTCGTTAATTACGCCTCTCACAACTCTAGTCTTGTGATAATCTGCGTCTACAGTGAACGTCGGAGGCAACAAGTTTGCGATAAAACATGAGCCCACAAAGTCAGAGGGCAACCATGCATATGCACGATCATGACAGATAAAGTAGGTACCCTTGGCAGCCAGGAACACAGGGGACGAGACCATTGGCAATATATAATTTTCAGTGCAAGCACTCTCTCCAAGTCGAGCTTTCGATCTACGGCCACGACCTATTAGACAAAAATTACCAATGTGGGGTACGACCCATATCGGAGGTGAATCTTTAAGCTGTTTTTCATTAGTGAACACACTATATTCGCCTCTACTTAAAATCCTATAGGCTTGTACCTCTTCTTCAGGGATAAGCGAAAGATCATAGATATCGCTATCTAAATCCTCTATTGCTATCGACAAAGATTTTTGGTACGAGGTAGGACCAGAGTAAGGGGAACGTGGTTCTCGAATGGGGTGGAAACCCAGTGCGCTTCGAAACATTGTTTGAAATGCTCGAGCAGACCCTTGGGAGCTATACGGTAACACTAGATATGGAATTCCCTTATCCGTAGTATGGGGCATCAACCCACATACCCAACAATTAGTAGTGTTAACCACTAACTGATGCTGATGAAGGAGTTGAATAAAGGAATTATTGCGGAATTCTGCACGTCTAGCCTGCTCGTGTTCAGGTAAGATGTGAAAAGAATGAGGAGAGTCAGTGGGGATGAGTTTAAGGTCAGGGGTAGGAGTAGGTATGATAGAAGACAAGAAGTGAAACATTGTGTAATACACTGCACCTACCAAAAATGCAGAAATAGTCATAAACAATACGAATATTTGAAATATGAAACATTTGGTACGACTGAGTTGCTGCAGCTTGAATCTTCTTGCTTGAGCTCTTTCCAAGTCCATCAGCTTCGAAAATGCCATTCCCTATGACCGTCCGCAACGTTTCTTGACGCACTTCGTTCTGTGTAGCAATAGTCAATTCCTAGGAGTTCCCAGGCATCGACGGTCTTTAACCTAGCGTCAAGACCTACTAACCAGGAGGAAGTACACGCGCGGCCCTACGGTCTTTATTTCATAAATATATATATATATATACGCAAAAACAATGTCTCTCAGCTGTGGAAACAAAAAGGTGTAAAGAACGGAGCTCAATAAATATACAAAATAATTGTAATAACGTGAGTGTTTTACAGTGTTCAGGAAAAACGGGATAATGCACTTATCAAGGGACAGAACGGATTTTTTATTAGTCTCTGGTGCTTGATCGCAGAAAATAACGAGTTTTCCCAGATCGTGTCTGTTCATTAAACAAAAGATCCATCGGAGGGACAACGCCCTGTTGATCAGTTGAGTGTTCTGGTCTTGAGTTTTCTGATGACAAGTGTTCAGTAATGCCTTTTGGCTGCACTGAGGATTCTCCGACAGGTTGTGCGTCGCTGAAAGGTACAAACGCTGGCAATCCTTCGGTTTCAGTTGATGCAATGCCTTTCCTTACCCACGAGTCTGCTGGCAACGGAATGGGGACTTTCTTGGTGTGGGTGGCGTGCACCCAATTTTTCTTTCCCTCGAGACGAACTGCAGTTCTCGTGGCAAGGAGGACTTGGTAGGGTCCAGTGAATCTAGGGTCCAAATTGTTCTTGCGTGAAAAGTTGCGCGTTACCACCCAATCTCCGGGCTGGAGTTGGTGGCCTGGACCCTCCGTCTGTGTTGGCAATGCTTTGTGAACCTGTTGGTGAATTAACCTCAGTTTAGCAGTCAAGTCATGAAGATAATCAATCAACATTGGATACTCAAGTTCACAAAAAACACCTGGTCTAGGGACCCCCCAAACATTGGCAGGACGACCGAACACTATTTCATAGGGACTGAGCCCTACTCGGGAGTGTACAGTTGCCCTTGTTGACAGTAATGCTAAGGGTAAAGCGTCAGGCCACGAAAGACCTGTCGTAGCCTGAATCTTTGCTAGTTTTAGTTTAAGGGTGCCATTGTACCCTTCCACCAATCCTGCTGATTGTGGATGGTTTGCACTATGAAATTTTTGAACAATCCCTAATCCGCGACACACACTCTTCATCACGCTCCCAACAAACTCACTTCCGTTGTCTGACCACACAACCCGAGGCATTCCGTAACGGGAAAAATATTCTTTGAGTAAAATTTTTGCCGTGGACAAAGCCGTATTATCCTTAAGGGGGTAGGCCTCAATCCATCGGGAGAATGCGCACACCACAACCAATACATACTTCAAGTTATTACATCTTTCCATGTGAATAAAGTCCAACTGGATAACTTCGAAAGGGTATGCAGGAGGAGCAAAATGGCCAGGTGGAGTGGGAGTGCCCTTACCAGGATTATGCATCAAACATACCATGCAATTCTTAACCAAACGTTCAGCACATTTCGTAATACCATCATTCTTCCACACAGGAAACAGCAATTTACAGATACCTTTCGCGCTAATATGTGCTAACCCGTGTGCCATAGTCACAACAGCCAGCACATACGCATCAGGCAACATCCATCTTTTCTGTTCCGACAAGTCAATCCAACAATCATTCGCATCCAACTTTCCCGTACTTTCTTTCCACTTCGTCTTTTCAGTCTCGGTAGCCTCATTCTGAATGGATTTCACACTCTCAATAGTGTTTTCACACATACTTGATTCTGTAGGCCACCTTACCGAACTCGTCACATACATTCGAGTGCTAAGGTTCCGAGCAGTCTCCTTAGCAGTCTCATCCGCAAACGCGTTACCACGACCAACATCATCCGTCACTTTACAATGCGCACTACACTTAACAATCGCCACTTGCTTAGGCAACGTAAGTGCATCCAGAAGATCATTCACAAGCTGGCCATGCTGAATCTTCTTACCATGTGACGTAAGGAATCCTCTCTCTCTCCACAGTCGTCCAAAACTATGTACCACACCAAATGCATACTGGCTATCTGTAAACACATTCACTCGTTTATCTTTAGACAATACACATGCTCTCGTCAAGGCAATGAGCTCAGCAGCCTGAGCTGAATTTTGACTCAACCTTGCGCTCTCCACAATTGTTTTTAATGTAACTATAGCGTACGCAGTTGTCACATCACCATTCGGTAATTTAAAACAAGAACCATCCACATACAGAGTACCATCAGGATCTATCAATGGAGTATCTTTTAGGTCAATGCGACCCTTGGTTTCTTCCTCAGTTCTGAGGTAGCAGTCATGTACTGCTTCACTGCTTGATTCTGTGTCGATCGGCAGCAATGTTGCTGGACTCAACACATTACATCGTTTTATCCGTATATGACTGGCCAACAACGTCAACTCATACCCAGACAATCTTGCGCTCGTCAGATGTTGAGTTTTCGTTCGGTTTAATAGAGTGTCAACTGCATGCGGAACCATTACCGTGAGCATATTACCCATGACTAGACCTGCAGACTGTCGAATGGACGCCGCAGCTGCCGCTGTTGCCCTTAAGCAACTTGGCAAGGCTCTTGCTACTGGGTCTAAAGTCGAAGAAAAGTATGCACATGGGCGTTGCTTACCACCAAAAGATTGTGTCAAAACACTCAACGCGCAACCATCCCTCTCGTGAACGTATAGTGTAAACGGCTTACTGTAATCAGGAGTACCCAACACAGGAGCCGAACACAACGCATCACGCAATTCAGAAAAACTTTTCTGACATTCTTCAGACCAAGGTACTGGAGATGAAACATCCTTGCACGTAAGGGCTATCAATGGTTTTGCCAACAATGAAAAATTTGGAATCCATTGTCTGCAGTAAGACGTAATACCTAAAAAGGCACGAACATCTCTCTGGGTTTTCGGCACAGTCATTCGGGAAATCACTGCAATTCTCTCTGGGGTCAACCTTCTCCCTTCTTTTGACAATAAGTGACCTAAATAGGTAACTTCTTGGCAACAATACTGTAGCTTCGAAGGTGATACCTTGTGGTGCAAGTCATGTAAATAGTGCAATAATGATACTGTAGCCGTTTTGCAAATAGCTTCTGTATCAGCTGCCACTAAAAGATCGTCTACGTATTGAATCAAAGCTGCACCTTTAGGCAATATAAAGTCATCAAGCTGACTTTTAAGTGCTTGGCTGTAGATTGATGGACTCTCACAGTAACCCTGTGGAGCGCGTTTTAGCCTAAAACTGCGACCTCCTAATGAGAATCCGAACAGGTCTCTGCTTTCTTCTGCGATCGGAATACTAAAGAAAGCATTCTTTAAATCGATCACTGTGAACCAGGAGGCAGATGCCGGAATCATTGTTAGTAAAGCCGTAATGTCGGGAACCACAGGAAATTGCGGAACCACTATTTTGTTTACCTCTCTCAAATCTATAACAAAACGATACACAGGAGGTTTAGTTGGGTCAGTTCGTTTCAAAATTGGCAATACAGGGCTATTGCACACGTTTCCACGAGTTTCTTCAACAACACCCTTTCCAATGAGATCATGAATGATCCCTAACAGTGCTCGTTCGCCTTCAAGAGAAATACGATATTGAGGTAACCGCGGTAATCGCGCATTTGGTTTTAATTGGATCACATAGGGTGGAATGTCTAACAGACCCACATCATTGGGACCTGTGGCCCATAAGGACGCTGGGAGGGAATTCAATTCCGGTGGGAATTTATCAACCGATAAATACATGGGAGAGATCACTCTCCTCCCCAATGTAAGTTCCACTCCTTCAGGGGAACAATACAATGTTGCATATAATCGTTTCAACAAATCCAAGCCGAAAAGATTTTCACCACAGCCTGTAGATAGAATCAGTGGAGCCGTTAGCTCACGTGGTCCAATCATAAGAGGCAAAGGGTTAGAGACTGGGTTACTAACAGGGGCGCCAGAGAATCCAACGGAAACATTCGTTAAGCCAGACAAAGGTGCGCCAGGGAGTTTTGAATGCATGATGGAACTTTTCGTCGCACCAGTGTCTAACAGAAAAGGCTCAACTACACCCGATGTAGTCACTGCAACGTAAGGCCCACTCTGATCGACCGGAACTGACACTACTCCCTCTCTTTGTCTTAGGCTGTCCTAGTAGTGGTCATTTACAACAGTCTCGTGGTCTATATAATAATCATCAACATTATATTGTGCAGACCGAACTGATCCCGCATTTCGCTGGTCAAAATAATTATTTGCATCCGATTGATTCTGATGACGATCAATCTGATTGTGGGATGAACCACGACCTCTACCACGTGGTGCCTGCTGAGGACCACTGCCACGATTTCCTCGAGCTGACACACCATTTAAACGGTCTTTTAAAGCAAGACACTCATATTTCAGATGTCCCTCTTTCCTACAATATGCGCATTGATTATATCCTAGTGTAGATCTGGGATCAAAGTTGTCAGGACGCTGCTGTATCCTATCAGGCTGTGCACGGGGTCGATACTGCTGTTGCGCATCATTTTGGTTCGATCGCGGAGGGTATGCTTGTTGCAACAAGACCTTCGTTTTGAGTTCTTTCGTTTTCTTTTCTACACGATCACTTTCTTCCTTTTCCCTATTCTCATAATACTGAGCCGTTGCCAATATTTGCGCAGGGGTTGAGACTGCCCACGCACTTTCTGAATTCTTTAATTTGTTGCATAGCTCAGGCAGCAAATTTGACACAAATTTGTCAACGAATAACCGCTGACCTCCCTCAGCGCCCATGTCCTGGCCGCTGTGGTCGATAAACGCTTCCTCAAACCTCGTAAAGAAATCCGAGACGCTTTCGTCTTTCTTTTGCTTACAAGCTGACAACTTATCCCAGTTCACCTTCATCGCTGGCATGAGAGTTTTCATGAGCGTAATGATTCTCTGAGGCAAATCCAAGATCAATTGTTCAGGTTTAGCTCCACCAACTTGTAATGCATCAGCTGCTAGCAGTGCAGCCCAATCACCCCCTAATTCAACAGCGTGATTGGCTTGACGAATTTTAGCCCAAACTGGTTGCGGTACAACGTTGCCAAACAACATGTCGATGTCGGCAATATTCATAATAGAAGCTTCCACCAGTTGTGATAACTCCTTATAATAACCAGCCGGATTTTTACGCGGATCGGGTAAGGATTGCTTCACCTGCAAAACTTCCGATCGTTTCCATGGAAGATGTATCCATACCCTTTGAAAATGCGGCAGAACCGGAGGGTTAGCTTGCGGATCTCCAGGCACCCACAGTGGCGGGACTTCTCTCATGGGATACTGACCAGGAACCGCTTTCCAATTCTCAGTGGTATCATCTAATGACACTCGAGAACGTGCTGCGGGTCTAAATGCTAATAAACGTTCCACGGCACGTCGTACATCGTCACCTACAATCATACCATTCGAAAAGTTACTCTGGAGTTCAATTATGTCGGACGGTACATTCTCTACTTCATCATCGTACCATTCCTCCCTCAAAAAGTTACACATTTCCTCAAATACGAATCTCTGCGTAGGCTCATTAAACTGAGAAAATGTCTCAAAGACTATACGTGGAGTGTAATTAGCAGGATGTCTTATCCATTTACGTGCCATGGTTACTAACGTTTCTTTCTCCCTACCACTAGGGATCTGACTCCGTCTCTGAGGAGTTTCAGATGTATCAGACAAAAATAACGGACCAGAAAGAGGTGAATAAAGGGTAGCAACAGAATTAGGAACACGCTTACGAACAGAAGGAGAAAGAAAAACAGGAGCAACAACATTAGAGGTAAAAGAAGACATAGTAGGAACGGACAAGGTAGTCGGAGAAGCAGAAACAACAGTCTGAGAAGGTACAGGTACAGGAGCAGTAGGAACGATAACAGATGGAGGTACAAACGTAGGATTAACAGCGGGCTGGCCCGCAGCCGCTGGAGCAACAAGGGGAACAACAGGGGGTACTACAGGAGGAACTACAGGAGCAGTAGCACCCTGTACATAAGGAGGTGGTGATTTCATCAAGTATGATAGCAAGGAATCCTCCTTCAAATCTTCTTCTTTCTTTTCTGATTTATTCGGTAAAGCTGGGTAACATTTATCTATTTTCATATGATGCAATCTAGTAGCTATTTCCAGGTCTTTTTCTTCTTTGTCTTGTCTACATTCTTTTATAGCTTGCATTATCGGAACAAATTCCTGCTTTTTATCCTTTTTAAGTTGTTTGATTTCTTTCTGTTTGGCCTCTTTACGCCATATTCGAAAGGAATCAAACATAGCTGGCCTAGCTTTCTTTAAAAATAATTTAGCCTCAAGATTATCTAAAATCAAAAGTTCAAAAGTTCCGTGTGGTGGCCATCTAAGGTCACCGTCCTTCTTCGTGTAGCGGATCCAGTAATCATTATAGATTATGGGACCCATACCGTGTCGACTATATAGATCATGTATCGGAGTTCCAACTGGAGGTATCGGACATGAGTCCTCCAACCGGGAGTCCATTGCGCAACATTTGAAAATACGAAACAAACCACTATGGCTAGGCATCGTGCTCACTAACCTAGTATCAAACTTCAAGGATTACCGAAGCAATAACACCTCGTGTAAGTCAAAACCCTCGGTTTTTGGCAATTGCAACTGTCAAATAATACTAAGAACCAATACTAAGAACCACAAATGCAATGGAACCATGCAATACAACAAAGCCGTAAGGCTATTACAAAGCTCGGAGAGCTATTACCACAAAGCCTGAGGAGGCTATTACAAAGCTCAATGAGCTATTACAACAAAAACCTTAAAGGTTAACACCAAAGCTTTCAAAAAGCTAAAAACAATCACTAAGGACTGGGAGCGACCCACAAATACTTAACTCAGAACTTCAATGGCGTCACCAGGAAGGCCCGTCTATCGTCTCGCTTTGTACAAAGATCTACGCCGGGCGTCGAAGACAGGTCGACAGTCAGGGCATCGGTCCGTTGCAGCCGTCAGGAGGCGGGAATCTTCGCAGGGAAAAACTTCGGGCCACTTATTTCGACAACAGGATCGATGAAGCGGGGTGCACCTTCCCTCGGAGATTTCACACGAAGTTCCTCACGAACATCAGGCTTTGGACCGGACCGGTACCGCTGAAGTCGCCCCACGTTGGGCGCCAACTGAAGGAAATTGCACTTTTATCAGTACCAGCGGTGCCAGGGAACAACACCTATAACCTTCATGGGATACCTGTTTCGGCGCACAAACTACAGAGACACGGGACACTTCCTTCGACGTCAAAGATTCAAGGTTTATTACTGCAGGGAACACAGAAGTCACGACAAGTACAACACGTGCAACTTGGGGAGACTGCTTCAAATTGGTTCTGTGGATCGCTCCTTTTATACAGATTTTCCCCATAGGACATCATGATACACAAAGTTTACAACCGGTTCCCATAATTATTCCTCAGAGGGGTCGCTTTGGTCACTTTGAAGCACATAAGGTCCGGAACATGAGTGCGGAAACATTTGGTGGTTCCCAACTGTAAAAACCCATCTTCCCAACATTAGCAAATTCCAACCGGCAGTAAAACAGATCGAAATAGGAACTAAAACAGGTGGAGAGGAAGATGGAAACAGTGGGCGAGTCGAAAAGGGTGTAAAAGGGGAGGTATCGGGAAACACGAGATACAGGCATCAAAGGGACGTGCCTAATGAGATGCACGGCTGAGACAATAAACTGGCACGGCAAGATGAGCCTCGAGCGGGGCCATCTGCCTTACAGTATCATCCCCCTCATCATAAAGAAACTTACAAAGAACATGCGTCTTCCGCAAATATCGTGGGAGTCCCAGGGTCACGAAGCGGACAGTGTCCGTTCGCTGGCTACTTGAGGGCAAGAGACAAAATGGATGCCGTATCTAAGATGGAACCCGTAGGTACAGGTGAATAACCCACATAACTAACGAACAGTTTAAGTTAGCACAGCGAAACTGCGCACACTTACTAAACTCGTCATTTACGGTTCTTAGATACCAGACTCGACCATATGAGTCGAAAACATCACCTAAAATTGTCACGGAACCTCAGGTTTGTGAGTGGGGTCTGCCTTGTGCTGTGGCAATGGCTGGGTTTGAGAGTGGGGTCTGTCTTGTGCTGTGGCAATGGCTGGGTTTGTGAGTGGGGTCTTTCTTGTGCTGTGGCAATGGCTGGGTTTGTGAGTGGGGTCTGCCTTGTGCTGTGGCAATGGCTGGGTTTGAGAGTGGGGTCTGTCTTGTGCTGTGGCAATGGCTGGGTTTGTGAGTGGGGTCTGCCTTGTGCTGTGGCAATGGCTGGGTTTGTGAGTGGGGTCTGCCTTGTGCTGTGGCAATGGCTGGGTTTGAGAGTGGGGTCTGCCTTGTGCTGTGGCAATGGCTGGGTTTGAGAGTGGGGTCTGTCTTGTGCTGTGGCAATGGCTGGGTTTGTGAGTGGGGTCTTTCTTGTGCTGTGGCAATGGCTGGGTTTGTGAGTGGGGTCTGTCTTGTGCTGTGGCAATGGCTGGGTTTGTGAGTGGGGTCTTTCTTGTGCTGTGGCAATGGCTGGGTTTGTGAGTGGGGTCTGTCTTGTGCTGTGGCAATGGCTGGGTTTGTGAGTGGGGTCTTTCTTGTGCTGTGGCAATGGCTGGGTTTGTGAGTGGGGTCTGTCTTGTGCTGTGGCAATGGCTGGGTTTGTGAGTGGGGTCTGTCTTGTGCTACTGTTAATGCTGAGCATTGAGAGTGGAGTCTGGCCTGTGCTGTTGTTTAGTATGGAGTGAGAGTGAGGTCTGTCTTGTGCTGTGGCTGACGCTGGGGATTGAAAGTAGGGTCTGTCTTGTGCTGTGGTTTAGTACGGGGCTGGAATAGGGTCTGTCTTGTGTGCGGTGAGGGCTGGGGATTGAGATTAGGGCTTGTCTTGTTTAGTTGGGGGTTGAGAGTAGGGTCTGTCTTGTGCTGTGGTTTGGGCTGGGGGTTGAGAGCAGGGTCTGTCTAGTGCTGTGTGTTAGTATGGGGTTAGAGTAGGGTCTGTCTTGTGCTGTGGAAGGGGGTTGAGAGTAGGGTATGTGTTGTCCTGTGGGTTTGTATGAAGTTAGAGTAGGGTCTGTCTTGTACTGTGGTTGGGGCTGTGGATTGAGAGTAGAGTCTGTCTTGTGCTGTGGTTGGTGATTGAGAGCAGGGTGTGTCTTGTGCTGTGGTTGGGGGTTTGAGAGTAGGGTATGTCTTGTGCTGTGGCTAGGGCTGGGGATTGAGAGTAGGGTCTGACTTATGCTGTGGTTGGGGCTGTGGATTGATAGTAGGGTCTGTCTTGTGCTGTGGTTGGGGGATTGATCGTAGGGTCTGTCTTGTGCTGTGGTTGGGGGATTGATAGTGGGGTCTGTCTTGTGCTGTGGTTGGGGGATTGGTAGTAGGGTCTGTCTTGTGCTGTGGTTCTGCTGAACTCATCTCAGTGTTATTTCCACACACTGGGACACTTTCAGCAGTCATGTCAACAAAAGAGGGGACAGAGAGGGCTTGATGTAGGTCCAACGTACATGCCCAAACTAAACTCACAAGACAGAAGGGTACGGAGTTTCTTGTAGTGGTGTGTTACGCCACTAAATGTGCACTCTAGGTGGTAAGGAGGTGGGGAGAATCTCCTTTCGGAACTAGGTCCCTCACACACCCAGCAAGCTAGGTGTCATGTGTAGAAGAGTAGGGTCTGCTTCCTATGGTCACCCCCACTTTTTGCTGTGCTTCATTGGTTTTTCGACTTTAGTATGGCTGTGGCCCTGCTATTCAGCACCACAGCCCAGCTGTTCTCTCTCTAAATTGACACCATGTACTTTAGGTACATACCAGATTGGTTACTGGATCACCCTTATGAGTCACTGTTTATGGTACCTTAGGTACCCAGGGATAGGGACCCCAGAGGCCTACCAGGGGCTGCAGCATGTATTGTGCCACCCCTGGGAAGCCTTCCAAACTGACACCACAGGTCTGCACCTGCAGCCTGGGTAAGGTTGTGTAAGCACCCCTTACTTAGATATAGTATACCTATATCTACCTTTACATATAGACACATAGTAAACTATAAGTCACTCCTATGGCAGGCCTTGACAATCCTGAAGGCAGAGTGCTTGGTTTATGTGCGAGGGTGCCCTAGCATGAGCTGAGCCCCTCTGCAGCTTCCAGAAATATCTCCTTATAGCTGTTCTATGATATTGCCATACCATATACTCTTAAGTGCATCATAATCCTCACTGTTAATGCTAACTTTGGTTTGGCTTTATCAAAACATGTCCTGTTTGGTGTCAAACACTTTGGAATACTACCCCCCCCCCCACCACTTCTGGTGGCGGGGGTAGCATTCCACCCTTCGAGAGGGAGAAGACATGTTGGTTACTGCTTTACCCGGTTAAAGTAAGCAGGGCCTCAGCATCACAAAATGGATGCTGCTGCCACAGACACGTGTCTGCCCTTCTGCTGCTGGACGAAACTCCAGCAGGAGAGGCCTGGACAATAGGTTTCCTGTCCAGGGAGGTGCTAGCACCTCCCCAGACAGGCTTTAGTGTATTGGGGCAGAGTGTGTTGCATTCAGTGAATGCTTTTCAGACACTGCCTGGGCCACACAAGGTGCTCCATGCATTTCCCAGTTCAAACCAGTTGCTGGGGCACTCAACCCCAGCTCTGGCGTTAAACTGGACAAAGGGGAAGGGGTGTAACCACCCCTCCCCAGGTTCTCACATAGGTGGGACCTTAGAGTTAGTCCAACCCCTAAACTTGCTATAAGAATAGGAACCCAGTCCCTAGGACTTTAGATTACCCTGGACGAAACTCTGCAACATATATCTTGGACCTTCCACTTGCCATATCGACTGGAAGATGGAAAAAATCTCCCTTGTGGTCAAGGAGTGACCACCCTGTTCAAACAGGCACCAAAAGCATCTTTGCCGGTCTGCATTTTCGAGGCTCCCGCCGGATCCCGAAGAACCTGCGACACAGGACATGGACTTCCAGACATCTCTAAAGCTGACCCAAGATCCCAGCAAAGCTGAGACCCATAGCTGAGAGACGTGGGACCGGAACTCCTGGACATGCTGTATTTTTGCAACTGCACCTACTTCCTGAGGTATGCCAAAGTTGTGCATTGGGGTATTTGAAGCCCCTGCCCGAGCACCTTTTTCACCGAAGTACAGAGGCCAGCACTCCACGAGTGACCCGTGAGTCCCCTTTCTTTACCACAGCTAGAGGCTCCTTTGCGGTTCCTAGTCTGTTGGCTAGTGAGCCCCCACGAAGGCCAATCTTTATTTCTTGAGTTTTCCTGGTTACTCCAGATGTGTTCTGACTTCCCTTCAAAGGAGGAGTCCCCCTGACCTTGCTGTTCTGAACCAAAGCCAATCTTGTCATCTTGCGTGGGGTGCTGTTACCAAGACTTGTTGAGTCCAATCCGGATTCTGATGCTGCAGCACTCGACATCCTTCGTGGGACAGCTCTAATCCTTCTCCTGGTCATTGTCGACACCTCCTGGTCCTCGTGGCTGAAGAGTCAAGCTTCATCTCTTTCACCTGTAAACACCCGACATTGGTTGGCATCTTCCCATCGTCATCTTGGTCACTGGCTAGTGACCCAGACACTGTCCCATCTGCTTTCAGGTTCTTCACTTCTCCGATTCACCCTTGGATCCACCCAGACACTTTTCCTCTGGTCACCTGCAGCATTTCTTCGCAGCTCTCCATTGGAATCAACAACGAAACCCGACACCAAAAGACACCTATGCACCCGGCTTCCGTGGGTGAGGTAACACGAGTGCTTCGGTACCCCCGTGGGTCTTGACTCTCGAAGTGTTCTAGCCTAAAAGGGTTCCATCCTAGTTCACCTCTAAGTGTCCTTAATCTTTTAAATTGTAACTTGTTCGTTCTCCATAGAAAGTCAACGGTGATCAGCGGCTGTGTTTAGACACTGCATGCGTCCCCCGCGGGCCTCTTCCGTCCTAAACTTGGGTGGTTCCTGGTTGCCCCGGCGGTTCTACAGGCCCTAGGCCTGATTTCTATCCCTCACATGGTTCTTATACCACTATTTCGGTATATGGTTTGTGAGGCCCCTAGGGCATAACGTATGTGTAGTATCCTGCTATTCTCAATGTGATGCCTTTCTACCAACAATGGAATGTTCATTGGAGCAGCTGTCAGAATGTTGGTGTTCTGCCTAGGTAGTGACAGTTGGATGGGCTGAGCACCTAGAAGGAAGCTCCTGGTGGGGTCTCCTATTGAGCTTGTACTTGTCATAATCTAACTGCTCAATAAATCTACTTGAGAACTACCTACTAGCGAGGACTCAATTACTACATTATGCTAATTAAATTCTTTGTATTGCACTTTTACCTCTGAACTCATAAAGAGACCAGAGGGGTTGTGTTTAGAATAAATACTTATGTATTTGATATATACCTCGTGTGGTGTGCTTTGATTTGATCATTCAAGAGATTATAATTGGTAAAACAACTTGCTTAACTCGCCTCTAAGTCTTAGCCTGAAGGCTGCTCTCCACAGCTACCACTAGGATAGATGTCTATAAAGGTTGACTTTAAACCTACCATCAATAAGGGTCGTTTGGACTGGTGCAAAGTGCCCACTAGAATAGTGGACAGCATATGCCAGGTCAACTTCATGCTTCATCATTTGGGTCTGCTCCTCGTCGATGGGCACCCATAAAGGGGCTCGTTATCGATGATCTTTTGTTCCTCGCCGTATTGGTGCCCTGGAGAATGGCAGCCAACCTAGAGTACAAACAAGAATTTATAAAAAGATGATCAAGGTTAGGGGAGAAAGCGATATCCCCTATTGGGTTCAGTTGTTGTGTTTAATGTGACACGATCATATTCCAAAGCTTTCCAATAAAAACAAAAAGAGCCCTTGTAGGGGCCAGTCCCGTTCCATACGCGCTTCCAAACATATCCCCTGTGTATACATATTTAAAACGTGGTGATATGGACCGTAGAGGTGAAAGGTAGTAGGCTCACCGTAATGAGGTTTCCAGTACTGCCACGTCAGTTGGTAGTGGAGTAGAGGACACTCAATGTTGTGTCTCAATCTATGAAAACATGTAAGAGGCCAGATCAATTCATTGGCTATATACATCTATGGATCGTAGCTCACTTAATGGCACTCGTGCAAAGCTCGATAGAAGCAGAAGGTCAAGGTAAGGGCAGTCGGGAACACACTAGTTATTCCAAACCATTATTCGCCAGCGAGTTTAGTGGAGCCCACGGCAGGCCGGTGTGTCTGGTGGGGGTGCAGCGCGCAGTGTCAGTAACTGAACGGGTCGAGGTGGCGTGTCAGTGGAACTGGAAGGCGTGGGAACCCCCCCAGAGACCCGGCCGTGTGAAATAATGCACATGGCCCTGTTCAGGATTGAACAAAGGTGGGTGTTCCGTCTTGATTCAGCTAATGGTGGCCTAAATGATGACATACCTTGGAGTGCCATTCATTAGCCAATACATGCTTACTACACTGCTTGTTAACCTATACATGCTGAAATTCCTTTACATGTAACCTGTATAGTGTGAAACCCCCTCTACATACTGCCGGTATTTGATGAGTTATCTTACATCCAGTGATCTTGATAAAGTTTGGGGTTCTCGTAGACTACATACTCCAAGATGGCCGCTATGATTCTGGTCACAATGACGTCACGCCCTTCACCATCTTGTGAGCCCCTTGGGTATAAGCCTTAATGTCCACGGTTAGGCACAATAACACAGTGTTTTTAAACACGCCCCACCGGCACCACGGGTTTCATTGGTATTAAAGGTTTGTGGCCGTTGCACACTATCTGATTGTTTATACCAATATATCCCCCGTCTTGACAACACACCATAAGATGGCCGCCAAGGTTTTTTCCTCAATGACATCAAGCTTTATCCAGTGCGCGAGTCCAGAGTATAATACAGCCCTTACACTTCCATATACTTAAGTGACATTACGCCTCCACCACCGCATGAATTTTCAATGCCTTTGTGGAATTATGCAGGCTTTACATGCTATTGATTAGTGTATACTTGCAAATATCCTACTTACAAAATAACACATCTTAAGATGGCCGCCACGGTCAGGTATACAGTGAAGTCATGCCTCTACTATCGCATGACTTCGTGGTTTCGCAGCTGAGGCCGATCTGCCTCTTTCACGATCAGCACGGCAGGTATTTATACTGATTCCCGCAGCGACAGGGTACCTTCTGGGCGGCAGCGGACTGGGTAGGTCGGAGATGCATCTCTGAACGGGAGCTGGTGAGTATGCGCTACCTATGGGGTGACTCTTTTTGACACCGGCGGATACCTCGAGGTAAAAAGGGTGCAGAGTACCGGCGTGGGTCGTATCGAACCTATATGCTCTAGGCTGTAACCGTTAGCTATGTGGTACCAGCGCTACACGCGGTCGGGTCTCTGAGGGGGTTCCCACGCCTTCCAGTTCCACTGACACGCCACCTCGAGCCTCAAGTTACTGACACTGCGCGCTGCACCCCCACCAGACACACCGGCCAGCTGTGGGCTCCACTAAACGCGCTGGCGAATAATGGTTTAGAATAACTAGTGTGTTCCCGACTGTCCTTACCTAGACCTTCTGCTTCTATCGAGCTTTGCACTAGTGCCATTAAGTGAGCTACGATCCATAGATGTATACAGCCAATGAATTGATCTGGCCTCTTACATGTTTTCATAGATTGAGACACAACATTGAGTGTCCTCTACTCCGCTGCCAACTGATGTGGCAGTACTGGAAACCTCATTAACCCCTCCCATGCTTGTGACGGAACCGTTCCGTCACGAGACTCGGGTGGGCTGTGCTGGTGACGGAACGGTTCCGTCACGGCCCGCTCGCCGCGCCTGCGCGGCGCGAATTCCGCGCCTGCGCTGACGTTCTGAAGAGCGGGCGGGGCCGTGACGGAACCGTTCCGTCACAAGCACAGCTCACCCGAGGGCCGTGATGGAGCGGTTCCGTCACCAGTACGGGAGCGCCGCGCTGCCCCGCCTCCCACTTAGCGCTGCGGCAGAATAGCCGCCACAGCGAAGGGGTTAAGGTGAGCCTACTACCTTTCACCTCTACGGTCCATATCACCACTTTTTAAATATGTATACACAGGGGAGTTGTTTGGAAGCGCGCATGGAACGGGACTGTCCCCTACAAGAGCTCTGTTTGTTTTTATTGGAAAGCTGTGGAATATGATTGTGTCACATTAAACACAACAACTGAACCCAATAGGGGATATCGCTTTCTCCCCTAACCTTGATCATGTTTTTCTAAGTTCTTGTTTGTACTCTAGGTTGGCTGCCATTCTCCAGGGTAATCACCCTCAGGTAGAACAGTCGGTAGGTAGCTTTGCACCATACCTTTCATTGTAATTAGTTTGCATTTTTCACAAGGTCCTGAGGAATCGCCACCTGATCACTTTTGTGACTTATTGAGGCTAGAAACAAGTTGACCATCTGGGGGTTGAGCGAAATTTTTGTCACCTTATAACAAAATAGTCGCCCCCCCTCCTTTTAACCAGGGTGGGACCATAACAGAATAAAGATCATCACAAAGGGTTCCCATACCTGTTTTACCTTCATGTCCTCCAGCTACACATACTAGGCCCCTCACACCCACGGCACCGATGCGGCGAGGAACAAAAGATCTCCGATAAAGAGCCCCTTCGCGGATGCCCGTCGAGCATTGCAGCGCCAGCCCGACGAGGAGCGAGCCCATATGATGAAGCAGGACACCGAGCTTGCTGGGTGTGTGAGGGTCCTAGTTCCGAAAGGAGGTTCACCTACAGTGCACACTTTCAGCAGCGCCTGCACTTTGTTATCTGCTTTTGATCTGCTACAACCTGCAGGCGGGGAGGGGCTTTCTTATTTCAGACTCCTGCTGGGATACTCAGCCCTAACACCGGCAGAGTCTGAGGGGTCATCCGGCCTCCTTCTGTTGGAGTCTCCTGGCTGGGAGCAGTCTGGACCCTCACACCAGCAGAGGGGAAACAAAGGCTGCACCAGCAGAGGGGAAACAAAGGCTCACACCAGCAGAGGGGAAACAAAGGCTCACACCAGCAGAGGGGAAACAAAGGCTGCACCAGCAGAGGGGAAACAAAGGCTCACACCAGCAGAGGGGAAACAAAGGCTCACACCAGCAGAGGGGAAACAAAGGCTCCCACCAGCAGAGGGGAAACAAAGGCTGCACCAGCAGAGGGGAAACAAAGGCTGCACCTTGTTAGCACTTCACACATGCTTAGGAGAGGCAGCTTTGCACTTTGTTCTGTCCCTGTTTAGGAGATAAACATGCCCTGTAAGAATGTCAGACGTGTTGGTCTTTCCCAGTATTTACAACAAAACAAACTGCATTTATACAGCGCTCACTGCCCCTAGGAGGCCTTGAAATAATTTAAATATCACTATTTTTATTTTAAAGCACTATGGCTAAAGAAAGCTTGGCGCTGACAAAAGGCAACATTGGTTTATGTGTAGCTTATAAAAGTCTGAATCTTCTGCCTGAGTCAGGAGGGTTTCCCTAAATACTCGAAATGTGCTTAAATGTACTCATGAGAGACCTGCTAAACATATATGTGGGGCTTAAGATCTGATGTCACTTCTGGTGATCCACTTCCTGTGAAGTCCTGGCTTGTGATGCTACTTTCTATGATGTCACTTCCTGTGATCCACTTCCTGTAAAGTCTTGGCTTGTGATGCCACTTTCTATGATGTCACTTCTTGTGATGTCACTTCCTGCGAAGTCCTGGCTTGTGTTGCCACTTTCTATGATGTCACTTCTGGTGATGCCACTTCCTGTAAAGTCTTGGCTTGTGATGCCACTTTCTATGATGTCACTTCCTGTGAGCCACTTCCTGTGAGGTCTTGGCTTCTGATGCCACTTTCTATGATGTCATTTCCTGTGATGCCATGTATGATGTTGTGCGCTGTGATGTCACGTGCCGTGATGTCGTGTGCCGTGATGTCACTTGCATACTGCCTAGCTAGGTTAGTCCCCCCACTTCTTTTTGTGGGACTTGTGCCCTGCAGGTAAGGCGCTGCTTATGCAAAGCGCTCCACCGCCTTCGGGTCATGCTGGCGCTACATAAGGGCACATACATGAGTGGCGACGGCGGGGTGGGGGGGGGAGGACCGGGAATGACCCCCCTGTAATATAAGTGGGCGGCCTCAAGGTGTGATCTTGGGCATGAACTCCTCCCGACCCTGGCAGGCGCAAGAGCGCGAGAGCCCTGCCCCAGAACAGAGAGCATCATGGGAGAGCAGACTCTGGGCGCGGGGGTGGGGGCAGATATCAATGTCTCCTTCCTGTGTTATTCTTCAGGGTGACCTCGGCCGCGGGGGTGTTGGGGGGGGGTAGGTTTTGAGTGGTTTGGAGCTGATCCTCGAGGCGTGGGGGAGGGGGGGGAGGGTTAGGACCCTACACTCAGGGAGGGGGGGAGGTAAGGGGGGTGCACCGGATCCTCCATTTCCTGTAACCGATGCTGCTTCACAACCAGGAATCCCCCCTCCCTTCTCTCCCCTTGAAGTGTCCTTCTACTCACTCCCTGTCCCCCCTCCGCATCAGCAAAGGAGAGTAAACCTGCCCCCCCTTCTTTTCTCTCTCGTGCTGGGGAGGGGGGGTTGAGGCCGGAGCCTGAAAGGGGGGGGGGGCAGGTGTGGAATAGGTGGAGGTGGAAGGCCGCGCGGGGAGGGGCGTGGAGGGGGGCAGGGGGGCCCACCTGCCAACCTGAAAATAAATTCCCCTTGTGGAAAGGGGCGTGGCCATGTAGGGCTGGGGCTTCGTGCTAAGAAATACCTTTGAGGCCTGTCTGTCCCAGTGCCCAACCCCCCTCGACCTCCTTCCACTCCAGTAAAACAACAAGCATTGGCAAAGCCAATAGACCTCAGTGGGTAATGCCGGAGCAAATGGCCTTGTCGATGTGAATGTCTTTGTAGTATGGACTGCTTTTGTTTGCACTTGCCAATGATTGTTTGCTTTGCTCTATCTCATGTTTTCTTTTAAAATATTCTGTTGTTCTTTTGGTTCTCTTTGGACCCCTGACTTGCCGGGTGGCAGTCTGCCTCATTCTCACAGGAGTCTGGCTGTTGCCTGCTGCTCTGGAGCTGGATAGCCATTTGGTTGCTCCTGGGGCTATTTCTAAAATAAATACTTAAATTTTTTTTTTTTGTTTGTTTTTTGCAGAGTTTTATATAGCGCGTACTAGACCCGAACCGAATCGGGTATCAGAGCGCTTTACATCGCACCAGTTACGTTACATGAGGACTGACACACATTCATTTTTAGGCACGGGGAGATTAAGTGATTTGCCCAGAATCACAGGAGGTTTTGGCGTCGTTACCGAGACTCGAACCCAGATCCCCAGGTCCGAGGTCGAGCGCCCTAGCCGTTAGGCCGTTAGTTAGATACTAACCGTGGGCGGAGAACTCAGCTCCGCTGTGGAGTGTGCGGAGATTTGCCAACTCTGTGTTCCGATATTTGGCCAGCAGTCAAGGTGTCAACCAACCACCACCATTCTTGCAAAAAACTGGGAAACCTGACATTAAATGCATGAAGTGGCTTCGCATGTTCAAGGAACATGGCTTTGTTGTTGAACCACTTGGGTGTAGCAGGTCAGAGGGTTTTTGGTAACCTTCCTCGCTTTCCTGCGCTGTTGTCTGCGGATCCTCCTTGGAACGTTTACCTGGAAGCAAAGGAGGAGATGAGTTAGCAATGCTCAGATGCATCTAGCGATCTGTTAGAAAGATTTAATTTTGCAATGTGTAAGCGGTCTCGTGATGAGTCTGTCGAAGTCTAGGTTGCTACGTTAAGGGTGCTGGCTGAAAAATGTGAGTTTGGTGCAAATGTTGACACATACATTCGGGACCAGTTTGTAGTTTTATTGCTTCTCAAAAAAACATACAAGCGCGATTGCTGACTTGTCATAATCCCACATTAGTGGAGACTATCAATGTTGCCAAAAGTATTGAAAGATCGATAGTTACTTCGAAGGTACTTTCGAATCATGCCACCAAAGCTCAACTGTCAGTTACTTCTGTGAGTGACGAGGATGTCATTTGTGCGGTCAGTGGCAAGCAGTTTAATGATAAGTAATATAAAAAAGACCAGCCAGGACACGGACAATTGGTTTGTTTCCATTGTGGTTCAAAGAATCACATAGGTAATAATTTGTCTTGTCCTGCGATCAGTAGGAAGTGTAATTGCTGTCGCAAGATGGGCCATTTTCAAAAGATAGGTAAGGGGGTCGGCTGGGTTTGGCAACAACTTTAGTAAGGTTAAAATAAGTAATGTGAGTGTGGATGATCACGAGTGTGAGAGGCGGGACTGTAGCAAAAAATGTTCTAATGTGTTGTTGACTGTGGACATACCTGATAGTTCTTGTGGCAATCCAGGGAAGAAAATCAAAGGGCCGATTGTTAACGCAATTACAATCCTAAAGGATTGTACATTTTATAATTCGTGGCCAACAGAAACAGTCATATCTACTCCTGATATCAATCCCAAAGCATTTGGGGAACAAGATATAGACCTGCTGGGATTCTTCTGGTCTGCTGTGTATGGTTTGGGAAGGTCCATTAGTACAAAGGTCTACGTGGCTGTGAACAGTAGAGATATAGAGGGTAGGAAACATCCTAAAAGTTGGGCATTGTTTTATGTCCAGGGTAAGACCCTCCCATTGTATTGGGAGCACCTTATACTGATCTTTTATCACTAGATATGGAGGATGATTTTGTGAATAGCATGGTTGCGTCCTACCTTGGAGTTTTTAAGAATGTTGTGGGGATGGTACTGGGTTTTGAGCATTGCATAAAGCTCAAGAAAAATGCTTTGCCTGTTGCGCACAGGTCAGGCCTGTGCTGCTCAGACTAAGGGAGGACCTGAAACTACTTTTAGAAAAACTGAAGACTGAAGGGATCATTGCACCCATTGATGTTTCAGAATGGGTTTCTCCAGTCCTATTGACTACGAAAAAGAGTGATGATCTCCAGTTATGTGTGGATTTGAGGTCCCTCAACCAAAACATCCTGGTTAATTGTCATCCTCTCTCACATATTCAGGAAATGATTGCCAACATTGGTAGCTCAAAGTATTTTTCAACAATTGATTTGCACTCTGCGTATCACCAGATCAAAGCCTCAGAGGAATCAGTCACTCACTACATTTGTGACTCTACTTGGTGCCATTTGGACTTGCATCCATGGCAAGTGGTTTTCAAAAGTTAATGGATGGGCTGGTCAGTGATATGCCGCATGTGCGGGCCTTTCAGGATGATATCTTGATTTTTATCGAAAGCAGAGACAAGCACATTCAGGTATTACACAAGGTTCTGAAAGTATTGCAAACCACAGGAATGACTGGGAAACCGAGTAGATGCAATCATCTAGTAAGAGAAGTTGACTACTTGGGGCACCTCATTTCTGAGAAAGGAATTACAACTACATTTTGTAATGTTGAAGCCAGAAGGAATGTCCCACCTCCTTCTGACAAGGATGCTCTACATTCATTTCTTTGTCTCGGTGAGCATTACACCAGATTGCCAGATTTGTGCCGGGGTATAATCTGATGGTCCAACCTATGCAAAGAACATACCCCAGAACCCCCGGTCGCGGCACAAGTACACCGACATAAGCTCAAAACACACTTTTTTTCCGAAAAAGCACTGACACGTGGCAAAGTCCCTGGACCTCCGTTTGTGACTCCGTAAAATAAAATACAAGCAAATAGATAGAGGTTTGCTGCCGTGCTTCAATGACACAGAATATCACAGAGGATTAGAAACCATTCTCTGACAGTTACAGACCCCTGATCTCATCCCTTTTGATGGCTCCATGTATTTGAAAAATAAAGAGCACTTGTACCGCTTTTTAAGCTTGTGCCCCAAGAAAATCTACAAATATCGGCTCCGCTAATAAAACTACGCCCAGACCGCTCAGATTATAGAACATTGGTTCATGCCCTCAAACTTTTAACAGCATTCAGTATATTGTTTTATGTATGTATGTCCCTGGCCCTGAGGAAGGTGACACTCACCGAAACGTACGTCGGCCCAACATCTACAGTCTAGGACACGAACTGGTGAATTCCATCCTAACTAGTTAAACTGTATTGTCTAGATCACCATACGTATCCCAATAAGCACACCTTAGAGTCACCACCTGTATTAGACTTGTGTTTTGTGAAAATTCTGCTTTTGTATTTATGTTGTAAAGTATGTTTTCCCTTCTTTTATAAAAAAAGAGTATGACTGGTACGAAAGTGTGTATGCTTGATTAGCAGGATCAACTGCTATTAATTACTAAAAGAGGGCACTTTTTTGATGCAACATGGACAATGCTATGTATATTTGTACAAATGTCTCATAAAAAAAATTCTTAGAAAAAATGACAAAAATATTTAAATAAACATATATGTTTGAGAAATAATGTAAAAGTTCTTTTCTTTCTGGCATCTCTAATACAAACTGTTTGGATTTATTCAATGCAAAAAGAAATATAGGTCCTTTCTGAGGTTTGTTGTTCTTGCCAACCTTTGCGATGCCTACTTAAGAAAGGGGAGAAGTTTGACTGGAATAACTCGGTTAATGTCGTTTTTGAAAGGGTGAAATTGTTGGTAGTCAATGCTCTCACTTTGCAACCATTTGTCTCCAATGGTAAATCTTTTATGACGACGGTTGCCAATCTTAAGGGGCTTGAAGCTATTTTTGGACAGTGATTTGAGGGGCATGAGAACATCATTGTGTTTGCCTCTAGAGCTTTGTCTGGCGCTGAAAGCAATTACAGTACTATAGAAAGCGAAGCGTTGGGAATCGTTTGGGCTGTGAAAAAAATTCAAGACATATATTTGGGGCAAATCATGTGAAATATTTAGTGATCATAAAACCCTAGAAGTCTTATTGGCTGGACATGGTTTGGGCAAGGACTCTGCACGCTTGGTACGATTGCTGTCCAAAGTACGAAGGTTTGATGTATTGGTTAAATACATTCAAGGCAGAAAGAATATTCGGACAAACTGCTCATCATGTCTTCCTCTCTCTTATGATGGTGATTGTGCTGACGATTTCTACAAGGATTGCGTTGTTGGTCTTGTTGATGCTGTGTCTGGTTGCAACGGAAGTGTCGCTCAGTGTGTTGTCTCGGACAAACATCGGAAGTTGAGTAGGAAGCCGCTGTTTCCAGTTCCATCTCCTGAAATGGCATGGGAGAAGATTGCTTTAGATTTCTCTGGACCTTTCAATCTACTTTCCTCTACAAAAGGCATCTGTTACTAGCCATTGACTATTTTTCGAAGTGGGTACATTACTCATTTGTAGAAGCGGCCAACTCCACCATGGGGATTACTTTTCTCGAGAATATTTTTAAGATTGAAGGCACACCTTGCTGCAAATTTACAGCCAATGATTTGTCCTTTGTCTCTAGACAGATGACAAGTTTTGTGGAAAGGTTTGAGATCAAGCAATGCCAAGTTGCTTTGTACAACCCATTCTTAGTCGGAAGTGTCAACCGAATTTTAAAAGAGGGGATCCAGACTGCCATCGCGGCCAATATTGACATCACTGACTTTTTGCAGGAAAAAGTTTGGGCAGATCTCACTTCTTATTCCACCACGGGCGTCACTCCATTCAAAGCACTCAGGGGCAGAGAAGCCAGGTCGAAGCTTATGCCAAAGTGCTTTTCGAACTTGGCAGCGTGGTCAGATCTAGCTAAAAGAAGAGGTGCGGGTGAAGAGGAACAACGCGTTAGAGACAGGGTGGTTGCCAAAAAACTCAGAAAAATCAGTATGAGGGCACGTCAGGAGTCAAAACAGCATTTAGCAGTCAATGCCTGGGTTATTATCACAAACCTATATAGAGTTTCCAAAGGGTAATCCAAGTTTTCTCTACCAGAAGGAGTGATTAGGGTTAGTAAACCTTCTGTTTCATCGGAAGGGAGAGGTTGGTGGAACAAAGATCACGTTGCCAGGTTGACAGAGAGTCAAGTGGACATTTTGTAAATGTAAATGTTTTTGTACTTGTATAGCGCACAGCTACCCACAGTGGGTTTCCCGGCGCTTGTACGAATACCGCTGTGGAACCCTTCCTGGCTTTCCCTGTGAAGTGTCCACTCCTGGGCACCCCCAAGGTGGAGGCCAGGCATCCCAGCGCTGCTGGGGCCGTTGTGGAGATTAAGCACGCTATTGCCCAGAGTTGCAGAGTGGGACTCCATGATCAGAACAGGCACTGAGGCGAGAATATCCGGTCAGGGGAATTAATGAGCGCGAGACCCGCCGAGGCGGGAATCGAACCCTGGTCCCTGGCCAGACCTCTGCATCAGGGTCTGCCGCTCTAACCACTGAGCCACACTTCTCCAAGCGCACATATGCGAACGGAGGGGATGGAAGTGACTCAGATCTGGCTATGATGTGGATTGTGGGGTCCTGTTGCCTCCTGTTGCTCGCGATCATGGTTCAACCGGAGTTACTGATCTGAGTGTTTCTTCACCTGATGTTGAATTTGTGGCTCAGAGTTTGATGTAAGAGTTATGAGTGAGCCCAGGAGTCACCCATGACGGGTTCTGAGCAGGTCCTGTGAGGAGGGTTTATCTTCTGGCAGCCAGCGTGCCATTAAGCCACCTACTAGGTTCCATGATTATATTCTCAGGTGATTTCTTTTTGCAGTGGAAGGGGGGTGATGTAGCATGGGCTGCTTTTGTTTGCAAATGCCAATGATTGTTTGCTTTGCTCTATCTCATGTTGTCTTTTAAAATGTCCTATTCTTCCTCTGGTTCTCTTTGGAGCCCTGGCTTGCCGGGTGACGGTCCAGCTCGTTCTGGGGGGGTCTGGCCGTTGCCTGCTGCTCTGGAGCCGGATAGCCGCTCGGTTGGTCGAGGGTCCATTTCTAAAGTTTGAATCCACCTTGCAAGACTCTTTCTTATTTGTGGAAACCCCTACACTACAGTCGTGTCTGCTGCTCAGCAGGGCTGAAAGTCACTGAAAGCCCAGAATCCCAGGATGCTGAGCTGACCCAATCTCTTTGGGCCCGATTCACAGAATCAATTTATACTCAATCCTAAACTTACTACTATTTTGGTATTCACAGAATGAACTTACTACTTTTGGTATTCACAGAAGTTAGGATTTTGTCTTAAGTCTGTCTTAAGTTTCTCTTAAGTCTGTCTTAAGTCTGTCTTAAGTCTGTCTGAAGTTTGTCTTAAGTTTGTCTTAAGACAAACTTAAGACAAAATGTTAACTTCTGTGAATACCAAAAGTAGTAGTAAGTTTAGGATTGAGTCTTAAATTCATTCTGTGAATCGGGCCCACTGCCCCCATGTTGAGTTTATTGTCCTGCCACTCCTAACACATCAAAGCGCTATGACGTGGCCGAATCATGAACTCAGCATCACTTTCTTGTTACTATGGTGATAGTCTGAGATGCTGGGGGGCTCTCGCCTCTTAGAAGCATCTGAAACAGATTAAGATGTGGATTTTATGGTCAGGAACTGAGCCATCTCCTTTGCTGGGGCCCCTGGGGCCCCTGGCTATGGTGGAGGAGGCGCAGGCGGGGCTGGGGAAGAGAGAGGAGGGTATCTGGAGAGAGAAAAGAGTAGGGCAGAGGGGAGGAAGAGAGAAGGGCTGAGGGAGAGAGAGCAAGGCTAGAGAGGGCAGCAAAAAAGCAAGGATGAAAGAGAGGGAAGGCTGAGGGAGAAAGAAGCCATGGAGGGCTGAGGAGAGGGGCTGAAAGGAAAGGGTACAGGACAGTGAAGCAAGGAGAGCTGGAGAGCACGAAAGAGGAGGGAAACATAAACCTAAGACCTGCAGGTTGGGCATGACCCACTGTGCTGGGTCTCTGGCGCAGGCGCATGTACCCACTGTCCTAGACACATGTACCCACTGTGCTAGATACATGTACCCATTATGCTGGGTCTCTGGCACAGGCGCGTGTTCCCACTGTGCTGTCTTAGCAGCTGACTTATTCCAGGTGGTTGTTGTTTTTATCTGACTCTGTCCCTCTGTCTCTCTGTCTCTCTTCAGCTTGTGGCCGTTGGCCAGTTCCGGGTGGTGAAGGAGCCGAAGGGATTCATTAAGCTGCTGCAGTGGGTAAGTAAACTTGGTCAACTGCTGGTTCCAAGCAAGTGATGTGTACCTTGGGGCCGGGCAGTGACGTCAGTGATCACCCACAGATAAATATCACCTGTATGAGACATTTTAGAAAAATGATTTTGAGAACATGTGGTATATAGGGATGCTATTTTTAACTTCTCCCTGATGCAGTCTTACAGAAACGTAATATTTGACCGAAACACGTTGATAAATAGTTGATGTTTACAAAAAAGAGTGATAGATGAATTGGTTGAACAAATCACAGCAAGTGGTTCATTGCTTGGGCCACATCCCACTCCAATGTTATTTTGCACCCCTTGCCACCCCAGTTTGGACCCAGTCATAAACAAATCAGCCTTGAACCTGTCAGCATATCACCAGGTGCCAGTGGTAGCACCGGACTAGGATGCACTCCTCAGTCATTACTAGGCCTGGGCGGTAAATTCCATTCCACATGCGGAATTTGCAGTATTAGGGTAATTTCGCGGTCCCCGGAGAACGCAGAATTGCCAAAAATTCCTCGATTCACGGTTTTGCGGAATTTTTTGCTCGTTTGCGCTTTCAAAATGCGTGTTTGCAAGATATTTCCCTGCGAGCACGCAAACAGAATTCGCGAACAGGAAAAAAGCACCACTAACGGACGGAACAAGCAATTCCGCGTATTCACGAAACTCTGAGCGCAGAGATTTTTTACCGTTTTGCGGAGCTTTGCATAGCGCAACTACTCAAATTCTGCCCACCCCGATTACCAGGGGCAGAGAGTGATTTAAGCATCCCTCTATAGCTTGTTAGCACACTTAAGGTGAATAGTTGATGTCATCACGCTGGTGAATCTTTACTTGTGCACTGGTTGGCCCTGTCAAGGACCCGTAGTTTCACCGCAGGACCGACCAGCGTCACTGCAAGCTGCTGCGTGACGTCACTAGTCTCTGTCCTAGATTCACAGCTCGTGTTTCATGTCCTCGTCCTCCCCATCTCGTCTTCATTCGTGATTCTGGTTCCCTGTCCTGTTGCCATGGTGATGGCTGAAGTGACACACATAATGCAGAGCAAGGCCCCCCCATGGAGGGTGACGCAGACACAGGTCACACCTGGACACCCCTCTCAAGGCCCCCAATGGAGGGCGACGCAGACACAGGGCACACCTGGACACCCCTCTCAAGGCCCCCAATGGAGGGCGACGCAGACACAGGGCACACCTGTACATCCCCCTCAAGGCCCCCCATGGAGGGTGACGCAGACACAGGGCACACCTGTACATCCCCCTCAAGGCCCCCCATGGAGGGTGACGCAGACACAGGGCACACCTGGACACCCCCCTCAAGGCCCCCCATGGGGAGTGACGCAGACAGGCACAGGGCACACCTGTACACCCCCCTCAAGGCCCCCCATGGAGAGTGACGCAGACACAGGGCACACCTGGACACCCCCCTCAAGGCCCCCCATGGAGGGTGACGCAGACACAGGGCACACCTGGACACCCCTCTCAAGGCCCCCCATGGAGGGTGACGCAGACACAGGGCACACCTGGACACCCCTCTCAAGGCCCCCCATGGAGGGTGACGCAGACACAGGGCACACCTGGACACCCCTCTCAAGGCCCCCCATGGAGGGTGACGCAGACACAGGGCACACCTGGACACCCCCCTCAAGGCCCCCCATGGAGAGTGACGCAGACACAGGGCACACCTGGACACCCCTCTCAAGGCCCCCCATGGAGGGTGACGCAGACACAGGGCACACCTGTACACCCCTCTCAAGGCCCCCCATGAGGAGTGACGCAGACACAGGGCACACCTGTACACCCCTCTCAAGGCCCCCCATGGAGGGTGACGCAGGCAGACACAGGACACACCTGTACACCCCCCTCAAGGCCCACCATGGAGGGTGACGCAGACACAGGGCACACCTGTACACCCCTCTCAAGGCCCCCCATGGAGGGTGACGCAGGCAGACACAGGGCACACCTGGACACCCCCCTCAAGGCCCCCCATGGAGGGTGACGCAGACACAGGGCACACCTGGACACCCCCCTCAAGGCCCCCCATGGAGGGTGACGCAGACACAGGGCACACCTGTACACCCCCCTCAAGGCCCCCCATGGAGGGTGACGCAGACACAGGGCACACCTGTACACCCCCCTCAAGGCCCCCCATGAGGAGTGACGCAGACACAGGGCACACCTGTACACCCCTCTCAAGGCCCCCCATGGAGGGTGACGCAGGCAGACACAGGGCACACCTGGACACCCCCCTCAAGGCCCCCCATGGAGGGTGACGCAGACACAGGGCACACCTGTACACCCCCCTCAAGGCCCCCCATGAGGAGTGACGCAGACACAGGGCACACCTGTACACCCCCCTCAAGGCCCCCCATGGAGGGTGACGCAGACACAGGGCACACCTGGACACCCCCCTCAAGGCCCCCCATGGAGGGTGACGCAGACACAGGACACACCTGGACACCCCCCTCAAGGCCCCCCATGGAGGGTGACGCAGACACAGGACACACCTGGACACCCCCCTCAAGGCCCCCCATGGAGGGTGACGCAGACACAGGGCACACCTGGACACCCCCCTCAAGGCCCCCCATGGAGGGTGACGCAGACACAGGACACACCTGTACACCCCTCTCAAGGCCCCCATGGAGGGTGACGCAGACACAGGGCACACCTGGACACCCCCCTCAAGGCCCCCCATGGAGGGTGACGCAGACACAGGACACACCTGTACACCCCTCTCAAGGCCCCCATGGAGGGTGACGCAGACACAGGGCACACCTGTACACCCCTCTCAAGGCCCCCATGGAGGGTGACGCAGACACAGGGCACACCTGGACACCCCCCTCAAGGCCCCCCATGGAGGGTGACACAGACACAGGGCACACCTGGACACCCCCCTCAAGACCCCCCATGGAGGGTGACGCAGACACAGGGCACACCTGGACACCCCCCTCAAGGCCCCCCATGGAGGGTGACGCAGACACAGGGCACACCTGTACACCCCCCTCAAGGCCCCCCATGGAGGGTGACACAGACACAGGGCACACCTGGACACCCCCCTCAAGACCCCCCATGGAGGGTGACGCAGACACAGGGCACACCTGGACACCCCCCTCAAGGCCCCCCATGGAGAGTGACGCAGACACAGGGCACACCTGGACACCCCCCTCAAGGCCCCCCATGGAGAGTGACGCAGACACAGGGCACACCTGGACACCCCTCTCAAGGCCCCCCATGGAGGGTGACGCAGGCAGACACAGGGCACACCTGGACACCCCTCTCAAGCCCCCCATGGAGGGTGACGCAGACACAGGGCACACCTGTACACCCCCCTCAAGGCCCCCCATGGAGTGTGACGCAGGCAGACACAGGGCACACCTGGACACCCCTCTCAAGCCCCCCCATGGAGGGTGACGCAGACACAGGGCACACCTGGACACCCCCCTCAAGGCCCCCCATGGAGGGTGACGCAGACACAGGGCACACCTGTACACCCCCCTCAAGGCCCCCCATGGAGGGTGACGCAGACACAGGGCACACCTGTACACCCCCCTCAAGCCCCCATGGAGGGTGACGCAGACACAGGGCACACCTGTACACCCCCCCTCAAGGCCCCCCATGGAGAGTGACGCAGACACAGGGCACACCTGTACACCCCCCTCAAGGCCCCCCATGGAGGGTGACGCAGACACAGGTCACACCTGTACACCCCCCTCAAGGCCCCCCATGGAGGGTGACGCAGACACAGGGCACACCTGAACACCCCCCTCAAGGCCCCCCATGGAGAGTGACGCAGACACAGGGCACACCTGGACACCCCCCTCAAGGCCCCCCGTGGAGGGTGACGCAGACACAGGACACACCTGTACACCCCCCTCAAGGCCCCCCATGGAGGGTGACGCAGACACAGGGCACACCTGAACACCCCCCTCAAGGCCCCCCATGGAGAGTGACGCAGACACAGGGCACACCTGGACACCCCCCTCAAGGCCCCCCGTGGAGGTTGACGCAGACACAGGACACACCTGTACACCCCTCTCAAGGCCCCCATGGAGGGTGACGCAGACACAGGGCAGACCTGGACACCCCTCTCAAGGCCCCCATGGAGGGTGATGCAGACACAGGGCACACCTGGACACCCCCCTCAAGCCCCCATGGAGGGTGACGCAGACACAGGGCACACCTGTACACCCCCCCTCAAGGCCCCCCATGGAGAGTGACGCAGACACAGGGCACACCTGGACACCCCTCTCAAGGCCCCCATGGAGGGTGACGCAGACACAGGGCACACCTGGACACCCCCCTCAAGGCCCCCCGTGGAGGGTGACACAGACAGACACAGGGCACACCTGGACACCCCCCTCAAGGCCCCCCGTGGAGGGTGACGCAGACACAGGACACACCTGTACACCCCCCTCAAGCCCCCCATGGAGGGTGACGCAGACACAGGGCACACCTGGACACCCCTCTCAAGGCCCCCATGGAGGGTGATGCAGACACAGGGCACACCTGGACACCCCCCTCAAGGCCCCCCGTGGAGGGTGACGCAGGCAGACACAGGGCACACCTGGACACCCCTCTCAAGCCCCCCCATGGAGGGTGACGCAGACACAGGGCACACCTGGACACCCCCCTCAAGGCCCCCCATGAGGGTGACGCAGGCAGACACAGGGCACACCTGTACACCCCCCTCAAGGCCCCCCATGGAGGGTGACGCAGACACAGGGCACACCTGGACACGTCTTCCTCTCTGTACACCTCTCTTTCCTTCAGACAATCCCACTCTTGTGGCTTTCACCAAATGTTTGTCCAGCCCATTCTGGCTGTGGGATGAGTCTAAACACAGTTAGAATTAGCGGGTGGCGGAACTTATTGTGGCAGATCAGTCGGCATGCCTTCACCTGTGAGGAAAGGTGAGCGTGCCTCACCTGTGAGGAAAGGTGAGCGTGCCTCACCTGTGAGGAAAGGTGAGCGTACCTTCGCCTGTGAGTAAGGGTGAGCATGCCTTAACTTGCAAGAAAGGGTAAGCATGTGATAAGGGGCGAGCGTGCTCTAACCTGTAAGGAGGAGCGAGTATGCCTTCATCTATGTGGAAGGATAAGCATGTCTTCACCTGTGAGGATGGGTGAGCATGCCTTCACCTGTAAGAAAGAAAGGGTGCCCATGCATTACCTATGAGGAGGGGTGAGCGTGCCTTCACCTGTGGGGATGGTTGAACTTACCTTCACCTGTGAGGAGGGGCAAGCCTGCTTTAACCTGTAAGGAGCGAGTGTGTCTTCATCTGTGAGGATGGGTGAGTGTGCCTTCACCTGTGAGTAGGGGTGAACATGCCTTCACCTGTGGGGATGGGTGAACGTAGGATCAAGCGTGCTTTCACCTGTAAGGAGGGGCAAGCGTGCTTTCACCTGTGAGGAGGGGTGAGTGTACCTCACCTGTGAGTAAGGATGCGCATGCCTTCACCTGTGAGGATGGGTGAGCGTGCCTTTACCTGTGAGGAGGTGTGAGCTTGCCTTCACCTGTCAGGATGGAAGAGCATGTCTTCTCCTGTGAGGGGGATGAGCGAGCCTCACCTATAAGGAGAGGTGAGCATGTCTTTACCTGTGAGGAGGGGTTAGTGTAGGCCTGGGCGGAAAACTACGCTACGCTCGATGAGTGTGCGCAGCGAGTGCAACTACGCGCCACGTGAATCGCACTGTGCAAAAACGCGTAGCGTAGCAGGCATTTTTTGCTCGCTCGCGGTCCTCAATGTCAAGTTGGCGACTGCGAGCGAGCAAAATCAACATCCCGGCGAGACTTTTTCCTCGTTTGCAATAAGCAACATCAAGTTGCCGATCGCGAGCATGGAAAATAAACATCTCAGCGAGATTTTCAACGCAGGGAGGTCAGATTTCTCATTGCAAGTGGTCGCGTTTGCTCCCGACAGCTCGTGATGAGAAACTACCTGTCCGCGTTGAGAAAGCTGCCGCTCGAGTACAAATCTACTCAAGCGGCAGACCGCTTGCACTGTGCATGGTGCCGTTCGCAATGATTGCACAGTGCGCACAAGCATCTGGCACTGTGCTATCACCGCAAACAGCATTTCCCTACCGCACTACGAACTTTGCGTAGCTACGCGTAGCGCGACATAGTGAAGAGTGCACTTCGTGTAGCATGCCAGCGGGTCAAAACTGGGAACTCCTTCCCTAGTCCATCATCGTGCTGTCAGGGTTGGCAGAAGCTCCAACACTAGAACCTCACGCCTTTCATATCTACCTCGAACTTCAAGACCATAATATTTTCCTTAGAACCTCATGTCCTTAACATCTACTAAGATCCTCCTGCCCTTAATATCTACTTCGACCATCATGTCATTCATTTCAACCCAGAACCTCATACCTTCAATATCTACCTAGAACCGCAAGCCTTTACTAGCTACCAACAACCTAATGCCATTCAAATGTACCTAGACCCTCATGCCTTTCATATCTACCTAGAACCTCATGTCTTTCATATTTATCTAGAACCTCATGCCTTTAATGTCTACCTAGAACCGCACGTCCTTCATATCTACCTAGAACCTCAATCTTTCATATCTACCTAGAACCTCATGCCTTTCATATCTACCTAGAACCTCATGACTTTCATATTTACCTAGAACCTCATGTTTTTCATATCTATCTAGAACCTTATGTCTTTCAGATCTATCTAGAACCTCATGCCTTTAATATCTACCTTGAACCTTTCTCCTTTTATATCTACCGAGAACCTCATGTCTTTCAGATCTATCTAGAACCTCATACCTTTCATATCTACATAGAAAATTTCTCCTTTCATATCTACCCAGAACCTCATGGCTTTCATATTTACCTAGAACCTCATGCCTTTCACATCTACCTAGAACCTCATGCCTTTCATATTTACCTAGAACCTCATGCCTTTCATATCTACCTAGAACCTCATGTCTTTCATATCTACCTAGAACCTCATGACTTTCATTTCTACCTAGGACCTAATGCCTTTCATATCTACTTAGAACCAGGCTCCTTCAATATCTACCCAGAACCTCATGCCTTTAATATCTACCCAGAACCGCATGCCTTTAATATCTACCCAGAGCCTCATGCCTTTAATATCGACCTAGAACCTCATGCCTTTAATATCGACCTAGAACCTCATGCCTTTAATATCTACCCATAACATCATGCCTTTAATATCTACCTAGAACCTCATGCCTCATCTACCTAGAACCACATGCCTTTAATATCTACCTAGAACCTCATGCCTTTAATATCTACCTAGAACCTCATGCCTTTCATACCTACCCAGAACTGCATGCCTTTTATATCTAATTAGAACCAGGCTCCTTCAATATCTACCTAGAACCTCATGCCTTTCATACCCACCTAGAACCACATGCCTTTAATATCTGCCAAGAACCTCATGACTTTCATATTCACCTAGGACCTAATCCTGTTAATATCTACCTAGAACCTCGTCCCTTTCATATCTACCCATAACATCATGCCTTTAATATCTACCTAGAACCTCATGCCTTTAATATCTACCCATAACATCATGCCTTTAATATCTACCTATAATCCCATGCCTTTCATATCTACCAAGAACCTCATGCCCTTAATATGTACGTATAACCTCCTGCCTTTCATACCTACCTAGAAGCTCTTGCCTTTCATATTTACCAAGAACCTCATGACTTTCATATTCACCTAGGACCTAATCCTTTTAATATCTACCTAGAACCTTGTGCCTTTAATTTCTACCTAGAACCTCATGCATTTAATATCTACCTACAACCTCAAGTCTTTCATATCTACCTAGAACCTCATGACTTTCGTATCTACCTAGAACCTAATGCCTTTTATATCTAATTAGAACCAGGCTCCTTCAATATCTACCTAGGACCTCATGCCTTTAATATCTACCTAGAACCTCGTACATTTTATATCTATGTAGAACCTCATGCCCTTAATATCTACATATAACCTCCTGCCTTTCATACCTACCTGGAAGCTCTTGCCTTTCAAATCTACCTAGAACCTCATGCCTTTCATATTTACCAAGAACCTCGTGCCTTTCAAATCTACCTAGAACCTCATGTCTTTCATATCTACCTAGACCCTCATGCCTTTAATGTCTACCTAGAACCGCACGCCTTTCATATCTACCTAGAACCTCATGCCTTTCATATCTACCTAGAACCTCAATCTTTCATATCTATCTAGAACCTCATGTCTTTCAGATCTATCTAGAACCTCATGCCTTTAATATCTACTTTGAACCTTTCTCCTTTTATATCTACCGAGAACCTCATGTCTTTCAGATCTATCTAGAACCTCATGCCTTTAATATCTACCTAGAACCTCATGACTTTCATATTTACCTAGAACCTCATGCCTTTCATATCTACCTAGAACCTCATGCCTTTCATATCTACCTAGAACCTCATGACTTTCATATTTACCTAGAACCTCGTGCCTTTCATATCTACCTAGAACCTCATGGCTTTCATATTTACCTAGAACCTCATGCCTTTCACATCTACCTAGAACCTCATGCCTTTCATATTTACCTAGAACCTCATGCCTTTCATATCTACCTAGAACCTCATGTCTTTCATATCTACCTAGAACCTCATGACTTTCATTTCTACCTAGGACCTAATGCCTTTCATATCTACTTAGAACCAGGCTCCTTCAATATCTACCCAGAACCTCATGCCTTTAATATCTACCCAGAACCGCATGCCTTTAATATCTACCCAGAGCCTCATGCCTTTAATATCGACCTAGAACCTCATGCCTTTAATATCGACCTAGAACCTCATGCCTTTAATATCTACCCATAACATCATGCCTTTAATATCTACCTAGAACCTCATGCCTCATCTACCTAGAACCACATGCCTTTAATATCTACCTAGAACCTCATGCCTTTAATATCTACCTAGAACCTCATGCCTTTCATACCTACCCAGAACTGCATGCCTTTTATATCTAATTAGAACCAGGCTCCTTCAATATCTACCTAGAACCTCATGCCTTTCATACCCACCTAGAACCACATGCCTTTAATATCTGCCAAGAACCTCATGACTTTCATATTCACCTAGGACCTAATCCTGTTAATATCTACCTAGAACCTCGTCCCTTTCATATCTACCCATAACATCATGCCTTTAATATCTACCTAGAACCTCATGCCTTTAATATCTACCCATAACATCATGCCTTTAATATCTACCTATAATCCCATGCCTTTCATATCTACCAAGAACCTCATGCCCTTAATATGTACGTATAACCTCCTGCCTTTCATACCTACCTAGAAGCTCTTGCCTTTCATATTTACCAAGAACCTCATGACTTTCATATTCACCTAGGACCTAATCCTTTTAATATCTACCTAGAACCTTGTGCCTTTAATTTCTACCTAGAACCTCATGCATTTAATATCTACCTACAACCTCAAGTCTTTCATATCTACCTAGAACCTCATGACTTTCGTATCTACCTAGAACCTAATGCCTTTTATATCTAATTAGAACCAGGCTCCTTCAATATCTACCTAGGACCTCATGCCTTTAATATCTACCTAGAACCTCGTACATTTTATATCTATGTAGAACCTCATGCCCTTAATATCTACATATAACCTCCTGCCTTTCATACCTACCTGGAAGCTCTTGCCTTTCAAATCTACCTAGAACCTCATGCCTTTCATATTTACCAAGAACCTCGTGCCTTTCAAATCTACCTAGAACCTCATGTCTTTCATATCTACCTAGACCCTCATGCCTTTAATGTCTACCTAGAACCGCACGCCTTTCATATCTACCTAGAACCTCATGCCTTTCATATCTACCTAGAACCTCAATCTTTCATATCTATCTAGAACCTCATGTCTTTCAGATCTATCTAGAACCTCATGCCTTTAATATCTACCTTGAACCTTTCTCCTTTTATATCTACCGAGAACCTCATGTCTTTCAGATCTATCTAGAACCTCATGCCTTTAATATCTACCTAGAACCTCATGACTTTCATATTTACCTAGAACCTCATGCCTTTCATATCTACCTAGAACCTCATGCCTTTCATATCTACCTAGAACCTCATGACTTTCATATTTACCTAGAACCTCGTGCCTTTCATATCTACCTAGAACCTCAGGTCTTTCATATCTACCTAGAACCTCATGACTTTCATTTCTACCTAGGACCTAATGCCTTTCATATCTACCTAGAACCTCATGCCTTTCATATCTACCTAGAACCTCATGCCTTTCATATCTATCTAGAACCTCATGTCTTTCAGATCTATCTAGAACCTCATGCCTTTAATATCTACCTTGAACCTTTCTCCTTTTATATCTACCGAGAACCTCATGTCTTTCAGATCTATCTAGAACCTCATGCCTTTAATATCTACCTAGAAAATTTCTCCTTTCATATCTACCCAGAACCTCATGGCTTTCATATCTACCTAGAACCTCATGCCTTTCATATCTACCTAGAACCTCATGCCTTTCATATCTACCTGGAACCTCATGTCTTTCATATCTACCTAGAACCTCATGACTTTCATATCTACCTGGAACCTCATGTCTTTCATATCTACCTAGAACCTCATGACTTTCATTTCTACCTAGGACCTAATGCCTTTCATATCTACTTAGAACCAGGCTCCTTCAATATCTACCTAGAACCTCATGCCTTTAATATCTACCCAGAACTGCATGCCTTTAATATCGACCTAGAACCTCATGCCTTTAATATCTACCCATAACATCATGCCTTTAATATCTACCTAGAACCTCATGCCTTTCATATCTACCTAGAACCTCATGCCTTTCATATCTACCCAGAACCGCATGCCTTTCATATCTACCTAGAACCTCATGCCTTTAATATCTACCCATAACATCATGCCTTTAATATCTACCTAGAACCTCATGCCTTTAATATCTACCTAGAACCTCATGTCTTTCATATCTTCCTAGAACCTCATGTTTTTTGTATCTATCTGGAACTTCATACCCTTAATATCTACATAGAACCTCGTGCCCTTAATGTGAGAAGGTGGCCTGGTATATGCTGTCCACTAATTAAAGTGGGCACCCAGTACCAGTCCACACGACCCTTGTGATGTATGAGGTCAAAGATAACCTTTAGCAAGCTATCCTAGTGGTAGCTGTGGAGAGCAGCCCTCAGGCGTAATCTTGAAGGAGTGTAAAGCAGCTTGTTTTACAAGAATATCACCTCCTGAATGACTAAATGAAAGCAGAACCACACAGTAGTTGTATACAAATGTGTATTTATTAATATAACACTCTCTACTAGTCTCTATACAAGATTAGGGAACAAAGCATTCAATACTGAATCAATAGAAGATTTGTAAGTAGCAATTTACACAGCGGGCTCCAGGGGGAGACCGAACCATATACTAAAGAAATGGTATAACAATAATGACTTGACTAGACACAGTGCCTAGAGTACGTAGAAGCACTGGGACCCACTGGGACCCCAAGCAACCACCCAAAGGAGTGACACAGGGAGCCCATGGAGGACGGGTGCAGTGAGGATACACGACCGCGTGCTCAGTACAACTCTATGGGAAAGTCTCGGTTGCAAAGTTACAGTTTAAGGACACTTCTACGATGACTTTGAGCAAACCGTTTGGAACATAGGAGGTTCTAAGGCCAACCCACCAGTGAGTACCGAGGTACCTGTGTTACCTATCCCAGGGGAGCCGTGTGCATCGGGGTCAAGTGGTGTCGGAAACCTTCATCGTTTTCAATGGATTGTTGCAAAGAAGTACTGCTGCCAGGAAGGCGATGAGTGTCCAGTAGAATCGAAGTCTGGATTCGAGGTGAGAAGAACCTGAAAGCAGAGGGGACAACGTCTGGGTCACTTCAGGTGACCAGGGGCTCGGTAATCGAATGCCCACCAATGTCGGACGCTTCAGGTGCAAAGAAGGGTTGCTTGACTCTGCAGCCACAGGGACTAGGAGATGTCGAGGATGACCAGGATCCGGAGGTGAGCTGTCCCACAATGGATGTCGAGTGGTGATGGGTCGATGTCCGTCTGGAGCAATAACAAGCCTTGGCAAATGCAACCCATGCAGTTAGAGTAAACAGGTTCTGGTGTAGACCAGCAAGGTCCAGGGAACTCCCCAAGCAATGGAGAGTCAGGGCACATTTGTAGCAACCAGGTAAGCCCAAGAACAAACAAACAAGGCTACACCATCAACTGGACCATCATCAGGGTTCTGTGAGAGGAGGTCAGGGAGTGGGTCCCTCTCTTCTTCCTGTCCCTCCTCAGTAGCCATGAGCAAGCCCCTGTCTGCCCTGTCTACATATGGCTTGAGCCTGTTCACATGGAGCACCGTATGGGGACTCCTGGGAGTTCAAAGGTCCACCAAGTAGGTAACCTCTCCCTTATCCAAGAACAAACAAGGGGACCCTCACCAGGACCCACAATCCAATGGACCAGGGATCGCGAGGAGACCTCAAGCTAGTTTGCAAAGTACCAGCCCACAGAACACTTGGTGAGTGGAGGCCAGGATTCTTTGGTGCAATTACTGCTCCCAGTCAGGAATACACGGACTAAAATGCCATTAACACCTTCGCTGCTTCTGTCGGCCAACGGCCGTCGTGAGCACTACCTCCATAGTGCGGCGCACATCTGTTGGCCCCACCCACTTGATTAAACCGCCGCACCGTGGCGGATTTCGCGCTGCCGTTAAGCGGTGACTGATTGTTTTTGTGCAGGAAGGTACACCTGCACATAAACAATCATTAGGTAATGGCGGGTTGCTACTTCCATGTGCCGCAGCAGCACACACAGAAGTAACAAATCACCATTATTGATCGTTCATGGGCGGAAAGAGACATCTTCCCTCACATAAACAATCATCCCTGCAATGCAGGCACTCTTGCACTAGGGCGCAAGGGGGCCTGTGTTGGCGCTAGGCAGCTATTTTTAGCGCAAGGGAAAACACAGGAGAGGGCCGTATTCTCATAGATATGGCACGGCCCTGAGTTTTTATTAAATGAGGCAATGCTGCACCATTTCCTCATGGATATCTGCCCTCTAGTTCGTCAGTTGGAGGGCGTTGACTGAAGGTGAATTATCGAGTGAAAAGAATGAAGGAGAAGTTACGAACAACAGTAAAACGAAGGAAAGGAAGGAACGCTGCCTTGTGCCGCTTAACAATCTGAAAATATAAAGGTCGGAGCATTTAATGGAAAACCTTGCCACCGCAAAGATATATGAATGTTTCCCTACCTGTGACGGCCAATAATATGAGTGGGTGGGGGGGCGGACAGACTACACACGCATATACATACTCACACTCACCCATCTACATGCACACTCACTCACACCCATACATTCACAAACATGCACACATGCAGCCACCATTCACAGCTCTTACGCACTAATACACGTCTATTAATTCATACACACGCGCACACGCAGGCACGTACTGATCTGCTAGCTTTGATCTTGAGCGGCAGGAGGTTCGCCTCCGAGGTTCCTGGAGGATTGTCACTGCCGCCTCCTCAGTCCTTTACTCGTGACAGCGTGGGGGGGGGGGGTTCAATGGGAGTTGCTTACCCCACTCCACTCTGTGACGAGTGTCACTTCAGGGCTTGACCCTGAAGCGCTCAGATCCGAGTCTGTCAATGAGGTGCCCCTCATCATAAGGTTGAGGACCTCTAAGCGCTTTGTCGGGCTCAGGAGGTCACACCCACAGGGCTGTGACATTTTCATCCCAGCAATTTCCACTCAATCGCCAGGCACCTGCGCATTTAATGCATGTACGGAGCCGAGCTGTCCGACGGGAACATGAAGAGTGTCTCAGTGTTTATGCCACTCTTCTCTGCAGCACTCTACTCTATGCCACTGCACTCTACGTCACTGAACCTTATGCCACTCTATTCTACTTTGCACCGCTGTACTCTATGCCACTGCTCTCTACCAGTGGCATAAGAAAGGCCCCGCAACCCCCGCTGTGCAGGGGCCCTAGCTCCAAGGGGCCCCTCAGCACAGAATTTTGTCCAAAGAGCTCCTAATTGAGTACGGAGGGGGGCCCTCCACGTGCCTTAAAGGGGGCCCCCCAAAGTTGTTGTAGGAGAGTAGGGTCTGTTTCCTATGGTCACCCCGACTCTTTGCTGTGATTTTCTGTTTTTTTTACTTTAGTGTGGCTGTGGGCCTGCTGATCAGACCCATAGCCCAGCTGTTCTCTCTCTAAATGGACACCATGTACTTTAGGTACATACCAGATTGGGTATTGGGTCACCTTTGTGAGCCCCTGTTTAGTGTACCATAGGTACCCAGGGCATATGTGCATCCAAGGCCTACCAGGGGCTGCAGCATGAATTATGCCACCCCTGGCTGGCCATCCAAACTGACACTACAGGCTGATCACTCAGCTTGGGTAAGGTGGTGTAACCACCCCCTTCCCTGGTCCCATCCATAGGAGGGACCTAGCAGGTAATCCGTCCTCTTTTCTTAGCATAAGTATAGGAGCTGTGTCCCCAGGACTTTAGATTATCCTGGAACGAAACTTTGATACAGAACTTTTGGACCTTCGACATTCTATTCTGACTAGAAGACTGAAGACATCTCCCTTGTGGTCAAGGAGTGACCACCCTGTGCAAACAGGCACCACCAGTAGCTTGCCAGTCTGCTTTGTTGATGCTCCTGCCAGAGCCCGAAGACTCAGCGACTCAGGAACTGGACTTTCAGACTTCTTTGACTCCGATCCACCTCAACAGCAAAGCTGAGACCCGTGGCGGACACCAGAGACGTGGGACCGGACACCCTGGACACCCTGCATTTTGTTAACTGCATCGACTCCTAAGGTAACTCGCAGTTGTGCATTGGAGTACGAGAAGCCCCAGATCCGAGCGCCATTTGCACCAAAGCTCAGCCCTCCACAATCCACGAGTGCCACGTGGGGCCTGCTCCTGCATTTCAGCTTGACGCATCTTCCTGGTTGCTAGCCCACTGGCTAGTTAGCCCTCTTAAGACTTCTTTTTGAATTTACATCGCTGGCCTGGTTGCTCCAGGCTTGCTCCAGCTTCCCTCCAAAGGAGAAGTGCCCCAGACCTTGCTGGTCTGACTCGAAGCCAAACTTCACTTCCTGCATGGGTTGCGTTTGCCAAGGCTTGTTGGGTCCAATCCGGATACCGATGCTACAGTCAACTAGATCCTTTGTGGAGCAGCTCTAGTCCAGCTCCTGGTTGTCGTCAACGCCTCCTGGTCCTCGTGGCTGCAGAGACAAGCTGCACCTCTTCACCTGAGATCATCGCGACATCGCCTGGTTCCTTCCTGGTTCCTTCTTGGTCACTGGCTAGTGACCCAGACTCTGTCCCCTCTGCTTTCAGGTTCTTCAGTTCTTCGATCCACCCTTGGATCCACCCAGACACTCTTCCTCCTGGTCGCCTGCAGCACTTCTTTGCAGCTCTCCATTGAAAGCCTCGACGAAACCCGACACGAAAAGACACCTATGCACCCGGCTTCCCTAGGTGAGGTAACTCGAGTACTCCGGTGCTCCCATGGGTATTGACTCTCCAAGTGTCCTAGTCTAAAGGGGTTTTGTCGTAGTTCATCTGGAAGTGCCCTTAAATAGTAACTTTGTAACTTTTATGTTCTCCATTATAAGTCAATTGTAACTCGCAACTGTGTTTAGAGACTGCACTCGTCTCCCGTGGGCCTCCTACTTCCTAACTTTTGGTCGTTTAGTGTAGCCCCAGTGATTCCCTAGACCCTAGGCCTACTCACTGTTTCCGTTGTGGTTCTTATACCACTTTCTTAGTATATGGTTTTTGAGGCCCCTAGGGCAAAACTGTATTGGTGCAACTTATCGTATGCTAATTAAGTAACTTGTGATGTACTTTGACCTCTGACCTCATAAAGAGTACAGAGGGGTTGTGTTAGTAATAAATACATATACATATTTTATATATATACCTTGTGTGGTGTCCTTTCATTTGATATTCAAGGGATTATATATGGTAAAACAGCTGGCTTCACATGCTCTCTAGAGTCTTAGCCTAAGACTGCTTTGTCCATGCTACCACTAGGATAGCTGGTCTATAAGGTTGACTTTACAACCACCATCAATAAGGGTCGTTTAGACTGGAGCAAGGTGCCCACTAGAATAGTGGACATCTTATGCCAGGCCAACTTCTCACATCAGGAAAAAAACATATGAATTTAATCTGCCGTCTGCAGCCCACACCTATTACATTCCCCCCCCTTATACCCTTAGATCTAATCCATGCATGCTTCTCCCTTGAAAACTAAGAACTTGTAAGTATTTTTAAAAATCTTGTTTACCTAAGCCAAATTGTTCCTGTAAATTCATAAATGAGACAAGTTGGCCTCCATCAAACAAATCACCCAGAGAAAAAACTCCCTTACTCCCCCATTTAAATGTAGTATGATCCTGAAAGATTGATTGACGGAAGGATGCCGGAGGCCGGACATGCTCTCTGAGTCACAGAGAGGTCAGTCCTCACTGCTCTCAGTCACTGAGAGGTCAGTTATCACTGGTCCCTCAGTCACAGAGAGGTCAGTCCTCACTGCTCCTAATCACTGAGAGGCTGGCCCTCAGCCACACTGGTTGCTCTTACTGGGCCCTCGGTGACGGACGGGCGCCCTCACTCCTCCCTCAGTGACACTGAGCGCCCTCAGGCCGCGCTCTTCAGTCAGAGGGACAGACCTGGTCCACCCTCTCCCTGGACATTTTCCTAAGACTTTAATCTGCTTTAGTGTGAAGCTGGGAGATTTTCCCGCTATAAATAACACATGGAGTGTGCTTCCTGGGAGCGGAGGGTGATGGTAGGGTGGAGGGGCGGGGACAGATTAGTGCCCTGGACGGACAGCAGCTGGCCACTGCTCGTGGGGGACCTTAATCCGCGTGCAGTGCAGGTGTGAGCTCACAGTGTCCGCACTCACTTGACCTCAGGGTCGTTGCCGTTTGTAGGTCGACGCCTACGGCAGCGCAGCTGTCTGGTTTGCTAACGACATCTTGGGGACAGTCGTGAAGCTTCCCTGGGAACGCATCCCGCCCGTTGCGTACCATTGGCTGCGTGTTTGCAACTCACACGTGCTTGCTTTCTGTTTGCTGGCTTTGTTTGCTTTAGGCTGTCCAGCTTGAGTTTGTCCCTCCCCAGGAGCAAAGCCATTTCACACCCCTTGTATCCTTCCACGGGTGCTCCTTTCCGTACGCAGGACTTTAAACCTTGTTCTTATCTTGTCACATTTGCTGTGCATTCAAAGACAGGGGTCAAATGTCAGCCTCTGTCTTCCAGGGAGCTTGGTGTTTACTTTTCTTTCTCTGATTTCAAAGTGAGTGGATTTATGTGACAATCACGCTGGATACCGGGGTGTGCTGGAGTAAGGCTGTGAAATGTAGCGGTAACACATATTATAATGCAATCAAAACCAATCAATAGCCGATGGCCCCCATTTACTGGGTTTTGGCGTAGGACACAACAAGTCAGCGTGCGGTGCTGACCTACGCCAAAGTGAAAGGGCAGGAATGAGCCGTGTTTAATCAGTATGGTGCGCTCCTGTTCTTTTGCCCCTGCACTGCCACTGTTTCGGCAGCCTGGTGCCAACGCCGGCACCCTTGCACCACGGTCCAACGGCGGCTGTGTTGTCGGCAGCATTCGTTTTGTGCTGGAAGGAGCACCTTCCTACACAGAAACAATCATAAGAGGTGTTTTCCTTTTTCTGTGCGCTGCAGAACGCAACACACATGGAAAGAGGACAAAACAAGGAGAAATAAAGATATTTCACCTTGTGAGGCTCCCTTCGGGAGGCGTACGGTGCTGGCTCTTCCCCAGGGGTATAAGCTCTTGTAATCTGAGGAAGTGTCATAATACATGGGAAAACCCCCCGCAACGCCAGGGAACGCCTCCTTGACCCAGGGTCAGGCAACGCAGGGGTTTGGGCTGCCGTACTCATCTCTGAGGCCATTCAAAGCCGTGCATAGTGGCTTTGCGTGGCCTCACTGACATGATTTTGTGATCTGCGCCACCTGCGGGTCACAGAAAGTGACGCAACGGCGGAGCAATAGGCTCGCAAATATACCCCAAGGTGATGACATTTCCCCACATTAACACTTGTGCACTGTATACTTTTATCAGTAAAACTGTATGTCTGTGCAAATGTAATGGGCATTTCAATTCAAATGTGTTGTCTGTAATGTCAGTGTGCTACCACGCCTCTCAGATCCGGTGCTAGGCTAATGATGACCTCTCACCTCAGATCCGGTGCTTGTGATAGGCTGGTGGTGACCTCTCACCTCAGATCTGGTGCTTGTGATAGGCTGGTGGTGACCACTCACCTCAGATCTGGTGCTTGTGATAGGCTGGTGGTGACCTCTCACCTCAGATTCAGTGTTTGGGATTGGCATGTCCTCAGTGTGACCTCTCCAGCAGAGCTTCAGCGTGCTCTCCCTCCAGCAGTGCCCTCAGTGTGCTCCCTCATGCCTGCCCTCAGTCCTCTCTCAGTGTGTGCTCCCTCACGCCTGCCCTCAGTCCTCACTCTGTGCTCTCTCTTCCAGTTCTTCTCTCAGTGTGTGCTCCCTGGCGCCTGCCCTCATTCCTCTCTCAGTGTGTGCTCCCTCAAGCCTGCCCTCAGTCCGCTCTCAGTGTGTGCTCCCTTGCGCCTGCCCTCAGTCCTCTCTCTGTGCTCCCTCAAGCCTGCCCTCAGTCCGCTCTCAGTGTGTGCTCCCTGGCGCCTGCCCTCAGTCCTCTCTCAGTGTGTGCTCCCTGGCGCCTGCCCTCATTCCTCTCTCAGTGTGTGCTCCCTCACGCCTGCCCTCATTCCTCTCTCAGTGTGCGCTCCCTCGCGCCTGCCCTCAGTCCTCTCTCAGTGTGTGCTCCCTGGCGCCTGCCCTCATTCCTCTCTCAGTGTGTGCTCCCTCAAGCCTGCCCTCAGTCCTCCCTCATTGTGTGCTCCCTCAAGCCTGCCCTTAGTCTTCTCTCAGTGTGTGTTCCCTGGCGCCTGCCCTCAGTCTTGTCTCAGTGTGTGTTCCCTGGCGCCTGCCCTCAGTCTTCTCTCAGTGTGTGTTCCCTGGCGCCTGCCCTTAGTCTTCTCTCAGTGTGTGCTCCCTCACGCCTGCCCTCATTCCTCTCTCAGTGTGCGCTCCCTCGCGCCTGCCCTCAGTCCTCTCTCAGTGTGTGCTCCCTGGCGCCTGCCCTCATTCCTCTCTCAGTGTGTGCTCCCTCAAGCCTGCCCTCAGTCCTCCCTCATTGTGTGCTCCCTCAAGCCTGCCCTTAGTCTTCTCTCAGTGTGTGTTCCCTGGCGCCTGCCCTCAGTCTTGTCTCAGTGTGTGTTCCCTGGCGCCTGCCCTCAGTCTTCTCTCAGTGTGTGTTCCCTGGCGCCTGCCCTCAGTCTTGTCTCAGTGTGTGTTCCCTGGCGCCTGCCCTCAGTCTTCTCTCAGTGTGTGTTCCCTGGCGCCTGCCCTAAGTCCTCTCTCAGTGTGTGCTCCCTCGCGCCTGCCCTAAGTCCTCTCTCAGTGTGTGCTCCCTGGCGCCTGCCCTCAGTCCTTTCTCAGTGTGTGCTCCCTCGCGCCTGCCCTCAGTCCTCTCTCAGTGTGTGCTCCCTCGCGCCTGCCCTCAGTCCTTTCTCAGTGTGTGCTCCCTCGCGCCTGCCCTCAGTCCTCTCTCAGTGTGTGCTCCCTCGCGCCTGCCCTCAGTCTTGTCTCAGTGTGTGCTCCCTGGCGCCTGCCCTCAGTCCTCTCTCAGTGTTTGCTCCCTCACGCCAGCCCTCAGCCCTCACTCTGTGCTCTCTTTCCCAGCTCTTCTCAGTGTGTGCTCCCTCACACCTGCCCTCAGTCTTCTCTCAGTGTGTGCTCCCTCACACCTGCCCTCAGTCTTCTCTCAGTGTGTGCTCCCTCACGCCTGCCCATAGTCTTCTCTCAGTGTGTGCTCCCTCGCGCCTGCCCTCAGTCTTCTCTCAGTGTGTGCTCCCTGGCGCCTGCCCTCAGTCCTCTCTCAGTGTGTGCTCCCTCGCGCCTGCCCTCAGCCCTCACTCTGTGCTCTCTTTTCCAGCTCTTCTCTCAGTGTGTGCTCCCTCACGCCTGCCCTCAGTCCTCTCTCTGTGTGTGCTCCCTCTCGCCTGCCCTCACTCTGTGCTTTCTCTCTCTCTCTTCCAGCTCTTCTCTCAGTATGTGCTCCCTGGCGCCTGCCCTCAGTCCTCTCTCAGTGTGTGCTCCCTCACGCCTGCCCTCATTCCTCTCTCAGTGTGCGCTCCCTCGCGCCTGCCCGCAGTCCTCTCTCAGTTTGTGCTCCCTCACGCCTGCCCTCATTCCTCTCTCAGTGTGTGCTCCCTGGTGCCTGCCCTCATTCCTCTCTCAGTGTGTGCTCCCTGGTGCCTGCCCTCAGTCCTCTCTCAGTGTGTGCTCCCACACACCTGCCCTCAGTCCTCTCTCAGTGTGTGCTCCCTCACGCCTGCCCTCAGTCCTCTCTCTGTGCTCCCTCACACCTGCCCTCAGTCTTCTCTCAGTGTGTGCTCCCTCACGCCTGCCCTCAGTCCTCTCTCAGTGTGTGCTCCTTCGCGCCTGCCCTCAGTCCGCTCTCAGTGTGTGCTCCCTGGCGCCTGCCCTCAGTCCTCTCTCAGTGTGTGCTCCCTGGCGCCTGCCCTCATTCCTCTCTCAGTGTGTGCTCCCTCAAGCCTGCCCTCAGTCCTCTCTCATTGTGTGCTCCCTCAAGCCTGCCCTTAGTCTTCTCTCAGTGTGTGTTCCCTGGCGCCTGCCCTCAGTCTTGTCTCAGTGTGTGCTCCCTGGCGCCTGCCCTCAGTCCTCTCTCTGTGCTCCCTCACACCTGCCCTCAGTCCTCTCTCAGTGTGTGCTCCCTCACGCCTGCCCTCAGTCCTCTCTCTGTGCTCCCTCACACCTGCCCTCAGTCTTCTCTCAGTGTGTGCTCCCTCGCGCCTGCCCTCAGTCCTCTCTCAGTGTGTGCTCCCTCACGCCTGCCCTCAGTCCTCTCTCAGTGTGTGCTCCTTCGCGCCTGCCCTCAGTCCGCTCTCAGTGTGTGCTCCCTGGCGCCTGCCCTCAGTCCTCTCTCAGTGTGTGCTCCCTGGCGCCTGCCCTCATTCCTCTCTCAGTGTGTGCTCCCTCAAGCCTGCCCTCAATCCTCTCTCATTGTGTGCTCCCTCAAGCCTGCCCTTAGTCTTCTCTCAGTGTGTGCTCCCTGGCGCCTGCCCTCAGTCTTCTCTCAGTGTGTGTTCCCTGGCGCCTGCCCTTAGTCTTCTCTCAGTGTGTGTTCCCTGGCGGCTGCCCTCAGTCTTGTCTCAGTGTGTGCTCCCTGGCGCCTGCCCTCAGTCCTCTCTCAGTGTTTGCTCCCTCACGCCAGCCCTCAGCCCTCACTCTGTGCTCTCTTTCCCAGCTCTTCTCAGTGTGTGCTCCCTCACACCTGCCCTCAGTCTTCTCTCAGTGTGTGTTCCCTGGCGCCTGCCCTCAGTCTTCTCTCAGTGTGTGCTCCCTCACACCTGCCCTCAGTCTTCTCTCAGTGTGTGCTCCCTCACGCCTGCCCATAGTCTTCTCTCAGTGTGTGCTCCCTCGCGCCTGCCCTCAGTCTTCTCTCAGTGTGTGCTCCCTCGCACCTGCCCTCAGTCCTCTCTCAGTGTGTGCTCCCTCATGCCTGCCCTCAGTCCTCACTCTGTGCTCCCTCACGCCTGCCCTCAGTCCTCTCTCAGTGTGTGCTCCCTGGCGCCTGCCCTCAGTCCTCTCTCAGTTTGTGCTCCCTCACGCCTGCCCTCAGTCCTCTCTCAGTGTGTGCTCCCTCGCGCCTGCCCTCAGCCCTCACTCTGTGCTCTCTTTTCCAGCTCTTCTCTCAGTGTGTGCTCCCTCTTGCCTGCCCTCACTCTGTGCTCTCTCTCTCTCTCTTCCAGCTCTTCTCTCAGTATGTGCTCCCTGGCGCCTGCCCTCAGTCCTCTCTCAGTGTGTGCTCCCTCACGCCTGCCCTCATTCCTCTCTCAGTGTGCGCTCCCTCGCGCCTGCCCGCAGTCCTCTCTCAGTTTGTGCTCCCTCACGCCTGCCCTCATTCCTCTCTCAGTGTGTGCTCCCTGGTGCCTGCCCTCAGTCCTCTCTCAGTGTGTGCTCCCTCACACCTGCCCTCAGTCCTCTCTCAGTGTGTGCTCCCTCACGCCTGCCCTCAGTCCTCTCTCTGTGCTCCCTCACACCTGCCCTCAGTCTTCTCTCAGTGTGTGCTCCCTCGCGCCTGCCCTCAGTCCTCTCTCAGTGTGTGCTCCCTCACGCCTGCCCTCAGTCCTCTCTCAGTGTGTGCTCCTTCATGCCTGCCTTCAGTCCTCTCTCAGTGTGTGCTCCTTCGCGCCTGCCCTCAGTCCTCTCTGTGTGTGCTCCCTCACGCCTGCCCTCATTCCTCTCTCAGTGTGCGCTCCCTCGCGCCTGCCCGCAGTCCTCTCTCAGTTTGTGCTCCCTCACGCCTGCCCTCAGTCCTCTCTCAGTGTGTGTTCCCTGGCGCCTGCCCTCAGTCCTCTCTCAGTGTGTGTTCCCTGGTGCCTACCCTCAGTCCTCTCTCTCTCTCTCTTCCAGCTCTTCTCTCAGTGTGCGCTCCCTCATGCCTGCCCTCAGTCCTCTCTCAGTGTGTGCTCCCTCGCGCCTGTCCTCACTCTGTGCTCTCTCTCTTCCAGCTCTTCTCTCAGTGTGTGCTCCCTCATGCCTGCGCCCAGCCTTCTCTCAGTGTGTGTTCCCTGGCGCCTGCCCTCAGTCCTCTCTCAGTGTGTGCTCCCTCGCGCCTGCCCTCAGTCCTTTCTCAGTGTGTGCTCCCTCGCGCCTGCCCTAAGTCCTCTCTCAGTGTGTGCTCCCTGGCGCCTGCCCTCAGTCCTTTCTCAGTGTGTGCTCCCTCGCGCCTGCCCTCAGTCCTCTCTCAGTGTGTGCTCCCTGGCACCTGCCGTCAGTCCTCTCTCACTCTGTGCTCCCTCACGCCTGCCCTCAGCCCTCACTCTGTGCTCTCTCTTCCAGCTCTTCTCAGTGTGTGCTCCCTCACACCTGCCCTCAGTCTTCTCTCAGTGTGTGCTCCCTCGCGCCTGCCCTCAGTCTTCTCTCAGTGTGTGCTCCCTCGCGCCTGCCCTCAGTCCTCTCTCAGTGTGTGCTCCCTCGCGCCTGCCCTCAGTCCTCTCTCAGTGTGTGCTCCCTCGCACCTGCCCTCAGTCCGCTCTCAGTGTGTGCTCCCTGGCGCCTGCCCTCAGTCCTCTCTCAGTGTGTGCTCCCTGGCGCCTGCCCGCAGTCCTCTCTCAGTGTGTGCTCCCTGGTGCCTGCCCTCAGTCCTCTCTCAGTGTGTGCTCCCTCACACCTGCCCTCAGTCCTCTCTCAGTGTGTGCTCCCTCACGCCTGCCCTCAGTCCTCTCTCTGTGCTCCCTCACACCTGCCCTCAGTCTTCTCTCAGTGTGTGCTCCCTCGCGCCTGCCCTCAGTCCTCTCTCAGTGTGTGCTCCCTCACGCCTGCCCTCAATCCTCTCTCAGTGTGTGCTCCTTCGCGCCTGCCCTCAGTCCTCTCTCAGTGTGTGCTCCTTCGCGCCTGCCCTCAGTCCTCTCTCAGTGTGTGCTCCCTCACGCCTGCCCTCATTCCTCTCTCAGTGTGTGCTCCCTCGCGCCTGCCCGCAGTCCTCTCTCAGTTTGTGCTCCCTCACGCCTGCCCTCAGTCCTCTCTCAGTGTGTGTTCCCTGGCGCCTACCCTCAGTCCTCTCTCTCTCTCTCTTCCAGCTCTTCTCTCAGTGTGCGCTCCCTCATGCCTGCCCTCAGTCCTCTCTCAGTGTGTGCTCCCTCGCGCCTGCCCTCAGTCCTCTCTCTGTGTGTGCTCCCTCTCGCCTGCCCTCACTCTGTGCTCTCTCTCTTCCAGCTCTTCTCTCAGTGTGTGTTCCCTGGCGCCTGCCCTCAGTCCTCTCTCAGTGTGTGCTCCCTCACTCCTGCCCTCAGTCTTCTCTCAGTGTGTGCTCCCTCACACCTGCCCTCAGTCTTCTCTCAGTGTGTGCTCCCTCACGCCTGCCCATAGTCTTCTCTCAGTGTGTGCTCCCTCGCGCCTGCCCTCAGTCTTCTCTCAGTGTGTGCTCCCTCGCACCTGCCCTCAGTCCTCTCTCAGTGTGTGCTCCCTCATGCCTGCCCTCAGTCCTCTCTCAGTGTTTGCTCCCTCATGCCTGCCCTCAGTCCTCTCTCAGTGTTTGCTCCCTCACGCCAGCCCTCAGCCCTCACTCTGTGCTCTCTTTTCCAGCTCTTCTCTCAGTGTGTGCTCCCTCGCGCCTGCCCTCAGTCTTCTCTCAGTGTGTGCTCCCTCGCACCTGCCCTCAGTCCTCTCTCAGTGTGTGCTCCCTCATGCCTGCCCTCAGTCCTCTCTCAGTGTTTGCTCCCTCATGCCTGCCCTCAGTCCTCTCTCAGTGTTTGCTCCCTCGCGCCTGCCCTCAGCCCTCACTCTGTGCTCTCTTTTCCAGCTCTTCTCTCAGTGTGTGCTCCCTCGCGCCTGCCCTCAGTCTTCTCTCAGTGTGTGCTCCCTCGCACCTGCCCTCAGTCCTCTCTCAGTGTGTGCTCCCTCATGCCTGCCCTCAGTCCTCTCTCAGTGTTTGCTCCCTCATGCCTGCCCTCAGTCCTCTCTCAGTGTTTGCTCCCTCACGCCTGCCCTCAGTCCTCTCTCTGTGTGTGCTCCCTCTCGCCTGCCCTCACTCTGTGCTCTCTCTCTCTCTCTCTCTTCCAGCTCTTCTCTCAGTATGTGCTCCCTGGCGCCTGCCCTCAGTCCTCTCTCAGTGTGTGCTCCCTCGCGCCTGCCCTCAGTCCTCTCTCAGTGTGCGCTCCCTCGCGCCTGTCCTCACTCTGTCCTCTCTCTCTCTCTCTTCCAGCTCTTCTCTCAGTGTGCGCTCCCTCATGCCTGCCCTCAGTCCTCTCTCAGTGTGTGCTCCCTCGCGCCTGTCCTCACTCTGTGCTCTCTCTCTTCCAGCTCTTCTCTCAGTGTGTGCTCCCTCATGCCTGCGCCCAGCCTTCTCTCAGTGTGTGTTCCCTGGCGCCTGCCCTCAGTCCTCTCTCAGTGTGTGCTCCCTCGTGCCTGCCCTAAGTCCTCTCTCAGTGTGTGCTCCCTGGCACCTGCCCTCAGTCCTTTCTCAGTGTGTGCTCCCTTGCGCCTGCCCTCAGTCCTCTCTCAGTGTGTGCTCCCTCGCGCCTGCCCTCAGTCCTCTCTCAGTGTGTGCTCACTGGCACCTGCCGTCAGTCCTCTCTCACTCTGTGCTCCCTCACGCCTGCCCTCAGCCCTCACTCTGTGCTCTCTTTTCCAGCTCTTCTCAGTGTGTGCTCCCTCACACCTGCCCTCAGTCTTCTCTCAGTGTGTGCTCCCTCGCGCCTGCCCTCAGTCTTCTCTCAGTGTGTGCTCCCTCGCGCCTGCCCTCAGTCCTCTCTCAGTGTGTGCTCCCTCGCGCCTGCCCTCAGTCCTCTCTCAGTGTGTGCTCCCTCGCACCTGCCCTCAGTCCGCTCTCAGTGTGTGCTCCCTGGCGCCTGCCCTCAGTCCTCTCTCAGTGTGTGCTCCCTGGCGCCTGCCCGCAGTCCTCTCTCAGTGTGTGCTCCCTGGCGCCTGCCCTCAGTCCTCTCTCAGTGTGTGCTCCCTCACGCCTGCCCTCAGTCCTCTCTCTGTGCTCCCTCACACCTGCCCTCAGTCTTCTCTCAGTGTGTGCTCCCTCGCGCCTGCCCTCAGTCCTCTCTCAGTGTGTGCTCCCTCACGCCTGCCCTCAGTCCTCTCTCAGTGTGTGCTCCTTCGCGCCTGCCCTCAGTCCTCTCTCAGTGTGTGCTCCTTCGCGCCTGCCCTCAGTCCTCTCTCAGTGTGTGCTCCCTCACGCCTGCCCTCATTCCTCTCTCAGTGTGCGCTCCCTCGCGCCTGCCCGCAGTCCTCTCTCAGTTTGTGCTCCCTCACGCCTGCCCTCAGTCCTCTCTCAGTGTGTGTTCCCTGGCGCCTGCCCTCAGTCCGCTCTCAGTGTGTGCTCCCTGGCGCCTGCCCTCAGTCCTCTCTCAGTGTGTGCTCCCTCACGTCTGCCCTCATTCCTCTCTCAGTGTGCGCTCCCTCGCGCCTGCCCGCAGTCCTCTCTCAGTTTGTGCTCCCTCACGCCTGCCCTCAGTCCTCTCTCAGTGTGTGTTCCCTGGCGCCTACCCTCAGTCCTCTCTCTCTCTCTCTCTTCCAGCTCTTCTCTCAGTGTGCGCTCCCTCATGCCTGCCCTCAGTCCTCTCTCAGTGTTTGCTCCCTCGCGCCTGTCCTCACTCTGTGCTCTCTCTCTTCCAGCTCTTCTCTCAGTGTGTGCTCCCTCACGCCTGCCCTCATTCCTCTCTCAGTGTGTGCTCCCTCGCGCCTGCCCATAGTCTTCTCTCAGTGTGTGCTCCCTGGCGCCTGCCCTCAGTCCTCTCTCAGTGTGTGCTCCCTCGCGCCTGCCCTCAGCCCTCACTCTGTGCTCTCTTTTCCAGCTCTTCTCTCAGTGTGTGCTCCCTCACGCCTGCCCTCAGTCTTCTCTCAGTGTGTGCTCCCTCACGCCTGCCCATAGTCTTCTCTCAGTGTGTGCTCCCTCGCGCCTGCCCTCAGTCTTCTCTCAGTGTGTGCTCCCTGGCGCCTGCCCTCAGTCCTCTCTCAGTGTGTGCTCCCTGGCGCCTGCCCTCAGTCCTCTCTCAGTGTGTGCTCCCTCACGCCTGCCCTCAGTCCTCTCTCAGTGTGTGCTCCCTCACGCCTGCCCTCATTCCTCTCTCAGTGTGTGCTCCCTCACGCCTGCCCTCATTCCTCTCTCAGTGTGTGTTCCCTGGCGCCTGCCCTCAGTCCTCTCTCAGTGTGTGCTCCCTGGCGCCTGCCCTCAGTCCTCTCTCAGTTTGTGCTCCCTCACGCCTGCCCTCAGTCCTCTCTCAGTGTGTGCTCCCTCACGCCTGCCCTCATTCCTCTCTCAGTGTGTGTTCCCTGGCGCCTGCCCTCAGTCCTCTCTCAGTGTGTGCTCCCTGGCGCCTGCCCTCAGTCCTCTCTCAGTTTGTGCTCCCTCACGCCTGCCCTCATTCCTCTCTCAGTGTGTGTTCCCTGGCGCCTGCCCTCAGTCCTCTCTCAGTGTGTGCTCCCTGGCGCCTGCCCTCAGTCCTCTCTCAGTGTGTGCTCCCTCAAGCCTGCCCTCAGTCCTCTCTCAGTGTGTGCTCCCTCACGCCTGCCCTCATTCCTCTCTCAGTGTGTGCTCCCTCACGCCTGCCCTCATTCCTCTCTCAGTGTGTGTTCCCTGGCGCCTGCCCTCAGTCCTCTCTCAGTGTGTGCTCCCTGGCGCCTGCCCTCAGTCCTCTCTCAGTTTGTGCTCCCTCACGCCTGCCCTCAGTCCTCTCTCAGTGTGTGTTCCCTCGCGCCTGCCTTCAGTCCTCTCTCAGTGTGTGCTCCCTCATGCCTGCCCTCAGCCCTCACTCTGTGCTCTCTCTTCCAGCTCTTCTCTATCTTCGCCTTCGCCACCTGCGGAAGTTACTCGGGTGAGTTCCGCCTCAGCGTGGAGTGCGTGAACCGGACGGACAGTGACCTGAACATCGACGTGGACTTCTCCTACCCCTTCAGGTGAGGCCCTCCCCTCACTCCCTCAGTCTCACCTTACTTCCTCGCCCCACTCAAATCAATTTCCTGTAAAAAGGGAGGTAGAGAAGAATGAGGTTTAGAGAGATATATATGCGTAGGCAGATCATTTGATTGGGATTTGTGTTGAAAACCTGTTATTAGGGGATTGTGGCGGATGCAATCAAGAAAAGGTTCAAGACACAAAAGAAATAAAAGAGGGGAAAGGGGGTAACCTTGTCGAGTACCTCTGTGCAGATTAAAATATGGAGACAAGTAACCATTAACAGAAACAGGACCGCAGTTCTGAATATAGTAACTTAATAAATTAAATACATTTGGGACCAAAACCAAACCAATGAAGAGTTCTGAACATAAATTGCCAATTTATACGATCAAAGGCTTTTTCTGCATCGAGGCACAGTGCGGCTAAAGGATCAGGGCACTTTTTCCCCAACGTAAGGACATTAGAACATCCTAGCATTATCAGAAGTAAGTCTACCTCTGATAAAGCAGGAGTGATCGGGTTAAATAAATAAGGGTATAACGTCATCTAATCTAGAAGTAAGAATTTTCCCAAAAATTTTACAGTCATAATTAATAAATGAGATTGGGCGATAATTTTGGCATAGGGTTTGATCTTTGTCGTCTGGTTTAGGGGTGATTATAATAAGAGCATCTAAAAGGATCCTTCGGGTTTTGATTTTGATATAAAAGAGGTAAAAAGTTCAAGTAAATGAGGAGCAAAAGTGGAGCCGAAAGAAGAAATTAGTTCAATAGAAGAAGCATCTGGACCCGGAGCCCTGGGCCACCTTAAAGGTTTAATGGCATCTGAAATCTCTTGAAGAGATATATCCTTTTCAAGGAGAGGCGTAGCATCCGGCACAGACGGAGGAGAGGGAAGATCTTCAAAGGATGACTGGGTGTCACTTTCAGAAGGATGCGTATCATCCACTTATAGTGAGTTATCTTAGGATGGGAAAGAATTAACCCTATCTGAATCAGAGTGAAGAAAGTTGTTAGTAGTGGAATTACGAATAGGGCCAATGGTTTTCTTTTCTGTTTTGATTTTTAAATAATTGGCCAACATTCTACATGCTTTGTTTTGACTAAGGGTGGGTGTAGTGAATTCCACGAAGTTGAACAAAAACTCAGTGAATTCCGCAATGCCAGACCCCCAATTAATAAAACAGAAACCTCATATACTTTTGGTAGAATAACAAGTATCTCTGTCTTTACATGCTAAAATGCACATACTCGTTTCACATGAGTAAAAGTGAAAAATTAGCAAGCAGTGAGAGAGGTGATGATTTTGGAATCCTCCCTAACCGAGTGAGAGAACCAAGTAGATGCCTTTAAAACAAAGAGCAGATCTTATTGAACGATTCGGTGGTGGTCCCATCCTCTTAGGACCACCCCGAGCAAAGTTATGGGCAAAAATACAATCCCAACCAAAGGTCCTGCAAAGCATTATGGGACGAGATTAGCAGTGGGCAGTGAATATTATAGTATCCAATATCAAAATAATTCTACAAAGAGCTGCAGTTCAACTAGTCGTTACTAGGTGTCCCTCACGATGCAAATGCAAAAGCGTTGAAATTATTACATCAAGCTGCAGTTCCACTAGTTGTTGCTAGTCGCTTGAAATATTGCGCATCGTCCATTTGTGTCACATTCAGTTGATAACATTTTAATTGTTAGGGATTTGTGACATAGAATTGCAACACCACCCTTACGGTTGACCGCAGTTGAGAAAACATGTTGGCCCACCCATTGGCGTTTGAGTTTAAGAGATTCAAAATCATGACAGTGGGTTTCCTGTAAAAAAGCAATTTGACAAATTAATTTCAATAAATGAGAGAGTACCTTTTGACGCTTGACAGGGTGACCCAGACCACGGACGTTCCACAACACAACATTAAGCATGTAGCAGTTTAAATACAAGGACACAGGAACAACGATGACACACTGCAGAAACAACAATGAAAAATAAAAAACACAGTTTGTCTGCAATAAAATAACGCAAAAAATATATAAAGGCCATGAAAAGAGGAAGGAAAGAAACCCATATGAAATTGTAAAAAGAGAAAGGAAGTGAGAGAAGGAAATGGAGAAAAAGGATAACAAGAAAGGGAACGCGGGGTGAATGAGAAAGATAGAGAAGAGAAGCGACAGATCAAGATCAAGAACATAAAGCCAGATCTGAAGCAAAAAGAGAGTAAAATGAAAAGCGGGCATGTCGTCACCCAGAAACAAGAACAACAGTGAAGAAAGGAAAAAACTATTAGAAAATAGAAATAATTCAGCCATGTAACCCATATTTGGAGAGCATAACTAGGGAATAAAAACTAGAAACAAGAAGCCAGGTATTGGAAACAGCAATATAACAGCTTAGGAAGATTGTGCATTTGTGTCCATAGGTGTTCTAGTGATGGACTGCAGGAACAGTCTTAACTTAATGAGCGAGAAACACCTTCGTACGTAATCTTGCATAGGCATGGGTGTAAAATGCCATATCGGATATTCAAGGATCTCATTTGAGGATGAAGTGACAATAATTCCTTACATCTAGTATTGGTTGCATGTGAAAGATCCTGAGAGATAAAGATATTGTGGCAAAACCAAACAAGACAACATTTCTCTCTGGCGCACTTCAGAACATGCATCAGCTCCATGAATTCTAAAAAGAACATTATGATACCACGTGGTCTGGTAGAATTAAGCTGCGGACGACCAAGAAGACAATGTGCTCATTGGATATTTAAAGATGTAGAGGACTGAAGATTCAGAAGGTCAGGCATAAATGTCTTTAAAAAGAGAGTAAGTCAGGGCCTTCAGTATTCTCCGGTAAACCATAAAGACGTAGGTTATTCCTTCTGTTGTGATTTTCAATGTCTTCTGTGTGGAGCTTAGGCTTTTGGATTTCTTGTTCCAGCAGAGGAATTATGGATGCTACGTCCTGAAGGTGGCCCACACGTTGTTCCATTTCAGTTATTTTGCCTTCCATATTAATCAATCGGTCCTCACTTTACTGCAGTTTTTCATTGGTGGCATTCATGAAAGGTTTGAGAGCACATAGTTTGTCCAAAATTACATCCAGGACAGGATTTGAAGATAACTGGACTAGAGACGGAGGATAATTTAGTGCCAGAAAAAGATGCCTTGGTAAGGTTAAGCGAGTCATTAGACATTTTAATAGAGTGTGACTGACATCGAGAGATCCTGTTAAAGGTAACAAGCCTGCCCATATAGTTAATGATTGTTCAGTATAGGTGAGCTATAATACAAGCACCACAAAACAGTGAGGAGGTGTGGAAGGGAATTTTACTGATTGATACACCTGTAAAGAACCCCTCACAGCACGTGTAATCACATACACCGCTCCTCAAGATCTGTCAAAAGAGGTGCAAGTAGAGCTGATCCAGCAACTGTATTATGACAAGAATCCGCTCCAGGTCACATGAACTGAATGAAAAATAAGAACATAGATTCCAAATATATATGCTCAGAGTAGCAAATAATTCCCTTCGCCTTTGTAGTATTTAAGAATATGTCATTAAGGACCATCTGGCAAAAATGCTGTGAAAAAAATAAAATAAATAAAGCACCAAACCATACGCTTAAGGCAAAACCATCACATAAATAAAGGTGCAGAGAAATGGTGAAATGTGGAAAATGCTCACCCAAAAATTATTGGCCGCATGAGGAGAAAGCGAAGTGGAGACCCAAATGAAGTGCCATTCAAAATGCGGCCGCCCGTGAGTGAAGAAAAACGAAGTCACAGCGAAAAATTATGAAACATGGGTTTCACGGATCCGTCTTTAGATCAGCTTCACGCCGTAGTCATTTGGCGTCGGGGACCCGCCTTGGGAGCGCTGTAGAAGTTTTTAATGCGGCCGAAAATTACAGACGCAGCTCTGTGTAAGAACGGAGCCCAATGAGTTGCCGCCATCTTGTTTTGGTGCTCAGGCCACGCCCTCCACAGTCCCTCTCCTGATAGGGTGTGATGTCACTGGCTCTCATTCCCTCACAGTCCCTCTCCTGATAGGGTGCGATGTCACTGGCTCTCATTCCCTCACAGTCCCTCACCTGCCAGGGTGCAGTGTTTCCTGCCTCCCCTGCTGTGCTTTAGTGCTCTGTGTCTACCCAGGGAGACCTCCTTCTCCTGTACATCATTACCTCATTGTCCTACCTCACTTCTTGGGGATTTGACCTTTTTTTCACTGTTCAGGTGCAGTGAGGTGTTACGTTTCACTCACTCCTTTTCATTTGCCTCCCTTAGCAGGTGTAGTGTAACTCCATCTCGTGCTTAGCAGGTGTAGTGTAACTTCATCTCGTGCTTAGCAGGTTGTGGCGTAACTCCATCTCGTGCTTAGCAGGTGTAGCGTAACTCCATCTTGTGAATGGCTGGGATTAGTGTAAACCACTCTCATGCTTAGCAGGCTGTGGTGTAATTGCATGTCTCACTCCTTACCTGTAGCGTTCATCCCTCTGGCACTGATCGCGGTGCAAATGTTCCACACCAGGGCCTCACCTGGGACAGTACTCATCTGTTACCTCCCTCTGGTGATACCGGGTCTTGTCCCCTCACCAGTACTTTTCACTGTTATGCTCCCACGCTCCTTATCTTGCTTATCTCCCCTACCCCCCTAACTCACTCACCAGTTCTTTCTTTGTTCAATGCCAGTTTCCAGCCTGGGCTGGGGCTGTTCGGGTCCACTCAGTTGTAATTGGAGGGCAAGGCGTGGCAAATAAAAGGGGGTGGAGTCACGAGGGGCGGATTCAAGGAAAGCAGTCTGCACTCAACTGTTAGATTTATTTATTTTTTATTCTGGTACCAAGGAATTGACAATGAGAAGGTGAGAGTAAACCATTTCTGGCTTCATTGTTTGCACAGGCTGCATTTTAAATATCTCATGAGGTTCAGGCACCTGTTGCGGAGAGCTTTGAGTGCCCAGTAAATCTCTGGAATAGGGAACAGTAATAATGGTAAGATAACTCTGGTGGTCGAAGCACTTGCTGAAGGGGTCTGTGCTTTACCCAGTCACAGTAGCAGAGTGGGTTAGTGTGCCTGCTGCTAGGGACACTGTGTAACATACAGAGATGGCAGATTTTTTAATATAGATAGTTAAGCAGGTTACTGCGTTTGACAGAGAGATCCCTTCATTACCTGCAGTTCCTAAAGTGCAATCCTTCCAAAATGACACAGTGAGCTATGAACCAGCATCAAGGCGCTGTATGAACACTGCAAGACATGGCTTAGACCCTTGTTGTTTTTTCTCAATCTGATCTTATTGTAAGGCTGCTAAAAAGGTTTCTTTGGGTAGTAATAAAGTCTTGTTAGTACGGAAAACCCCAAGCACTGCGTTAAGTTTTTAATCCTGACTTTGTGTTCTCCCGCCAAACACTTGTGACATATAAGCGCTTCCAGTAAAGACGATTAAAGACTTGTACACCTTGAAACCCTCGTTTGAATACGCACTCCCTTAACCAGCACTTTTTGCCCATTCCTCTATGGTGTGAACTTCTTCCCTTGACTCGCTCCAGATGCTTCTGTGCTTGACTCGCTCCAGATTCTCCTTCCCTTGACTTGAACCTGATACTTGTTCCCTTGATTCGCTCCAGATGCTGCTTCCCTTGACTCGCTCCAAAGGCTTCTACTCTTGACTCGCTGCAGATGTTTCTTTGCTTGACTCACTCCAGATGCAACTTCCCTTGACTCACTCCAGATGCTTCTTCCCTTGACTGGCACCAGATGTTTCTTCCCTTGTTGACTTGCTCCACACGCTTCTTCCCTCGACTTAAGACGCTTCTTCCTTTGACTTGCTCCAGACGCTTCTTCCTTTGACTCACTCCAGGTGCTTCTTCTCTTGACTCCCTCCAGAAGCTTCTTCATTTGACTCACTCCAGACGCTTCTTCCCTTGACTTGCTCCAGATGTTTCTTCCCTTGAATCCCTCCAGATAATTCTTCCTTTGACTTCCTACTGATGCTTCATCCCTTAAATTCCTCCAGATAATTCTTCCTTGGACTCCCTCTAGATGCTTCTTCCCTTGACTCACTCCAGACGCTTCTTCCCTCGACTCGCTCCAGACGCTTCTTCCCTCGACTCGCTCCAGACGCTTCTTCCCTCGACTTGCTCCAGACGCCTCTTCCCTCGACTTGCTCCAGATGTTTCTTCCCTTAAATTCCTCCAGATAATTCTTCCTTTGACTCCTTCAAGACGCTTATCCCTTTGACTCCCTCCAGACACTTCTTCCCTTGATTTGTTCCAGATGCTTCTTCCATTTGTTGACTGGCTCTAGATGCTTCCCTTGACTCGCTCCAGATGTTTCTTCCCTTGACTGATTCCAGATGCTTCTTCCCTTGACTCGCTCCAGATGTTTCTTCCCTTGACTGATTCCAGATGCTTCTTCCCTTGACTGATTCCAGATGCTTCTTCCCTTGTTGACTTGCTCCAGATGCTTCTTCTCTTGACTCACTCCGGATGCTTCTTACCTTGACTCACTCCAGATAAATCTTCCTTTGACTCCCTCCAGACGCTTCTGCCTTTGACTCCCTCCAGATGATTCATCTCTTGACTCGGTCTAGAAGCTTCTTCCCTTGACTCGCTCCAGATGTTTCATACCTTCTTGACTCACTCCAGATAATTCTTCCTTAGACTCCCTCCAGATGCTTCTTATCTTGAATTCCTCAATATAATTCTTCCTTTGACTCCTTCAAGACGCTTATCCCTTTGACTCCCTCCAGACACTTCTTCTCTTGACTCGCTCCAAAGGCTTCTTCCGATGTTGACTCGTACCAGGTGCCTCTTCCCTTGACTCGCTCCAGACACTTCTTCCCTTGATTTGTTCCAGATGCTTCTACCATTTGTTGACTGGCTCTAGATGCTTCCCTTGACTCGCTCCAGATGTTTCTTCCCTTGACTGATTCCAGATGCTTCTTCCCTTGACTGATTCCAGATGCTTCTTCCCTTGTTGACTTGCTCCAGATGCTTCTTCTCTTGACTCACTCCGGATGCTTCTTACCTTGACTCACTCTAGATAAATCTTCCTTTGACTCCCTCCAGACGCTTCTGCCTTTGACTCCCTCCAGATGATTCATCTCTTGACTCGGTCTAGAAGCTTCTTCCCTTGACTCGCTCCAGATGTTTCATACCTTCTTGACTCACTCCAGATAATTCTTCCTTAGACTCCCTCCAGATGCTTCTTATCTTGAATTCCTCAATATAATTCTTCCTTTGACTCCTTCAAGACGCTTATCCCTTTGACTCCCTCCAGACACTTCTTCTCTTGACTCGCTCCAAAGGCTTCTTCCGATGTTGACTCGTACCAGGTGCCTCTTCCCTTGACTCGCTCCAGACACTTCTTCCCTTGATTTGTTCCAGATGCTTCTACCATTTGTTGACTGGCTCTAGATGCTTCCCTTGACTCGCTCCAGATGCTTCTTCCCTTGTTGACTTGCTCCAGATGCAACTTCTCTTGACTCGCTCCAGATGTTTCTGACTCGCTCCAGATGTTTCTTCCCTTGACTGACTCCAGATGCTTCTTCTCTTGACTCGCTCCAGATGCTTCTTCTCTTGACTCGCTCCAGATGCTTCTTCTCTTGACTCGATCCAGATGCTTCTTCCCTTCACTCGCTCCAGATGCAACTTCTCTTGACTCGCTCCAGATGCTTCTTCTCTTGTCTCGCTCCAGATGCTTCTTTCCTTGACTCGCTCCAGATGTTTCTTGTCTTGACTCACTCCAGATGATGCTTCCCTGGGCTTGCTCCAGATGCTTCTTCCCTTGACTTGCTCCAGACGCCTCTTCCCTCGACTTGCTCCAGATGTTTCTTCCCTTAAATTCCTCCAGATAATTCTTCCTTTGACTCCTTCAAGACGCTTATCCCTTTGACTCCCTCCAGACACTTCTTCCCTTGATTTGTTCCAGATGCTTCTTCCATTTGTTGACTGGCTCTAGATGCTTCCCTTGACTCGCTCCAGATGTTTCTTCCCTTGACTGATTCCAGATGCTTCTTCCCTTGACTCGCTCCAGATGTTTCTTCCCTTGACTGATTCCAGATGCTTCTTCCCTTGACTGATTCCAGATGCTTCTTCCCTTGTTGACTTGCTCCAGATGCTTCTTCTCTTGACTCACTCCGGATGCTTCTTACCTTGACTCACTCCAGATAAATCTTCCTTTGACTCCCTCCAGACGCTTCTGCCTTTGACTCCCTCCAGATGATTCATCTCTTGACTCGGTCTAGAAGCTTCTTCCCTTGACTCGCTCCAGATGTTTCATACCTTCTTGACTCACTCCAGATAATTCTTCCTTAGACTCCCTCCAGATGCTTCTTATCTTGAATTCCTCAATATAATTCTTCCTTTGACTCCTTCAAGACGCTTATCCCTTTGACTCCCTCCAGACACTTCTTCTCTTGACTCGCTCCAAAGGCTTCTTCCGATGTTGACTCGTACCAGGTGCCTCTTCCCTTGACTCGCTCCAGACACTTCTTCCCTTGATTTGTTCCAGATGCTTCTACCATTTGTTGACTGGCTCTAGATGCTTCCCTTGACTCGCTCCAGATGCTTCTTCCCTTGTTGACTTGCTCCAGATGCAACTTCTCTTGACTCGCTCCAGATGTTTCTGACTCGCTCCAGATGTTTCTTCCCTTGACTGACTCCAGATGCTTCTTCTCTTGACTCGCTCCAGATGCTTCTTCTCTTGACTCGCTCCAGATGCTTCTTCTCTTGACTCGATCCAGATGCTTCTTCCCTTCACTCGCTCCAGATGCAACTTCTCTTGACTCGCTCCAGATGCTTCTTCTCTTGTCTCGCTCCAGATGCTTCTTTCCTTGACTCGCTCCAGATGTTTCTTGTCTTGACTCACTCCAGATGATGCTTCCCTGGGCTTGCTCCAGATGCTTCTTCCCTTGACTTGCTCCAGATGCTTCTTCCCTTGACTCGCTCCAGATGCTTCTTCTCTTGACTCGCTCCAGACGCTTCTTCCCTCGACTCGCTCCAGACGCTTCTTCCCTCGACTCGCTCCAGACGCTTCTTCCCTCGACTTGCTCCAGACGCCTCTTCCCTCGACTTGCTCCAGATGTTTCTTCCCTTAAATTCCTCCAGATAATTCTTCCTTTGACTCCTTCAAGACGCTTATCCCTTTGACTCCCTCCAGACACTTCTTCCCTTGATTTGTTCCAGATGCTTCTTCCATTTGTTGACTGGCTCTAGATGCTTCCCTTGACTCGCTCCAGATGTTTCTTCCCTTGACTGATTCCAGATGCTTCTTCCCTTGACTCGCTCCAGATGTTTCTTCCCTTGACTGATTCCAGATGCTTCTTCCCTTGACTGATTCCAGATGCTTCTTCCCTTGTTGACTTGCTCCAGATGCTTCTTCTCTTGACTCACTCCGGATGCTTCTTACCTTGACTCACTCCAGATAAATCTTCCTTTGACTCCCTCCAGACGCTTCTGCCTTTGACTCCCTCCAGATGATTCATCTCTTGACTCGGTCTAGAAGCTTCTTCCCTTGACTCGCTCCAGATGTTTCATACCTTCTTGACTCAATCCAGATAATTCTTCCTTAGACTCCCTCCAGATGCTTCTTATCTTGAATTCCTCAATATAATTCTTCCTTTGACTCCTTCAAGACGCTTATCCCTTTGACTCCCTCCAGACACTTCTTCTCTTGACTCGCTCCAAAGGCTTCTTCCGTTGTTGACTCGTACCAGGTGCCTCTTCCCTTGACTCGCTCCAGACACTTCTTCCCTTGATTTGTTCCAGATGCTTCTTCCATTTGTTGACTGGCTCTAGATGCTTCCCTTGACTCCCTCCAGATGTTTCTTCCCTTGACTGATTCCAGATGCTTCTTCCCTTGTTGACTTGCTCCAGATGCAACTTCTCTTGACTCGCTCCAGATGCTTCTTCTCTTGACTCGCTCCAGATGCTTCTTCTCTTGACTCGCTCCAGATGCTTCTTCTCTTGACTCGCTCCAGATGCTTCTTCACTTGACTCGCTCCAGATGCTTCTTCTCTTGACTCACTCCAGATGCTTCTTCCCTTGACTTGCTCCAGATGCTTCTTCTTTTGACTCGCTCCAGATGCTTCTTCCCTTGACTCACTCCAGATGCTTCTTCCATTGACTCGCTCCAGATGTTTCTGACTCGCTCCAGATGTTTCTTCCCTTGACTGACTCCAGATGCTTCTTCTCTTGACTCGCTCCAGATGCTTCTTCTCTTGACTCGCTCCAGATGCTTCTTCTCTTGACTCGATCCAGATGCTTCTTCCCTTCACTCGCTCCAGATGCGACTTCTCTTGACTCGCTCCAGATGCTTCTTCTCTTGTCTCGCTCCAGATGCTTCTTTCCTTGACTCGCTCCAGATGTTTCTTGTCTTGACTCACTCCAGATGCTGCTTCCCTGGGCTTGCTCCAGATGCTTCTTCCCTTGACTTGCTCCAGATGCTTCTTCCCTTGACTCGCTCCAGATGCTTCTTCTCTTGACTCGCTCCAGATGCTTCTTCCCTTGACTCGCTCCAGATGCTTCTTCCCTTGACTCGCTCCAGATGCTTCTTCTCTTGACTCGCTCCAGATGCTTCTTCTCTTGACTCGCTTCAGATGCTTCTTCTCTTGACTCGCTCCAGATGCTTCTTCTCTTGACTCACTCCAGATGCTTCTTCCCTTGACTTGCTCCAGATGCTTCTTCTTTTGACTCGCTCCAGATGCTTCTTCCCTTGACTCACTCCAGATACTTCTTCCATTGACTCGCTCCAGATTTTTCTGACTCGCTCCAGATGTTTCTTCCCTTGACTGACTCCAGATGCTTCTTCTCTTGACTCACTCCAGATGCTTCTTCTCTTGACTCGCTCCAGATGCTTCTTCTCTTGACTCACTCCAGATGCTTCTTCCCTTGACTTGCTCCAGATGCTTCTTCTTTTGACTAGCTCCAGATGCTTCTTCCCTTGACTCACTCCAGATGCTTCTTCCATTGACTCGCTCCAGATGTTTCTGACTCGCTCCAGATGTTTCTTCCCTTGACTGACTCCAGATGCTTCTTCTCTTGACTCGCTCCAGATGCTTCTTCTCTTGACTCGCTCCAGATGCTTCTTCTCTTGTCTCGCTCCAGATGCTTCTTCCCTTGACTCGTTCCAGATGTTTCTTGTCTTGACTCACTCCAGATGCTTCTTCCCTTGACTCGCTCCAGATGCTGCTTCCCTTGACTTGCTCCAGGCGCTTCTTCCCTTGACTTGTTCCAGATGCTTCTTACCTTGACTCGCTCCAGATGCTTCTTCTCTTGACTCGCTCCAGATGCTTCTTCCCTTGACTTGCTCCAGGCGCTTCTTCCCTTGACTTGTTCCAGATGCTTCTTACCTTGACTCGCTCCAGATGCTTCTTCTCTTGACTCGCTCCAGATGCTTCTTCTCTTGACTCGCTCCAGATGCAACTTCTCTTGACTCGCTCCAGATGCTTCTTCTCTTGACTCGCTCCAGATGCTTCTTCTCTTGACTCGCTCCAGATGCTTCTTCTCTTGACTCGCTCCAGATGCTTCTTCTCTTGACTTGCTCCAGATGCTTCTTCCCTTGACTCGCTCCAGATGCTTCTTCTCTTGACTCACTCCAGATGCTTCTTCCCTTGACTTGCTCCAGATGCTTCTTCCCTTGACTCGCTCCAGATGCTTCTTCCCTTGACTCACTCCAGATGCTTCTTCCATTGACTCGCTCCAGATGTTTCTGACTCGCTCCAGATGTTTCTTCCCTTGACTGACTCCAGATGCTTCTTTTCTTGACTTGCTCCAGATGCTTCTTCTCTTGACTCGATCCAGATGCTTCTTCCCTTCACTCGCTCCAGAGGCAACTTCTCTTGACTCGCTCCAGATGCTTCTTCTCTTGTCTCGCTCCAGATGCTTCTTTCCTTGACTCGCTCCAGATGTTTCTTGTCTTGACTCACTCCAGATGCTGCTTCCCTTGGCTCGCTCCAGATGCTTCTTCCCTTGACTCGCTCCAGATGCTTCTTCTCTTGACTCGCTCCAGATGCTTCTTCTCTTGACTCGCTCCAGATGCTTCTTCTCTTGACTTGCTCCAGATGCTTCTTCCCTTGACTCGCTCCAGATGCTTCTTCTCTTGACTCGCTCCAGATGCTTCTTCTCTTGACTCGCTCCAGATGCTTCTTCCCTTGACTCGCTCCAGATGCTTCTTCCCTTGACTCGCTCCAGATGCTTCTTCCCTTGACTCGCTCCAGATGCTTCTTCTCTTGACTCGCTCCAGATGCTTCTTCTCTTGACTCGCTCCAGATGCTTCTTCTCTTGACTCGCTCCAGATGCTTCTTCTCTTGACTCACTCCAGATGCTTCTTCCCTTGACTTGCTCCAGATGCTTCTTCTTTTGACTCGCTCCAGATGCTTCTTCCCTTGACTCACTCCAGATGCTTCTTCCATTGACTCGCTCCAGATGCTTCTTCCCTTGACTTGCTCCAGATGCTTCTTCTTTTGACTCGCTCCAGATGCTTCTTCCCTTGACTCACTCCAGATGCTTCTTCCATTGACTCGCTCCAGATGTTTCTGACTCGCTCCAGATGTTTCTTCCCTTGACTGACTCCAGATGCTTCTTCTCTTGACTCGCTCCAGATGCTTCTTCTCTTGACTCGCCCCAGATGCTTCTTCTCTTGACTCGATCCAGATGCTTCTTCCCTTCACTCGCTCCAGATGCAACTTCTCTTGACTCGCTCCAGATGCTTCTTCTCTTGTCTCGCTCCAGATGCTTCTTCCCTTGACTCGCTCCAGATGTTTCTTGTCTTGACTCACTCCAGATGCTTCTTCCCTTGACTCGCTCCAGATGCTGCTTCCCTTGACTTGCTCCAGGCGCTTCTTCCCTTGACTTGTTCCAGATGCTTCTTACCTAGACTCGCTCCAGATGCTTCTTCTCTTGACTCGCTCCAGATGCTTCTTCCCTTGACTTGCTCCAGGCGCTTCTTCCCTTGACTTGTTCCAGATGCTTCTTACCTTGACTCGCTCCAGATGCTTCTTCTCTTGACTCGCTCCAGATTCTTCTTCTCTTGACTCGCTCCAGACGCTTCTTACCTTTACTCGCTCCAGATGCTTCTTCTCTTGACTCGCTCCAGATGCAACTTCTCTTGACTCACTCCAGATGCTTCTTCTCTTGTTTCGCTCCAGATGCTTCTTCCCTTGACTCGCACCAGGCGCTTCTTACCTTGACTCGCTCCAGATGCTTCTTCCCTTGACTTGCTCCAGATGCTTCTTCTTTTGACTCGCTCCAGATGCTTCTTCCCTTGACTCACTCCAGATACTTCTTCCATTGACTCGCTCCAGATGTTTCTGACTCACTCCAGATGTTTCTTCCCTTGACTGACTCCAGATGCTTCTTCTCTTGACTCACTCCAAATGCTTCTTCTCTTGACTCGCTCCAGATGCTTCTTCTCTTGACTCACTCCAGATGCTTCTTCCCTTGACTTGCTCCAGATGCGTCTTCTCTTGACTCGCTCCAGATGCTTCTTCTATTGACTCACTCCAGATGCTTCTTCCCTTGACTTGCTCCAGATGCTTCTTCTTTTGACTAGCTCCAGATGCTTCTTCCCTTGACTCACTCCAGATGCTTCTTCCATTGACTCGCTCCAGATGTTTCTGACTCGCTCCAGATGTTTCTTCCCTTGACTGACTCCAGATGCTTCTTCTCTTGACTCGCTCCAGATGCTTCTTCTCTTGTCTCGCTCCAGATGCTTCTTCCCTTGACTCGCTCCAGATGTTTCTTCCCTTGACTGATTCCAGATGCTTCTTCCCTTGACTCGCTCCAGATGTTTCTTCCCTTGACTGATTCCAGATGCTTCTTCCCTTGACTGATTCCAGATGCTTCTTCCCTTGTTGACTTGCTCCAGATGCTTCTTCTCTTGACTCACTCCGGATGCTTCTTACCTTGACTCACTCCAGATAAATCTTCCTTTGACACCCTCCAGACGCTTCTGCCTTTGACTCGCTCCAGATGTTTCTTCCCTTGACTGATTCCAGATGCTTCTTCCCTTAACTGATTCCAGATGCTTCTTCCCTTGTTGACTTGCTCCAGATGCTTCTTCTTTTGACTCGCTCCAGATGCTTCTTCCCTTGACTCACTCCAGATGCTTCTTCCATTGACACGCTCCAGATGTTTCTGACTCGCTCCAGATGTTTCTTCCCTTGACTGACTCCAGATGCTTCTTCTCTTGACTCGCTCCAGATGCTTCTTCTCTTGACTCGCTCCAGATGCTTCTTCTCTTGACTCACTCCAGATGCTTCTTCCCTTGACTTGCTCCAGATGCTTCTTCTTTTGACTCGCTCCAGATGCTTCTTCCCTTGACTCACTCCAGATGCTTCTTCCATTGACACGCTCCAGATGTTTCTGACTCGCTCCAGATGTTTCTTCCCTTGACTGACTCCAGATGCTTCTTCTCTTGACTCGATCCAGATGCTTCTTCCCTTCACTCGCTCCAGATGCAACTTCTCTTGACTCGCTCCAGATGCTTCTTCTCTTGTCTCGCTCCAGATGCTTCTTTCCTTGACTCGCTCCAGATGTTTCTTGTCTTGACTCACTCCAGATGCTGCTTCCCTGGGCTTGCTCCAGATGCTTCTTCCCTTGACTTGCTCCAGATGCTTCTTCCCTTGACTCGCTCCAGATGCTTCTTCTCTTGACTCGCTCCAGATGCTTCTTCCCTTGACTCGCTCCAGATGCTTCTTCCCTTGACTCTCTCCAGATGCTTCTTCTCTTGACTCGCTCCAGATGCTTCTTCTCTTGACTCGCTCCAGATGCTTCTTCTCTTGACTCGCTCCAGATGCTTCTTCTCTTGACTCACTCCAGATGCTTCTTCCCTTGACTTGCTCCAGATGCTTCTTCTTTTGACTCGCTCCAGATGCTTCTTCCCTTGACTCACTCCAGATACTTCTTCCATTGACTCGCTCCAGATGTTTCTGACTCGCTCCAGATGTTTCTTCCCTTGACTGACTCCAGATGCTTCTTCTCTTGACTCACTCCAGATGCTTCTTCTCTTGACTCGCTCCAGATGCTTCTTCTCTTGACTCACTCCAGATGCTTCTTCCCTTGACTTGCTCCAGATGCTTCTTCTTTTGACTAGCTCCAGATGCTTCTTCCCTTGACTCACTCCAGATGCTTCTTCCATTGACTCGCTCCAGATGTTTCTGACTCGCTCCAGATGTTTCTTCCCTTGACTGACTCCAGATGCTTCTTCTCTTGACTCGCTCCAGATGCTTCTTCTCTTGACTCGCTCCAGATGCTTCTTCTCTTGTCTCGCTCCAGATGCTTCTTCCCTTGACTCTTTCCAGATGTTTCTTGTCTTGACTCACTCCAGATGCTTCTTCCCTTGACTCGCTCCAGATGCTGCTTCCCTTGACTTGCTCCAGGCGCTTCTTCCCTTGACTTGTTCCAGATGCTTCTTACCTTGACTCGCTCCAGATGCTTCTTCTCTTGACTCGCTCCAGATGCTTCTTCCCTTGACTTGCTCCAGGCGCTTCTTCCCTTGACTTGTTCCAGATGCTTCTTACCTTGACTCGCTCCAGATGCATCTTCTCTTGACTCGCTCCAGATGCTTCTTCTCTTGACTCGCTCCAGATGCAACTTCTCTTGACTCGCTCCAGATGCTTCTTCTCTTGACTCGCTCCAGATGCTTCTTCTCTTGACTCGCTCCAGATGCTTCTTCTCTTGACTCGCTCCAGATGCTTCTTCTCTTGACTCGATCCAGATGCTTCTTCCCTTCACTCGCTCCAGATGCAACTTCTCTTGACTCGCTCCAGATGCTTCTTCTCTTGTCTCGCTCCAGATGCTTCTTTCCTTGACTCGCTCCAGATGTTTCTTGTCTTGACTCACTCCAGATGATGCTTCCCTGGGCTTGCTCCAGATGCTTCTTCCCTTGACTTGCTCCAGATGCTTCTTCCCTTGACTCGCTCCAGATGCTTCTTCTCTTGACTCGCTCCAGACGCTTCTTCCCTCGACTCGCTCCAGACGCTTCTTCCCTCGACTCGCTCCAGACGCTTCTTCCCTCGACTTGCTCCAGACGCCTCTTCCCTCGACTTGCTCCAGATGTTTCTTCCCTTAAATTCCTCCAGATAATTCTTCCTTTGACTCCTTCAAGACGCTTATCCCTTTGACTCCCTCCAGACACTTCTTCCCTTGATTTGTTCCAGATGCTTCTTCCATTTGTTGACTGGCTCTAGATGCTTCCCTTGACTCGCTCCAGATGTTTCTTCCCTTGACTGATTCCAGATGCTTCTTCCCTTGACTCGCTCCAGATGTTTCTTCCCTTGACTGATTCCAGATGCTTCTTCCCTTGACTGATTCCAGATGCTTCTTCCCTTGTTGACTTGCTCCAGATGCTTCTTCTCTTGACTCACTCCGGATGCTTCTTACCTTGACTCACTCCAGATAAATCTTCCTTTGACTCCCTCCAGACGCTTCTGCCTTTGACTCCCTCCAGATGATTCATCTCTTGACTCGGTCTAGAAGCTTCTTCCCTTGACTCGCTCCAGATGTTTCATACCTTCTTGACTCAATCCAGATAATTCTTCCTTAGACTCCCTCCAGATGCTTCTTATCTTGAATTCCTCAATATAATTCTTCCTTTGACTCCTTCAAGACGCTTATCCCTTTGACTCCCTCCAGACACTTCTTCTCTTGACTCGCTCCAAAGGCTTCTTCCGTTGTTGACTCGTACCAGGTGCCTCTTCCCTTGACTCGCTCCAGACACTTCTTCCCTTGATTTGTTCCAGATGCTTCTTCCATTTGTTGACTGGCTCTAGATGCTTCCCTTGACTCCCTCCAGATGTTTCTTCCCTTGACTGATTCCAGATGCTTCTTCCCTTGTTGACTTGCTCCAGATGCAACTTCTCTTGACTCGCTCCAGATGCTTCTTCTCTTGACTCGCTCCAGATGCTTCTTCTCTTGACTCGCTCCAGATGCTTCTTCTCTTGACTCGCTCCAGATGCTTCTTCACTTGACTTGCTCCAGATGCTTCTTCTTTTGACTCGCTCCAGATGCTTCTTCCCTTGACTCACTCCAGATGCTTCTTCCATTGACACGCTCCAGATGTTTCTGACTCGCTCCAGATGTTTCTTCCCTTGACTGACTCCAGATGCTTCTTCTCTTGACTCGCTCCAGATGCTTCTTCTCTTGACTCGCTCCAGATGCTTCTTCTCTTGACTCACTCCAGATGCTTCTTCCCTTGACTTGCTCCAGATGCTTCTTCTTTTGACTCGCTCCAGATGCTTCTTCCCTTGACTCACTCCAGATGCTTCTTCCATTGACACGCTCCAGATGTTTCTGACTCGCTCCAGATGTTTCTTCCCTTGACTGACTCCAGATGCTTCTTCTCTTGACTCGCTCCAGATGCTTCTTCTCTTGACTCGCTCCAGATGCTTCTTCCCTTCACTCGCTCCAGATGCAACTTCTCTTGACTCACTCCAGATGCTTCTTCTCTTGACTCGCTCCAGATGCTTCTTCCCTTGACTCGCTCCAGATGCTTCTTCCCTTGACTCGCTCCAGATGCTTCTTCTCTTGACTCGCTCCAGATGCTTCTTCTCTTGACTCGCTCCAGATGCTTCTTCTCTTGACTCGCTCCAGATGCTTCTTCTCTTGACTCACTCCAGATGCTTCTTCCCTTGACTTGCTCCAGATGCTTCTTCTTTTGACTCGCTCCAGATGCTTCTTCCCTTGACTCACTCCAGATACTTCTTCCATTGACTCGCTCCAGATGTTTCTGACTCGCTCCAGATGTTTCTTCCCTTGACTGACTCCAGATGCTTCTTCTCTTGACTCACTCCAGATGCTTCTTCTCTTGACTCGCTCCAGATGCTTCTTCTCTTGACTCACTCCAGATGCTTCTTCCCTTGACTTGCTCCAGATGCTTCTTCTTTTGACTAGCTCCAGATGCTTCTTCCCTTGACTCACTCCAGATGCTTCTTCCATTGACTCGCTCCAGATGTTTCTGACTCGCTCCAGATGTTTCTTCCCTTGACTGACTCCAGATGCTTCTTCTCTTGACTCGCTCCAGATGCTTCTTCTCTTGACTCGCTCCAGATGCTTCTTCTCTTGTCTCGCTCCAGATGCTTCCTCCCTTGACTCTTTCCAGATGTTTCTTGTCTTGACTCACTCCAGATGCTTCTTCCCTTGACTCGCTCCAGATGCTGCTTCCCTTGACTTGCTCCAGGCGCTTCTTCCCTTGACTTGTTCCAGATGCTTCTTACCTTGACTCGCTCCAGATGCTTCTTCTCTTGACTCGCTCCAGATGCTTCTTCCCTTGACTTGCTCCAGGCGCTTCTTCCCTTGACTTGTTCCAGATGCTTCTTACCTTGACTCGCTCCAGATGCATCTTCTCTTGACTCGCTCCAGATGCTTCTTCTCTTGACTCGCTCCAGATGCAACTTCTCTTGACTCGCTCCAGATGCTTCTTCTCTTGACTCGCTCCACATGCTTCTTCTCTTGACTCGCTCCAGATGCTTCTTCTCTTGACTCGCTCCAGATGCTTCTTCTCTTGACTTGCTCCAGATGCTTCTTCCCTTGACTCGCTCCAGATGCTTCTTCTCTTGACTCACTCCAGATGCTTCTTCCCTTGACTTGCTCCAGATGCTTCTTCCCTTGACTCGCTCCAGATGCTTCTTCCCTTGACTCACTCCAGATGCTTCTTCCATTGACTCGCTCCAGATGTTTCTGACTCGCTCCAGATGTTTCTTCCCTTGACTGACTCCAGATGCTTCTTTTCTTGACTTGCTCCAGATGCTTCTTCTCTTGACTCGATCCAGATGCTTCTTCCCTTCACTCGCTCCAGAGGCAACTTCTCTTGACTCGCTCCAGATGCTTCTTCTCTTGTCTCGCTCCAGATGCTTCTTTCCTTGACTCGCTCCAGATGTTTCTTGTCTTGACTCACTCCAGATGCTGCTTCCCTTGGCTCGCTCCAGATGCTTCTTCCCTTGACTCGCTCCAGATGCTTCTTCTCTTGACTCGCTCCAGATGCTTCTTCTCTTGACTCGCTCCAGATGCTTCTTCTCTTGACTTGCTCCAGATGCTTCTTCCCTTGACTCGCTCCAGATGCTTCTTCTCTTGACTCGCTCCAGATGCTTCTTCTCTTGACTCGCTCCAGATGCTTCTTCCCTTGACTCGCTCCAGATGCTTCTTCCCTTGACTCGCTCCAGATGCTTCTTCTCTTGACTCGCTCCAGATGCTTCTTCTCTTGACTCGCTCCAGATGCTTCTTCTCTTGACTCGCTCCAGATGCTTCTTCTCTTGACTCACTCCAGATGCTTCTTCCCTTGACTTGCTCCAGATGCTTCTTCTTTTGACTCGCTCCAGATGCTTCTTCCCTTGACTCACTCCAGATGCTTCTTCCATTGACTCGCTCCAGATGTTTCTGACTCGCTCCAGATGTTTCTTCCCTTGACTGACTCCAGATGCTTCTTCTCTTGACTCGCTCCAGATGCTTCTTCTCTTGACTCGCCCCAGATGCTTCTTCTCTTGACTCGATCCAGATGCTTCTTCCCTTCACTCGCTCCAGATGCAACTTCTCTTGACTCGCTCCAGATGCTTCTTCTCTTGTCTCGCTCCAGATGCTTCTTCCCTTGACTCGCTCCAGATGTTTCTTGTCTTGACTCACTCCAGATGCTTCTTCCCTTGACTCGCTCCAGATGCTGCTTCCCTTGACTTGCTCCAGGCGCTTCTTCCCTTGACTTGTTCCAGATGCTTCTTACCTAGACTCGCTCCAGATGCTTCTTCTCTTGACTCGCTCCAGATGCTTCTTCCCTTGACTTGCTCCAGGCGCTTCTTCCCTTGACTTGTTCCAGATGCTTCTTACCTTGACTCGCTCCAGATGCTTCTTCTCTTGACTCGCTCCAGATTCTTCTTCTCTTGACTCGCTCCAGACGCTTCTTACCTTTACTCGCTCCAGATGCTTCTTCTCTATGACTCGCTCCAGATGCAACTTCTCTTGACTCACTCCAGATGCTTCTTCTCTTGTTTCGCTCCAGATGCTTCTTCCCTTGACTCGCACCAGGCGCTTCTTACCTTGACTCGCTCCAGATGCTTCTTCCCTTGACTTGCTCCAGATACTTCTTCCATTGACTCGCTCCAGATGTTTCTGACTCGCTCCAGATGTTTCTTCCCTTGACTGACTCCAGATGCTTCTTCTCTTGACTCACTCCAAATGCTTCTTCTCTTGACTCGCTCCAGATGCTTCTTCTCTTGACTCACTCCAGATGCTTCTTCCCTTGACTTGCTCCAGATGCTTCTTCTCTTGACTCGCTCCAGATGCTTCTTCTATTGACTCACTCCAGATGCTTCTTCCCTTGACTTGCTCCAGATGCTTCTTCTTTTGACTAGCTCCAGATGCTTCTTCCCTTGACTCACTCCAGATGCTTCTTCCATTGACTTGCTCCAGATGTTTCTGACTCGCTCCAGATGTTTCTTCCCTTGACTGACTCCAGATGCTTCTTCTCTTGACTCGCTCCAGATGCTTCTTCTCTTGACTCGCTCCAGATGCTTCTTCTCTTGTCTCGCTCCAGATGCTTCTTCCCTTGACTCGCTCCAGATGTTTCTTGTCTTGACTCACTCCAGATGCTTCTTCCCTTGACTCGCTCCAGATGCTTCTTCCCTTGACTCGCTCCAGATGCTTCTTCTCTTGACTCGCTCCAGATGCTTCTTCTCTTGACTCGCTCCAGATGCTTCTTCTCTTGACTCGCTCCAGATGCTTCTTCTCTTGACTCACTCCAGATGCTTCTTCCCTTGACTTGCTCCAGATGCTTCTTCTTTTGACTCGCTCCAGATGCTTCTTCCCTTGACTCACTCCAGATACTTCTTCCATTGACTCGCTCCAGATGTTTCTGACTCGCTCCAGATGTTTCTTCCCTTGACTGACTCCAGATGCTTCTTCTCTTGACTCACTCCAGATGCTTCTTCTCTTGACTCGCTCCAGATGCTTCTTCTCTTGACTCACTCCAGATGCTTCTTCCCTTGACTTGCTCCAGATGCTTCTTCTTTTGACTAGCTCCAGATGCTTCTTCCCTTGACTCACTCCAGATGCTTCTTCCATTGACTCGCTCCAGATGTTTCTGACTCGCTCCAGATGTTTCTTCCCTTGACTGACTCCAGATGCTTCTTCTCTTGACTCGCTCCAGATGCTTCTTCTCTTGACTCGCTCCAGATGCTTCTTCTCTTGTCTCGCTCCAGATGCTTCTTCCCTTGACTCTTTCCAGATGTTTCTTGTCTTGACTCACTCCAGATGCTTCTTCCCTTGACTCGCTCCAGATGCTGCTTCCCTTGACTTGCTCCAGGCGCTTCTTCCCTTGACTTGTTCCAGATGCTTCTTACCTTGACTCGCTCCAGATGCTTCTTCTCTTGACTCGCTCCAGATGCTTCTTCCCTTGACTTGCTCCAGGCGCTTCTTCCCTTGACTTGTTCCAGATGCTTCTTACCTTGACTCGCTCCAGATGCATCTTCTCTTGACTCGCTCCAGATGCTTCTTCTCTTGACTCGCTCCAGATGCAACTTCTCTTGACTCGCTCCAGATGCTTCTTCTCTTGACTCGCTCCACATGCTTCTTCTCTTGACTCGCTCCAGATGCTTCTTCTCTTGACTCGCTCCAGATGCTTCTTCTCTTGACTTGCTCCAGATGCTTCTTCCCTTGACTCGCTCCAGATGCTTCTTCTCTTGACTCACTCCAGATGCTTCTTCCCTTGACTTGCTCCAGATGCTTCTTCCCTTGACTCGCTCCAGATGCTTCTTCCCTTGACTCACTCCAGATGCTTCTTCCATTGACTCGCTCCAGATGTTTCTGACTCGCTCCAGATGTTTCTTCCCTTGACTGACTCCAGATGCTTCTTTTCTTGACTTGCTCCAGATGCTTCTTCTCTTGACTCGATCCAGATGCTTCTTCCCTTCACTCGCTCCAGAGGCAACTTCTCTTGACTCGCTCCAGATGCTTCTTCTCTTGTCTCGCTCCAGATGCTTCTTTCCTTGACTCGCTCCAGATGTTTCTTGTCTTGACTCACTCCAGATGCTGCTTCCCTTGGCTCGCTCCAGATGCTTCTTCCCTTGACTCGCTCCAGATGCTTCTTCTCTTGACTCGCTCCAGATGCTTCTTCTCTTGACTCGCTCCAGATGCTTCTTCTCTTGACTTGCTCCAGATGCTTCTTCCCTTGACTCGCTCCAGATGCTTCTTCTCTTGACTCGCTCCAGATGCTTCTTCTCTTGACTCGCTCCAGATGCTTCTTCCCTTGACTCGCTCCAGATGCTTCTTCCCTTGACTCGCTCCAGATGCTTCTTCTCTTGACTCGCTCCAGATGCTTCTTCTCTTGACTCGCTCCAGATGCTTCTTCTCTTGACTCGCTCCAGATGCTTCTTCTCTTGACTCACTCCAGATGCTTCTTCCCTTGACTTGCTCCAGATGCTTCTTCTTTTGACTCGCTCCAGATGCTTCTTCCCTTGACTCACTCCAGATGCTTCTTCCATTGACTCGCTCCAGATGTTTCTGACTCGCTCCAGATGTTTCTTCCCTTGACTGACTCCAGATGCTTCTTCTCTTGACTCGCTCCAGATGCTTCTTCTCTTGACTCGCCCCAGATGCTTCTTCTCTTGACTCGATCCAGATGCTTCTTCCCTTCACTCGCTCCAGATGCAACTTCTCTTGACTCGCTCCAGATGCTTCTTCTCTTGTCTCGCTCCAGATGCTTCTTCCCTTGACTCGCTCCAGATGTTTCTTGTCTTGACTCACTCCAGATGCTTCTTCCCTTGACTCGCTCCAGATGCTGCTTCCCTTGACTTGCTCCAGGCGCTTCTTCCCTTGACTTGTTCCAGATGCTTCTTACCTAGACTCGCTCCAGATGCTTCTTCTCTTGACTCGCTCCAGATGCTTCTTCCCTTGACTTGCTCCAGGCGCTTCTTCCCTTGACTTGTTCCAGATGCTTCTTACCTTGACTCGCTCCAGATGCTTCTTCTCTTGACTCGCTCCAGATTCTTCTTCTCTTGACTCGCTCCAGACGCTTCTTACCTTTACTCGCTCCAGATGCTTCTTCTCTATGACTCGCTCCAGATGCAACTTCTCTTGACTCACTCCAGATGCTTCTTCTCTTGTTTCGCTCCAGATGCTTCTTCCCTTGACTCGCACCAGGCGCTTCTTCCCTTGACTCGCTCCAGATGCTTCTTCCCTTGACTTGCTCCAGATACTTCTTCCATTGACTCGCTCCTGATGTTTCTGACTCGCTCCAGATGTTTCTTCCCTTGACTGACTCCAGATGCTTCTTCTCTTGACTCACTCCAAATGCTTCTTCTCTTGACTCGCTCCAGATGCTTCTTCTCTTGACTCACTCCAGATGCTTCTTCCCTTGACTTGCTCCAGATGCTTCTTCTCTTGACTCGCTCCAGATGCTTCTTCTATTGACTCACTCCAGATGCTTCTTCCCTTGACTTGCTCCAGATGCTTCTTCTTTTGACTAGCTCCAGATGCTTCTTCCCTTGACTCACTCCAGATGCTTCTTCCATTGACTTGCTCCAGATGTTTCTGACTCGCTCCAGATGTTTCTTCCCTTGACTGACTCCAGATGCTTCTTCTCTTGACTCGCTCCAGATGCTTCTTCTCTTGACTCGCTCCAGATGCTTCTTCTCTTGTCTCGCTCCAGATGCTTCTTCCCTTGACTCGCTCCAGATGTTTCTTGTCTTGACTCACTCCAGATGCTTCTTCCCTTGACTCGCTCCAGATGCTGCTTCCCTTGACTTGCTCCAGGCGCTTCTTCCCTTGACTTGTTCCAGATGCTTCTTACCTTGACTCGCTCCAGATGCTTCTTCTCTTGACTCGCTCCAGATGCTTCTTCCCTTGACTTGCTCCAGGCGCTTCTTCCCTTGACTTGTTCCAGATGCTTCTTACCTTGACTCGCTCCAGATGCTTCTTCTCTTGACTCGCTCCAGATGCTTCTTCTCTTGACTCGCTCCAGATGCAACTTCTCTTGACTCGCTCCAGATGCTTCTTCTCTTGACTCGCTCCAGATGCTTCTTCTCTTGACTCGCTCCAGATGCTTCTTCTCTTGACTCGCTCCAGATGCTTCTTCTCTTGACTCGCTCCAGATGCTTCTTCCCTTGACTCGCTCCAGATGCTTCTTCTCTTGACTCACTCCAAATGCTTCTTCCCTTGACTTGCTCCAGATGCTTCTTCCCTTGACTCGCTCCAGATGCTTCTTCCCTTGACTCACTCCAGATGCTTCTTCCCTTCACTCGCTCCAGAGGCAACTTCTCTTGACTCGCTCCAGATGCTTCTTCTCTTGTCTCGCTCCAGATGCTTCTTTCCTTGACTCGCTCCAGATGCTTCTTCCCTTGACTCACTCCAGATGCTTCTTCCATTGACTCGCTCCAGATGTTTCTGACTCGCTCCAGATGTTTCTTCCCTTGACTGACTCCAGATGCTTCTTCTCTTGACTCGCTCCAGATGCTTCTTCTCTTGACTCGCTCCAGATGCTTCTTCCCTTGACTCGCTCCAGATGCTTCTTCCCTTGACTCGCTCCAGATGCTTCTTCTCTTGACTCGCTCCAGATGCTTCTTCTCTTGACTCGCTCCAGATGCTTCTTCTCTTGACTCGCTCCAGATGCTTCTTCTCTTGACTCACTCCAGATGCTGCTTCCCTTGACTTGCTCCAGGCGCTTCTTCCCTTGACTTGTTCCAGATGCTTCTTACCTTGACTCGCTCCAGATGCTTCTTCTCTTGACTCGCTCCAGATGCTTCTTCCCTTGACTTGCTCCAGGCGCTTCTTCCCTTGACTTGTTCCAGATGCTTCTTACCTTGACTCGCTCCAGATGCATCTTCTCTTGACTCGCTCCAGATGCTTCTTCTCTTGACTCGCTCCAGATGCAACTTCTCTTGACTCGCTCCAGATGCTTCTTCTCTTGACTCGCTCCAGATGCTTCTTCTCTTGACTCGCCACAGATGCTTCTTCTCTTGACTCGATCCAGATGCTTCTTCCCTTCACTCGCTCCAGATGCTTCTTCCCTTGACTCGCTCCAGATGCTTCTTCTCTTGACTCGCTCCAGATGCTTCTTCTCTTGACTCGCTCCAGATGCTTCTTCCCTTGACTCGCTCCAGATGCTTCTTCCCTTGACTCGCTCCAGATGCTTCTTCTCTTGACTCGCTCCAGATGCTTCTTCTCTTGACTCGCTCCAGATGCTTCTTCTCTTGACTCGCTCCAGATGCTTCTTCTCTTGACTCACTCCAGATGCTGCTTCCCTTGACTTGCTCCAGGCGCTTCTTCCCTTGACTTGTTCCAGATGCTTCTTACCTTGACTCGCTCCAGATGCTTCTTCTCTTGACTCGCTCCAGATGCTTCTTCCCTTGACTTGCTCCAGGCGCTTCTTCCCTTGACTTGTTCCAGATGCTTCTTACCTTGACTCGCTCCAGATGCATCTTCTCTTGACTCGCTCCAGATGCTTCTTCTCTTGACTCGCTCCAGATGCAACTTCTCTTGACTCGCTCCAGATGCTTCTTCTCTTGACTCGCTCCAGATGCTTCTTCTCTTGACTCGCTCCAGATGCTTCTTCTCTTGACTCGCTCCAGATGCTTCTTCTCTTGACTTGCTCCAGATGCTTCTTCCCTTGACTCGCTCCAGATGCTTCTTCTCTTGACTCACTCCAGATGCTTCTTCCCTTGACTTGCTCCAGATGCTTCTTCCCTTGACTCGCTCCAGATGCTTCTTCCCTTGACTCACTCCAGATGCTTCTTCCATTGACTCGCTCCAGATGTTTCTGACTCGCTCCAGATGTTTCTTCCCTTGACTGACTCCAGATGCTTCTTTTCTTGACTTGCTCCAGATGCTTCTTCTCTTGACTCGATCCAGATGCTTCTTCCCTTCACTCGCTCCAGAGGCAACTTCTCTTGACTCGCTCCAGATGCTTCTTCTCTTGTCTCGCTCCAGATGCTTCTTTCCTTGACTCGCTCCAGATGTTTCTTGTCTTGACTCACTCCAGATGCTGCTTCCCTTGGCTCGCTCCAGATGCTTCTTCCCTTGACTCGCTCCAGATGCTTCTTCTCTTGACTCGCTCCAGATGCTTCTTCTCTTGACTCGCTCCAGATGCTTCTTCTCTTGACTTGCTCCAGATGCTTCTTCCCTTGACTCGCTCCAGATGCTTCTTCTCTTGACTCACTCCAGATGCTTCTTCCCTTGACTTGCTCCAGATGCTTCTTCTTTTGACTCGCTCCAGATGCTTCTTCCCTTGACTCACTCCAGATGCTTCTTCCATTGACTCGCTCCAGATGTTTCTGACTCGCTCCAGATGTTTCTTCCCTTGACTGACTCCAGATGCTTCTTCTCTTGACTCGCTCCAGATGCTTCTTCTCTTGACTCGCCCCAGATGCTTCTTCTCTTGACTCGATCCAGATGCTTCTTCCCTTCACTCGCTCCAGATGCAACTTCTCTTGACTCGCTCCAGATGCTTCTTCTCTTGTCTCGCTCCAGATGCTTCTTCCCTTGACTCGCTCCAGATGTTTCTTGTCTTGACTCACTCCAGATGCTTCTTCCCTTGACTCGCTCCAGATGCTGCTTCCCTTGACTTGCTCCAGGCGCTTCTTCCCTTGACTTGTTCCAGATGCTTCTTACCTAGACTCGCTCCAGATGCTTCTTCTCTTGACTCGCTCCAGATGCTTCTTCCCTTGACTTGCTCCAGGCGCTTCTTCCCTTGACTTGTTCCAGATGCTTCTTACCTTGACTCGCTCCAGATGCTTCTTCTCTTGACTCGCTCCAGATTCTTCTTCTCTTGACTCGCTCCAGACGCTTCTTCTCTTGACTCGCTCCAGATGCTGCTTCCCTTGACTTGCTCCAGGCGCTTCTTCCCTTGACTTGTTCCAGATGCTTCTTACCTTGACTCGCTCCAGATGCTTCTTCTCTTGACTCGCTCCAGATGCTTCTTCCCTTGACTCGCTCCAGATGCTTCTTCCCTTGACTCGCTCCAGATGCTTCTTCTCTTGACTCGCTCCAGATGCTTCTTCTCTTGACTCGCTCCAGATGCTTCTTCTCTTGACTCGCTCCAGATGCTTCTTCTCTTGACTCACTCCAGATGCTGCTTCCCTTGACTTGCTCCTTGTGCAGGATGGAGAGAAGAGACTGCTGGAACCTGCAGGGAGGGAGGCGAGGAAGAGACGGCTGGAGCCTGCAGGGAGGGAGGCGAGGAAGAGACGGCTGGAGCCTGGGTAGAGGATTGAGAGAAGAGAAGGCTGGAGCCTACACGGAGAGAGGCGAGGAAGAGAAGGCTGGAGCCTGGGTGGAGGATGAAGAAAATAAATGTCTGGCACCTACATAGAGGATGCAGAGAGGAGATGGCTGGAGCCTATGTGGAGGGTGGAAAGGAAGAGATGGCCTGAGCATGGAGAATTTCTCAAGTGGAAGATACGGCAGGAGTCTCAAACCGTTCTGTAGTGAGAGCTACATCTGATCAGTGAAAATCATCGTGAGCTACTGAACGCGAAACATCTCGCGCAGCGTTACCAGACCCCCCCACGCCCAGCTACATTGACTTTAAGCCCAATGTCCACAGAGCAAGATAATACTTTGACTCGGCACTATGAGAGGCTGCCACGTGCGTCAGTGAGAGCGTGGTCTTTGGGGATGTGTGAACATGAGTGACTATGAACGGGACATATGTGTACGGGGGATTGAGAGCCTGTGTCGTATGTACTTGTGGCACAGGACAAACCTTCCACCATATGTGGCCCCATTGCATGAAAAACACAAACATGCAACAATTCTTTTAAATGGGAGAAATTTAAAGTGCAGAAAAATGTTCTGCAAAAATGTTCATATTATGGAAACGTTTTCTGCATTTTAAATTTCTCCCACTTAAAACAATGACTATATTTTTCAGTTATAAATATGACGCCGTGTTTAGCAGCCACTGGAAGCAAGATGCCTGCTGTGTGCCGATGTGGCACTTTGAAATGGGAGAAAATCCAACTGAAGGGTTCACGTTGTGTTCCTATCGATTCTATACCACGCATCCTTTACATGTTCGCCCATTTCAAAGTGTCAAATGTACACACACCACGCATCGTGCTCCCAACGGGCTTTAGACACGGTGCCATATTTATAACAGAAAAATACATCCAATCGTTAAAATGGGAGGAATTTAAAGTGAAGAAACAGGCTCCATAAAAAAATTGAGACATAATTGGCTTAATTGAAAGTGGAGAAAAACATTAAGACTTATTGCATACTTACAATAAAGTGGCGTTTTGTGCCTTTAAGCCAAGAAGGCTAACGACACGCTCCGTCACTTTAGAAACGCAGGGCTGCACCAAATTTACTAGAATACGATGCAGCTCTGCGTTTCCCCCTGCACTGGCGCTAACTATAGCTGCCTAGCGCCAACGCAGGCACCCTGGCACCATAGTGCAAGGGGGCCTGTGTTGAGGGGAAGAGTATTTATGGGCAGAAAGATCGCCCTTCCTGCACATAAATAATCTTTAAATGCCATTTTGTAACTACTATGTGTGCTGCTTAACATAGCACACAAAGAAGTTACAAAACAGCATTCCCATATATAAACAATCCTTGGCATTTAGCTGTTTCCGTGTGCTGCCCAGGGCAGCACACATGGGGACAGCAAAAACAAGGAGAAATAAAGCATTCCTCCTCATTTCTCCTGTTTAAGACCAGGTTTTCCCTGGTCTTAATTTTGGCGCTTCGCCCTATTTACGCTGCCTTTGTAAATAGGAGGCTGCGCCAAAATCTATGGGTGTTGCGATGGAACGCCCTCTGCAGCACCCTCTGCCCTCCCCTTTCACGCTAAGTGTGGTGTGAAAGGGTGACTTATTTACAAGGCAACGTTAAGCCACGTTAAGTGGCTTAACGCTGCCTTGTAAATATAGCGAGGCCCCTATCGCTGTCTCTGGGGCACTGAAAGGGACATTGTGGTGGCTAAAGGGGTTTGTAAATATGCCTCTTTATGTTTCAAAGAAATATTTTTTCTTCACTTTAAATTTCTCCCAATTAAAAAAAAAGTCTGCATATTTACAAGCCCCTGTCATCACCACAGCGTCACTTTTCAGGACGTTGTAGTGGCGTTCGGGGCTTCGCCTCATTCACAAGGCAGAGTTAAGCCACTTAACGTGGCTTAACAACGCCTTGTAAATAAGGCCCCCTTAGCGTGAAAGGGGCGGGCAATGGGTGTTGCAGTGGGCGTTCCACTGCAGAACCCATTGATTTTGACGCTTCCCCGTATTTACAAGGGCTACGTAAATATGGTGCAGTGCCAAAATTCATACAAGGGAAAACCTGGTCTTAAACAGGCGCGATTCTCCGCGTTTTAGCTGTTTCCACGTGTGCTGCGTTGTGCAGTGTTAGAAAGGCGACCCCGGGGGAGGCAGAAGATGTCTGACTGACCCCCCCTAGGTCCACCTCTCCTTCGGGAAGTAGCCGAGCGTTACCGAGAGGCCTCCTGGGTGAGGGTCCTCTCCTAGGATCGTACAGCAGAGTAATCACAACACTACAGACGGACACCACACCAGAGGTCAAGATCTTAAGCTTTTATAGGTAATAAAGGTTGCTGGTTCTTGGCAGTATATACAGGCGGATCGAGGGATCCGTAAAGTCTCGTAAAGGGGGGTAGGGTAGCGGGACAGTCTCAACTCGGTTGGAAGAAGGGATACCCTACGCACAGCTCTCAATCCTCGAGCTGGGGGGTTCCGAGAGGTCGGGCCGCGGCAGCGCCAGCAGGCTCTCAAGATGGTTTCAGCAAGATAGGCCGCGGCAGCGCCAGCAGGCTCTCAGGATGGTTTCAGCAAGGTAGGCCGCGGCAGCGCCAGCAGGCTCTCAGGATGGTTTCAGCAAGGTAGGCCGCGGCAGCGCCAGCAGGCTCTCAGGATGGTTTCAGCAAGGTAGGCCGCGGCAGCGCCAGCAGGCTCTCAAGATGGCTTCGGATTACAGGAAGGATGAGTTCGTCTGGTGTCGGCCGTGACAGCGTCAGCAGGGCTTCCAGTCCAGGATACAACTGGCGTCCTACTCCGGGGCTGGCCCAGATATAGGATGGAGGTCCTTTGATGTCCGGACCCTCGCGCCTGGGGGCCAGAGAGGCCGGGTTGATGGTGTCCAGACACCCAGCGGGGGGTGGAGCCAGTGCCCAGGGAGGCAGGAGGGCGATCGATACCAGGCGTCCGGGGACGGCTGGTGGGCCATCGAAACTCCCCTTCCTCCGGGATCTGTCGAGTGGCCACTCGACCACCTGGGTGGATCTTGGTGCCTCGATGTCGGGGCTTCGCTGGGGTCGGGATGGGGCCGAGGCCACGTGGTCGGGACGTGGTGGGCCCAAGATGGAGTCGGGCACGGCCTCGTGCTTAGGTCGGAATGGGCCTACGCTGGGGTCAGGCCGGTGATGGGGGACCGGGATGGTAGTCGGACCGGGGGTGTTGGGGCGTGCCGGATCGGGCCGAAGGGGCCGTCCGAGATCCGGTGGAGGGCTGATGTTGTCCTGGGCCCGCCATGCGGGAGCGGTAGGACCACGCCATGAGGCCGGGTCCAACACGCGTCCCCCCCAGCTGAAGGCAGGGGAGAGTCACCCATCGTCTTGGGTATTCTCCTCGCCGAGGCGGAAGAATCGGGACAGGCCGTCAGCATTGGCGTGGTCGTTGCCGGGGCGATGCTCCACAGTGAAGTCCATCCCCTGCAGCGAAATGGACCAGCGCAGCAGTTTCGGGTTTTCTCCCCGCATCTGCATCAACCACCGCAGGGGCTGGTGGTCGGTCTGTACTCGGAAGTGGGTGCCGAAGAGGTAGGGCCGGAGCTTCTTGAGGGCCCACACCACGGCGAAGGTTTCCCTCTCGATGGTGCTCCATCGCTGCTCTCTTGCCAGTAGGCGTCGGCTGATGAAGGCCACAGGCCGGTCGATTCCTTCGGAGTTGACTTGGGACAGGACCGCCCGATGCCGTGCTCTGAGGCGTCGGTTTGGACCACAAACTCTCTGCTGTAGTCGGGGGCCTGGAGCACAGGGGCGGTGCACATGGTAGTCTTCAGAGTTTCAAAGGCTGCCTGGCACTCGGGGGTCCAGTGCACCTTCTGTGGTAGTTTCTTTGAGGTCAGTTCTGTGAGGGGCCCCACAATGCTCCCGTAGTTCTTTATGAATCGCCGATAATATCCAGTGAGCCCCAGGAAGGCGCGGACGGCGGTTTGGGTGACCGGGGGCTCCCAGGCCCGGATGGTGTCTATCTTTGGTTGGAGGGGAGCCACTTGGCCGCTCCCCACTTGGTGTCCCAGATAGGTCACGGACCCTTGGCCTATCTGGCACTTACTGGCTTTGATGGTGAGTCCGGCCGCCGAAGGGCCGTCAGGACTGTCCAGAGGTGGGTCAGGTGCTCATCCCAGTGGAGGCTGTACACTGCAATGTCATCGAGATAGGCGGCGCTGTACTCCTCTAGACCGGCCAGCACCTGGTTCACTAGTCTCTGGAAGGTTGCTGGTGCGTTCTTCATGCCGAAGGGCATCACTTTGAAGTGATAGTGGCCATCTGGTGTCGAGAAGGCCGATCGCTCCTGTGCACCAGGGGTAAGGCCAATCTGCCAATACCCCGCCGTGAGATCGAAGGTGCTGAGATATTTGGCGGCCCCTAGGCGATCGATCAATTCATCCGCCCTGGGGATGGGATGGGCGTCGGTCCTGGTGACGGCATTCAGTCCCCTGTAGTCAACACAGAACCGGAGCTCCGGAGCTGCTCCGGGGGTGGCGGCTTTAGGGACCAGGACAACGGGACTGGCCCAGGGACTGTTGGAGGGTTTGACTACCCCCAGAGCTAACATCTTGGCCACTTCGGATTGGATGCAGGCCCGAACCCGGTCGGGCACTCGAAAAGCTTGTTGTTTTACAGGCGGGCTGTCTCCTGTGTCTACATCGTGGACACACCACCGGGTGACCCCCGGAGTGAGGGAAAACAGATCCGCAAACTGCCCCAGCAGCTTCCGGCAGTCCTGTTGCTGCTCTGGGGTCAGGGAAGAGGAGAGCGTGACCCCTTCGATGGAGCCGTCTTTCTCGGTGGTGCGGAGGAGATCTGGTAGGGGTTCGGAGTCGTCCTCAGCTCCGTCATCGGTCGCTAGCAGCAGGCTCAGTTCAGTGCGTGCAAAGTGTGGCTTGAGCCGGTTAGCGTGCAGAACCCGGAGGGGGTTCCGGGGCGACTCCATGTCCACCAGATAGGTGACTGGGCTCTTGCGCTCCACCACTTTGAAGGGCCCCGTCCATTTGTCCTGGAGGGCACAAGGTTCGACCGGGGACATGACCCAGACCTGCTGGCCCGGCTTGAATTCGATGGACGAGGCGTTCTGGTCATACCAGCGTTTCATCTCCTCCTGACTAGCCTCCAGGTTGGCCTCGGCAAGTTCCCGGAACTTCCGAGTCTGATTGCGGAGGGTCAGGAGGTACCGGTAGACATCAGGTGGGGCCTCTCGAACTGCTGTCTCCCAGCCTTCCTTGACCAGGCTGAGGGGGCCTCGGACCGGGTGTCCGTACAAGAGTTCAAAGGGGCTGAACCCCAGGGACTTCTGGGGTACCTCTCGGTAGGCGAACAGGAGGCAAGGTAGCAGGACATCCCATTTGCGCCGGAGTGGTTCTTCTAAGCCCTTGATCATCCCCTTCAATGTTCTGTTGAATCGTTCCACTAGTCCATTTCCTTGGGGATGATACGGGGTGGTGAATTTATAGGCGACCCCGCACTGTTGCCATAGGGACCGCATATGCTTCGAGATAAAGTTGGAGCCTCGATCACTCACGACTTCTCGGGGGAAGCCGACTCGGGAGAAGATGCTCATGAGGGCTCGGCCCACCACGGGGGCTGTGACGGTTCGGAGGGGAATGGCTTCGGGATAGCGGGTAGCATGGTCAACCAGGACGAGGATGAAGCGGTGCCCCTGCGAGGTTCGAGGGTCCAAGGGCCCTACGATGTCTATCCCCACTCGCTCAAAGGGGGTAGTCACCACGGGGAACGGCTGGAGCGGGGCTTTGACTTTCCCCCCGCTCTTCCCGCTGGCTTGACAGGTCGGGCAGGTCCTGCAGTGGTTATGCACATCGGTGCGCATTTTTGGCCAGAAGAAATGGGTCGCCAGGCGGCTGTAAGTTTTGTCCTGCCCCAGGTGCCCGGCGAGGGGCACATCATGTGCTAAGTTCAGGAGGAAGTCTCTGAATCGGAGGGGTACGACCAGTACCCGGCCGGCCCCTAGTTCAGCAATCTTTTGCTCACTGTAGAGAAGGTCGTTGTCCCAATAGATCCAGTGGGACCCCGCGGGGTCTCCAGCTGCTTGGGTAGCGGCTTGCTGTCGAATCCCTTCGAGGGAGGGGCAGGTTTTCTGTTCCTGCCGGAACTGTTCGCGGGTGGGGCCACCTTCTTGGCGCCATTGAGCGAGTTCTGGGAGGTGGTCGAGCTCGGTGAGATCTTCTTGGTCGGGCCCTTGGGGGCCGTGTTCGGGGTCGGCGTCCTCGGGGACGACGGGCGGCGGAGGGGCAGGCCACTCCGGCTCCTCGGTGGGAGCTTCCCCCGCTGGGGTGGAGGCTTGGGCGGTCATGGAGCGGGTGGTCACACAGACCCACTCGGGAAGGCCTAGCATCCCCAGGTGCTCTCTCCGTTCGACGCTAGACCAGGGGGAACTTTCTAGGTAGAAGGAGGCAGTCCACGGGGGCATTGTTGCGGACAGTCACTTTCAGCAAGCCCGACACTCCCCCCCACTCGAAGGGGATGCGGGCCATCTGGCACAAAGTCTCTGAGTTATCTGCGGACCGGACTGGACACAGGACGTTAGGAAGGATCTGTTCCGGGGTCACCAGATGGCAGCGGACCGCGGTCACGCTGGCCCCAGTGTCACGGAGGGCTTCGGTCCGGCGTCCATTGATGGTGACCCACTGGCGGTATTTCTGGGTGTTGCCGGGGATCGGCCTCGGGGGATCAGGTCGTGAGTACCCAGGCATGCCAAGGTCATGGCGGCGGGCTCCCACTCGGCTTGCTCGGGGTTGTCGTCCTCCTCCTCACTCCTTTCTTCACCCAGGGCAGCGGCTGCGATCTGGCAGGTTGGGGGTCCGGTGGTGCCGGGTCGCTGATTCATTGGGCAGAGAGGGTCATTCGCATAATGACCCAATCGCTGGCATCTGTGGCACGTAACGTTCGGGCGGGGCCCCGGTCTGGCTGGGGGGCCCCCTCTCTGGCCCAGGGCTGGCGACGTGGAGGTAGGGGAGGACCCCTGGGGGACGTCTCGCCCCCGGCTCTGGCCTACTCCGCCGCCTCGTGGTCGGTGGTTCCCCAGGGATCCCCGGCCGTAGTCTCCCAGTGGACTCCGGGGAACTCGGGTGCTCACCCATCTATCCGCCTCGACAGCGAGTTTTCGTGGCTCAGTCAGTTTGCTGTCGAGGAGGTGTTGCCGGAGTTCGATGAAGCAATTATTGGACAGATGTTCCCATAGAATGAGGTCGATCAACTGCTGGAAGGTGGTGACCTGGCAGCCTCTGACCCACCCCTCAAAGGCTCTGCTGTAAAAGTTCACGTACTCCACCCACGTGGTACCGGGGATTTTCTTGCAGTCTCTGAATCGCTGCCGGTACATCTCGGGGGTGAGCCCGTAGCGAGTGAGGAGGGCGGTCTTCATGTGCTCGTACGAGGTCATCTCGGTATCAGGGAGCTCCAGCAGGGCGTCCCTCCCTTCGTTGATAAACTTCCCCCACAGGCCGGCGCCCCAGTCCTTGAGGGGTACTCGATGGGCGGCCATGGCGACCTCATAGGCTTTGAACCACTGTTGGATGTCGTCGTTCTTATAGTACTCTTTGACAACATCCTTGGGTATGTGCACCTTCGTGTCCACCGGCGGGGGGGAGGTCTTGCTTCCGGAGGTGCCGGTCTCGTTTGTTTTGGCCTTAATTTCCAGTTCTTTGAGGCCGCGCTCGTGCTCGAGCATGAGTTTTTTCTCCTCGAGGTCTCTTTGTCTTCGCCTTTCTTCTAGGTCTCCTTCCAGCCGTAGCTGCTCGAGGGCTAACTTCCTTTCTGCCAGTTGGATCTCTCCTTCTTGTCTGAGTCGAGCAAGATCCAACTCGTGGAGCCGGTTCCTCTCTCGTTCTCGGGCGTCTTCGTGGGAGAGGCCCGTGTCTGGGTTTGCGGGTCTCCCTCCCGCTGGGTTCGTCTCGGCCTCCGGGCCTCCGTTCGGGCCCGGGTTATCTTCACTCGGGGGTGGCGCCTCGCCGGCGTCCACCCAGGCCTGCAGGGCCGATTTAAAGTCTTCTTTGGTGCTTAAGCCAGTGGTAGCGATGCCTAGGTCTTTGCAGAATTGCTTTAGCTCCTTGTGACTGTAGTCTTCCATTTTCTCTTTCTGGAATTCTGTGCTCATGGTCGTAGTGGGTTTTTCTTGGTAGTGAGTGAATCACTCTTTGTACGATCTGCGTGGGCTCGGATCCCAGCGCTTGCCACCAATGTTAGAAAGGCGACCCCGGGGGAGGCAGAAGATGTCTGACTGACCACCCCTAGGTCCACCTCTCCTTCGGGAAGTAGCCGAGCGTTACCGAGAGGCCTCCTGGGTGAGGGTCCTCTCCTAGGATCGTACAGCAGAGTAATCACAACACTACAGACGGACACCACACCAGAGGTCAAGATCTTAAGCTTTTATAGGTAATAAAGGTTGCTGGTTCTTGGCAGTATATACAGGCGGATCGAGGGATCCGTAAAGTCTCGTAAAGGGGGGTAGGGTAGCGGGACAGTCTCAACTCGGTTGGAAGAAGGGATACCCTACGCACAGCTCTCAATCCTCGAGCTGGGGGGTTCCGAGAGGTCGGGCCGCGGCAGCGCCAGCAGGCTCTCAAGATGGTTTCAGCAAGGTAGGCCGCGGCAGCGCCAGCAGGCTCTCAGGATGGTTTCAGCAAGGTAGGCCGCGGCAGCGCCAGCAGGCTCTCAGGATGGTTTCAGCAAGGTAGGCCGCGGCAGCGCCAGCAGGCTCTCAGGATGGTTTCAGCAAGGTAGGCCGCGGCAGCGCCAGCAGGCTCTCAAGATGGCTTCGGATTACAGGAAGGATGAGTTCGTCTGGTGTCGGCCGTGACAGCGTCAGCAGGGCTTCCAGTCCAGGATACAACTGGCGTCCTACTCCGGGGCTGGCCCAGATATAGGATGGAGGTCCTTTGATGTCCGGACCCTCGCGCCTGGGGGCCAGAGGGGCCGGGTTGATGGTGTCCAGACACCCAGTGGGGGGGTGGAGACAGCGCCCAGGGAGGCCGGAGGGCGATCGATACCAGGCGTCCGGGGACGGCTGGCGGGCCATCGAAACTCCCCTTCCTCCGGGATCTGTCGAGTGGCCACTCGACCACCTGGGTGGATCTTGGTGCCTCGATGTCGGGGCTTCGCTGGGGTCGGGCTGGGGCCGAGGCCACGTGGTCGGGACGTGGTGGGTCCAAGATGGAGTCGGGCACGGCCTCGTGCTTAGGTCGGAATGGGCCTACGCTGGGGTCAGGCCGGTGATGGGGGACCGGGATGGTAGTCGGACCGGGGGTGCTGGGGCGTGCCGGATCGGGCCGAAGGGGCCGTCCGAGATCCGGTGGAGGGCTGATGTTGTCCTGGGCCCGCCATGTGGGAGCGGTAGGACCACGCCATGAGGCCGGGTCCAACATGCAGCGCACATAGAAACAGCGAAAGGCCACTGATTGTTTCATCAATTTTTAAAAATGACATTTTGCACCTTCTTTGTGCGCTGCGTTGAGCAGCACACATGGAAGTCACAAACGTCGTTTCAGATTGTTTATGGCAGGGAGCGACACCTCCCTACACATAAACAATCTTCTCCTCAACGCAGACACCCTTGCGTCATGGTGAAGGGTGCCTGCGTTGGCGCTAGGCAACTAAATTTAGCGCCAGCACAGGGGGAAACGCAGGGCTGCCCTGTATTCTTGTAAATATGGTGCCGCCATGCGTTTCTGAAGTGAAGGAACGCGGCGTTGGGTGAAGGGGGCAGTGAGGGCTGTCCGGCTAAGGCTCGAGCCGGACCCTTTCTCTGACTCAGCTCGATGACCTCACGGACCCTTGAGCTGGACACGAGACGGACATTCACGTGGCTGCGGCCGGCCGCCCGCTCTGCCCCTGTGTGCCAATAATTCAAAGGACTAACCTTTGATGTGAACATGAGAGAGAGACACATCTAAAGGCCCAAATGCACAATGTGAAACCAGAAAACCCAGGATCAACCCCAGCTTTCCTTCTTGCCCTAGATTGTGTGATCCTGGGCAAATATTTTATTTCACGGAGCCTCCGTTTACCTTAATGTCACTGATGAGGGCTCCGAAGCTGGCCACATACAGAGGTCACGTGACACCGGCCTTGCCTCTCCGGTCACCAGTGGCACTGTCACGTAGGGTGACCAGACGTCCTGTATTCGCCCGTAAAGTCCCAGGTTTTCACCAGCTGTCCCGGCAGATTTCGGCAATTTTGGCTCATGTCCCGGTTTTTAGATGGAATCGACTGAAAGCCGTAAAAGGCACTTTCTGGCTGTTCTAAAGCTGTGCTAGTTAGCAGCTCTTTAAGTAAGCAAATTAATGAATAGGTGTGATGTTGCTTGTAGAAATGAAGGGCCATGTTATCAAGGAAGGCGATAAAATTATCGCCGCTTTACCGGCAGGAAACTGCTGCTAAAGCAGCGATAATGGGCTTGAGAGTATGCCCTTCTGAATTAACATAGCAGCAGGGGCATAACACAGGCCCCTGCAGCCCACGCTGTGCGGGGGGGCCCTAGCTCCAAGGGGCCCCCTCGGCACTTAACTCTGGCTGGGAGAGCTCCTGATTGAGCCCGGAGGGGGCCCTCCTAAGTACCGTGCAGGGAGGCCCCCTCACTTTTCGTTACGTCAGTGCATAGCAGCCCAGGTTCTGATGTTAACCTGGGCTGCTATGGGAATTCATAAGTAGAAAAAGAAGAAGAATTCGTACTTGTATAGCGCACTTAGAGGCTGAGGTGTCTTGGCGCTGTACGCATACCGCTGTGGAACCCTTCCTGGCTTTTTCCTGTGAAGTGTCCACTCCTGGGCACCCCCAAGGTGAAGGCCGGCATCTAAGCGCTGCTGGGGCCGTTGTGGAGATTAAGCAAGCTATTGCCCAGAGTTGCAGAGTGGGACCCACGATTAGACTAGGCACCGAGGCGAGAATTATCAGGTCCGTGGAAATTGAGCCCGAGACCCACCGAGGCAGGAATCGAACCCTGGTCCCGGCCAGACCTCTGCATCAGGGTCTGCCGCTCTAACCATTGAGCCACACTTCTCCACAAGGGCATATTATCAAGCCCATTATTGCAGCTTTAGCAGCAGTTTCGTGCCGATAAAGCGGCAATAGTTTTATCGCCTTTCTTGATAATATGCCCCCAAATGTTATTTATTTTCTTAACGCATCTTCTGTTATCCTATATTGATGAGAGCTGTCACTCTGCGCCATTCTGTGGACGACAAATATCAGTCCTTCTTCTGTTTTTCCTAAATGTCCCGGTTTTTGGTTCTCAGAATCTGGTCACTTTACTGCCAGGGGTGGGGGGGAAAGAATGTCTACGTTCAGGTTTAAAAACGATCACAATGAGATGCAGGGAGAGGATCTGATGCACCGAGGTGGAAAAGTTCCAATTGTTAGAGAGATGTCATTTCTTTTCATTTCAAAGACGCTTTTCATGATGTCATGAGTTAAAGGCCGAAGTTTCGAAGGCTTGTGCGGAGGAAGACCGGAGGCCGTCCGAACCCCGCCCACTGATTAAAATGCCCACACCGCGGCGGAATTCCTGCAGCGGTCAACGGGTTAAGAAAGTAACCTGGACTGCTTTTTTTTAACCTTGCGCTCGGTCAAGAATTTTTTTTCACTTTCTTCCCTTTAATATGATAAAGACCGCTCTTATTGCGATCGTTCTATCCAGAATCGACTATTGCCATGTTTGTATCATGACCTGCCAAAACAAATCCTTGAAAAAACTTCAAGTGCTACAAAACTCGATTGCCTGAGCTAAAAAATGAGTATTAATTGCCATCGTCCTGCCATGGAGAAAGCCTGTCTGATCCCTGTGTATCAAACATTGGGCAGGAGCTGTCATTTCTACTGCGATAATTTAAGTAAATAGCTTGCAGTCGGCATTTAGAAAGCTAATGGGACAATATGATCCCGGATTATCGGGTGCTTTACCTTTTTTGATAAAACTTATTATAGCAGCTTCTGAAAAAGATTTAGGCAGATGGCACCCTTCTAATATTGCATTAAATAGCTTGACTAGTATATTGATTAGTTGGGACATAAAGACCTTGTAGAACTCTGCTGGAAAGCAATCACAGCCACAAGCTTTCTCATTCGGGGATCCCTTAATGGCCTCCAGAACTTAATTGGATATAATTGGAGCCACTAAGGAATCTTGCTGGAAATCATTCAGTTTAGGAATGTTTATACGATTAAGAAATTGTTCTATGAGAAAGAGCAGCTCGAAGAAAAAGATGAATAGATTTTTTTATAATGAGAACGAAAGACCGCTCCAATGTCAAGCGTTTGATCTACTGATTGATTTCTGTTTTCATCAAAGATAGTTTAAACCGTTCTTTCATTAGTTATTTTTTTCAGAGACCATGCAAGACGCTTGCCCGCGTAGCCACTTTCCTAGTATAATTTTTGAAAGTATGTATTTTGATTTACAATAGTAGTAGAAACGTATAAGTCTTTTAGATTGCTTAGAACTTTTTCCAGGTTTTTTTTGTATCTAGAGGAATAATCGACTAAGTGCCTCTGAACAGCGTGATCTATATTACGCTGTAATGCCAAAGCTAGACACCTTCTTATTTTTGTTAATTTGGCCTCATGTGATATTAACTCCCCCTAATAAAGCTTTGCAGGCTTCCCATACAAAAACACACTCAGCAGATTCCTTGTTTCTTTTCAAGAAATCTTTGATTATTATACTAATGGTTATGAAACATTCTTCTTCTGTGAAAGGGATCTTATCTAACGCCCAGCAAAGACGCTTAAGTTTAGCCATATTAACCTTGATTTCTATCACCGGAACCGAATGATCAGAAAAAGGATTTGCAAGAATATAGGTCTTGCCCCGTTCCCAGTAATGTGAAATTTTAAAAAAATCGATTCTCGAGGCAAAGTTGTATCTCTTCGAAAAACAGGTATATTCACATGCCTTGGGATGTTGAATTCTCCAAGGTTCAGTGGGCCCGATTCACAGAACTAACTTAAGACAAAATCCTAAACTTACTACCATTTTGGTATTCACAGAAGGCACTTACTCATTTCGGGATTCACAGAAGTTAGTAGTCCTAACTTTACTACTCCTAAACTGAGAAAAATCCTAATTTTAAGACTTTCGGTATTCACAGAAGGCATTTAGGAGTGCTAAAGTTAGGACCCTAACTTCTGTGAATACCGAAATGAGCAAGTGCCTTCTGTGAATACCAAAATGGTAGTAATTTTAGGATTGTGTCTTAAGTTAGTTCTGTGAATCGGGCCCTGATAAAGCAAGTTCCTGTGCTAAAGTGGTGGAACTTCTTGCTATTCTTGGTTTGTTTTGAGACTTGTTTTTACAGGAAGAATCAAGCTGTAGGTTCTGTATAAAATCAAAATCCTCCCCTATGATAATGTGGCCTGGAAGTTGGGAGAGAGCATCTTTGAGACTCTCCACAGGCGATGTATCAGAAATCGGGCTATGAAAACTAACTATATGGAGGATCTGATTACCCGTCTTCCAGCTTACAATGGTCCATCTGGCATTGGTATCCCTAGAAATCTGAAGAACTTCAGCATCTCAGTGGTGTGTAAACAAGATTGCTGCTCCCCTTACTGCAGCTCCTGCTGAAGCAAAAAAAGCTTGGGAAATGAAACTAGGTGCCCTACGAGGGGATGCATCGTCTCTTAGACGTGTTTCCGGGAGCAGAATAATTGGAATGTGTGCAGGTACCAACTACTGCAATGTAGCTTTTAATTTGGTGTGATTGTTGCCCAATTGATGTTACATGAGGCCAAACTAATTATTTGTTGTGAAGCCATCAAAAGTTGAAGTTGTGGCAAAATAAAAGAACTATAGTAAAATTCAGACCGTTTTAATGGGATCACTGACATAATATCGACGTCAAAAATATCGAGATACCAAAATATCGAGGATAAAATATCGAGGGACAAAATATCGACTGCCTATCTTCAAACAGGTAAGTACTAAAATATCGACTCCAAAATATCGACTTACAAAAATATAGACTGTCAAAATATCGATTTTTTTCAATGTCTTAAAATTAAGTTAAACATAATATATAAAAATATATTTAATATAAACTTAGAAATAATTATTAAATAAATGTAATATTAATAAATAATTAATATAAATTAAAAAATTATATCACCAAAAATAATATATATATATATATATATATATATATATATATATATATATATATAAACATATTATTAAATAAACATATTAATATAATATAATTTAATTTAATTTAATTTCATTAAATTAATTTAATTTAAATTTAATTTTACTTTATTTTTACACTGTACCCCTGTACCCCAAAAACCCAAAACTGACCCTGAACCCTAAAAATGCCCCTTTACACAAAAACTAAAAACTGACCCTGAACCCTAAAAATACCCCTTTATCCAAAAACTAAAAACTGACCCTGAACCCTAAAAATACCCCTTTACCCAAAAACTAAAAACTGACCCTGAACGCTAAAAATACCCCTTTACCCAAAAACTGAAAACTGACCCTGAACCCTAAAAATACCCCTTTACCCAAAAACTAAAAACTGACCCTGAACCCTAAAAATACCCCTTTATCCAAAAACTAAAAACTGACCCTGAACCCTAAAAATACCCCTTTACCCAAAAACTAAAAACTGACCCTGAACCCTAAAAATACCCCTTTACCCAAAAACTGAAAACTGACCCTGAACCCTAAAAATACCCCTTTACCCAAAAACTAAAAACTGACCCTGAACCCTAAAAATACCCCTTTACCCAAAAACTAAAAACTGACCCTGAACCCTAAAAATACCCCTTTACCCAAAAACTAAAAACTGACCCTGAACACTAAAAATACCCCTTTACCCAAAAACTAAAAACTGACGCTGAACCCTAAAAATACCCCTTTACCCAAAAACCCAAAACTGACCCTGAACCCTAAAAATACCCCTTTACCCAAAAACCCAAAACTGACCCTGAACCCTAAAAATACCCCTTTACCCAAAAACCCAAAACTTAAATTTAATTTCCAAAACCAATTACTTTTATTTACGAAGTAAATTTTATTTAATGGTCAATTATTAATTAATTAACAAATTTAATTAATTAACATATTTAATTAGTTATTATTAAATTACTCCCCACCCTATCCTCCTATAAACTCTCAACCCACTACAGAAATTAATTTACTAATTATTATGTATTTATTCTTAAAATATTAATAATTACCAATTATATTTTAATTATTTACCAAATAATAATTAATTAACAATTATTATTAATTTACATATTTAATTAATTAAATTTAAATTACTTCCCACCCTATTCCCCTATAAACCCACAACCCGCTACAGAAAATATTTTACGAAAATATCATTATTGATCAATTAATCAATTATTATTAATTACCAATTATATTTTAATTAATTAACAATTAATAATTAATTAACAATTACTATTATATTACAGATTTAATTAATTATATTTAAATTACTTCCCACCCTATTCCCCTATAAACCCACAACCCGCTACAGAAAATATTTTACGAAAATATAATTATTGATCAATTAATCAATTATTATTAATTACCAATTATATTTTAATTAATTAAAAATTAATAATTAATTAACAATTACTATTATATTACAGATTTAATTAATTATATTTAAATTACTTCCCACCCGATTCCCCTATAAACCCACAACCCGCTACAGAATAATATTACACAAAAAATTAAAAATATTATTAACTTACCTTAAATTCGATATTTATGTTGTCTATATTATGTCTAGTCCATATTATGTCCATTCTATATTTTTGATTCGATATTATGTCCATTTTAGTCGATATTTTTGTTGTCTATATTATGTCTAGTCGATATTATGTCCATTCTATATTTTTTACTCGATATTCTGTCCAGTCGAAATAAACAACTCGATATTATGACTGCACACCGTTTTAATGTCCGACTAAATCCAATTCCAGAGTCTCATAGATAAAGGAAAATATTTTATCCAACTGCATTTTACTTTTCTCCCTCTCATACCCCCACACTCTAGTGAACCGCCATCCACCCAAAACCTTTTAAGTCCCCACCGGTCACGGGCCCCAAAGGCCGTCCCACCCCACCCCCTGTGGCCCAAACCCCCTTAAATGAGTACAATGTTATGGTACTCAAGGCTCCTTCCCCTTGAGGAGCAGCAGATAGCTTAGAATTATTGCTAATTATGTTGATAGAACCATGAAGTTATTATCTCTTACATTTCTGCATTTTAAGAACGCTATCACAAAAAGAAGAAAAAATGGGGAAAGTGGGAGAGACCCCTGACTCTTTCTACCCACCGCCCTGCTTCACTAAGATAAAAAATTCCTTGGCTTAGCCACCAAGTGATAAATATGAGTACATCATTTATATAGCACTCTTAGCTTTGACTGCTGCATAATCCCGGCGGGTGCCCCCGAGTTCTTAAATTCGTTCTCTTCGTCTTCGTGCCACTAGTATTGACATATCTGAGAAAATCCAAAATTAATACTTCTGAGTTGGGGAGAAAGTTTTTTTAGAGATTGCCTGCGATAAGATCTGCTCTTTATCCGCACATCCTCAAAATATTCCACTATAGTTCGAGGCTATTTCGCGTTAGAATAGCGAATTGCGAGGACACAATGAGCCTGAACAATAGTAAGATCTTCTCCGATAGCCACCTTGTTCACCAGTACATAATTGTGAATTAAATCAGAAATCAGTCTCTGAACGGATGACCCAGCTTCCGAGTCTTCAGGTATCCCCACAAATCGGAGGTTAGTGCGCCGCGCCCTATTCTCCTGGTCATCAATTTTAAGTTGAAGATCCTTGAGATCAGGTCTCATCTTGAGAATCGTTGTACCTTTGCTCTTTGTAGAATCCACTAAAGAGGAAACTCGAGATTCTACTTGAGTAATGCGAGAGGAATGTTGGAGAAGACTGTTATTGATCTGTTCCAGTTATTCATTAGTTTTAGTATGTGCCTTTTCTTGTCAGATCTTAATTTTGTGCAGGTCATTTAGGATTAGTTGCAGAGTTACCTCTGTTGATGGTGATTGAGAAGCCGGTACAGCCAATGGAGATAGTATTGAGAGTATTGAGGATGGTAGAGGTGGTAAAGGTATAGGATCTGCACTCGGTGTAATCGTGGCTATAGGTGTAGTTAGTGTAGATGTAGTTGAAATTGGGGCAGTTGTAGTGGAAATAAGTGTAGTGGCTGTGCCTTGTTTAACGTTCAGATTCTGATTTAAGAATTGAGAGTGTTCGAGTCGGTGCGTTAGTAATAATTGCACCGATGCTGGCGATGGATATTGCTCGGTAATTGGTGGAATCAAATGAGCGGGCGCAGGAATCGATGTTTGTGCCTCTTTTGCGCTGGCCCAAGAAAATAGAGGGAATGATTGCTTCCCTCTTTCCGTATTTAAGGATGTTGATGGAGGACAGAAAGCACTGATTGCTGCTGAAATTGTTACAGCCGGTAAGGTTAGCGAGGCTGATGTAGTTGATGAAAAAGTGTCTGAGAGATGAGATGAGGTAGCAGAGCTTGTGCTAGAATCTGATCTGTTATTGATTTCCAGAGACATGTTGGAGGAGGGCTCTTGCTGGAGCTGCTTGTCTGTAGAGCGAAGCTGCTTTTTATGAGTTTGATATGTAACTGCACGAACAACCATACGACTTTCTGTTTTGCCTGATTTATCTTCCTTATCACGTTTCAGATTTTGTCGAGCTGAACGCGTTTTCATAGAGGGATCTCTTGAAATATGCTTTATTAATAATAACCGGTTACACTCCAGGATTTGTAGGTGAACAGGCTGCCGATTCGTGCCCAATTATACAATGGGTTAGAAGGAATGATCGCAAGCCGCATCCGTGCTACACGGACCGCTTCGGCAATACATCGCACCAACACCCACCCTAAGGTTTGACCTAATATTGCCCCTCGGGTTGCACAAAGAATTGCACTGGCACTCTATACTGCTTCCTCTGTTTTCCTCTTTCCTTTTTATCTCCCCCCTCAGTTGTTCTCCTTTGTGAAGAATAGTAGATATAACAGCAGAGCAGGGATTTGAAAGCTGAACAAGCAGAGCTAAGACAATGGGACAGAACTACAACATCAACTTGGCGTGCTTTGTTGGGAAGTCAATTATGAAAATCAGCATGCAGTCCTACATAGCAATTAATAATGTCTATAAGACTAATATGACACTTACCGGATGCAGAAAACAGACGCTTGCTCTAGCTCCAATCCCAAGAGCTGGGTACTGCTACCTTTATGCCCCTCAGTAATGTAGTGTAATGTCCTCTGTAATCAGATTACCGGTTATCACAGATCATTGTTGCCCCCTTGATCGTTGCTGTAGCACTCGCTTTCACCTCACTTCGCTTCTCTTGCCGTTGGCTCATAGAAAAAAAATACAAATAATTATTGCTGGCCGCGCTTAGCGCGAATTTTTTTTTCGCCAGCTATCGCTGGAAATTATCGCCATGCTAGCGCTGTATTAACAACGCATAGCGCAATGGCGAGAATTATTCCAGCGATAGCGGTGTTTTTCATAGAACATCACTGGTTTTCCGGAGATGTTCCATGGAAAACGGCGATAACCTTGCTGATACGACCCTGTGGTCGTATCAGCATAATCCACCCCCAATGTTAAGTATACGTAAGTCAGCTTTTTAGCAGACGTTAGTTTTTGGCAAAAACAGCGGTTTTCGCCAAAAACTAACGTCTGCTAAAATGCGTGGGCGTCCTTGTAAATATTGCGATGTGCACATCAGTGATAATTTACATGCAATACTACCCAGTGACGCTCACTTTGCATCTCATTAGAGACCAAAGCGAGGCGTCGGGAAAACGGGTGCTAACATGCGCTAATGCATGTTAGCACCCACTTGTAAATCGGGGGATAGTTTATCTCCGCCTTTTTGGCTTTTAACCCTTTGGCCACGGCGGTCATTCCGCTGCGGCGCTAGGGGGTAGGGGGGTCGCGCGGCGCTGCCATGCTCGTGACGGAACCACTCCGGGCAGGGCCATGACGGAATGGTTCCGTCACGGCCCTGCCCGCTCAATAGAACGCGCCGCGCTGGCGCGAAATCAGCGCTGCGCAGGCACGGTGGCCGGGACGTGACAGAACCATTCCGTCACCAGCACAGCCCCACCGTGGCTCGTGACGGAATGGTTCCGTCACGAGCGCGCAAGGGATTAAAGCCAAAAAGCAGAGATAAGGCCCTTGTTGATATGCCCCCATGAGTTTTCAGACAGCTGCGCCCCCTCCAGCTCACAACCTCCACCTGACAAGGGCACGTGCCTGGATCTGGAATGTGAGTCGCGCCTCTGCGGTGCAGCAGGCGAAGTCTCACCAGCTCATCCTTTATGACACATTTAAAGTGCATTCTCTGCAGACTTCCTTCACACCTTGTATTTCCACTTCCCTCTGCCCTTTTCTGGAGGTTGCTTTGATTTCTCAAGAGTGGGGTTTCTATTCCTCCTTCTGCCATATTTTGAGTGGCTTTGTCATAAGGTGCATTTCCTCCTGCCTTGTCTCATCTGACAGTTTGTTTTGAGTGTTTTACTCACTGTACTGCTTGTCCCCCTCGCCCCCTCCTTATCCTGACAGTTTAATTTACTATCATCGTCTGGCAGGTTCATCTACTTTCTTCACACTGAGAAGTTCTTTTTCCCTTTTCTGGTGTTTTTTTTATTTGTTAACTTCCTGCATCCCACCCCTACTACATTCCTTGTTTCCCCATCATTTCCTGCTTTCCTTTCCTTTCTTTACATGTATTTATGCTACCCTGGCATGGTTCCCTCCTTTGTCTGACATTGCACTTTCATTTTGAAAGTACTTTCCTGGTAGGTATTTTCTTCAAATGGACAAAACAATGTAACACAAACCAAATTGGATAAAATAAAATGAGGACTAAGAAGCACAGGCAGAGATGACGAAAATGAAAAGGAATAACTAGTAAAAATGAAAAAGAACAATCAAACATTATAAACACATTTGACTTTTATAAGTTTTCAGAGCTGTAGGTCTGCAGCTAGGCTTGGGGTTGTGTTGAGTTATGTTAAAATGTAGGGTCAGTGATGGAGCAGTGTGTGTTTTTCAGGGTCAGGAGTAGGGAGAGTGTAAGTGCTCAGGTCTTGTTTATAGTTTGAGTAAGGACTGTCCTTGGGGGTCATGTTAAACATTGGTGTTTAGGGTTGAGGTCGGGTGAGGGTCTCCTTCTATTTTTTAATGCTCATTTTTGGGATAGGTCAATATAAGGGTTTGCTTGAAAGCTTTTTGTTCATGATAGCTTCTTCAGCAATGTCAATGCTATGCGAAAGGCAGTTTTCTTCACAGTGGTTTCTTCAAAAATATACTTCTTTATTTGTTGTGTTATTGGGTATCGCATAGATCTTTCCTGGTTACGCTCCCTCCTCTGGCAGTTTTTTTGTTACTTTACGCAATGTGCTTGCTGTTTCCCTTCCCTCACCAACAGTTCTCCCTCACCTTGTTGTATGGGGTACCACTTGTTCCGTCTCGCTGTATGGGGTAACACTTGTTCCTTCTCGCTGTATGGGGTAACACTTGTTCCGTCTCGCTGTATGGGGTAACACTTGTTCCTTCTCGCTGTATGGGGTAACACTTGTTCCGTCTCGCTGTATGGGGTAACACTTGTTCCGTCTCGCTGTATGGGGTAACACTTGTTCCTTCTCGCTGTATGGGGTAACACTTGTTCCTAATCGCTGTATGGGGTAACACTTGTTTCGTCTCGCTGTATGGGGCAACACTTGTTCCTAATCGCTGTATGGGGTAACACTTGTTCCGTCTCGCTGTATGGGGTAACACTTGTTCCTTCTCGCTGTATGGGGTAACACTTGTTCCTAATCGCTGTATGGGGTAACACTTGTTTCGTCTCGCTGTATGGGGCAACACTTGTTCCTAATCGCTGTATGGGGTAACACTTGTTCCTTCTCGCTGTATGGGGTAACACTTGTTCCTTCTCGCGGTCCTGATACCTTTCTTTCCTCTCTTCATACCTTGTGTTCCTTCTTCCTCCGCAGACTGCACCAGGTGTACTTCGACGCCCCCAAGTGTAATGGCAAAGGATTTGAGAAGGTCTTCCTGGTGGGCGACTACTCCTCGTCGGCCGAGTTCTTCGTCACCATCGCTGTCTTCTGTTTCCTCTACTCCCTCGCCGCCATGGCTATCTACTTATTCTTTGACACCAAATACCATGAAAACAACAAGGGGCCGATGATTGTGAGTATAGCGCCTTCCTCACCTCCCACTCAAAGCCCTCCTGGGTCCCGCCTGGAGACCTTCTGAATGTAGGATGCTCTGTGGTGGTCTGGCCAAAATCCTCCCGCCTCCTCTGGGCCAGGCAAGCCCAACCCTCGATAGACCCCACAGGAGGCTGTTCATTGGCTTGGTGGAGATTAGGGGTCCCGAAGACCCTCCAGAGAGACTCCAGATTCTGGGGGTTCACAGTGCTGTGCACCCCCCTTGGAGCCGGACTGCCCTCGGCTCCAAGGCTACTCACGGCTATGACTCTTTGAACAGCGCCTTGAGTATCTTCTGAGCACAAGGAGGGGCAGGATGACACAGGAGGAACCTGTGGTGATTGAAACTGGTGCATGTTTGAATGAGGGTGGGGGGTCCGTAGCAGGCACTACGAGGCAGGCTAGATTTGTGGACGCGAGCGGGTAGTAGACGCAATGATAGGTTTACCAAGAAGAGTGAGTGATATGGATGGGTGGTTTCACGGAGACGGTTGTGTGTTAGCAGAGATGGGTGGGTTTATAGAGACGGATGGGTGTTAGCAGAGATAGGTGGGTTTATAGAGACGGCTGGGTGTTGGCAGAGATGGGTGGGTTTATAGAGATTGCTGGATGTTAGCAGAGATGGGTGGCTTTATAGAGACGGTTGGGTGTTGGCAGAGATGGGTGGGTTTATAGAGATTGCTGGATGTTAGCAGAGATGGGTGGGTTTATAGAGACGGTTGGGTGTTGGCAGAGATGGGTGGGTTTATAGAGATTGCTGGATGTTAGCAGAGATGGGTGGGTTTATAGAGATTGCTGGATGTTAGCAGAGATGGGTGGCTTTATAGAGACGGTTGGGTGTTGGCAGAGATGGGTGGGTTTATAGAGATTGCTGGATGTTAGCAGAGATGGGTGGGTTTATAGAGACGGTTGGGTGTTGGCAGAGATGGGTGGGTTTATAGAGATTGCTGGATGTTAGCAGAGATGGGTGGGTTTATAGAGATTGCTGGATGTTAGCAGAGATGGGTGGCTTTATAGAGACGGTTGGGTGTTGGCAGAGATGGGTGGGTTTATAGAGATTGCTGGATGTTAGCAGAGATGGGTGGGTTTATAGAGACGGTTGGGTGTTGGCAGAGATGGGTGGGTTTATAGAGACGGCTGGGTGTTAGCAGAGATGGGTGGGTTTATAGAGACGGCTGGGTGTTAGCAGAGATGGGTGGGTTTATAGAGACGGCTGGGTGTTAGCAGAGATGGGTGGGTTTATAGAGACGGATGGGTGTTAGCAGAGATAGGTGGGTTTATAGAGACGGATGGGTGTTAGCAGAGATGGGTGGGTTTATAGAGATGGTTGGGTGTTAGCAGAGATGGGTGGGCTTATAGAGACGGATGGGTGTTAGCAGAGATGGGTGGCTTTATAGAGACGGTTGGGTGTTGGCAGAGATGGGTGGGTTTATAGAGATTGCTGGATGTTAGCAGAGATGGGTGGGTTTATAGAGACGGTTGGGTGTTGGCAGAGATGGGTGGGTTTATAGAGATTGCTGGATGTTAGCAGAGATGGGTGGGTTTATAGAGACGGTTGGGTGTTGGCAGAGATGGGTGGGTTTATAGAGATTGCTGGATGTTAGCAGAGATGGGTGGGTTTATAGAGACGGTTGGGTGTTGGCAGAGATGGGTGGGTTTATAGAGATTGCTGGATGTTAGCAGAGATGGGTGGGTTTATAGAGACGGTTGGGTGTTGGCAGAGATGGGTGGGTTTATAGAGATTGCTGGATGTTAGCAGAGATGGGTGGGTTTATAGAGACGGTTGGGTGTTGGCAGAGATGGGTGGGTTTATAGAGATTGCTGGATGTTAGCAGAGATGGGTGGGTTTATAGAGACGGTTGGGTGTTGGCAGAGATGGGTGGGTTTATAGAGATTGCTGGATGTTAGCAGAGATGGGTGGGTTTATAGAGACGGTTGGGTGTTGGCAGAGATGGGTGGGTTTATAGAGATGGTTGGGTGTTAGCAGAGATGGGTGGGTTTATAGAGACGGTTGGGTGTTAGCATAGATGGGTGGGTTTATAGAGACGGGTGGGTGTTAGCAGAGATGGGTGGGTTTATAGAGACGGTTGGGTGTTAGCAGAGATGGGTGGGTTTATAGAGACGGGTGGGTGTTAGCAGAGATGGGTGGGTTTATAGAGACGGGTGGGTGTTAGCAGAGATGGGTTGCTTTATAGAGACGGTTGGGTGTTAGCAGAGATGGGTGGGCTTATAGAGATTGCTGGGTGTTAGCAGAGATGGGTGGGTTTATAGAGATTGCTGGGTGTTAGCAGAGATGGTGGCTTTATAGAGACGGTTGGGTGTTGGCAGAGATGGGTGGGTTTATAGAGATTGCTGGATGTTAGCAGAGATGGGTGGGTTTATAGAGACGGTTGGGTGTTAGCAGAGATGGGTGGGTTTATAGAGATTGCTGGGTGTTAGCAGAGATGGGTGAGTTTATAGAGATGGTTGGGTGTTACCAGAGAGGGATAGGTTTATAGAGAATGCTGGGTGTTAGCAGAGATGGGTGGGTTTATAGAGACGGTTGGATGCTAGCAGAGATGGGTGGGTTTATAGAGATGGTTTGTTGTTACCAGCGATAGTTGGGTTTATAGAGATGGTTTGTTGTTACCAGAGATGGGTGGGTTTATAGAGATGTTTGGGTGGTGATAGAAGTGTTTGACGAATGGATCTATAGAACCGGGCGGGTGAAAGAGGACATTATAGAGACGAGCGCTTGATAGAGCAGAGCGGTGGATGGATTTATGGAGGTCATCAGCTGAGAGAGGAGGAATAGATGAATTTATGGAAATGAGGGAGCAATAGTAGAGAAATAGATGGATTCATGGAGACGGGCAGGTGGTAGAGGACAGCAATGGGTTGATTTATAGAGCGGGTCGAGTGATAGTGGAGAAATTGATGGTCAATAGACAGGAATAATTCGTAAAGATGAGTTAGTTATGGGGTAGGAGGGTGGATTTATGAGTGGGACTGGAGATTGATAGATTGATTTATAGAAACAGGAGGGTGTTAGAAGAGGTCACTGGAAGGATTTATAGAGATGTGCGGGTGACACAGGAGATCAATGGATTGATTTATGGAGAAAGGTGCGTGACTGAGGAGAAAGATGGGTTGATATAGAGGTTGGCAGATGATACAAAAAACATCCATAGATTTATAGACAAGGGAGTGTGACAGAGGAGATGGATAGATTTACAGAGATGTGAAGGTGATAAAGGATATCCCTGAATTGATTTATGGAGAAGAGTGTGTGACAGAGGAGACGGATGGGTATATAGAGGTTGGCAGATGATACAGGACATCCATGGACTGATTAATGGAGAAGAGTGTGTGACGTAGGAGGCGGATGGGTATATAGAGGTTGGCAGATGATACAGGACATCCATGGACCGATTTATGGAGAAGAGTGTGTGACAGAGGAGGCGGATGGGTATATAGAGGTTGGCAGATGATACAGGACATCCATGGATTGATTTATGGAGAAGGGTGTGTGACAGAGGAGACGGATGGGTATATAGAGGTAGACAGGTGATACAGGACATCCATGGACTGATTTATGGAGAAGAGTGTGTGACGGAGGAGACGGATGGGTATATAGAGGTAGACAGATGATACAGGACATTAATGGATTGATTTATGGAGGAGAGTGTGTGACGGAGGAGACGGGTGGGTATATAGAGGTTGGCAGATGATACAGGACATCCATGGACTGATTTATGGAGAAGAGTGTGTGACAGAGGAGGCGGATGGGTATATAGAGGTTGGCAGATGATACAGGACATCCATGGACTGATTTATGGAGAAGAGTGTGTGACGGAGGAGACTGATGGGTATATAGAGGTTGGCAGATGATACAGGACATCCATGGACTGATTTATGGAGAAGAGTGTGTGACGGAGGAGACTGATGGGTATATAGAGGTTGGCAGATGATACAGGACATCCATGGACCGATTTATGGAGAAGAGTGTGTGACGGAGGAGACTGATGGGTATATAGAGGTTGGCAGATGATACAGGACATTCATGGACTGATTTATGGAGAAGAGTGTGTGACGGAGGAGACGGATGGGTATATAGAGGTTGGCAGATGATACAGGACATCCATGGACTGATTTATGGAGAAGAGTGTGTGACGGAGGAGACTGATGGGTATATAGAGGTTGGCAGATGATACAGGACATCCATGGACCGATTTATGGAGAAGAGTGTGTGACAGAGGAGACGGATGGGTATATAGAGGTTGGCAGATGATACAGGACAGCCATGGACTGATTTATGGAGAAGAGTGTGTGACAGAGGAGACAGGTGGGTATATAGAGGTCGGCAGATGATACGGGACATCCATGGATTGATTTATGGAGACGAGTGTGTGACAGAGGAGACGGATGGGTATACAGAGGTAGACAGGTGATACAGGACATTCATGGACTGATTTATGGAGAAGAGTGTGTGACGGAGGAGACTGATGGGTATATAGAGGTTGGCAGATGATACAGGACATCCATGGACTGATTTATAGAGAAGAGTGTGTGACGGAGGAGACTGATGGGTATATAGAGGTTGGCAAATGATACAGGACATCCATGGACCGATTTATGGAGAAGAGTGTGTGACAGAGGAGACAGGTGGGTATATAGAGGTTGGCAGATGATACAGGACATCCATGGACTGATTTATGGAGAAGAGTGTGTGACGGAGGAGACTGATGGGTATATAGAGGTTGGCAGATGATACAGGACATCCATGGACTGATTTATGGAGAAGTGTGTGTGACAGAGGAGACGGATGGGTATATAGAGGTTGGCAGATGATACAGGACATCCATGGACCGATTTATGGAGAAGAGTGTGTGACGGAGGAGACAGGTGGGTATATAGAGGTTGGCAGGTGATACAGGACATCCATGGACTGATTTATGGAGAAGTGTGTGTGACAGAGGAGACGGGTGGGTATATAGAGGTTGGCAGATGATACAGGACATCCATGGACTGATTTATGGAGACAAGTGTGTGACAGAGGAGACGGATGGGTATATAGAGGTTGGCAGATGATACAAGACATCCATAGATTTATAGACAAGGGAGTGTGACAGAGGAGATGGATGGTTTACAGAGATGTGAAGGTGATAAAGGATAATCCTGAATTGGTTTATGGAGAAGAGTGTGTGACAGAGGAGACGGATGGGTATATAGAGGTTGGCAGATGATACAGGACATCCATGGACTGATTAATGGAGAAGAGTGTGTGAGGGAGGAGACGGATGGGTATATAGAGGTTGGCAGGTGATACAGGACATCCATGGACTGATTTATGGGGACAAGTGTGTGACAGAGGAGACGGATGGGTATATAGAGGTTGGCAGATGATACAGGACATCCATGGACTGATTTATGGAGAAGAGTGTGTGACGGAGGAGATGGATGGGTATGTAGAGGTTGGCAGATGATACAGGACATCCATGGACTGATTTATGGAGAAGAGTGTGTGACGGAGGAGACGGATGGGTACATAGAGGTTGGCAGATGATACAGGACATCCATGGACCGATTTATGGAGAAGAGTGTGTGACAGAGGAGACAGGTGGGTATATAGAGATTGGCAGGTGATACAGGACATCCATTGATTGATTTATTGCAAGTGGTGCATCTCTGAGGTGACGGATGGATATATAGAGTTGGGCGGGTGATGCAGTTGATGGATAAGAAGGTTGGTGATGAAGCAGATAGATGGACTTATGTAGATGGGCGAGCACTGAAAGGGGTGTTTGGTAATGAGAGGAAGACAGCAGGGATGGAACGACGTAGGAGAGCGTGGTAACGGCCCCTCAGTGGAGTTCCCTTCAGCGTTTGTTTATGGAGTTCATGGGTGCATGAGACCTTGAGATCTCAATGGCCGCTGCATAGGGATAGTCAAAGATGGTGGCTGCCTCTTGCTGTTGCTACGTGACCGGTAACCTTATATGCTCTTGCCCAGCACCCTTGCACCTCATGTAACCTATATCTGCCCATTTCTGTCGCAGGATTGTATTGCAACAGCTGTCTTCGCCTTCATGTGGTTGGTGAGCTCCAGCGCTTGGGCCAAGGGCTTGTCTGACGTGAAGATCGCGACGGATCCGGATCTGGTGATCAACTCTGTGCAGGCCTGCTCCAAAGAGGGCAACAAATGCCTGCCCCTGCAAGACCCAGTCATGTCTGGGCTGAACACGTCTGTGGTGAGTCAGAGGGAAGCATGACGAAGGGGAAACATGGTGGGAATAGCAGAGAGTGTTAGCGGAAACCAAGGGCAATACAAAGCAGGGCAGAACCAGAAACCACCCTGCATACTGCATGTGGGCAGGAACAGAGCACGGCTAGAGTGGATGACGTGGGGGACACCAAGGAGGGCAGAATAGAAAACATAGGGGGAACAGAGCACGGCTAGAGTGGAAGACATGGGTGACACAGAGGAGAGCAGAATCAAAAATATCGTGGAACGGAGTACGGCTAGAGTGGATGACGTGGGGGACACGGAAGGCAGGATAGACAATATGGTGGTGCAGCAGGATGGATATATAAGAACAGATTGGACACAGCAGGGTGGAAATAAAAAATATAATGAACACAAAAGGGCAAAAACTAAAATATATTTGACAAAGCGCAAGTAAAACCATAAAACATGGCAGACACTGGGCAGGGCAGTAATACAAAAAACAGTGCATACAAAGCAGGGCAGAAACAGAAAGAATTGTGTGAGTGGAGCGGGCGTAAGCAGAAAACATTAGGTAAAAGCAGCTGCGCAGAAGCAGAAAGAATTGCATGCATGCAGCAGGGCTGAAGCAGAAAAAGATTGTGTGCCTTGAGCAAGACAGAAACAAAAATCTTGTTGGTTGCAGAGATGCTACTTAAACCACAAAAGGGGCTTGTGGCCAAACAGTTTGGCTTTTTAGAGTAATCGAATATAGATGACTAGTCTGGTGGGTTTCATGCTGGCCACAGCACTCTGTCTGAGCGCCCAGCAGCCCTTGGTGACCTCAGGCTGGAGAGAGATGTTGGCAGGGTCAATGGCCACCCAGGCACAAATCAAAGTTGCCCAATCACCTTTTCGATGTGTGTTGAGCCTGTGGCCAGTCCCTCCTGCAACTTCTGCTCTATGTGGGGATGTGTTTGTCGCCTGCTGTTGATGTACAGGTTATGACTCAGGTGGTCCCTGGTTTGTGTTGCCAGGTGCACCTGAGGCTTGTGGTGGAGTGGATGGGAGAGCCCTGGCTCCAGTGAACCAATAAGACAGTGAGATCACATTGATGGCCAATGGGACTCCCCTTGGCTTGTGTCCTACTATGTAGCCAAGGACCATGTGAGGAAATGGGGTGTATTATGTGGTGTGGTGTGGTTGTGCCACCTCACTGTGTAATACACTCACCAAACCCTTTCGGACTGGTAGGTTTCATCTGATAAACCTTCCTCCCAACCCTCGGTAGCTGTGGCTCTGAGCAGCAAGGCTTACACAAAGGAACGAGCGTAAAGCATCTTAACAGCACCTAAACAATTGAAGAAGAAATACACGAGACACAACAATTAGAAATATCATTCAGGAGATATAGCATTTACAGGGTACAACAAATATGTACTTTTATACTAAACTGCAAAAAAGCATTGGTAAATTCAACAAAGTGGCACAGAAATGTTTTCAAAGAAAACATGGGTGAGTATCAAAGCAGTTACTTTGAGCTACTCTAGGAGAGCCAGTTAGGGGGACCGACAAGACCCTCAGAAACAGTTACCGTCCAGAAAGGAGCAGCCTCCAGCCAGTTCCAGTCACTTTTAGCTCCTTGCCACAGATTCCTATTGAAGTGGTCCTGATGCAAGGGATACAGGATGCTGAAGATGCTCAAGGACGCTGTGGATGCTGAGCTGGTGTCGGGGGGATCATGGAAGTGGTCCTGATGCAAGGGATGCAGGATGCTGAAGACGCTCAAGGACGCTGTGGATGCTGAGCTGAGCAAAAAAACGAAAAGTGTGTTAAAATTTGGATGAGGGAGTACAGAACAGACTTTATTCAGGTGATACTCACTCCACCAAGGTTAAAAGAGTTTTCATAAGGACAGTTTGAAAGTATATACTGCCTATAGATGGAACCAGGTCTACATGTTTCAGCAACCAGGGGACAGTTGTGTCCTTGCTTTCTTCAGGACCTCTACAAATCAACTAACTGCTACTGCAAAATTATAATATGTGCAAAAAATAGTGACGAGAACATATTATCAGGATAAGTGCATATGTCACCTGAAGCATCTAGGTAACAGGGCCTTGTCTCCTTCTTAACAAGTTGTGTCGTTCACATAACTTGCAAGGCATAAAAGCCTCACCCCACCTGGCAGTGGCTCAGGGAAAGAGTGAAGCACCGCTCTGTCCGTCGGTACTTCAGCGCCGGCATCTAAACCTTATTATTTAAGCTCACTTTTATCACTGCACTGCATCAGTTGCCCCACATCTCTTTCACTCATTCAAGCAAAGGAGTGATACACCATACTACCGGTTCTCTCTACTGAACAAATCAATTCACATCTTGATTTTTTCTTTTTGAGAATGACCTGCTTCGGTAGATGGTGATGGAAGAAACCCAAATGATGAAGGGCGGTTCCGAGTGGTGACTGATGGGTATCTTTGACCATCCATTTGGCTGTCATAGAAACCTTTTTTGTCCTGGTTTCATTGCAATTTATTTGTAAGCCCTTTTTTCACACACATCATTTACTTTAGAGACCCTCTGGTATTTTGTTGTTGTTGTGTCAGTATTGGGGTTATACCTAGAGTGTGGTCTATAAACACTCCCCCGGGTCCTACCCTACCGTTATGTTGTTGTTGTTTCCTGATGCAAGGGATACAGGATGCTGAAGATGCTCAAGGATGCTGTGGATGCTGAGCCTGTGTCGGGGGGGATCATGGGAGTGGTCCTGATGCAAGGGATACAGGATGCTGAAGATGCTCAAGGACGCTGTGGATGCTGAGCTGGTGTCGGGGGGGGGGGGGGAATCATGGAAGTGGTCCTGATGCAAGGGATGCAGGATGCTGAAGATGCTCAAGGACGCTATGGATGCTGAGCTGGTGTCGGGGGGGAATCATGAGAGTGGTCCTGATGCAAAGGATACAGGATGCTGAAGATGCTCAAGGACGCTGTGGATGCTGAGCTGGTGTCGGGGGGTGGGGAATCATGGAAGTGGTCCTGATGCAAGGGATGCAGGATGCTGAAGATGCTCAAGGACGCTGTGGATGCTGAGCTGGTGTCAGGGGGGATCATGGAAGTGGTCCTGATGCGAGGGATGCAGGATGCTGAAGATGCTCAAGGACCTGGGGATGCTGAGCTGGTGTCGGGGGGGGAATCATGGAAGTGGTCCTGATGCGAGGGATGCAGGATGCTGAAGATGCTCAATGATACTGTGGATGCTGAGCTGGTGTCGGGGGGAACCATGGAAGTGGTTCTGATGCAAGGGATGCAGGAGGCTGAAGATGCTCAAGGACGCTGTGGACGCTGAGCTGGTGTCGGGGATGCAGGATGCTGAAGATGCTCAAGGACGCTATGGATGCTGAGCTGGTGTCGGGGGGAATCATGGAAGTGGTCCTGATGCAAAGGATGCAGGATGCTGAAGATGCTCAAGGACGCTGTGGACGCTGAGCTGGTGTCGTGGGGGGGGATCATGGGAGTGGTCCTGAGGCGAGGGATGCAGGATGCTGAAGACGCTCAAGGACGCTGTGGATGCTGAGCTGGTGTCGGGGATGCACGATGCTGAAGATGCTCAAGGACGCTGTGGATGCTGAGCTGGTGTCGGGGGGAATCATGGGAGTGGTCCTGATGCGAGGGATGCAGGATGCTGAAGATGCTCAAGGACGCTGTGGACGCTGAGCTGGTGTCGGGGGGAATCATGGAAGTGGTCCTGATGCGAGGGATGCAGGATGCTGAAGACGCTCAAGGACGCTGTGGATGCTGAGCTGGTGTCGGGGGGAATCATGGAAGTGGTCCTGATGCGAGGGATGCAGGATGCTGAAGATGCTCAAGGATGCTGCGGATGCTGAGCTGGTGTCGTGGGGGGGATCATGGAAGTGGTTCTGATGCGAGGGATGCAGGATGCTGACGATGCTCAAGGACGCTGTGGATGCTGAGCTGGTGTCCGGGGGGGAATCATGGAAGTGGTCCTGATGCAAGGGATGCAGGATGCTGAAGATGCTGAAGATGCTCAAGGACGCTGTGGATGCTGAACTGGTGTCGGGGGGGAATCATGGGAGTGGTCCTGATGCAAGGGATGCAGGATGCTGAAGATGCTCAAGGACGCTGAGCTGGTGTCGGAGGAATCATGGGAGTGGTCCTGATGCAAGGGATGCAGGATGCTGAAGATGCTGAGCTGTTGTCGGGGGGAATCATGGAAGTGGTCCTGATGCAAGGGATACAGGCGGCTGAAGATGCTCAAGCGTGCTTCAGATGTGAGGCGGTCGACAAGGGTCTTCCTGCTGCTACTCCTCGGTCAACAGGCTTGGGGATCCGATCCCTGCCACAGGAATTGACGTCCCTCAAAGTCCTATTGGCCCTGGCAGGCGTCCAGTTGCTACTGGGCTACGACTCACCCAGCATAGCGGTCAAAGTGGAATCCTTACTGGACGATAAGTTGCTTTCTGGGTGACCAAGCTGCACTCCGATTATTCTCCTGGGTTCAGCAGACTCTGGGCAACTTTTACCATTGGATCCTGGTCCCTGGTGATGCAAAGTGGTGAGGAGCGAGGGTTAGAAAATTCGAGCTGCCACCTTGCCCCAGCAGCTTCTTCATCTGTTGTGGGCCTGTGCTGTGAACAAGCGGTCAGCCAACTGACCATCGGAGTCTCTTGCTTCCGCTGGACTCAGGAGTCAACATCTCCACAAGCCAGACACGGCAGGCACAGTTCCTTCTCCTTTGCTAGGCCCAAGTTTCCACAGGTGCGGTCTACGTCAAGTATGGGGTCCTTCGTGCAGCAGGTTAGTCCTTCTTCAGTCCATTTCTCGACGCCAATGAGACCGAAGTTCCGGGTGCCAGGGGTGACACCACCGCAGACACAGTCAGTAGCCAATGGGCTACGAGGTTCCTTCTCTCGTGATGACCACTTCCTGCAAAGTGTGGGATCCGGCTATTCCAGAATTCTACATTCTGCCCACTCTGAAGATGCAGATCACCTTTTTTGGCATGTAGAGCTCTCTAGAGCGATCCAGAGGTGTGGCTACAAAGGGGGCCACACGCCCCTGAAAAACCAGTTTGGCAAGTGGTTTCCCCATCTCCTTCCTGACAGCCAGTCTGTCTGCGTAAACAATGGAGCAGCCCTCTCCCAAATGTTCAATACTTGCCCTTCTAAGGCAATTCTCCTTTGAAGTTTTTCTTTTGTGCCAACACCCGGGTGGCTTCCTGCCAGGTGAAAGGTCACACCTCTCTCCCATGCAGGTTTCTATTGTGTTCTTTCCTGGGAGTCATGTGCGCGTCCCCCCAGGTGGGCAGAAACCTGTCTCAGAGACAAACTCCCTGTGTAACCATAGGCGGGCACAGGGGATTCAGGGCAACACAGTGGCAATGTTGTAAAAGTTGCAAACTGCAACAAGTACATTAATTCCGTTTTGACATCAAGTTGGGCTTAATGTAACGAGTTACCTTACAGTAACAAGTTTAGTGCTTCCAGTCAGAGGTTAGTTGGGTTGAAGTGTCAGCTTGCACCATGCACTCGCCAATGGCGCTACTAGCCTTTTCCACAGTAAAAATTCCAATAACTATTTTTTAGTGTAGGGAACATGTAAAAGTACATGCTCTACTTTGTAATAGACAGCACCCTGCTTTAGCACTCGATAGACCTACATTACGGGTGACATGTTTTCAAAATGGAGGATTGGGTGAAGCCTTTGTTTTAAATGGCAAATACGTGTTAGCAGCTTTACTCTGCCATTTCAGTCCACAGTACTGGACCGGGAGCCATGGTGTACCTTTGTCTCACCCAGTGGGGCACAGGCAGTGCTGGGGTCCCTGAGGTGACCCTCTAACTCATGGGCCCTGGGTACCATATACTAGGGACTTAGAAGCAAGTTAGTTTATGCCAGTTGTGTATAAGCCAATCAAACATAAACAGAGTAAGCTCAGGGCACTGGCAGTGAGGTCTGGTTAGCGGCCTCCGTGCACTCTCAGAGTCAAACCAGCAGCATCAGTCCAAACCTTTATGGGTGACCGTACAAAACGAGGCATTTCCTTACAGACAGCATCGTATGAGTCCAGTTTAACTCCTTGGATGCTATGGCATTTCCCCTGCTGCGCTGGGGGTATCCTAAATCCAATACATTCATGACGAGCTGGGCTCGTCATCAGTGTAGCAGGAGGCTACTGCATGACGCGCCCAGCTCGTCATGAGTGTGGAAGGAGTTAATGAGGACTTTGCTACGTCCTCTCAGATGTCTTCAGTAGTCTTATGGCAAACTTGTGTCTGTCATCTATGCGGCCTCCACATGGCAATGCCTTTTTAAAGGATGATGGCAAATGTCCACACCGTCTGCTGTGATTTGTGCTATTCGAGATTAGGCCCAGCCGTCTACTTTTGGGCCACCAACACATCCCTTCTGATTCTGAATGAGGCGGAGCCCTGGCGGTGGAATAGCCTCTCTGTGTGCACTTTGCCCCTGATTCAGAAGGGTAAACTTAGACGTTTGGTCTTAACTTAGACCAAATTACTACGTTTACGACTTTGGTAATTTACAAAGGGCATTTACGAGTAACATCTTTATGTCCACATTCGGGGCATAGGATGATGAATTTGCATTTTGCTTAATTACACGCAATTTCACTTGACTTTGCCAAACTTTCACGTAATTTCAAGGAATATCCCAAAAGCAAATTACTGGAATTTCTGTAGCCCCTTCCTGATATGCTTGAACCCGGTGTCTGGATCCCGAATACTGTTTAAAAATGTGAAAATTGCTCGTGTTATGATCTCGGAGGGTGTGACCGGAGTATGACCGGATTATTGGAATCCACTTGGGCCAGCGTCATTCCCTTCCTCCGTCATGAGGACATCACCCTCAGATCCTGAAAAGCTCAAAACGGTGACGGATTTCAATATCGTCGGACGGGATATCTATCACCGTCCATCGAGATCTACATCAGGCCCTTTGTAATGTATTGATGGGAAAATTTGAATTCCTCCACAATGACTCTATGAATTTTAGCCACACCCCAAGGAAAGCACATTTCCACCAATGGGATTTCACTCAAAGCCTACACTCCGTAAACTGAAGCCCCACCAGCTCTGGAATAAATCTTTCCGCAGATAATCGTCAACGCTGCACTTCTCCTTGTGAGAGTAACTAGATTCGACGACGTCTTCAAAGAGACCGACCTCAAAAAACCTGAAGGTTGGCTCCGGTCGTGCTGGTAGCGTTGACGGTCCAGCCGGACCAGAGTACTCCTCGAGCCGCGACAAGGTCAGCAGGGCTCTATCCGGAGAGTTCGTGGGGAGCCGCGACAGCGTCAGCAGGGCTCCGATGGTTTCGAGTTCAAGCTCGAGCCGCGACAGCGTCAGCAGGGCTCCGAGGTCTTTGAGAGGACGAGCCGCGACAGCGTCAGCAGGGCTCCGATGGTCTTTGAGAGGACGAGCCGCGACAGCGTCAGCAGGGCTCCGATGGTCTTTGAGAGGACGAGCCGCGACAGCGTCAGCAGGGCTCCGAGGTCTTTGAGAGGATGAGCCGCGACAGCGTCAGCAGGGCTCCGATGGTCTTTGAGAGGACGAGCCGCGACAGCGTCAGCAGGGCTCCGAGGTCTTTGAGAGGATGAGCCGCGACAGCGTCAGCAGGGCTCCGATGGTCTTTGAGAGGACGAGCCGCGACAGCGTTAGCAGGGCTCCGATGGTCTTTGAGAGGACGAGCCGCGACAGCGTCAGCAGGGCTCCGATGGTCTTTGAGAGGACGAGCCGCGACAGCGTCAGCAGGGCTTTCTTGTCCAGGATACAACTGCCCGCTAGTTGTGGTGCGGGCCTTGATATAGTCCAGGGGACCTTTGATGTCCGGACCCTCGCAGGCGGAGGTCTCAGGCCTTGGGGGCTGGTCGTTGGCGAGGTCCGGCGGTTGGCTTCTTGATCCTTTGAAGATGCGTCCGGGAATTCCCAGACGCCCAGCGGGTCTGGAGCCAGCCCTCGGGGAGGCCAGAGGTGCGATCGAAACTGGCCCACAGGGGAAGGCCAGAGGTGTGATCGAAACTCCCTGGCTTATCTCACTCGGGGAGCCCTTTACCCCCCCCAGCCGGGACTGGCAAGCCTTAGAGTCTGAGTTTCGTTGGGGCCGGGTCACGTTAGGCCCAGGGAGTCAGGGACCTTGGGAAGGGAAGATGGCTGCCGGGCCTAGTTGGGCCTGCGGGTTCTAGGCGCTCGGAGCCGGGAGTGGGACGGGATCAGTGGTGCTGGTCGTACAGGGATCAGGACGACCAGGGACTCGGGGTGCAGGCTATGCTAGCGGGGAGCTGCGCAGGGAACTCTGGGTACAGGGCTACGCTAACGGGGTGCTGGGGAGTGGGTAGGTACCACGCTACGAGGCCAGGTCCAACACTTTCCTAGTCGCACTTACGCTGATTCTTACTCACTTGTCCGCACGCACAGACCATTCAGATCTGAACAACAGCCATTGTTGGTCCAGATAATGTCGTACACGTGTGTGTGTGTGTGTGCAGATGGTGCGGTTACCATTTGTGGGCAGTTCCTGTGCTTTTGTCTTCATATGGATTCCGCCTCCAATGCCGGAGACTGCTGACGCTTCACTGACACGTAGAACCATGGTGAGGATGGATACAGCTCCCGCCAACGCAGGGAACCCAGAAATGGCCAGGGTACCTTCAGAGGCCCATGTAGGGACATGTCTTTATTGCAGTAGAAAAGGTGTACATCTGTGTACAAGTCACAGGCTGCACACACCCACTGAGGACTATCAGCTTTCTTTGAAACACCAGCACTCTGCCATGGCTGGGAGTGAACTGTGAGAGCTCATTCACACTGCCAAGGGGAGCGAAACTTCATTTACTTCTCGTAGATACACATATATGAGCAGGAAGGCTGAGCCCCCCCCCGCTCTAGGGTACAGTGTGAATTATGTTCAGGGAGTTGGTAGACGGCCCCAGGGCAATAATAGAAAGGTTGTCCTGTAATACCACATTACACGGCACTGCTCTCCTGTGCTCTGTGTTACACTGTCATGCTCTCCTGTGCTCTGTGTTACACTGCCCTGCTCTCCTGCGTTCAATGTTACCTATTACTGCTCTGCTGTTATGCCACATTACCCTGTACGGCTCACCTCTACTCTGCGCTCCTGTATTCTGCATGCTTACCCGGTGCTCTTCTCCTGTTCTCCACACTGCTTGCTTTGCCGTCCTGAATGCTGTGTTTCCCTTTACTGCTCTCCTGTACTCTATGGGGCCGATTCACAATCAATCAATCAAGCAATCAAGCAATCATAAAATGTGTAAAGCGCACCACATACCCGCAAGGGTCTCAGGGCGCTGGGGGGGGGGGGGCAGGGGGGTGCTGCTACTGCTCGAAGAGCCAGGCCTTGAGGAGTCTTCTGAAGGTGAGCAGGTCTTGGGTCTTCCGTAGGTTGGTGGGGTGGGTGTTCCAGGTCTTGGCAGCGAGGTGGGAGAAGGATCTGCCGCTGGAAGTCGTTCTTTGGATGCGGGGGACTGCGGCGAGGGTGAGGCTGGTGGAGCGGAGCTGGCGGGTGGTGGTGTAGAAGCTGAGTCAGCTGTTGAGATACGCTGGTCCGGTGTTGTGGAGTGCTTTGTGTACGTGGGTGAGGAGCTTGAAGGTGATCCTCTTGTCGACGGGGAGCCAGTGCAGGTCTCTTTGGTGGTGGGTGATATGGCTGCGGCGAAGGATGTCGAGGATCAGACGTGCTGAGACGATCTGAATGCGTTGCAGCCGTCTCAGGAGCTTGGTCGATGTTCCTGCATAGAGGGCATTTCCGTTGTCCAACCTGCTGCTGACGAGGACCTGGGTGACCATTCTTCTCGTTTCGGTGGGGATCCACTTGTAGATCCTGCAAAGCATGCGGGGAGTGTTGAAGCAGGAGGAGGAGACGGCATTGACCTACTTCGTCATGGAGAGGGTGGAGTCGAGGATAACCCCTAGGTTGCATGCGTGGTCGGTGGGTTTTGGGGCTGTTCCCAGAGTGGTCGGCCACCAGGAGTCGTCCCAGGCCGAGGGGGTGGGTCAGAGGATGAGGACCTCCGTGTTGTCTGAGTTCAGCTTCAGTCTGCTGTTTCCCATCCATTCGGCGACGGCCTTCATTCCTTCGTGGAGGTTGGTTTTGGCGGTGTGAGGGTCTTTGGTGAGAGAGAGGATCAGCTGGGTGTCAGCGGCATAGGAGATGATGTTGAGGTCGTGCTGTCGGGCGACGTGGGCAAGAGATGCCATGTAGATGTTGAACAGCGTTGGGCTGAGGGATGAGCCCTGGGGTATGCCGTAGATGATCTCAGTGGCTTCGGAGCGGAAGGGGGGGAGGCGGACGCTCTGTGTTCGGCCGGAGAGGAAAGATGTGGTCCAGTCCAAGGCCTTCTCTTGGATCCCGGCGTCGTGTAGGCATGCTCGTAGGGTGCGGTGGCAGACCGTGTCGAAGGCGGCTGACAGGTCCAGGAGGATGAGGGCCGCTGTGTCTCCATTGTCTAGCAGGATTCTGATGTCGTCGGTGGCAGCAATGAGGGCGGTTTCGGTGCTGTGGTTGCTGCGGAACCCGGATTGGGACGTGTCCAGGATGCTGTTCTCCCCAAGATAGTAGGTCAGTTGTTTGTTGACTGCTTTCTCGATGACCTTCGCCAGGAACGGGAGCAGGGAGATGGGCTGGAAGTTCTTGAGGTCCTTGGGGTCCGTCTTGGGTTTCTTGAGTAAGGCGTTGATTTTGGCATGCTTCCAGCTCTCCGGGAAGGTTGCTGTCTCGAAGGAAATGTTGATGACTTTCCTGAGATGGGGTGCGATGGCTGTGCTGGCTTTGTTGAAGATGTGGTGTGGGCATGGGTCTAACGGTGATCCGGAATAGATGGTGTTCATGATCTTGCTGGTGTCTTCGTCGTTGATGGTGGTCCAGGCGAGCAGGTGGTTGGTGCGGGAGGTGGTTGTGGGGACCGAGGTCTCAGTAGTGGTCGGGGAGGTTGTGATGTTGAAGCTGTCGTGGATGTCGGCGATCTTGCGGTGGAAGAAGGTGGCCAGCGAGTCGCACAGGTCTTGTGAAGGTGGGATGTCGTTGGTGTTGGAGCTGGGGTTGGAGAGTTCCTTCACAATGTTGAAGAGTTCTTTGCGGTTGTGTGAGTTGTTGTCTAGGCGGTCTTTGAATGAGGCCCTTTTGGCGGATCTGATGAGGTGATGGTGTCAGCAGGTGGCGTTCTTGTGGGCTGCGTAGCTGTCCGATGTTCATTCGCAGAGCCAGTTCTTCTCCAGTTTTCAGCATGTATGTTTGGAGGCCTGGAGGTCTTCGGTGAACCAGGTGGCTTTCTTGCTGGTGTGGCTGTTGGAGGGTTTCTTGAGTGGGACAAGGGTGCTGGGGCAGTCGTTGATCCATTGTATGAAGTTGCGGGTGGCGGTGTCCGGGTCAGTGGGGTCGGCTGGTGGGCACTGCGTGAGGGTGGTGGTTAGCTGGTCTTCGGTGACTTTGCTCCAGCACCGGCAAGGCATCTGTTGGGTGCGGTGGTGCGTGGTGGGCTTCCTGAAGGTGAAGTGGATGCAGCGATGGTCAGTCCAGTGAAGTTTGGTGGTGTGGTTGAAGGAGATGTGGGAGCTTGCGGAGAAGATGGGGTCAAGCGTTTGGCCGGCGGCGTGGGTGGGTGTTGTGATGATCTGTTTGAGTCCGAGGTTGTCGATCAGGGTGGTGGAGTTGGCGTCGTTGTTGTTCTTGAGGTGGAAGTTCAGGTCCCCAAGGAGGATGTAGTCCATGGAGGCGAGGGCGTGTGTGCTGATGAAGTCGGCAATGGAGTCGCAGAACTGTGGTCGGGGTCCGGGGGTCTGTAGATGAGGGTTCTTCTGAGGGTGGTGTTGGAGTCAGTGTGAATCTGGAAGTGCAGGTGTTCGGCGGAGCTGAGGGTGTCGACTGTGTTGGTCGAGACTCTGAGGGTGTTCTTGTGGACGATGGCGATTCCTCCTCCTACTCCGTTGGTGTGATCCCTGCAGGTGATCTTGTAGCCTTCCACGATGGCTGTAGCGATGTCGGCTGCTGAGGCGGGGTTCAGCCAGGTCTCCATCAGGAAGGTGACGTCTGGGGAGATTGAGTCGAGAAGGTCCCAGAGTTCAGTGGCGTGTTTGCGTGCGGACTGGGTGTTGAGGAGGATGCATCGGAGGTGGTTGGGTTCTTTCCTGGGCGGGGGTTTGGTGGGGCGGAGGGCTGGTGAAGCTGCAGTTCCGGCAGGTGAAGGGTCCTTGGGTGCGTTTCGGGGTGGCCCGGTAGCAGGTGTGTTCTTGTCTGGGGTTGAGTGCGTGGAGGGTGTTTTTTCATCGTAGAGGAGTCGGCCGTCGTGGTGTTCGTGGGGGCCAGGGGTTCTGGCGCTGGGCGTGGTCCAGGCACGGATGGGTGCAGACGGGCTTGCCTTAGGCGCACCTTCGGCACGCCAGCGGCGCGCCCGCTGCGTATGACCGCCATAAGAGGGGGAGGTGGGAGGGAGGAGCATCTGGGAGGGGCTGCGACTTGCCTGGCAACGGGGTCAAGGGTCGCTCTCACTGCCATGCAGCGGCCGCCATAAGAAGGGGAGGTGGGAGGAAGGAGCAGCTGGGAGGGAAGGGGACAACGAATGAGCGAGCGGGGGGAGGGGCCGCAGGGGAGGCAGCGGCGGGGAAAGCGGGACCCTCTGAAAGAGGGACAGACGCAGAATGGGCACAACAGGCAAGGGGAAATTAGAGCAAGGAGGAAGCAGGCAGAAAAAGTGCAAAACGAGGGGAGAAACAATCACAGCAATACAAGTACAGTAATACAGTTGTGAAAAACGAACAAAAACCAATACAGACAAGCAAGCCTCGAACTCACGGCAGCAGCTGGGGTCAGAGACACGGGCACAGTCAGGTGGAGCTGGGCGGCGTGGGGAGAGACCTGCCTGGCAATAGTAATCTGAGACAAAAATCTAACTTTACGACTTTTGGTATTCACAGAGATCATGTAGGAGTTGTATCTTTACGTCTGCAGTTGGGCCGGAATCTCCACACCCGGGCCGTACTCTCCGCCTTGGGCCGTACTCTCCGGCTCAGGCCATACTCTCCGGATCGGACCGGATGAGTGTAATCAATGTTCCAGAATGCAATTCTTACAAGAAGGAACATTAGGAAAGTGTGATAAATGGTATAGGAAGTCATGAAAATCAGTTTGGGCAGGGAAAAGGGTGTGGCCAGACACTACATCATATCCCAGAAAAGTTTGCTTCTTTGCATCATGGTACAATTTACGCTCCCCTCAGTGTTGACTGTAGTGTTAACACTACAGTCATCGCCCTTGTTGACTGTAGAGTTAAGACTACAGTCTCCAGTCTCCTACATCATTTATCATACTTTCCGAATGTTCCTTTTTTTAAAATTGCATACTGGTCCATTGATTACACTTTGTCCGAGCCGGAGTGTACGGCCCTGGTGCGGAGAGTACGGCCTGGGTGCGGAGAATCCGGCCCGACTGCAGACGCAAAGATACGACTCGTAAATGATCTCTGTGAATACAGAAAGTCCTAAAGTTGGAGTTTTGTCTCAGATTACCTTTGTGAATCTGCCCCTGTGTTACCCACTGCTGCTCTCATCTACTCCATGTTATCCAGGGGTGCTCCCCTGTACTGCACACTGCTTGTTTTTCGTTCCTGAATGCTGTGTTTTCCTTTACTGCGATCTCTTTTCCACTGATCTTGCTTCACTGCTTTCTCCCTTCAGGTCTTCGGGTTCCTGAACCTCATTCTCTGGGCTGGTAATATCTGGTTCGTGTTTAAGGAGACGGGCTGGAGCGCCCCCTTCATGAAGGCTGCCCCTCCCGCACAGGAGAAGCAGCCCGCCCCAGATGCCTACAGCCAATCCTATAACCAAGGCCCCGGCTACGCCCCCCAGGAGCCATACGCACAGCAAGGGGGCTATCAACCCGAATACAGCCAGCCTGCAGAGTACACCCAGCCGGCCTATGGGCAGCAGGGGGGCTACGGCCAAGCGCCCCCCACCTCCTTCTCCAATCAGATGTAACGCGGTAAGTTGGGGGCAAAAGCATCTTGGAAGGTAGGGGTGCCCATCGTACTGTGGATGGTAGGCCAGTGCTCTGCTCGTGCCTGCCTAGGGGGCAATATATATATATATATATACATATATATATGTGTGTGTGTTTTTTCAGTCAAAAATCCAAATGTTAAAGTAACTGTATAGTTAGGTGAATTTATCAGTGACATCATTAACATTTTGAACTAAAAATAACACAGAAATTCGCCAGTCACTGACCCTCTGGTATCCCCATGGGGTCTATGGGGGCAGGGAATCCCTTCTGTGTTGCCTTATTTCTTTTTTTTTCAAACTTCAAGACTTACGGGCACATGCATCAAGGTAAATTGCATTCGCAAACGGTGCGAATCGCAAAATTCGTCCGTTTGCGAATGCAATTACCTTTTTTTGGATGCATCATGTTTTTTTATTTTCCCACAATTTAAGGAATTGCAATTATGTTGCGATTTCTTAAATTGCGATTGCATTTAAGAAATCGCAATTTGAGATTTCTTAAATGCAATGCATGAACATTTTAGAAATTGCAAATTTGCAAATAGGGAGAGGTAAATTACCATGAAGTTGTTCTTCATGGTAATTTGCGAAAACTTTGAAAAATGCACAAAAGTGCATTTTTCAAAGTTTCATTTCACACACACACATGCCCTTGGGGCATGTGTGTGTGTGAAAAATATTCTTAAAGTTAAATTTCAGGGCTGAAGGGGGGGTCCTTTGGACCCCCCCCCTGCACTCTTGAAATTGCATTCTCAATTTGCGATTCGCAAATTGCTAATCGCAAATTGAGAATGACTTCCCATTGATTCCTATGGGCCTCTTGGCCCATAGGAATCAATGGGAAGGGATTCCTTAATTGCGATTCGCAAATTGTGAATCGCAAGTAAGGAAATTTAAGGAATCGTAAAAAAAAATGCGAATTCTTAATGCATAGCTGTTTGCGATTTCCTAATGCGATTTGTTAGAAATGGGATCCCTGGCTGGCCAGGGCTTGCGCCAAAGTCAGTCAGAGACCACCACTCCCAAGTCAGGGCAAGGGAGTTACACGCCAAGATAACCCCTGCTCACCCTCTAGGTAACGTGGCGCGAGCAGCAAGGCTAAACTTGGAGGCGATGTGAGTTAAGTATTTGCGCACGCACCCCAGCAACAACACCCAGGCCCACCACAAAGGAAACTCCACACAAGGTTATATAAAAATAGCCTTTGTATTACACCAAAACACATTAGATAAAACACACACTTTACAATGTGCCAGAGGCACGGGCAGAATTTACAAGGGATATGTACATAACAGGGCCACCTGGACCACTGTCAGGAATCAGCACTTTTAGAAGTAACACTTTGAATATCACTTTAGAACATAGCACATAGAATGTAAAATCACTGTAGCACACAACCAGTAACTACTGGTAACCAGGACCTCACTAGCACCACCTGCACTAGGAGAAAAACAACCACCTAAGTATCACAATACCTGTAGGGGTGTAAGGAAGGAAAACACATGGTGCATCAACGATACATTCAGAGGTGTAAGAAAGGAAAACACATGATGCATCAACAATACATTCAGAGGTGTAAGAACAAGGCACATGACGCATAAAAACACATTCAGAGGTGCAGAAAATGAACAATTGCGCCAAACTCACTTAAGTCACCACCTGTGACTGTCCCTGGGCCAACTGGCCTCTCTAGGGCTAGGACGCCCTGTGTCCAATGTCAGGGGCTTACACGTGGCAGCTGCCCACGAAGTGCTGGGCAGCTGAAAGAACAATGATGGGGCCAACACGATGGGGGAGCCTCACAGGCTCTGCAGAAATGATTGCGCCCTTTTTGGAGCCTCGCTGGGCTCTGAATAAACAAATGGCCCCTGAGCCTCTCAGGGCTCTGCACAAATGACTGGCCCCTTTGAGCCTCGCTGGGCTCTGAAACAATCTGGCACCTCGAGCCTCTCAGGGCTCTAAACACAAAAATGCCCTCAAGAGCCTCTCGTGGCTCTAGACACTGGGGCGCCTTGGGGGAGCCTCTCAGGGCTCGAGAATAAGGATGCGCCCCTCGTTGGAGTCCCTCCTGGACTACAGACAAATGAATGCCCCCTCAAGCCTCCCGGGGCTCGTCAACACATGGGGCCGCGTGGGGGAGAAAGAAGACTGCTCTTGAGCCTCTCGGGCTCTGCCACGCACTTTGCCCCCTGAGCCCTCCTGGGCTCACTGCCAGAAAGGTGAGGCTTGAGCTCCAAACAATTGACTGCCCCCCAAGAGCCTCTCAGGCTCTAACAACAATTCCCCTCACTCGTGGAGAAAGCACGAGGGGGGGGGGCGGTCACCGGCAATGCGCCCCGACGCCTCCCCCTCCTTTGGACGACACTGCTTCACTCACCGGGAGAACACGGAGACCCTCTGGCGCTGCTGCTTGGCGGGGGAACTCCTCTCCGGTCCTGGTGTGGCTCCTCGGCGGGGGCTGCTCTCGAGGCACTTCTAGGCTTCCCCAGACCGGGGGAAGCAGAAGGGAGACTCGCCGGTCCTGCCCTCGTCCTGCTGCAGCTTGCCTGGCTTCCTGCCTCGGGTGTCCGCCAATGACAGCGCAGCCCCGAGCAGGGAGGTGGGCACTTCCGGGTCACACTTGGCAGCGGCCCGGCATCGTTTCTAAACACCCCGGGCTGCGGCGGTGAATCTCGAGGAGCAATGCCGGGTGGGCACCGGCTGAAGCACCCAGAGCGCTCCCAAGCGCTAAAATGAAATTTAAAGCGCTCCCTGCGCTAAAATGGCAAATAAAGCGCTATTAAGCGCTGGGTCACAACAAAGCGCTCTAAAGCGCCAAAAGCAATCAAAAGCGCTCCCAGGCGCTAGGGGCCAACAAGCCCAGCAAAAGTCCTTCAGCAAGGCAGGGGGGCAAAGCTGGGCCCAGAGCCAGCTCACTGGGTCTCCAGGCAGGGAGACAGTCCAAGTGGCGGTCCTCTGGCCCAGCAACAGCAGCAGCCCCCTCAGGATCCTGGAAGAGAACAACATCTGTGGGGACACAGCCCCATTTTTATACACCACATTCCTTTGTCTAAGGGTGCAGGGTGGGGGAGAAACCAGTCGCAGCTGGTTTTGGAGCACTCTTGATGGGCTCAACCACCCTCTCTATTCACTGGCAGGGCTAGGGTCGTTAGATGCACCACAGGGGGGCGGAGCCAGCATTGTCAGGTGAAAACCCAGCCTCATTCAGGACACAGGTACACTCCTCCCCAGCCATCAGCATGCTAATCTCACACTCACCACCGGGCAGACCCATCCAGACTTCCTAGAGCCTGGCATGCCAGCCAGCTCCAGCCAATCACACGCCAGCACCTTCACAGCACACACATAGCCATGTCTAGAAGTGGCATTTCCCTACTAGACACATACAAGCTGGACATACCATCGCGCAGCATTCACTCCCACTAGTTCACACATACCAAACTCGAGCCCGCACTCCCCACGCATCAGGAACTACCAGGGACACATACATTCCCCATGCATTCCTATGGGAGGGCAGGCCTATCTCACCACATGCACTCAAAGTGCGCACGCACCTTCCACTGGGACGCAGTGAAAGTGCGCAGAACCCAAAAATCACCATCACCAGGTCACCATTAAAAGCAAAAAGTCTAGGGGTGAACCTGCCATGAGGGCCAAGTCCAACACAACCCCCTTCCAGCCAAAACGCAGGGGAAAACAATCACCACCGTGATGGACTTCCCTGCTTGGGGCGATAGAACACGGACGCGGGCCCGCAACTGCAGGGACACCCTCCTGTTCTACGCCACGGTGAACCCATGGGATTCCTTCTCAAACCACTGTCTGGACCAACTGGGCTACCCCACTGGTACTCCCGAGCTGTCCGCGGCCAGGACCAGGCCCTGGGCCACCCAGGTGCCACCGGTCCTTGCCTATTCACAGAGCGGGGGGTAGTAACCCCTGGCACATAGTAGCCACTCTCCACTCTTCCTGTCTGCAAGACAGGACTAGACTGCCACTGGTTCTCCAGCCTAGGGTCTACAACCTCAGGCGGACCAGGAGTCTCAGGGAAGGCTCTCCTCCCCCTACCTCTTCTCCTAGCGTTCCTCCTCCTCCGGCGAGGGGTACACCTAGAACGCCATTCTTGTTATGATCAATTTCTCTGGGGAATGCCTACAAACTCCATTTTCAGAGTTTATAGGGTGCCCCCTCCTCACAGGGTCAGGGCTTCACATATGAGCGTCCATCGTTTCATGCTTTATCTTGTCGCAGCCCCAGGCCCTCCCACTCACAGGTTCTGTGGGCCTCATGTATTAAAACCGTTGCATCGCTGCGACAAAACAGCGATGCAACAATTTTCGCTGCGTCCTCCCTGCAGCACGATGAATGCGCCGTATTTAATGTGCGGCGCTTCATGTCTCAAGTAAAGACAGATTGGAGAAAAAGGAGGACCCCACACAGTATTATAAGGGACCAGGGGGAAAACAGGGTTAAAAGAGTAAAAAAGTCCCAAAACAAAGGACCAATAGAATTTGTCCTATATCAGTGTTGGTACTACGAGTTTTATCCTTAAATAAGCATGTCGTTAAATCGACGGGAAAGGCAAAGGTACAGTGAGGTGTGAGTAGTTGTCAATATCTATCACAGTACCACACCATAGTATCAGGGACAAACATAGGTTATAGGCAAGTTCAGTATAGTTATTAACAGTACATTCAAGAGAACTGAAAATTAAATTAAGATTTATCACAATGTATACTTGGTAACGTTGTTTTTAGATTTTATTACACATTATTAATTACAATTCACAATTCATATAAAAGATATCATTAAAAACATTTTGCAATGATTATATTACTAAAAATATTTAACATAAATAAAAACAAAAAGAATCACAGAGTCGACGCGGCGTTTCGGCTTTCTTTTGTACACCTTCCTCAGGACTGATTCTAAACAGTTAAAAACATTAAAGCACAAAGTTACCAAACAATATTGACTAAGATTTAATCTTCTGTATAAGAGCACATTTCATTTCCTTTTCCCAGTTTGTCCCACCGTTGTTTTATCCCTTGATATGGAAAACAGAGCCTCTTATTCTTGTGAGACAACAAGTACATAAACAGTTGGATCTTATCCCCGTTCTTTTTTACATTCAATTTTATTCTAACACTATATGTGTACATTGTTGAACGTATTGGTTTGCCTCTCCCTTGGAACTGAATCCAATGCTAAAACACTCATAGTACCATTACTTAAAGAGCATGACGTATCCTGTCGTACATGCATACCTTGTTTATCCAGATGGAATTGTTGTCCATGTGGAGTTTGTTGTTATAGTGAAGGTCCTGTGTGTTGGGACGATCAACTGAGCACAAAATACTAGCTTCAATTTGTAAGATGTGCTGTCTCTAAATGAAGACATAAAATTTGCCGGTAATTTACATATTATCGACCCCCGACTATTGATACTAGGTGGGTCATATTGTTATTACATACCTAATATCAAGGAGTAATTTCAATTTTCCTTTTGGTCTCGTTTGTCAATTTGTTTATAAATCCAATTTTCATATCTGTTGATGCGAGGAGAATAAGGGAAAAGGATTGTTTTCAGTTATCGTTACCCATCTTTACATACTCTTAATTCTTTCGGTATGTTAAATCTCATACCTGTGTGTACTTCTGCCGGATTTTAGCTGCCAGAGGGAGCTAAAATTACCGGCAAATTTTATGTTTTCATTTTAATGTTTTTAACTGTTTAGAATCAGTCCTGAGGAAGGTGTACAAAAGAAAGCCGAAACGCCGCGTCGACTCTGCGATTCTTTTTGTTTTTATTTATGTTAAATATTTTTAGTAATATGATCATTGCAAAATGTTTTTAATGATATCTTTTATATGAATTGTGAATTGTAATTAATAATGTGTAATAAAATCTAAAAACAACGTTACCAAGTATACATTGTGATAAATCTTAATTTAATTTTCAGTTCTCTTGAATGTACTGTTAATAACTATACTGAACTTGCATATAACCTATGTTTGTCCCTGATACTATGGTGTGGTACTGTGATAGATATTGACAACTACTCACACCTCACTGTACCTTTGCCTTTCCCGTCGATTTAACGACATGCTTATTTAAGGATAAAACTCGTAGTACCAACACTGATATAGGACAAATTCTATTGGTCCTTTGTTTTGGGACTTTTTTACTCTTTTAATCAAGTAAAGACAGATGCGTCAGGAATCCGGACGTATCTGTTGGCGCAAAAGTCATGCATTGCCGGAGTTGTGTTGCAAGCATGTCTCAGCTCCAGCAATGCGTGGGGGATGCCTATCCTTAATGCACTGCATCACCCTTACGCCTGCCATGAGGCCGGCGTAAGGTTCTGATGCAATGGCATCTTAGAAGTGGCGCACGGAGATCTTATGGATTTCAATGCGCCACTTCTACGAGGCTTTTATGTGTTTATACCTGGCGCGAGTATAATGTGGTGCAGGGGTTTACAAAATGACGCATCTTATTTATTTATTTATTTTATTTAATTATAAAGTTTTATATAGCGCGAACTTAATCCCGAAGGATATCAGAGCACTTTACAATTTGAGGGGAATGAGGTAACAGATCAGTACACGAGTAATAGGGAATATACATAGGCATTGAATAAATCGTGCACATAAGAAAGACCAAATATAGGCCTTGACTAGGCGTATAATGGGTGTCTTTGGACAGCGGGCGCATTTTTTACACCGCCGATGCGTCACAAAAAATTAAGCACCGGCAGCGTAAAAGAGTTGCACGAGCTGATAAATAGGTGCCTGAGTGCTCGGCCCCCGAGTGTTCGGCCCCCGAGTGTTCGGCCTCCTTGTTCACATGTGTTCAGTAACCAGATCTCTCTTGCCTTGCAGGTCCCTTTGGGCTGACGTGGAGAAGACTCTTTTGTGAATTTCAGTGTCCTCTTCTGGCCTGAAGATGGCAGCAGCGGCAGCAACACCACCACCAGGCCTGCGCCATTGGAGTGAATATTACGGGAGAATGTAGTTGTCTGTGACGTTTATATATATATATTATATATATAAAAATATATTTATCTGTATGAAAAAATGCCCCCCCTCAGAGGAAGCAGACACTTGCTGTGTTGCTGATATCTGTTGTTTATCTTTAGTGAGGGGAGGTAAGATGCCCCCCCAGACCCCCACATGTTCCCCCAAGACCCCTGTCTGCTGACCTAGAATGAGTTTCCACGCAGCCTCTGAAGAGACTCCCAGGGGCCCCGGCTGACCCTCCCAATGCTCTCCACTGGTCACCACTGGGATGGAAGCCATGTGAGGTCACAAGACTCCATCTCAAACCCTTGATCCCCTGCTGGACACTTGCCAATGCGACTCTCCCTGGATCTTTAGACCCTCTCCCATCTGTGCTTCTGCCCCATGAGACCCTCTCCCTCTCTCTGGATCTTTAGACCCTCTCTCTCTCTCTGTGTTTCTGTCCTTTCTGTGACTCTGTCCCCCTCTCTGCCTCTGCAGGATGTGAATGCCTCCAGTACTCTGATACTGAAGCATGTGCCCTCTCTTCCCATGATCACATGGCTGTCCCACCTCCCTCAGGCCCTGCCCCTTCCACTCTTCGTATGCCCCGCTCAAGCCTGGGTATTGAGGTCCCCGCGGCTCCTCTGGTCCGTGGCTCACACTTGTTTCCTTCATCAACTGATTCTTCTTCCCCATCTTTCAAACATGACCGTCCATAAGAACTCCTCAGTCACATAACTTTAAATCTACACCTCGATCATGTGACTCTACTCCAGCCCATGATCATGTGACCTCCAGTTGTCAAGTGACTCTACTCCAGCTCATGATCATGTGACCTCCAGTCATGTGACTCTACTCCAGCCCTCGATCATGTGACCTCCAGCCGTCATGTGACTCTACACTAGCCCTCGATCATGTGACCTCCAGTCGTCATGTGACTCTACTCCAGCCCTCGATCATGTGACCTCCAGCCGTCATGTGACTCTACACTAGCCCTCGATCATGTGACCTCCAGTCGTCATGTGACTCTACGTCAGCCTTCGATTATGTGCTCTTCCCCTACTCCTTGACCAAGTGACTCCAATATCACTTCGTGGTGTGATTCTCAATTGTTCTTCGATCACATGACATTGCCTATTGCACTCGGGCATGTCACTCTGGTCCTGTTCTTCGAATCGCGTGACTCTCGCCCTGGCCTTGATCTTCTGACCATCCATCTGCACCTCAAGAACACGACTCTCCATCTAACACGAGATCCTTCCTTCTGATGAATGACGTAACTCTCACAACGCTTCATCACGTCAGACTCCCTCTTTGGATACTGCCGTTCCTGCTGTAAATCCTGGATAATGTGATCTCCCTGGATAACTTGACTCTGTAGATCATGTGACTCTGTCCCTGGATCACTTAACATGTGACTTTTCTTCTGCATCTTTTGACTTTTCTCCCTGGATCATGTGACTATCTGTTGAAGGTGTGACTCTCTCCCTGGATCATGTGACTCTCTCCCTGGATCATGTGACTCTCTCCCTGGATCATGTGACTCTCTCCCTGGATCATGTGACTCTCCCTGGATCATGTGACTCTCTCTCCCTGGATCATGTGACCCTGGATCACGTGACTCTCTCCCTGGATCACGTGACTCTCTCCCTGGATCATGTGACTCTCTCCCTGGATCACGTGACTCTCTCCCTGGATCATGTGACTCTCTCCCTGGATCATGTGACTCTCTCCCTGGATCATGTGACTCTCCCTGGATCATGTGACTCTCTCTCCCTGGATCATGTGACCCTGGATCACGTGACTCTCTCCCTGGATCACGTGACTCTCTCCCTGGATCATGTGACTGTCTCCCTGGATCATGTGATTCTCTCCCTGGATCATGTGACTGTCTCCCTGGATCATGTGACTCTCTCTCTGGATCATGTGACTCTCTCTCTGGATCACATGACTCTCTCCCTGGACCATGTGACTGTCTCCCTGGATCATGTGACTCTCTCCCTGGATCATGTGACTCTCCCTGGATCATGTGACTCTCTCCCTGGATCATGAGTCTCTCTCTCCCTGGATCATGGACCTCTCCCTGGATCATGAAACTCTCCCTGGATCATGTGACTCTCTCCGTGGATCATGTGACTCTCTCCCTAGATCACGTGACTCTCTCCCTGGATCATGTGACTCTCTCCCTGGATCATGTGACTCTCTCCCTGGATCATATGAGTTTTCTCCCGGGTCATTTGACTATTCTCCCTCAATCATGAGGCTGTCTGTTGAAGATGTGACTCTCTCCCTGGATCATCACCCCAAATCTCTGTTGTACATGACTCTTTATGAGTCATGTCACGTCCTCCCTGTTTCATGAGACTTTCTCTTTAGATCATGTGACTCTCCCACTTTTCCTGCCCCTTGATCACATGACTCCTGCACTCGATCATGTGACTCTCACGGTGGATCACGTGACTCCTGCAGTGGGTCATGTGACTCTCACGCTGGATCCTGATGGTCTTTGATCACAAGGTCATTGATATGCTATGCTTTCCCACTTTCACCCTCTCTTTCCATTGATCACGAGACCCCAATGGATCCTGTATTTTTCTCAGTCACATGCCTCCCCCACTCTGCTGCCCCTCTTGATCATGTGGCTGTCACCAGATCACATGGCTCTCTACCTGAATCATGGCTGCCCCATGATCACGCATGACTCTCTCGGGATTACATGACTCTCTCCCTGGATGAAGTAACCCTCCCACTCGTGCTGTCCCTGAATCACGTGACCTTTTGCGTCTCGCTGATTGTTCACAGTACTACAGTGCGGTTTGAGACTTTCAGCCGCGCTCTCCCTGGGTCACGTGATGGTCCCTGGATTGCTTTGCTGTCCCTGGATCACGTCTCTCTATCTGTTGATGTTCTCGGATGTGAATACATTGCTATTATGTGTTGCATGACCTCTCGCTACCCCTCTGTGTAATTCCCGTCTCTGGATCTCATGGTGCTGAGGATTCTGTGACTGCTAAACCTCCTGGAGCACAACCACATGTTTCTCTCCCAAGATTAGGGGGCTTTCCTGCCTCCTCTGACCGTGGAACATGGGACTCTTGTCGCTGGATCACACAGCTCTGAGGATCATGTCACTCTCTCTTTCCCTGGATGACACCATTCTCCCTCACTTATCCTAATCACCCAGCACCCCCGTCCCACCTCTAGGTACGTGTGACCCCTTTCACTGCCCCCTCAATGACAAGAGTCATAGATACCACACCACAGAAGGTCGGACTCTCTGAGAATCTGCGTGGAACCTCCAGTCTTTCTGCCACTGCAGCAGAAGCTCTCTGGTCAGTGGTCCTTGGCCAGCACCATGTGTGAGTGCCCAAGAGTACAGCCGTACTGTGTCTGTGAGCACCAAAGACTACTGGCAGACCCACAGCCTGCCACTGGCCACCTGGCCATGCCAAGGCAGGCCATACACCAACCACTGTAGGTGAACGAAGCTAGGGATTAATCCGATGAGCCACTCCCCTCCACACACACACCCACAATAAGGTCACGGTATGGGCAGCTGTCGAGGGGGATAACAAAATCAGACTAGCTAGGACCCCCTCTTTTAGCCCACTCATGCCACCCTGTCTGGGAAGAGACCATACCTCAAGATGGCTCCCGCCCGAGCAGGGCCAGAGGTGGTTCCTGCCCCTTGCCCAATCCGCCACACCCTGGCACCGCATGGCATGCCGCCCCTGCACTCTGTGGCCGCTCTGTAGCTGGTGACTTGTAGCGTCTCTGCCGGTAGCTTCTCATCTTTTTCTTTCATCAAAGCATGGGCCCGTTTGCTAGAGGTCAGTCAGTCCGCCTCTAGCCGCGCAGTGGGTATGTGGGATGGACGGACGCAGAAGGTGGAGTTTGCGGTCTATGCCCTTTGTTGTGCAACAGGCATTGGGAGGGTGTGAAGGGAGGCAGAGGAGTGTTGGAGACACAACACAATAAGATGTGATGGAGACTATGGGTGTTGTAGGGAGGCCGTGGAGAGAGCAGGGCCAAGTGTCAGACGCGATGAAGGTGGACAGACAAACGACTCTCCTGAGAACAGGGACGAGGGACTGTTATGGTGGCCCGAGGTGTGAGAGACCATGTCCTGGATGGTGGAGAAAGAGGCTGACGTAGAGTTGAAGAGTAGGTGAGAGGAGCCGATTGGAGATAGAGCTGGAGGTGCAGGTGGTGGTTATAGAAGAGCAATCAAAGTGTGTGGGATTGAGATGAAAGAGAAGAAGGGCCTGAAATGGCAAGAGACAGGACTAGAAGAGCAGGACTGGTGTTGGATGAGCAGGACTGGTGTTGGATGAGCAGGACTGGTGTTGGAAGAGCAGGGAGTGGTGGTAGAAGAGCAGGACTGGTGGTGGATGAGCAGGACTGGCGTTGGATGAGCCGGAGCTGGTGTTGGAAGAGCAGGGAGTGGTGGTAGAAGAGCAGGAGCTGGTGTTGGATGAGCCGGAGCTGGTGTTGGAAGAGCAGGACTGGTGTTGGATGAGCAGGACTGGTGTTGGATGAGCCGGAGCTGGTGTTGGAAGAGCAGGACTGGTGTTGGATGAGCAGGACTGGTGTTGGAAGAGCAGGAGCTGGTGTTGGATGAGCCGGAACTGGTGTTGGATGAGCAGGACTGGTGTTGGAAGAGCAGGGAGTGGTGGTAGAAGAGTAGGAGCTGGTGTTGGATTAGCCGGAGCTGGTGTTGGATGAGCCAGAGCTGGTGTTGGATGAACAGGGAGTGGTGGTAGAAGAGTAGGAGCTGGTGTTGGATTAGCCGGAGCTGGTGTTGGATGAGCAGGACTGGTGTTGGAAGAGCAGGGAGTGGTGGTAGAAGAGTAGGAGCTGGTGTTGGATGAGCCAGAGCTGTGTTGGATGAGCAGGGAGTGGTGGTAGAAGAGTAGGAGCTGGTGTTGGATTAGCCGGAGCTGGTGTTGGAAGAGCAGGACTGGTGTTGGAAGAGCAGGAGCTGGTGTTGGATGAGCCGGAGCTGGTGTTGGAAGAGCAGGACTGGTGTTGGAAGAGCAGGAGCTGGTGTTGGATGAGCTGGAGCTGGTGTTGGATGAGCCGGAGCTGGTGTTGGAAGAGCAGGACTGGTGTTGGATGAGCAGGACTGGTGTTGGAAGAGCAGGAGATGGTGTTGGATGAGCCGGAGCTGGTGTTGGATGAGCAGGACTGGTGTTGGAAGAGCAGGGAGTGGTGGTAGAAGAGCAGGAGCTGGTGTTGGATGAGCTGGAGCTGGTGTTGGATGAGCCGGAGCTGGTGTCGGATGAGCAGGACTGGTGTTGGAAGAGCAGGGAGTGGTGGTAGAAGAGCAGGAGCTGGTATTGGATGAGCCGGAGCTGGTGTTGGAAGAGCAGGACTGGTGTTGGATGAGCAGGACTGGTGTTGGAAGAGCCGGAGCTGGTGTTGGATGAGCCAGAGCTGGTGTTGGATGAGCCGGAGCTGGTGTTGGAAGAGCAGGGAGTGGTGGTAGTAGAGCAGGAGCTGGTGTTGGATGAGCAGGACTGGTGTTGGAAGAGCAGGGAGTAGTGGTAGAAGAGCAGGAACTGGTGTTGGATGAGCAGGACTGGTGTTGGTTTCAGTTGAGCGAAAGATGGAGACGCAGGGCACAATTATGGTTGACTAGGAGGAGATGTAGGAGAACATGGTGCTGGTGAAGCGGGCGATGGTGAAGCAGGCCGTGGTTCTGGAACAGCATGATCCGGAGCAGCAGGACTTCTCACTGACTAAGCAGACTATGGATTAAAGCACCCCGCATAGGTAGACGCGAGAGTGACCCCGGTGTCTGCAAGGCTACGTGAAGCAGCCTTGTGCACATATGCGCAGGCAGCACACAGTACATACATTTTGAGGGCAGGGGTGTTCTGTTCGATTAGATTTATGAGTTAGTAGAGGAGGGTGGGCGAGTGCTTTGAAAGCCGAGGATCTCCAAGATGGCGCCTGCCACCCAGCGCCACATCCTCCGCGAGGGGTATTGTGTTCGTAAACCACGTGTTCTGACGTACTGTGTTATTTCTTCAGTTGGACTCATCCATTTGATATTGTGATTTCCATTGCTCCAAAAAAATAAATAAATTCAGAAATGAAAGAAAAAACGATGAATAAAAAGTTTAAAATGTGATGTCAACTGAGTCTTGTTTTATGCCATGAGCTGAGTTTATTTCTGGAGACAGAGGGCTCCAGGCTGGGTAACGGGCCAATAGATGGTAGTTCTGATTGAGGTCATTCTACCAGTGAACCCTCCAATCTTGGGGTGTAGCCTGACCCCGGAATGAAGAGTTTGAAGATCTCTTTTCAAAGTGTATCTGATGTATTGTCTTATGAGGAACAATTGCATCCACTGCAGTGAACAGCACAGCATGAATATTATTTGAGGGGCTTGTAGTGTCTTGTGTATTATAGAGCACGGGACCCCTATGGTCTCTGATGGGCTCCGTAGTCTAGTGACGTACGTGATTTGGTGCGGTTAATAAACTTTATGATGCAGTAGGTTTCAGTTAATGGTTACACTCTGAGAAATAAAGACGTGTAACACCGAGCTCCCTGTGTGGCGTAATTCATTTACATGCTCCCGGCCTGGGAAGGGTGCCACTCCTGGTGACAAGATAGGGGATACGTAAACCCTGCAACCTGAAGAGTCGAGAGTGCTCTCCCATAGAGCTGGCTGAGGCCCAGCAAACTGCCTGTGAGTGCCTCCTGCTCCTCACTCACTCGAAGTGAAGAAACGACGGTTGGCGTATGTGGAATCAAAGCGCAACTCCAGACAGTACAAGACCTTTGAAGAAAGTGAAGGCCTAACTGAAAGTATCTTTAACTGTTGGTCAGGAAACTGATAATACGACGAAATGAGAAGTGGAGGCCACAACCTAACACAGCCATCATTCATACAGTACGATACATGTAAAGTAACTCTAAAGGCAGTGAAAACCAGGTACAATGCAAAAAGGTGAGAGTGGTGAAGGACAAGAGTAAGAGACAAAACCGATACTCACTGCTAAAGAAGAAGATGGTGCATCACCACCTCCGGTTGGATGGTGCAAGCACTAGTCATTGGATTGATGCTTGAAACGGTGACACTGGGCCAGGAGATGCTGAAAGTCAAGTGCGGCCTGAACAGCATATAATCCTGGCAGCAGCAGGAGGAAATGGTACACAATATGGTGCCGCCGCCTTCCTAAAACCATGGCGGCCAGAGCTGAGGAACGTGCTGACAAACAAGCTGCTGACATGGCTGCTGTAGGAGCCTAGAATGATTCATCATTGAGTATGAAAAGCAAAAAAAAACGCATGGTTGAAGTCCACAAAGTGATGTTTCCAAAGAAAAAGAAGCTGTGCTTTCGATGTGTATTTTCCTTTCCACATGAAGGTAGATGTCCTGCCATTGGGCAAATATGTAAAGGCTGTGGGAAGGAGAACCATTTTATAGCAGGCTGCAGAGTGAGAGAAAGAGCAAGTGTGTCATGTTGCGAAAACAAATTGATGCCAGAGAGACCCAGAAGCATTTCCAGTCATGCCCACCGAAGTAAATGGCAACATCAGTTGAGGCAAGTAGAAATCGAAAGAGGCTGTCATCGAATTCTTCGTCGAGAGGCTCTTTGAGGTCAGTGTCGAATGACAGTGAAGAAGAAGGGTGTGCGATGTCAATGCTGGCTACTGAAAGATGTGCGCATGAAAGTTTGGCTTCCTGCAAGGAAGAATATAAGTCAGAAAAGATCGGCAAGTGAAATCACAAAGTTCTTTTGGACATTGTCCCAAAATCAAACTGAAGGTTAAAGGTTGCTATATAACATTCATTATAGACAGTGGAGCATCGATAAATATCATGCCAGCCAAAAAACATATCATGAACTGTCTCTGGTGTGCTTTCTCACACCATTGAAACCAAAGAATATACATGGGAAGCCTTGACACCATTACCAAGTCAAGGTTCATTTATGGCGACCAAGAAGCATAAAAAGATGATGGGACAAGCTCCAATTCATGTCCTTCAGGGCACTTCTTGAGTGCCTGCTTACTCAGTTTCAGCACTGCTTCTGACATCGAAGTCATTTCTGTGAATTACAATATCAATGCTCGTCATGAAATAGTGAATCAATTTCCACCATTGTTTCATGGATAAGGAAAACTTAAGCCAATTATAGTGCAGCTCCACATTAATGAGGACATTTGTCCTGTTGCTCAACAACATAATTGAATTGTATTTCATCTACATGAAGCTGTTGAAAAAGAAATTGCGACTGTGTTAAAACATGATAAGATTGAGTGCTCTACCGATCCAGCGCCATGGGTGTCACTGATAGTGGTGGTACTTAAAAAGAACAGCGCAGGGTCTGTGCGAATGTGTGTTGATTTGCAGGAAACAAACAAGGCAATAGAAAGAGAATGATATCCAGGTCTGCAAATTGCTGATATGATTACCTAGTTGAATGGTGCCAGTGTCTGACTCTTTTTGTACCTTGATCTGAACAAACATCAGCTTGAATTGCAGGTACATTACTACCTTTTCAACTCATGTTGGTTTGTTCATATACAAAAGACTGAGGGGCATATTACCAAACAATAGCGATAATTATCGCTATGCATGGTTAGCGGCTAAAATTATATCGCCGCGCTCCGACGATTTTTACCGCTGAGATAACTTGATATTATCAAGGTTTATCTCAAAAGCGGTAAAAATCCTGCGAAATGCATGAATATCGCTGAAAAATCAGCGATATTCATGCATTATCGTGAGAATGCTCTTAGCCATGTTATCCACCTTCCATTGGATAACATGGCTAAGAACTGCTCTGGGCAGGCTTAGCGCGAATATTTCCAAAAGTAAGGCTTTGTTGATAATTGGAGATAGCGATATTAGCGACTGTTTCTGGTCGCTAACATCTTGGCATGCCCACTTTGCATGTCATTAGCGATATATATCGCTGACATGCAAAGTGGGCCCCCAGATGCTCGCTATCTCCTACTAGCTGTCGCTAACTGGTGTTAGCGACAGCTAGGTAATAGGGCGATAAAATTATCGCCGCTTTAGTGGGAAAAAGTCCAGCTAAGGCGGCGATAATGGCCCTTGGTAATATGCCCCTGAGTTTCGGAGTGTCTTGTGCTGCCAAAAATTTCCAAGATGTGATCCGTCTTCTTATACAGCCTGTCGCGCATTCTTTCAATTACAGTGATAATATACAAGTATTTGGGACCACACGAAACGAACATGATTGAGCCCTTACAAAAGTATGCCGTCTACTTGCTGATGCTGGTCTTACTTTGAATGCTGAAAACTAAAATTCTTTGGGCACATTTTCTCAGAAGGGGGGATGACAGGTCCAGCCAAAGTTCAGGCTTTGTCATCTACCTCCCCCTGACAAGATTTAACCATGCAGCTTTTTTTTCTTTGTATGGCCAGCGACTCTTCTAGGTACATCTATGACTTTGCCACTGTGAGTGTCCCTTTGAGAGATTTAACAAAACAGAATGTTTCATTTCAATGGTCAAAGGAGTGTGATCAAAGTTTCAAGATGATTAAACATGCAATTGGAAATGCTAGCAAAATGGCCTACTTTGATCCGAAACTGCATGCAGAGATTGTTGCGGATGTCAACCCAGTGGGTTTGAGCGCAATTCTTGCTCAATATAGTGGACATGCAAACACATGAAGGTGTATTGTAGCTTATGCTAGCCAGAGTTGTCACAGACTGAACGAGCTTACTCGCAACCTGCGATAGAGAGCCTAGCGGTTGTGTGGGCTTGGAAACACTTTCATGTGTTTCTGTATGGGAAAAATTTTATGCTTCTTACTGATCACCAAGCACTGCTCACTATTTTTGGCAATCCAAAAGTCAAGATACCCCCTCACATTAAGAAGTGAGGACTGAGATTGCAAGAGTATGACTGCACTATTGTGCACCGGCTGGGGAAAGATCAAAACCCTGCAGAGTACTTTTCTCGAGTGCCCATACAATGTCAGGGTTCCCCTTCCAGATTAACCAAATCCTACATTAACTTTATTGTGAGATCCAACACTCCTGCAGCTGTGTCCGTGGAGCAAATAAGTGATGCTACCAATGCAGACAGGAATATGCTCATCCTCATAGACATTATTTTGCATCAATCCTGGAGAGCACATGCTCAACCTCTTAATAGCGACAGTAAGTATCAGAAATACAAGAATGTGCGTGATGAACTGTCAGTTACACAAGAAGGGATCATCCTACATGGGTCGAGAATTGTCATTCCTGAAAGTCTAAGACAACAAGCCATTGAAGTGGCACATGAGGGACATCATAGAATTGTTGCCACAAAGCGAGCCCTCCGGGACCGTGTTTGGTTCCCTCATCTTGATGACCGAGTTGAAAAGATCTCCAGGCTTGGCATGTGTGTAACTGTGTAATAACGTGGTAGACAGATGATCTTGATGTTTCCAAGTAATTTATTGGAGTTAGTTACAAGTTGGAGATATAATAGTTATAAGCCCCACCAGGAGTACCTAACCAGGCACTCAGTCCCAATCTAACTGACATTTACTACTCCCAACATTCCATATTGCATCACTGATGCAGGGTTCCACTGACACAGCATAGCACATGTCAGGCTAGGATATTACATATCCTCCCTTGTTACAAAATTGATCAAAAGGAATGTCCATAAATGATTAATAGGAAGGACAATACAACCCATCTAACAGGAAGAGCTGGGAGAATGAAGAAAAGAAAAGTTTAAGTGAAGATATGACAAGAATAAGAACGCAAGTGGAGCAGAAAGAATTTAAAGTAGAATACACGAGAAGGTGTGATCAGAACACTAACACAAGAGGAGAGGAGGAGATGCAAAAGAATCATAGAACATATCCTCTATCGTTCCAAAAGAAACAAAAGGAAGAATCCAAGTAGGAACAAAATTTGTTGAAACGAGAAAACACACATAAACACACATCATCCTTTCCAAAGAAGAAAACAAAATGAAAGAACAAAATTTACAAAGAGAAACCATCAATGGCAGCCCTCCGCAAACCCACTGGCCAGGTAGGTAAGCAAAGAGACAACTCACGTCAGGAGAAAACAAGATGAGAGAGAAGAATAGGAGTGAAAATACTCAAACTTCTCCATCTAAGTTTAGGAATACATAACAAGTAGAAAATACAACTGGGCTACAGTGTAAGAAAACAGAACAAAGTCATAAATAAGAACGCCCAGTGTAAAACAGCCCAATCTAACTGACATTTACTACTCCCAACATTCCATATTGCATCACTGATGCAGGGTTCCACTGACACAGCATAGCACATGTCAGGCTAGGATATTACAAACTGTTTATCTCCCAAGACAACACAGCATCCTTTGAACATGTCGTATCTTTCAAAACACATCTGTTAGAACATTTCAGTTGACTTCTTTTGACCCCTTGACAATGGCCACTACCTTATAATAATTGTGGATGAGTACTTTCGGTTTCCTCTGGTGGAAAACCTCTTGTCAATCACTCATGATCAAGTCATTAAAAGGCATATTTGCAACTTGGGTGCTCTGTAAATTCTAAAATCTGACAATGGCCATCATTCGATGGTAAGGAATTCAAAGTATTTCATATTCATTTAAATATCAAGCATCAGAAGATCAGGCTAATGGCGTTGTTGAACGTTTCCTGAGCACTCTGAAGAAGGCCGTAGAGCGCGCTGCACTAGAAGGACTTGAACTCAAGTCCATTCTTCATTCTACACTTCGTGCCTCCCGAGCTTCTCCCCAATCTACAACCATTGAAAGCCCAGACACCCTGATGTTTGGGAGACCCATGGGTACCAAGCTGCCCCAGAGTAGCATTGAAAAAGCAACTGATGCTAAAACCGATTCATCTCACAAGTCCAGAATGAAGACTTATGCAGACAAAAGTTGGCGTGCTTGAGACACTACTTTTCAAAAAAAGGAGATCATGTCCTTGTCAAGCAGAGGCGAAAACGCAAATCTGATTCTCAATTTGTTGTTGATCCATTACAAGTTGTGACGAGCAAAGAGCACATGGTTACTGCTCACCGTCCTGGAAGGTCCATTACGAGGGATTCCTCACATTTCAAACACCTGCCTCGCAGTGGTAGCTGCTTGTTAACGGGGTGGACGGAAAGGGGAAAATGAGAAGAAAAATATATAAAACACCTGCAGGCCGGCTGACGTCTCTCGATCCTCTTCAGGCTTTCCCAAAGTGGAATTCCTCTGCATAGGTGATGTATAACAGCAGTGGTGTGAGCACAAGGAACAGAAGAGACTCAAAACCATTTCAAACATGTGATGGTTTATTCATCCATAAGACCCTTGACCACTCCCAAGGGAGTCTCACCTGTGAATAGCCTGTAAACTCCAGAACACTCAAACCAATGATATCCATAACATTCTGCTAAGCACTTGCATGGTTTAACATTCTACTGGGTACTTACATAGTTTAACATTCTTCTGTGTACTTACATGGTTTAACATTCTACTATGTACTTTCATAGTTTAACATTCTACTATGTACTTACATGGTTTAACATTCTACTGTGTACTTACATAGTTTAACATTCTACTATGTACTTTCATAGTTTAACATTCTACTATGTACTTACATGGTTTAACATTCTACTATGTACTTTCATAGTTTAACATTCTACTATGTACTTTTGTGGTATATAAATAAATAATACCGGATCTATTTTTGAATGAATGAATGAATAACAGATAGCTCAATAAATAAGAGTCAAGATTCGAGGTAGTGGGAGTTTTGCAGGTTTAATACAGCATAAGGACAGGAACAGGACAACCTGCATAGGAATAGGATGATAGGGCCCAGCAGCTGCTGGGGCTGGATCTGGGATGAGCGCGCTAACTTTTAATAACAATCCATGAGCATATATACATAGCGCAAACATATAGCATTACATTGCAGTAGGCGTAGCAGTGGGTGTAGCAGAAGGTGTGACGCGTAGCAGTCGCGAAAGATAAGAGTAAAAAGAAGGTGTAACTCAGACATGTGATGCAAACGTAACAGAATATGTCATGAATGGGCGGGAACCATGGAGGAGGCTACCTAAGGAGCCGGGACCTCTAACCTGGTGGTGCGCGCAAACTGGCAATGACGTGTTACGAGGAGAAGCTGGGGGCTATGAACTCTGTGCTAGGAGCAGAGACTGAAGTCTGGAGGGTCGGAGCGACATGTACCTAAACCCTATCTAGTATCTGATGTTTAGGGAACATGTTGATATAAACTAGAAGTCATGAGGGGAAAAGCTAACTGACTCTAAGACTAGAGCATGCATTTATTCTACATGTAGTGCGTGATGAAGAATATTAAATGACCATTAAATACAGTATTTCTCTTAACATGGAGCCGCATAGGCTAGACAATGACGGGAACTATTGATACAGTTCAGTAGCTTAGGAATGCAGAGAAGGAGGACTAAACTGATAGCTGGAATCATAACATAGTCTTGGCAGACTCAGAGGCAGAGCCAGGCTGCACCGGGCACTGCGAGGCAGGAAGTAAGTGAAAGGTCGAGGATACAGGTGGGGGCTGGATCGCTCCTCAGCGAGGCTCAGGAGACAGGAGCTGAATCTGATGTCCGGGCCCTGTTGAGGCCTGGAAACGGGGACTTTATAATGAAATAACGTGCACACTGAGAAACGTGGCAACATAACTTTACATAAGCCTGATATTCGTAGTATTCACGAGGACTGGAAACTGGCATACTAGAGGAGGACACAACTATAATTGCGTCTTGAATCGGACATGGGGAATAACATATGCATATTGGTCATGCACACATAACATATGATGGATGACACGTAGTGACACAGAACATGGCAAAATTTACTTTTCCACATTCCCTCCTTGTCACTACGTTTCCATCAGGAAACATCAATATTCATGATACTGTCTATCATTTCATACAGTACCATTTGTTCATCTCGAATTGTCTTGGAACGAGATTTAGAACGGGGCTTGGGACTAGGAATATAAGAGGTAGCACACATGCCGCAAATCGCAGGGCCACATTGTATACAGAGGCAGCAGCTGAATATGATCGCTACTGCGATACCTAGAAAGGACAGAACTTTCCATCCCCAGGCGGAAATTATATTCCAGAACCAACCGGACCATGTCCAGGTGCCTGGATCTTGGTGTAACAGATGGGCAATTTTATGAAGTCTGGTTATAGCTGAATAAACAGACGGCGCGTTATTTGGAATGAAAATGCAGCAACTGGATCCGATGACTCTACAGGCCCCGCCCCTATCGGCCAGTATGACGTCAAGGACGAGACGATTCTGGAGCACGACAATTCTCATAAAGGATTGCTCTTCGGTTAAGTTACTTAGAGCGGAGGCAGTCTCATCTACTACTGCTTCAAGGGTTCTTGTTAACCTACGGATTAGCTTACTGTTTACAACTGTACCTAAATAAGGGAAAACACCTTTATCAATATCAATGAATTGCTCTGCAGCAGTTTCAGTATAGTCGACAATCGGGAGGTTTCTCTTGTGTCTAGTATGTACTAGGTAGGAATTCCTATGGTAGTCAGGTGGGGCTAGGAAAACAGGTGGCAGTAGGAAGGCAATGTAACAGGTTCCTTCCCAATCGAGGGGCAGACGAACATATGCGGTTTGATCACAAACAAAGTAAGAATGACGTGAAGCTTTAAAAATAGATTTCCCACTGTCACTATACTTGATAATAGTAATACAATCACTATGTCCTACGTGTACAGAACCATTATTTCGGACACATAATTCGCCTTTGACTGGTAATACTGAAATAGCAGGTGAGTCTGGAGTAGTATCAGACTGAACATTCAGGACCATGAAATTCGAAGAATAGTTACCTAAATTGTACACTTCATTTTCTAAATCTAAACCTGTTCTGTGGGGGAGACCTTGCTTGTCTGGGAAACATGTGCTGTTAAGAAAAGACATATCTGTTGAGGATGACGTTAACGTGGACCATGCTCCACACGAACCATTATGTGAAAATGGATAAGGAAAGAGTGGCAGAACTCCCTTCGGGGTCTGGAAAGGGGGGAGTCGACCACACACCCAACAATTAGTGGCATTGCTGGTCTGGTGTGAATAATGCAACATGCGGATAAATGAGTTATTGCGCATAGCGAGGCGGTAGGACAGTTCATGAGGGGGCAGATCACTAAACGTGTGCTCTGCTGTAGCATTAGCATGCTTATTTACATGAGGAACTGGAAAACACAGGAAAAATGCGTAACTAGTGCAGGAAATCATTATGCTGATGAATAATATGAAACTTAGAAAAACGATACATCGAATTGAGTTTTGACTGACTCTCTCACTATGGGGGTCTATTTTATACATGTCAGAAACAGTCTAACCGTTTCACCTAGGGGAGGACTTAGACAATCGAACTGACTGACTTATTTTACTAGACCGGAGTTTTTGCTTATACTCCTGCTGCGGAGTTTTCTCTAACAGGGGAGGGGTTGTATCAATGTCATTTGCGGGACAGTCCTTAGGAACAATGTTTTGACAAGTCTTGATATCCTGGGAAATGTTTTTAGAGACCGGCTTCAATCCGTAGAATTTCTTGACGTGCGAAAGGTGCACCCAGCCGCGGCGTCCTTCCAATTTCACAGCTGTACGGGTGGTGAGGAGGACCTGACGGGGCTCCTTCCAACGTGGCTCCAGCGGACTTGATCTGTCAAAGTTCCAGACGAGCACCATCGAACCTGGAACGATTTCATGCGGTGCCACCTCGGTATTGTCTGGAAATGCGGCGGCAACCTGTGAACGACATGAGTTGAGGGCAGACATCAAGGAAGCTAGGTAATCTGTCAGCATATTACATGAAACATCAGTAATACTTCGGGGTCTAGGAGTACCCCACATGTTAGGGGGGCGGCCGAATACGACCTCATACGGGGACAGACCTGATCTGGAATGTGCGACCATGCGCATATAAAACAAAGCAACTGGCAGGGCTACTAGCCAGTCCACACCCTTATCTTTACATATTTTGGCAATTCGGATTTTCAGAGTCTGATTATGTCTCTCGACTAGACCGGCTGCTTCAGGATGGCGTACACAATGAAACTTCCACTGGTACCCCAACAACAGGGAGACGTGCTTCATCAGTTCAGATGAGAATGGCTGACCGTTATCAGAATATACGACTCTAGGGAGTCCATATCGAGGGAAGAATTCACGAACCAACTGCTTGGCAGTGGTCGCGGCTGTGTAATCTGGGACTGGATATGCTTCTGTCCATCTGGACAAAGCGCATACAACTACAAGGACATACTTGAAACCTCGACATCGCTCCATCTGAATATAATCCATCTGGAGGACCTCAAAAGGGTGGTCAGGAGGCTGGAATCCCCCTTGTTCCACCGGGACACTTTTACCTGGATTAAACTGACAACATATCATACAGGTACGGACTTTCTGCTTGGCTGCAGCTCGTAAATGCTTGTTGAACCAAATGTTCTGGATACTATCTAATATTGCTTTTTCTCCTAAATGTGCTGGACTATGTGCGGTATTAATGATGACTTGAACCATAGAGTCGGGGAGAAACCATGCGGTCCTACCCTTTGTTAACCATCCTTGATCTGTCTGGACCCCTCCTTGTTCAGACCATTTCTTGATTTCATCGGGAGTAGCATGTAATTGGATATCTATGACATCTTGAGTAGGGTCCTTAACTGTCATACATGTAGTCGGATCTGGAGTGTGTGTCATGTTAACTGGAATGTCTGGAGTCTGTGCTGTAAGCTTGGCTGTGCGATCTGCTAGATCATTACCTTGAGAAATAATGTCAGTAACTTTCGTATGTGCTTTGCATTTCATGATAGCGATAGATGTCGGTAAGTGTATGGCATCTAACAGAGCTTGAATAAGGAAACCATGCTGAATCTTGGTTCCATGAGAAGTCATGAAACCTCTCTCCTGCCAGAGCACTCCAAAGTCGTGTACAACTCCAAATGCGTAACGTGAATCTGTGTAAACATTAACTTTCAGGTTCTTGGCGTGTATACAGGCTTGTGTCAGAGCAACTAGCTCTGCTGCTTGAGCGGACAGGGTATCAATACGGTGTGTCTCAATAACTTCGGTGTCAGTAGTCACTGCATACGCGGCTACTAGTTCTCCTGTACTAGTCCTCATACATGAACCATCCACATAAAGTGTCAGGTCAGGGTCTGGTAACGGAATATCTGTCAGATCTTGTCTTGGCTTTGTCGTAATGTTAACTACTTCCACGCAATCATGTGTGGCTGGATTTGAAATAACTGATGGTAACAGTGTAGCAGGATTCAGGATGTTGCAGCGTCTAATTTCTATGTGTGGCTGAAACAGTGTCAATTCATAACCTGTTAAACGTGCAATTGTCAAGTGCTGAGTTTGTGTTCGGTTTAAAAGAACTTCCACGGAGTGTGGGACTTGTACTGTCAAGGAGTGTCCTAGAACTATGGAATCACTTTGTCTGATAGCTAGTGCTGTGGCTGCAACTGACTTGAGGCACGCAGGCAGAGCCTGGGCGACTGGATCTAGTGTGCTAGAAAAATAAGCACAAGGCTTGTATTGTCCTGCTTGGTCTTGTGTGAGAACAGATAATGCTGTACCTTCACGTTCTGTGACGAAAAGTGTAAAAGGCTTACTGTAGTTCGGTGTGGCTAGAACTGGAGCTTGGCATAAAGCTTTCTTTAACTCGTTGAAACTAAGTGTATGTTCAGATGTCCAAGGGAGGACAGTCGATACGGCTGCCTCCTGTGTCGTTAACTGTATCAGTGGCTTGGCTAGAAATGCATACTGAGGAATCCATTGTCTGCAATAAGAAGTGAGGCCGATAAAAGCACGTACCTCCTTCTGGGTCTTGGGCTGAGGAAGACTCGCTATTAACTGGATACGGTCTGGTGTCAACTGCCTACCCCTCTTGGACAGTAAGTGTCCTAAGTAGACCACTTGCTGGACACAGAATTGAAGCTTCGAAGGGGACACCTTGTGCCCCATCTCGGCTAGGAAATACAGAACCGTGAGTGACGCACGCTCGCAGTCACGTTCAGAACGGGCTGTGATCAGTAGATCATCGACATACTGGAGCAGGGCAGTGTCAGTTGGCATGTGAATATTGTCTAGTTGTCTCTTGAGTGCTTGACTGTAAATACTAGGACTTTCTGTGAAACCTTGAGGAGCGCGTGTAAACATATAGCTCCTTCCATTTAAACAGAATCCGAAAAGAAACTGGCTGTCTGGATGGATGGGAACACTAAAAAATGCATTCTTGAGGTCTATGACAGTGAAGAACGTGGCTTCGGAATCAATGGCTGTCAATAGGGAAGAGATATCTGGGACAACTGGGTACTGAGGGATAATACATTTGTTAAGCTCTCGTAAATCAATCACTAATCGATATACTGGGGGTGCATTTGGATCAGTACGTTTCATGACTGGAATGATCGGAGAATTGCATACATTGGAGTCAGTTTCTACAACTACTCCTTGAGCCATGAGCTCGTCAATAATTTTGGATAAGGCTGCTACAGCCTCAGGTGGCAATCTGTACTGTCTGATTCGTGGTAACACTACACCTGGTTTCAGGGTCACACGATGGGGTGTGATTTGCATGTAACCTACATCAGTTGGACCTTGCGCCCATAAATGCTGCGGGACATTAGACAGTCTGGGATCAAAATCTCGTAATACATAGTGACCCTTAAAGTCACGTAGGAACAGACGTATTCCCTCTGGGGAACAACATATAACTGCACCCAACTCTTTCAGTGTTTTAATGCCTAATAGGTTTTCTGGACATGACTTAGTAAGTAACAGATCAGTAGTGCGGGACAATGGACCTACTTCTAGAGTGACTGGCTTTGAAATCTCATTAACGATAGGCTTTCCTGAAAATCCAAGGGAAACATTTCTTGAGCCTGAGAGCGGAGCCCCTGGAACTTCGGCATGACTAATTGTGGTCCTACTTGCCCCTGTATCAATCAAAAACTTTCTGTCTTTCCCTAATACTTGACTGTGAACATAGGGACCTTCTTGATCTACAGGTATCTCGATGAGAGGCAAGCCTACCTCCCTCTCTAGGCTGTTTCATGAATATGGCTGGTACTCTGGATACTCAGACTGTGCATACTGGTACATCTGTGATGTAACATGCTGTGTTGCAGCAATAGGCTGCGGTGCTGTAACTGTCTGTGGTGCATTCTGTGACTGAGGAGTCTGTGAAACTTGTTCTTGTCTAGGCGGACGTGGTCTTTCTTTAGTCTTACCAGTAGCTATGTTGTGTTTCAGAACTGCACACTCATTTATAAAATGACCTGGCTGTTTACAATAATTGCAGTTCCCTTTAACGGGTGCTGCAGGATGATTGGCTTGATTCGGACCCCTCTTCTGACTGTCTTGAGGAACAGATTGTGCAACTAGTACTTTCATTTTCGTGTCTTTCATACGTTTTCTCTCGTGTTCTTGCTCTTCTCTGATTCTATTCTGGTGATACTGGAGCATCTGGAGCATCTGGGACGGAGTATTAGCTTGCCAGGTGCTTTCGACTTTCAAAACTCGGTTTTTAACTTGTGGGCTTGAATTCTCGACTAATTTAGTAACGAAAAGGTGAGGGTATGACTCACTACTTGTCTTGAGGCCACTGTTGATACTAAAGCACTTTTCAAACCTAGAATAAAAATCACTAATATCTTCATCTTGTTTCTGTTTACAGGCTGAGATTGCATCCCAGTCTTCCTTTTTCGTTGTTAATAATCTGGGTAAAACTTGAATCAATAATTCTGGTAATTCTTTACATTTATCTCCAAGACCAGTACCTGGTACTCGTATCTTATCTTCAGCTTCTAGGACTGCCCAATCTATCTTTTTCTCTCCCACCTCCCATTCTTTTTCTTTAAGCTTTTCATACACCCCGGCGGGTAGCAGAACCTTTAACATTTTAATGATATCTGGGTAGGTGTATTCTCCCATACGGAGCATGTCTTTTAATTCTCTATGGAACCCTGCTGGATCTTTGTCATGACAGGGAATTAATTTCTTCATTTCGAGAAGTTCCATCTTTGTGATCGGAGTGTATACAAACACTCGCTGCATTTCGCCACCCGCTCCTCTGACTGGGTGGACTTCTCGTAACGGATTCTGTCTGTCTATGTAGAATGATTTACTTTCTGGGGGTGAGACATGAACAAAATGTGGGTTCAAGAATGTTCTATATTTATGACGCTGTTCTAAAATGACACTAATTAAATCGGTACCTAGACCTCTCCATCTATACTGGAGTAACTCGTTCAGGATATCATGTAACGGGCCTGGATCAGAATGTTGACCCTCATACAGAGTAATGAGGTGCTGAATCATATACATACCCACCAGTCGTTGCTCGGCTGGGGGCATTTTCAGAAACATTTGTGCCACTATTTCGTCTGGAAAAGTGGTAGAATCAGTAATCCATCGGACTGCTGATCGGACTAGTTCCTGTTCATGCATAGTACTTAACTTACTATAACCGATTCGTGATTTCAGAATGTGATCGGTAGCTTGAAATACTTGTTCTAGGGAACCTTGTTCTGGTGCTGGATGATGGAAAGTTGGCTTGTGTTCTAGACGTAAATGGCGATCTGGAAATCTAGGTTTTCCTACATACGCTATTCTGGCAGTATTCTCGTCGTCTTCCTCTTCAGGATCAGAGGTACTTTCTTTCTCGCTTACTTGTGCGGCTTTACGCTGTTCGTGTATCTTTATTATCTCTCTACGGATTTTCTTGTACATACTTTCCATGGCACCAATGGTATTGTGCTTTCCTTCGGCTATATTATCACTCCACTTTGTTAGAGTTTTCATTTCTTCCGGGTCTTTAGACGGGTAATCCTGTTCTCTTATTAGACAGTTAATTAAGAACTTTAATATCATGCGCTGAATCTCGGCTTTCCTTTGAGACATGGCATCACTAATACTTTGTGGGTCATCCCCTGTACGGATGAAACGATATATCCGGTCTAGATCTTCTTTCATATTCGGCAGGGTGACTAGATACTCGGTCACTCTCCTTACGCGTACGGAATATAAAACCATATTAAACTCGCCTGGAACTGGGTCATAGACACATTCGCCAAGGGTTTGCCTGATCTCTGCAACAGACTTATTACTTTTAGGAGTACGCTGTGATGCTTGAGCATGTAATTCGAGTGCTGATAAACGCTTGTATGGCGGCGGAGTTTGAGGAAGACCTCCTCCTGCGGCCCCTAAACTGGAATCATCAACTGATGCTTTCCGTCCTGGCAGGGTCGGTAATTGTAACGTGGGCTGGACTTGTATGGCGGGCTGACCCGGGGGGGCTGTTAAGGACACCCCGGTGTCTGGAGGAGCAGGAATTACCTGATTTACAGGGACTGGCGGAGTGCGAACAGGATTTGCATATTCGGGGACTGTGTCGTCCAGATAGGACGAGATGAAAATATCAGCTGCGGTCGGTTTGTGACGTAGTTTGGTCGGAACTAATGGTGACGGGAAATTACTGGATGCCTCTGGGGTCGCTTTTGGCAAGCCTTCGGCAAGAAGAGGATACATACCCTTAATGAGGGCATTCCTCTGTCTGTCTGATTGCTCAGTTCTAACTCGTTCACCTATCTCGATCAATTCTCTTTCTTGGGCTCGTTCTTGGGATTCTCTACTTAATTCTGACTTTCTGATTTCTTTTTCGGTTCTCTTATGAGCTTCTTTGCGCCATAACTCGATGGCATCTTTCTGTGATTGTCTGGCTTTCTTTTTCCATAATGCTTCTTCTACTCGCATGATGCACTCGGCATCCCATGTACCCGATACGGGCCATCTATACTTTTCTTCTAACTGTTTGGTATATTCTACCCATAAATCTAGATACAATATGGCGCTTATGCCATGTTTCTGATACATAAAGTGACCTGGACTGTCCCTGGGCGGGACGGGAACTGCTGCTTCCAGCAGACCCTTTCTAGTTTTTAACTGACGTAACTTGGAAAATATGGGCATGACTGAACTGTAATCTAGACACAATACAATACACAATAAACACGATACTTATTTCCCATTCATACCACGACATTAGAATACATGAAAAACATTTAAAATAACAGTTCGAACAGAATACTACCTGGAAATACTGAGAACAGAACACATGAATTTTCTCGAGAACAGAAACTGACTAGAACAGAAACTAGATGCACTGCTGAAACAGTACGAAACTTACCGGTCTCATAAAGAGACACGTCAGGACCCGCATCCACCGAAGTGGACACTTCGTTTGTGGGACTGTGTACCACCAACCCACAGACCAGAGTCAATTAAATTGACCCTGTCTAGATACCACCCCAGTAACGGTACTCACCGGGCAGCAAGAACGGAAGGCCTCGGACTGGACTGGACTGCTACGACGATGACGACGAACTTCGGACTTCGGACTTCAGTTACGGGTGGACCTCCGGATACCTCGGACCTTGGACTCTTGGCTTGGGCTCTGGTCGGGACTCGCCGCGTTCCTCCACCGTCTCATCTGGATGCTGGACCGCCTCCTCCGTCTCCTCCGTGGGCCTGAGGGATACTTGAGCAGAAATATCTGCCACTGCGCAGAAGAGTTCCGTCACGACTGCAGAGGGTCAGGGGGTCGGCGTGGCTTCACCGACGCGTGGGGAAAGGGCAAGTCCCTGTTCGGGCGCCATTATGTGGTATATAAATAAATAATACCGGATCTATTTTTGAATGAATGAATGAATAACAGATAGCTCAATAAATAAGAGTCAAGATTCGAGGTAGTGGGAGTTTTGCAGGTTTAATACAGCATAAGGACAGGAACAGGACAACCTGCATAGGAATAGGATGATAGGGCCCAGCAGCTGCTGGGGCTGGATCTGGGATGAGCGCGCTAACTTTTAATAACAATCCATGAGCATATATACATAGCGCAAACATATAGCATTACATTGCAGTAGGCGTAGCAGTGGGTGTAGCAGAAGGTGTGACGCGTAGCAGTCGCGAAAGATAAGAGTAAAAAGAAGGTGTAACTCAGACATGTGATGCAAACGTAACAGAATATGTCATGAATGGGCGGGAACCATGGAGGAGGCTACCTAAGGAGCCGGGACCTCTAACCTGGTGGTGCGCGCAAACTGGCAATGACGTGTTACGAGGAGAAGCTGGGGGCTATGAACTCTGTGCTAGGAGCAGAGACTGAAGTCTGGAGGGTCGGAGCGACATGTACCTAAACCCTATCTAGTATCTGATGTTTAGGGAACATGTTGATATAAACTAGAAGTCATGAGGGGAAAAGCTAACTGACTCTAAGACTAGAGCATGCATTTATTCTACATGTAGTGCGTGATGAAGAATATTAAATGACCATTAAATACAGTATTTCTCTTAACATGGAGCCGCATAGGCTAGACAATGACGGGAACTATTGATACAGTTCAGTAGCTTAGGAATGCAGAGAAGGAGGACTAAACTGATAGCTGGAATCATAACATAGTCTTGGCAGACTCAGAGGCAGAGCCAGGCTGCACCGGGCACTGCGAGGCAGGAAGTAAGTGAAAGGTCGAGGATACAGGTGGGGGCTGGATCGCTCCTCAGCGAGGCTCAGGAGACAGGAGCTGAATCTGATGTCCGGGCCCTGTTGAGGCCTGGAAACGGGGACTTTATAATGAAATAACGTGCACACTGAGAAACGTGGCAACATAACTTTACATAAGCCTGATATTCGTAGTATTCACGAGGACTGGAAACTGGCATACTAGAGGAGGACACAACTATAATTGCGTCTTGAATCGGACATGGGGAATAACATATGCATATTGGTCATGCACACATAACATATGATGGATGACACGTAGTGACACAGAACATGGCAAAATTTACTTTTCCACACTTTCATAGTTTAACATTCTTCTGTGTACTTACATGGTTTAACATTCTACTATGTACTTTCATAGTTTAACATTCTACTATGTACTTTCATAGTTTAACATTCTTCTGTGTACTTACATGGTTTAACATTCTACTATGTACTTTCATAGTTTAACATTCTACTATGTACTTTCATAGTTTAACATTCTACTATGTACTTACATGGTTTAACATTCTACTGTGTACTTGCATGGTTTAACATTCTACTGTATACTTACATGGTTTAACATTCTACTATGTACTTTCATAGTTTAACATTCTACTATGTACTTTCATAGTTTAACATTCTACTATGTACTTACATGGTTTAACATTCTACTATGTACTTTCATAGTTTAACATTCTACAATGTACTTACATGGTTTAACATTCTACTATGTACTTAACTAGTTTAACATTCTACTAAGTACTTTCATAGTTTAACATTCTACTATGTACTTACATGGTTTAACATTCTACTATGTACTTTCTTTGTTTAACATTCTACTATGTACTTACATGGTTTAACATTCTACTATGTACTTTCATAATTTAACATTCTACTATGTACTTTCATAGTTTAACATTCTTCTGTGTACTTACATGGTTTAACATTCTACTATGTAACATTCTACTATGTATTGTCATATTTTAACGTTCTACTATTTACATGGTTTAACATTCTACTGTGTACTTGCATGGTTTAACATTCTACCGTATACTTACATGGTTTGACATTCTACTGTATACTTACATGGTTTAACATTCTACTGTGTACTTACATGGTTTAACATTCTACTGCGTACTTACATGGTTTAACATTCTACTGTGTACTTACTTGGTTTAACATTCAACTATGTACTTACATAGTTTAAAATTCTACTGTGTACTTACATGGTTCAATATTCTACTATGTACTTACATAGTTTAAAATTCTACTATGTACTTACATGGTTTAACAGTCTACTGTATACTAGCAGGATTATACAACATCTCCCTTATTATAATAACATAACTAAAAAAAGCATAACTATTTTATATATGAAATAAAACTAAATAAAACACCTCAGAACAAAAGAAATAACACAATACTTAACAAAGTGGCTACATATAATGAGCCAATAATAATACTACAATATGACATAGTCTTTAAATGTGACAGGGATAACTCTCGCACATTCACTATGTATCCTCATTTTCTCACTGGTGTCCATTCCTTTATTTACAATATCGTCACTGTGACTTACACAATCATCGTTTCTCTCACTGACTTCAACAGAACAACCAACACCACTCTTCTCCTTAACTGAGGAAGTAACATCAAACCAAATGGAATCCTCATCCATGTCCAAGCTTTCAACTTTTCTTCATAATATGTGAGCTTGTTTATCTTTAATTTTCACTATGGATCATTTTTTCCACCAACCCTTATCTTGCAAAAGCACAGGCGTTTTGGAAACTTTACCTACTTTAACTGGCTTGGTAATCTTAGATTCACCCTTCTTCACTGTGAGTTTGTTTTTTATTAAAGCCCAATCACCTACTTGTACATCAACATTCTTAACACTACTAGCAGAATCAAAATAATTTTGTGGACTGTTGACTTTTCTCTACATGCCTGAACACTTTGCCCAGATCCAATGGCACCATTATACATCCTGTACGCTCATTCAACCAAGAGTTATTTAAAAGAGAATGCGGATCCCTGCCTCTGAAAAGTACAAAAGGTGAACCTCCAATGGTGCTGCGTGGTGTAATATTATAGTTCCAAATGTTTCCCTTCAAAAATCTGTTACATTTAAGTTGCCAGACATAGCAGTATGAATGCCTTCTATAAAAGGTGTTTAGCCCTCTCTACTAGACCATTAGAAGCTGGACTATGGAATGGAATCTTGATGTCTTGTATATCATGTTTGTTGCACAAATCCTGCATTTTGCAAACCCTAAAACATGACCCATTGTCAGTAACAATGGATGTGGGTGCACCTTCAATGCACATTATTTTTTTACAAGAAATGTTTTGTATTAAATATATCAGCTGACCTATCAAATACATAATACATCCACTTAGAATTGTAATCCACTGCTGCAGGCAAGTACCTTGATTCATTTTTCAATAAATTGTACGGACCAGCAAAGTCTAATCTAATTTCCACCCATGGACCTTCAGGCCCCGGTATGGAAGTAAGAGGTGGAACGTTAACCATCCATTGTTTGTCAGAACATAAACACTCCTTGCCATTTTCTGTATACATTCTGACTTGTAAGTCAATACCTGGCCACCAGTAGTGTTCTTTCACCCTGCGAACAGTAGATGAAATACCCAAATGCTCATCGTGGGCAATCCTTATAATCTTGTGTCGCAGACCATGAGGCGAAACATGGAAATCTTGCCTCAATCCAATGTCATTCACTTAGGAAAGCTCAGAAGCAAGTTATGAAAAAACCCTTAATTCTGGAGATAACACTCTGTCCATTGGCCCGCTTTCACAATAAATTCCTTGACTTTGTACAATGTTTGATCATTCTCGCAGCTCTGATTCCACTCTTTCACCTCAATATTATATTTTTCTAGAGCATCGGTGACAGCCATGACACAGTGATCTTCATCTTCATGATTACACTTTTCTTCCTGAATATCTTCCACAGGTAACCTTGACAAGAAGTCTGCTCTCACATCCTTACCTCTTGCTATATATTTGACATCAAATGAAAACCTTACAACCTTGATAGTAGCTTTATCAGTCTGGTTGAAGCTTAGTTGGAAGAGATATTGTTTGACATGTATATTAATGGCTTATGGTCCATAAACAAATTAAAACGTGTGCCCTATGTGTAGAATTAAAATATTTCAGCTGCCCAGTCCCCCCTATCTATAGTACTAGCTTTACATTCAGCTTCTGTTAGTAGTCTAGATACAAATGCTACAGTGTTTTATTTGCCATTACTACTGTGACTAAGCTTCAAGCCCATATGAACTTGCATCAACTTTAATGATGCTTTTTATACCCATGCCTAAACAGTTTTTTTTTAAATGTTTATTATTGCAAGAAAAGACAAATCAATTCACATATCAATAGAATAGCAAAGTATAGTGAGCTAACAAATCAATTATTTAAAAAAAAGCGACAAACCAAGAAGGGAAAACTATACAATACATTATATATGAATATAAGTAATATTAAACAGATAATAGATAATCACTAATAAGTTCGGCCTCTTTATGTATTAGTTTTTTCAAAATTCGAGAAAGTGTTTCCATATCTTTTCCTTTTTTTTACAAGCTTTTGGGCCTCTATGTTTTGCTAGCGTAAGTTCCATAATTCTTATTTCGCTGACCAAAGCACACCATTCTAAAATATTTGGAGGATCTTTGGAAATCCATGATCTTGCTATCACTAACCTAGCACATGCAAAAAGTATAGTTATGAGGTCTTTCTTCAGACAGTTAGTGTCTTGGATGTCTAGAAGAACCAAGTGTGCCGAAAGCACCGGAGTTATAATTTGTTTGCGTTTTAAGACCTCCGTTATTCCTTTCCAGTATGTAGATAATTTTGGACAGGAAAACAACATGTGTTCTATTCCAGCTGCAAACAAATCACATTTCGGACATTTTGTTTTATCAGTTACAGAGTTGCCCTGTGTCCAGCTAGATATTTTTTGTGGGGTATAGTAAAGTTGTGTAATTGTTCTATATAATTGTAGTCTTAGATTGGAGGAGTGTACTATAGTGTTTATATGAGATAATGCAGCTGCAATCTGTGCAGAGTTAATATTCATGTTAAGTCTATTAGACCATTTGGATGCAATTTTAGTAGTATCGTCGTATTTGCCACTTGCTAAATATTGATAGCCCAAACTTATTAGTGATTTTGTTTTTTCCGAGTATAGACAGGCTAGTAAGTCCGATTGGGTTATTTCAGTTATTTTCATTTTACGGAGAAAGTAGTCTCTTATTTGCATATATTTAAAGTACATATCATTTGTTAATCCAAATGTAATTTTCAGTCTTTCAAAATCATAAAATCCATTTGAACCGTAAAGGTCTCCCAAAGTACTAATACCATGTCGGGTCCAGCGATTTCCTGTCCCATCTGAAAATATGTCTGGGAGACCTGGATTATCCCAAAGTCTAAGTTCAGCGTTAAAGAATAAGCTTTTATCAATAAACATGATTTGATCCCAATTTTTTTTAATGTGTCTAGCCGTCTTGAATTTAACACGTTTAAAATAGTTAGGATCGTGTACGCGAAACAAGAATTGATTACTGTCTGGCCCTAGCATGAATTGATGGTAAAATAAAGGACTTTCATTTTTCATTAAACTTCTTATGCGACAAAAGAAAGTTGCTAAAAAATATAAATTAAAATCAGGGAAAGATAGACCCCCTTTTACAATCGGAAGTTCCAAAAGTTTCATAGCCCTACGAGCTTTCTTGAACCCCCATAAAAAACTACTACATATGCCATCTAATTTTTTGAAAAAAAGTTTGTTTGGTTGTAAAGGTATAGCCCTAAATAAGTTTAATACTTTAGGTAGTATCTTCATTTTTACCAAATTGAGTCGCCCTATTAAACTAAGTGGTATCTTATGCCATTTTTTGAAAGTTAGAGCAGTTTCCTTTAATAAAGATTCGTAATTCATATTTATTATTTTCTCAGTGTCTGCTGCTAGCTTGATTCCTAGATAAGTCGCGTTTTGACATATAGCTTGAATAGGTTCTTCTGGGCTGTAGTTAGCAATAACTTGTGTTTTGCTCACGTTTAATTTATAGCCCGATACATTACCAAATTGTGTAGCTTCTTCAATTATCTCGGGTATCGCTTTGACTATATCTGTTGTATATATCGCAATATCGTCTGCAAAAGCCGTTAATTTTAAGCTCTTTTCACCTTGATAAATTGGAGTAATATTAGCCTGTTCCGTTAATGCATTCAAGAAAGGCTCCAGAGATAGAGCAAAAAGCAGAGGGGAAAGAGGGCAGCCTTGCCTAGTTCCTCTTCCTATCTTGAAGTTGGCTGAGTCTTTTCCCCCATAGCTAATCTTGGCTGCGGGTTATCATATAAGGAGCAAACCCAATCCAGGTACGGTCCGAAAATGCCCATTTTCTTTAAGACTTCCCACAAATATTCCCACCCCACTCGATCAAATGCCTTTTCCGCATCCAACATGATCATTCCGAGTGGGGGGAGAGTAGTCTCAGCAACATCGAAAGCTGTAATTGCCGTATTTACATGGGCTGTAGTGTCTCTTCCCATCACAAAGCCATGTTGTTGTAAGTTAACCATATCTGGCATGATGGAAGCGAGGATGTTAGCTAGGATTTTAGAAAAAAAATGTACGTCCGAATTGAGCAGAGAGATTGGCCAATAAGAGCCGCACTCTTTCTCGGGTTTACCTTTTTTGAGGAAAAAAATTATCTTAGCTATTTTCCATGATGTTGGAGCTTTCCTAGATTTAAGTATTGAGTCAATCACTTCCTCTAACAATGGTAACAGCTCCTGAGCGCAGATTTTATATATTTCCAACGGGAGATAGTCCTCTCCGACTGCTTTTCCTAACGGTAGGGCTGAAATAGCTGACTTTATTTCAGTTATTGTTATTTTTGAATTTAATTGATGAGAAACTTCTATATTTAAATCCCTTTGTGTTGGTAGATATTTATTAAGATATTGCACTATTACGGTTTTAGAAGGTATGTTGTCTGGGGTGTATAAGTTCTGATAGTAGCTAACAAACTGGCTTAGAATTTGATCTGGTTGTTCGTACTCACATTGATCTAATCCTATAATTGTCTTGATTTTAGTTCTGGCTTTTTTGTCTGCTGTCTTATAGGCAAGCACTTTTCCTATACGATCTCCACCTTCATACTGAGCTAGTTTATATTTATGAATTTTCGCGCTATATCTTTCTCTAAGAGTTTTTTTTAATACTTGATTGTAATTCAGCTAGCTTTATTCGTAGCTCATCAATATCTATTTTTGATTGCATCGTGGCTTCGGAGAGTTGTTGTTCAACTTGTAGTATGTTGGAGGTGATTTTCTTAATAGCTCGACGATTCTCAGCATTTGATCTCCATATATGTTGCTGAGCAAATCCCCTGATACTACATTTACAAGTATCCCATACTGTATTTATATTGGCAGAGTTAATATTAAGTGATATAAACTCTTTTATATGCTCTTTCAATAATGTAATAAATCCAGCTTCAACCAGTAAATATCTCGGAAATGTGAAGTTTTGTGTATCCCTCATTTGATCTCTTATTTCAAACTCAAATAGCAACGGGTTATGGTCAGATGTGATTCTTGGGCATATTTCCAACTCACACTGATCTGCGATATGGTCCGATGCCAAATCATATCTATTCTAGAGCAAGATCTGTGAGGTGCTGAATAGTAAGTATAACCTGCCATTAGGGGGTATTTGAAGCGCCATATATCTTTCAGATTGTTTAATCTTGCCAGTTCCAGTATTGCCGATCTGACCTTACGCATCCTATTTGAGACACCTTGCCCTGTAGAGTCTATTTTGTAATTAATAACACAATTGAAGTCCCCCATAATCATACGTTCGCCCTCCCATTCTAGTAGCTCTATGCTTAATTGCTCAAACACTTTAGGATCATCTATGTTAGGTCCGTATACCACACAGAATACAATTTTTTTGTTTTCACATTGTATCTGGGCTATCGCCCACCTACCCCGAGCGTCTGAGGCTGTCTTAGTTGTTTCCATCAAAATTTGTTTTTGTTTTAAAATGGCAACCCCTCGAATAGAAGCACCTAAAGTAGAGCATACCACCAATTCATATCCTATTTGGGATAATAGTTTTCTTTCCTGATAACTTATATGTGTTTCTGAGAGTAGCACAAAATGAGGTTTATACATTTGAATCTCTTCTTGTACTAATCTTCTCTTTAATTTACTATTTAGACCATCTACATTCCAACTTAATAATCTTAATTTAAGCATTTGTATATCTTCTATTCCTTTCCTCTGTTTATATACTTTATTGTACAAGTACTTTCTGTTATTCTTTAAAACATATTCAATTCTTGCAATAAGCTTTTTCTCCCTCTCCCCCCCCTTCACACCCCCACCCTTGTCTTCAACCTTCCCCCACCCTCTCACCCTCACGTCCCTTTGGGGGGAGCACCCCTCTATCCCTTGCTGCCGCTGTAGGGGCAGCACAGTAAAGTAGCATACATGGAGATTACCCCAACCGCTTTCTCAAGTATAGCTGTGATTAACAACAAAAAAAAAAGGAAAAAGCAAAAAAGGAAAACAAGAATTCTTAAGTGATTATATCAGCAGAGCTAGACCATAGATTTAATTTTTAGTTCATCTGCCCCTTTTCTAGAGTGAATCTTTCTAAAGCCTGAACTGCCTCTTCAGGTTCAGTGAAAAATAAAGCTTGACCATTTCGTATAACCTTGAGACGGGCAGGTTGTTGTAGATAGACCGTGCACCCTATAGCTTTGAAGGAATCAATCATTTCACGGAGTTCCCATCGTCTATCCATTGTGCCCTTACTTAAATCTGACCTCACAAAGAAAGTCAAGTTGTCAATAATTACGGGACTATTAGGTCTGGCCTTAAATGACACTGCTTGTCTTAATAGAAAGTTCCCAAAGTATATCAAAAACGGTCTAGGAAATTTGTTATTTTTGTTTTTTTGGACCAAAGGCAGTCTATGTACTCGCTGGAGTTGGGAATCCCAGTCCCAGTCGGATAAGTCACTAAAAGCTCTTTGAAATAGTTTCACGACAAAAGATCTCGGATCGGCCCCCTCCATGCCTTCAGGAATTCCAAAAAGTCTAAGGTTCTGTCTGCGTGCACGATTCTCCAAATCTTCCACTTTGGCCTCCAATTTAGAAACACGTGTAGAGTGAGATCTTACAGTTGATTCTGATTTGCTTGCACCTTCTTCCACTTCTACTACGCGTTGTTTTAAGTCTTCCATCTCTTTTGTGACCCCTCCAAGATTTTGACAAACTTCACTCATAAAAGCCTGTATTTTGATGTTATCCTCTCTTAGTTGGAGATATTGTTGTTGACTTTCCTTTCTTTGTGTTAAGAGAGTTTGCATAATTAACTCCATGGGTGTAGTATTTGAGAGATCTGTAATTGTATCCTGTATCTGCCTAAACAGTTTTATGGCAGGCGCTTTCACTATGTCACATTTCACTCTGTCAAAAGCATCCTGAGTCTGTTGATTCCAAAGACATGTTGTTCTTTTCTTTAGCAAATCTCTCAAAGGGTGAATGACAAATGCATACCCATTGATAAACCTTGAGCAATACTCACTAAGACCTAGAAATGCTTGTGAAGAAGGCTAAGGCGGACCTCCACCAATGGCAGACACTCTCCCTGAATCCTTTGGGGAGGGTTGCCTTGTTTAAAATGATGATTCTCCCCAGATTTCTATACTTCTTCCAAAACACCTCTTCTGTTTTCCGCGGGTGTATTTTCGGGAACCAGACACTATGGCCACTACATTTCTTTGGGGGGAAGGGAGGGCCCGGCTGGCGTTGAATACCTGCCAGATTCCACCATTCAACGGGGGCATGGGGATGACACACTTATATCGCTACTACTTGGCGACTCGGATACTGATTATACACGACTGGTTCAACGGGGGCTGGTCTGACCCGGCCTATAGGCTTGAGCTAAGTGAGCTCGGCCTGCCCACAATCCAGTCCCTAATGTACGGAGAACCCATTCCATCCACCTTGCCCGACGTCACACGCTCCGTGCTCTTAGCCTGGCAGGCTGCTCTACGACATACTCACTGGACACACACGCTCACCCAACACACGCCTCTTTGGCATGGTACATGGCTAAGGGAGGTCAGAGGGTTGCAGGGGTTCCGTGCGTGGGATCTTATAGGGGTCTCTCTGCTCAGTGATGTGTGGGCGAGCGGCCACATGCGCTCCTTTAAAGACCTCCAGTCCAGATACTCCCTACACCCCTCACAATTTTTTTAATAACTGCAACTGTGACATGCCCTCCAAGTACACATACCGGACGACACCAGGATCCCTGAGTACAGTCCCCCTGAGGCGCATACAATGTTGGGCGACTTAGGGAAGGGGGGTTTCCCGCATCTACCGTACACTGGTCAACAACACCCCGACCTCATTAGACCGACTCAGGGGCCAATGGGAGGAATGGGTGGGACCTTTGGACGAGGAGGACTGGCGTGATGCTCTCATGTCACCCAAAACGGTCACAGCATCCACCAAACCCCGCTTGAACCAATTATTCTATCTACACACTGCCTACTTAACCCCGCAGCGCCTGCACCGGGCCGGCCTCTCCCCATCCGCCTCGTGTACGAGATGCGGTCTGGATCCAGCCAACTTCTTCCACATGGTGTGGGCATGCCCCCGACTAGCCCAGTTATGGGGTGAGATTGAAAATGAACTGACCAAGGTCCTGGGGTGGGAGGTTCCCCCGATCCACGTCACTCCCTTCTCAGGATTACAGAGGGACTAGATGGGTCCAGGAGCGAAAAATTATTTTACAATACAGCCATGGTTGTGTCCAAATGGGACATAGCCGCCTCCTGGAAGCTTTCCGCGCTACCATGCTTTGTGACATGGCAAAGGGGGGTAGATTGGTGCACGGCACAAGAGAAACCTATGTACGAGGTACGGGTTGCCCTAGGAAATACAGGAGGGTGTGGGGCAAATGGCTGGGTGCCGTGGAGTAGCCTGAACTTTACACTTGATGTTTATATTTGCTGCTGTACGGTGGGGTTTAAAGGCAATGGGCCCGATTCACAGAATGAACTTAAGACTAAATCCTAAACTTACTACTATTTGGTATTCACAGAATGCACTTACTACTTTCGGGATTCACAGAGTCAACTTACTACTTTTGGGATTCACAGAATAAACGTACTACTTTCGGTATTCACAGAATTGATTTAAGACTACTAACTCTAAGTCCGAACTCGGGCTGGAAATTCCGGCCCGGAGGCGGAGCATCCAGCTCGGGGGCGGAGCTTCCGGCCCAGAGGCGGAGCTTCCGGCTTGGAGGCGGAGCTTCCGGCTCGGAGGTGGGGATGTTAGCCATGGCTGAAATCTCCACCTCTAGGCCGCAAGCTCCGCCTCCGGGCCGGAATTTCCAGCCCGAGTTCGGACTTAGAGTTAGTAGTCTTAAATCAATTCTGTGAATCCCGAAAGTAGTAAGTTCACTCTGTGAATCCCGAAAGTAGTAAGTGCATTCTGTGAATACTAAATAGTAGTAAGTTTAGGATTTAGTCTTAAGTTCATTCTGTGAATCGGGCCCAATGTCTTCGCTCCTTTAATTGTCCTAGGTTACTATTGGCATTCTCCAATGTCGTATTGTTGGTGCTTGTTCTCGGAAAAAACAATAAAGTTGTTTATAAAAAAAAAGACCTAGAAATGATCTCATATTGTCTTTATCCTTCAGAACACATGCTTCCGAAATAGTGAAATAGCTTTTACCAAAGACATTTTAGGTTTAATTCCCTCTCCTGAAATATCATGACCAAGATAATAAACATGTTATGTGAGAAAACTGCATTTCTCTATACTGATTGTCAAACGCATTTCATGATTATACCTAAGACTTCCTCTAATCTTTTGTCGTGATTTTAAATACTATCAGCATAGATCAAAATATCATTTGGAAAGCTTGAAGTCCTGGGGCCTCATTTATGAGAAATGACGCATTGCTGCGTGAAAGCAGCGATGCGTCACTTCTCAGTGCTCACTCCTTGCGACATACCTGATGCGTCATATTTACAGTATGACGCATCATGTCGCAAGGAGTTACAGATACGTCAGTATTTCTGACGTATCTGTAAGCGCAAAACTGACGCAAGGCCTCATAAATGAGGCCCCTGGTTTATTGCCAATTAAATTATCCACTAGGAGCATAAAAACACTGGCTGAAGATGCCAGACTAAAAGGCATCCACAAGTACTTGTAAGCTCTAAACTGAGTAAAAAAAGTGGTCAAACTCTGCGATTCTTCAGCCAAAGGAACCTGATGATATGCAGATCGCAGATCTAATGTTGAAAATATTTACGCTTACCCAAATTTGCTAAAATGTCATAAATATGTGGGACAGAATGACAATAGACAAACATGTTTCTGTTGAGAGCTCTGAAATCAAAACATAATCTGACCCCCCCAGATTTTTTGGGGTTGCTAAAATAGCAATCCAGTCTGATGCTTCTATAGGTGCAACTATTTTCTGTTTACACATTTTGTCGAATAACAACTTCAGCTAATGTTTCACAGAAATTGAAAATAGTCTGATTTTTCGTACAACCTGTATGGCATCCTGTTGCAGAACAGTTCTGCATGTTAAATCCTTGACCAATTCAATATCTTCTTTAAAGACTTCTAAAAACCTATCTAATAACTTATCAATGTTTGAATCAACCGTGCAAGTGTTTACACTTAAAGGAGGCATGTCACCCAAAACCACTGATTCAACAGAGCCAGGTTTAAGCAAACTGCCTAATTTACCCTGATCTTGCCACCCCATGATGTCCCTGCCTTTTTCTGCTATGTACATTTTTGTGTAGATTGTTCTTCCCTTAAATATTAAAATATCTTGAAAGTATCCTTTCATAATAATGCTTTTGGATTGATGTCTGTATTTCGTGGTATCTTTTTTATGCAATATTTTTCAAATATTACTTCTGAAAGTATAGGAATCGGTGAGCCTGAATCAGCCAAGGCATGTAATCTCACATTACCTATGCCTATCTCACAAATAGGTCCTTTAAGCATCTTTTTTATGTGGACGGATCATACCCACATAAACAGTTAATACATTACTCATACTCTTGCACAAATCCTTTCATCACAAGTGATCTGATTCACTTTAGCTTTCACACTATGGTAAACTGCTTAAAAATTGCCCATTTTATTTACCTAAATTACACTCTTTTCCCTGTGCTGGACATGCAGGACTGTTACTAATTTGATTTCTTGAATCGCACCAAACAATAATTAGAATGTTTCTTGTCCTGAGGTGTCAAAGGATTGTTTGTTCTGGACACCACACAAATACTAGATTCATCATATGAATTAACACATGACACTGTATCTCTATTTTCTTCAGAGATAGCTTTAGTGGAATGAAGAGATCGCTCTATACTTCAAGCTTTATCTATGACCTCATTGAGTGTGGGAATCTTGCAGCTCCGAATGCGTTCTTGAATCTTTTTCAAGCTGCAATAGAACACAAACTGGCCTGTGAGATAAACATTGACTTTAACAAAAAATTCACATTTTGATGTAACAGCTAAATAGTTGTCCACTGATTCCTCAGTTTTCTGCTTCCTTTTGATGAATGTGTGCCTTTTCAACATAACCGATTGCTCATCAGAATATTGTTAGGTCATATGTTCTATCGCTTCCCTGTATTCATGCCATGTTTCCATCTCTGCAGCGGGTGGGACAATGTGTGGTAAGTTCTCATAAACTACTTGCCCAGCATCTCCAAGGTGATTTAATAATAAAGCAGTATGTCTAATTGTATCATATTTTTTTGCTTCAATAGCAACCACATAGATAAAAAAATTCTGAAGCATTCTCTCCATAATATTGGCGTTTTTTCTGGACGTTGAAGGAAGGGTGGTGGTTCCACCACATTGTTTGAATTTGTCATATATAAAATGCTTTGCAGGCACTCAAAATCAAAAGAACCCAAAATGGATGTTGCCAAAGTATCTGCCTTGGTTTAAAAAATATCTAAAAAATAAAATAATAAATTACCTGGCTTAGACTGCTTTTATTTTGTTCAAAATCAGCATGCAATATGAAGAAAAAGAGGCTTAGAAGTGAAGCGCCGTACTGAAATCCAACAAAGGAATATTTTAGATTAATAAATAGATTCATCTCTGCAGCCGCATATCAGTCACGTGATGGCATTACAACGTACAGCATGTATCCAAAAAGCCAATGAACATGCGCTGCGCTCGATTGGGCCACAGGTGACTATGCACATGAAGGCTGTTGCCAAGGAGCGTGATACAATGGCCACCAAGATCGTGTGGAGGATCGTTAAACCGACAAACAGTAAATTAATCTGTAAGTTGTAAAAAAATGCCAGGCAAAACGTGGGTTTTGTTCACAAAACAAATAAAGTATCTTTTGTCAAAGTCGTACTCTTTGAAACACCATTGATTTCAAGAACAGTCCTGATAAATAAGTCTCTAGTCGGTGGGTCTCACTTTCATTACACTTCATAAGATGGTTTTCTCGCTCGTCACCAAATTGTGGTATGACAACCAGGAACAGAAGAGACCCAAAACCATTATTTCTAAATATGTCTACTTTATTCATCCATTTGACACATGACCACTCCCAAAGGTGTCTCATTTGTGAATACCCTGTTAACTTCAGAGCACTCACAACCAATGACATGCATAGCATTCAGCTAAGTACATACATGGTTTAAAATTCTACTGTGTACTTACATAGTGTAACATTCTACTGTATACTACATGGTTTAACATTCTACTGTGTATTTACATAGTGTAACATGCTACAGTGTACTTACATGGTTTAACATTCTACTGTGTACTTTCATGGTTTAACATTCTACTGTGTACTTATGCAGTGTAACATTCTACTGTGTTCTTACATAGTGTGACATTCTACTGTGTACTTACATAGTTCAACATTATACTGTGTACTTATATAGTGTAACATTCTACTGTGTACTTACATAGTTTAACATTCTACTGTGTACTTACACAGTGTAACATTCTACTGTGTACTTACATTGTGTAATATTCTACTGTGTACTTACATAGTGCAACATTCTACTGTGTACTTACATGGTTTAAAATTCTACTGCATAGTTACATAGTATAACATTCTACTGTGTACTTACACAGTGTTACATTCTACTGTGTACTTACATCGTGTAACATTTTGCTGTGCACTTACATAGTGTATCATTCTACTGTGTACTTACATAGTGTAACATTCTACTGTTTACTTACATAGTGTAACAGTATTCTACTGTGTTTTTACATTGTGTAACATTCTACTGTGTACTTACATGGTTTAATATTCTACTGTGTACTTTAATGGTTTAACATTCTACTGTGTACTTACGTAGTGTAACATTCTACTGTGCACTTACACAATGTAACATTCTACTGTGTACTTACACTGTGTAACATTCTACTGTGTACTTACATAGTGTAACATTCTACTGTGTACTTACATAGTTTATCAGTCTACTGTGTACTTACATAGTATAACATTCTACTGTGTACTTACGTGGTTTAACATTTTACTGTGTACTTACATAGTGTAACATTCTACTCTTTACTTACATAGTGTAACAATCAACTGTGCACGTACATAGTGTAACATTCTACTGTGTTCGTACATAGTTTAACATTCTATTTATTTATTTATATCATTTATAGAGCGTAAACAGTCACCAAAACTGGTATCCTGGGTTTAAGACGCGTGTAGATAGGTACAGACTGCCAACATATAACATCAGGGGGGAGATAGGGCAAGGATTATTTGGGGAAAAGCCATGTCTTCAGAGCCTTCCTGAAATGCAGCAGATCTGTTGAGGATCTAACGGATGTCAGCAGTCTGCTTCATAATTGGGCCACTTTGGCTGAGAATGTCAGACCCCCTTATCTGGCCTTTCAAAATACATTATTACAAACTAAGAGGGATTTGTACAGTGAAGTGGCAGAGCATGTTGTTAGCCTCCTTGGCTTAATAATACACTCTGCCACTTCTGACACGCAAGCATGCATCATATTTACAGGAATGTGGTGCAGCCTTGCGTTTCCCCATGCAATGGCGTTAAGTTTAACAATTTAGCGCCATCGCAGGCACCCTTGCACCATAGTGCAAGGGTATCTGCGTGCAGGGGAGGGTTGGGTATACCCAATCCTCCCCTGCACGCAGATGGCACAAGGCAGCACACATAGAAAAAGCAAAAACAATGCAGCACACATGGAAAAAGCAAAAATTAGGAGACATAATGTCTATCTCCTCGTTTCGCCAACTTAAAAACATGGTTTTCCTGATCTTAATTTTGGAGCTGCCTCCTATGTACGCCACCCTTGTACATAGGGGCAGCGTCAAATACAATGGGTGTTGCGGTGGAACGCCCACTGCAACACCCACTGCCCACTCCTTTCACGCTAACCATAGCGTGAAAGGGGGCCTCAAGTACAAGTGGCTTAACGCTGCCTTGTACATAAGGCGCAGCCCTATCGCCACCACAATGTCTATAAAAGTGACGTTGTGGTGACGATAGGGGCTTGTACATTTGCCTCTAAGTTTGCAGTGCTGGAGCAAAGATGTCGCCCTGGAGTGCATCCCTTCAGTCTTTGTTGTAGGGGCCCTGGACCAGTGCCTTGTTACGCCTTCAACACTGTGCATGTGGCTTTATAGAGGACTCCCTGCCTCAGAGGAAGCCACTGCACGTCCTTCTGGGCATTCGATGCCGATGATCTGCCAGGTCTGTTTAAGGCAAGTTTGGCTGCTGCCACTTGGACTCTACTGTGTCTATTAAGCAAGTAGTCAGGGGCCTCAAGTAACAAACATTACAGTAGTCCATTCGGCTGAGTATGACTCTGCGCACTACAAGTGGTTTAGCTTGAGGAGGCATCAGAGGTAGCGCTTTCCTAAGGCTATGTAAAATAGCAAAACAAGTGCCTCCTACTTTTGTAACTTGATGTTCCAGGGATACCTTGTTATCAAATATGACTCCCAAGTTCCGAACTGTGTCTATTTGCACCGGCTCATCTCCAGATGAAAGGGGCTAAAAGTTAGAGAGTCATAGGAATATCACTTGCTGAACAACAAAGGAATTTAGGTACAAGCAAATCCTGTGCACACGTAACAAGAAGGTAATCCTTGGAGGTTTTCAAAAGAAAAACAAGCAAGAGTATCAATAAATGAGGCAAGATGGACTCTTAAAGAATGTTCCTTTCAAAAGAAATGTATTAAACCTCCCATTTCGGAGGGGTAACATCAAGATAAAAGCAACCAGCCGACACGTGTTTCGTCAGGCGAGCATGTAGCTCGTGACTCTTCAGGGCTGTTTGTGGTATAGAGTATAACAGATTTCGTAGCCAGTGTTAATTCCAACCCGGCTTGGACGGGTCGACATGTCCCGACGGGTAAGAAAGGTATCAAAAAAGGGGGAGGAAGACGAACTTGTGAATCCGTCGTAATGGTGACCTGTGTGGAGCGCCAGCGGGGTAGAACCGTGGTTTCTTGTCCCCATTTAACCTTAAAGGATTTGCATTCCTCCATCTGACAATATCCAGCATGCCTTTCTGGAAAGCTGTTACTGTCCCCTCTTGATTGTTATTGAAGGACAGAATCAGCCGAGTGCCGTCAGCATAGTTAGTCAAGCTAATTCCATGCTCCTTAATCAAAGTTATAAGGGACCTCTTATAAATATTGAACAAAACAGGGCTGAGTGCTGAGCCCTGCGGCACTCCATGTTGTAGATTTTTAATATCAGAACAGTAGGGAGGCAAGGCCACAGGCTGACACCTGTCCAATAGGTAAGACTCCATCCACTTTAACGCTGTGCCTCCATCTCCTATTGAGGTTAGTCTGGAGAGAAGAATGATGTGGTCAACCGTGTCAAAAGCAGCCGGAAATCTAGCATGATCAGGACTGTCGACTGCCCACTATCCACCCGCATCCGTAACTCACCCAGAGCAACACGTAGGGTTGATTATGTACCATATCCAGGTCGAAAAACAAATTGTTCGTCCTCAAAGAGAAAGTGAGATTCCAAATATTGCAATAGTGTCCTACTGACATATTCCAGAATCTTCACAAGAAAAGGCAGTAGTCAGATGGGCCTGTAGTTACTCAGCGCCGATGGGGGAGCTGACAATTCTTTCAGGAGGGAGGTGACAATTGCTTTTTTCCACCTCAAAGGTATTGTACCCAGTTCCAAAGATTGTTGCACATTGACAGTGTAGCGAGAGAAAACTCGTCTCTCAGCTCTTTCGTTATCTTCGGAGGTAAGGGGTCCAGGGAGAGCCGGAGGTAGGGGACTTGGCAATATCTAAAAAGGTCTCTTCCAAGATGGTACTAAAGGTACCAGCCTGCAGGTGATGCTGTCAGCAGCATCCAAGCCTTTTAGGGACATAGAGAAGCCGAGCACTGATGGCTCGGTAAAGTCAAAGATGTTGGGCCCGATTCACAGAACTAACTTAAGACAAAATCTTCAACTTACTACCATTTCGGTATTCACAGAAGGCACTTACTCATTTTGGTATTCACAGAAGTTAGGAGTCCTAACTTTACTACTCCTAAACTGAGAAAAATCCTAACTTTAAGACTTTCGGTATTCACAGAAGGCATTTAGGATTCCTAAAGTTAGGACTCCTAACTTCTGTGAATACCAAAATGAGTAAGTGCCTTCTGTGAATACCACAATGGTAGTAAGTTTAGAATTTTGTCTTAAATTACTTCTGTGAATCTCCGCAGTTGACAAGACCATTGCAGAGTTCATGGGAAGAGAGAATTTATTGCTTTAAACAATCTTGGTCTGTTAATCCCTGAAGATTCTCAAAAACCTTTCTTGCCTCATTGTTAGCTGCTAGGATGCTATTTGCATAGAAATTGGCTTTGGTTTCATCGGCTTCCCTCTTGTAAACATCTAACGCACTCTTAAGACATTTTTTTCATCTTCCTCAGAATACCTCCTACGTCATTTCCTGTCAAGCTTCTTACTGTCTCTTTGAGCTCTTTTCGGGGTTCACTTGACCAAAGTGCAGATGGACTCTGGCGTCATTTCACGTTGGTGAGGGGGCTTGCTTTGTTCAAAGTATCAACAATCCCCTGCGCATGCGCCAGACCACGTCCTCATCTGGTTTACGAGGGTCAAAGGTATTCGAAGTGCGTGAGTGACCTCGTCATTGGTCCGAGGGCACCTGGCGTCTCTCACTTTTTAAAGCAAAGCCCAAAAGTCCAGGAGCAAAGGACCCATTGAGTTTATGCATAATGGGTGAGGGCACAGCTCTGATGGGTGAGGGCACAGCTCCGATGGGTGAGGGCACGGCTCCGATGGGTGAGGGCACAGCTCTGATGGCTAAGAGCACAGCTCCGATGGGTGAGGACACGGCTCCGATGGGTGAGGGCACAGCTCCGATGGGTGAGGACACGGCTCCGATGGGTGAGGGCACGGCTCCGATGGGTGAGGGCACAGCTCCGATGGGTGAGGACACGGCTCCGATGGGTGAGGGCACGGCTCCGATGGGTGAGGACACGGCTCCGATGGGTGAGGACACGGCTCCGATGGGTGAGGGCACAGCTCCGATGGGTGAGGGCACGGCTCCGATGGGTGAGGGCACAGCTCTGATGGCTGAGAGCACAGCTCCGATGGGTGAGGGCACGGCTCCGATGGGTGAGGACACGGCTCCGATGGGTGAGGGCACAGCTCCGATGGGTGAGGGCATGGCTCCGATGGGTGAGGACACGGCTCCGATGGGTGAGGGCACAGCTCCGATAGGTGAGGGCACGGCTCCGATGGGTGAGGACACGGCTCCAATGGGTGAGGGCACAGCTCCGATGGGTGAGGGCACGGCTCCGATGGGTGAGGACACGGCTCCGATGGGTGAGGGCACAGCTCCGATAGGTGAGGGCACAGCTCCGATGGCTGAGAGCACAGCTCCGATGGGTGAGGACACGGCTCCGATGGGTGAGGGCACAGCTCCGATAGGTGAGGGCACAGCTCCGATGGGTGAGGGCACAGCTCCGATAGGTGAGGGCACAGCTCCGATGGGTGAGGGCACGGCTCCGATGGGTGAGGGCACAGCTCCGATAGATGAGGGCACAGCTCCGATAGATGAGGGCACAGCTCCGATGGGTGAGGGCACGGCTCCGATGGGTGAGGGCACAGCTCCGATAGATGAGGGCACAGCTCCGATGGGTGAGGGCACAGCTCCGATGGGTGAGGACACAGCTCCGATGGGTGAGGACACGGCTCCGATGGGTGAGGGCACAGCTCCGATAGGTGAGGGCACAGCTCCGATAGATGAGGGCACAGCTCCGATAGATGAGGGCACAGCTCCGATGGGTGAGGGCACGGCTCCGATGGGTGAGGACATGGCTCCGATGGGTGAGGGCACAGCTCCGATGGGTGAGGGCACAGCTCCGATAGATGAGGGCACAGCTCCGATGGGTGAGGGCACAGCTCCGATGGGTGAGGGCACAGCTCCGATGGGTGAGGACACAGCTCCGATGGGTGAGGACACGGCTCCGATGGGTGAGGGCACAGCTCCGATAGGTGAGGGCACAGCTCCGATAGATGAGGGCACAGCTCCGATAGATGAGGGCACAGCTCCGATGGGTGAGGGCACGGCTCCGATGGGTGAGGACATGGCTCCGATGGGTGAGGGCACAGCTCCGATGGGTGAGGGCACAGCTCCGATAGATGAGGGCACAGCTCCGATGGGTGAGGGCACAGCTCCGATGGGTGAGGGCACAGCTCCGATGGGTGAGGGCACGGCTCCGATGGGTGAGGACATGGCTCCGATGGGTGAGGGCACAGCTCCGATGGGTGAGGGCACAGCTCCGATAGATGAGGGCACAGCTCCGATGGGTGAGGGCACAGCTCCGATGGGTGAGGGCACAGCTCCGATGGGTGAGGGTACAGCTCCGATGGGTGAGGGCACAGCTCCGATGGGTGAGGGCACAGCTCCGATGGGTGAGGACACAGCTCCGATGGGTGAGGGCACGGCTCCGATGGGTGAGGGCACAGCTCCGATGGGTGAGGGCACAGCTCCGATGGGTGAGGGCACAGCTCCGATGGGTGAGGGTATAGGTCCAGAAGCAGAGTACACAGCACGGGCCGTGGGCTCTAATGTAAGCAAGGACATGGCCTCTCTCCCCTGCTTTGGTAGTAAAACCGCACACTGAATATATGTTATGTTATGTTATGTTATGATTTCTTGTATAGCGCATGACTCACCCAGGGGCATCTCAGCGCTTACCAAGGGGATTCCAAAAAAAAAAAGGAGAAAAAAACCCCTCAAATAAATATATACTCAAGTCGCAGAAGGATTCTCCACTCTCCTGGTCTGAGGCAGCCTCGCTCCTGTCCACGTAACACTACCGCCCAGGGGGGTGCCCCCGCCTCATCCTCCAATCACTCTACTGGAAACCATGTGACCTCCGTCCAGCACCCCACGACTGGAAGACCTGCCAACCACGAATCTGTCCACCTTATCCCAACTCTTTGCCCAGGTCAAATCCGGCTCCCATCTCGACTCTGCCCCTATCCATACGCTTCGTAAGGTAGAGGAAGCCATACTTCCTGTTCTACTAGAAGTGATAAACTCTTCTAAATCCACCCGTCAAGTGCCCTCTCCATGGAAACATGCCATGATAAGAGCACTGCTAAAAAACCTTACCTCAATCCTGAGTTATGGGGTAACTATCGTCCGGTCTCACTTCTCCCCGGGGCTAGCAAAATACTAGAGAAATATGTTAACAAAATTATCTCAGAGTTCATAGAAACCCACTCCCTACTGAATACTTCTCAGGCAGGTTTTAAACCAAACCATGGAACGGAATCGGCTCTGTTAGCAGTAGTGGAGGAATGGCGGAAAATCCTCGACCAGGGAGGCGCTGTGCCCATCATCCTACTCGACCTGAGCTCCGCATTCGATACTGTCAACTACAACATCCTTTTCGACAGACTCAGAATGGTGGGAGTCTCAGGCAATGTCATGGCATGGATTAAGTCCTTTCTGAAGGATGGATCGTTTCAGGTATTCGAGGGCAACAACACTTCTAAGCATGTGCCACTTACTTGTGGACTCCAACCAGGGTTCTTCACTGAGCCCCACCCTATTTAACATCTACCTAAAACCTCTTGCTGAGTTAGTCCTGCCATATGGGAGCTATATAATTACTTACGCGGACGACAAACAGCTAGTGGTCGCGTTAAATCATCCGAAGAACCTGCCAGCCAACCTAGAATCCTGTTTGGAAACTGTGACCACTTGGATGGACCAGTCGTGTCTTAAGCCCAATGGAGACAAGACCGAGCTAATAATCCTGGGTGATTACTCCATTGCCACATCCAAATCGAGCTGGCCCAACTGTCTCAGCCCGTCACCAGCCCATAAAGATAAGATCAAAAGCTTGGGAGTCTGACTGGATAGATCACTTAAATTTGACCACCAAGCAGTTAAGTTTTCAGCCTCCTGCTTTGGTATCATCAGACTGATGCCAAAAATTCTCCCACGTCTTCCAGTACCTGCCCGAAGATTCATGGTCCAGGTGCTGGTGCTCTCCGGCCTGGACTACGGGAACTCCCTCGACCTTGGTACCCCAAAGTCCACCACAAGGAAACTGCAGGTTGTGCAGAATTGTGCAGCCAGGCTGCTACACAATACCCCCAAATCGCATTCTGCCAAGCCTGCGCTGAAGACACTGCACTGGCTGCCGATAAATGAACGTATAATGTTTGAGTCAATCTGCATAGCACATAAAACCCTTTGGGGGGTAGGTCCTAAAATCAATCACTCCATCATGGCTTTGTACCGCCCTTTAAGATGCCTCCGATCAGCCAACTTGTTCATGGCATCTGTACCTAAAATTAAGAGAACGCACGCCGGGGGCCGTACTTTTTCTTACAACGCCGCTAGACTATGGAACACCCTTCCTATCCATCTTCGATCAACGGCCCACCATCTCTCTTTTCGGAAGCAACTGAAGACCTGGGGGCATATTAGCAAGGGCATTATAGCCGCTTTAGCTGGACTTTTTCCAGCAAAGGCGGCGATAATTGTATCGCCCTATTAGCAAGCTGTCGCTAACAACAGTTAGCGGCAGCCTTAAGGCGAAAGTGACTGGTTTGGGGCCCGCTTTGCATGTCAGCGATATTTATCGCTAATGACAAAGTGGGCGTACCCAACCTGTTAGTGACTGAAAGCAGTCGCTAACACAGCTATCGCCTATTAGCAAGGCAGGCGAAGCGATATAAAAATTTGCGCTAAGCGCGAATATTGCCAAAACCTAACACCTGCTCAGAGCACTTCTTAACCTGTATATCCAATGGGAGGTGGATATTCAGGTTAAGTCCCTATTAGCGTTAATGCCTGAATATCGCTGGATTTCCAGCGATATTCACGCCTTGAGCCACTATCGCCAGATATTTTATCGCTTTTGAGACAAACGTTGCTAATAGCACGTTATCTCAGTGATAATATCCGGCGATGCGCGGCGATAAACAAAAATGCGCTAAGCTCATTTAGCGATAAATATCGCTATTTGTTGCTAATATGCCCCTTGGCTCTTTCAGAATCTGTCTTAAACTCCCTAATCTCATCTGCTTGTTATTATTAGCGCTGCGATGTCTAAGGGTAGCCATGCGCTTAACAAATGTTAATTAAAAATAATAATAAAACAGAATAGACTGCCACTCCTGAGCACCAGGGGCCTGATGGCCTTGGCAACCTTTGACCTCTGATGAAAGGTGCCCCAATCTGAAATGTAGACCTGCGCGTCTTGCATCACTCCTGAGACCCTCCTTGGGTGAAGACCCCACTGAAACCTCTCTTGACTGAGGCTTCTTGAGTGAATGACCATCAGACCTCACTCTCACCTCTTGTGATAATTCCTCTCGCGCCTTCAAGCAAGTTTCTACCCCATAAAGTCTGGTGACCCAGAAACCTCAGACCAACAGCTGATCAGATGTTGGACTTGGTTATGATGGAGGTGGTGGACATTACTCACTCTGTGAGGAGCATTACTCACTCTGTGAGGAGCATTACTCACTCTGTGAGGAGCATTACTCACTCTGTGAGGAGCATTACTGACTCTGTGAGGAATATTCTTCCATCCTGATTCCAAAGTCTACACCCTATGACCCCCCCTTGCATGACAGGAAGTGTTGAGCTGCCAGCACTTTCATGGTGAGGTCCCCAGCACAGAGTGACTTCAGAATTCACTGCTTTATTTACATCCCACACCGCGGCCTGTTTATATTCTGGTGATCTCACCTTCCCTCCTCTCAACAATTGACAAAATATTGTTTGCCTGGGGGTGCCCCCGCTACCGGTCTGTCACCTGCTGATGTCACTCAGGAGACAAATGTAGACAAGTTTCACAGTCTGTGCACTGCTGTGTGACCTCATCAGTCAATGCAACAGCTGCAGCCCCTCCTCGTCCATGTGCTCAACTCCTATGGATTCCTACCACAAAGGTTTGCTCAAAGGCTCTTGACAAAGCCCTGGGACTTGCCATCATCCTCTTATATTCAACACCCCTCTGGTGTAGCACCCCTGTTCTCCAGCAGGGGGCATCACCCGTTCAACGGGTCCTGCTGCACTGTCCAAAGCCAGGCAAACTGGACTGGGGTACCCAAGAAAGTTCCATCAGACCTGGCAACCAGGCTTGCTCGCTCGTGACCCGGGCCTGCGGACTCACACCGCGTCGTGCACCATCATCCTTCCGGGAGCGCCTCGTTACCCGTGCCGGGAGCTGCCGGGCTGCATCGGGTCTGCACTGGGCTTGGAAGGCAGCAAGTGTTTGGCTGTGGTCATATAATGCCGGGACACATGCATTGAAGACCACTCACCAGGGAGGTAATGTCTTTTGTGAATAGTGACAGAGGTTTGAGAGGCTGTGATGCAGTCAGCTAGGACCTCTCTAAACAAGCATTTGCAATGCAATAGGTCTCGCATTAGGAACGTTTGAGCTGTTGGTCTTGTAAATGACACATTTTTTATTTATGTTTTGTTTTTGAAAATAGCAAAATTAATAGCTTTGTCATTTACAATGCTAATAGTTATAACTTTCGCAAATGTGACACCTGTAGCATTTGTAATGCAACATGTTTTGTATTTACGTGACTTAGATGTACTGATATTACAAATAACAATGGCTTTTAATTTTTTTAAATAATTAATACTTAAATAAAAGTTATTGTCATTTATAATGGCAATAGCTAAAAGTTTTGTAAATAACTTTTGTGAAGATTATGTTCAGTGTATTTTATTGTGACGAAAATCCAAGAACAGAAGTGAAATATTAACATCTTTTTGTTACATTTGTAATCAAGTTCGTAACATTGAGAGAACATATTTGAACCAGTTGTTGTTGAATATTTGCACATATTGATGCTGTGGTGGCGCAGAGTGATGATGTGGTGGTGACGAGTGATGCTGTGGCGTTCAGTGAAGCTGTGGTAGCGCATAGTGATGTTGTGGTGCCCCTGAGTGATGCTGTGGTGGTGCGGAGTGATGCTGTATGCTCTGCTATGTTTTGTTTTCCTATCCTATGTTTTGTTTTGTTATGCTATGTTTTGCTATCCTATGCTTTGAATTGTTATGCTATGCTGTGTTTTGGTATGCTATGTTTTGTTATGCTATGCTATGTTTTGCTATGCTATGTTTTGTTATGCTATGCTATGTTTTGTTCTGTTTTATTATGCTATGCTTTGTTTTGCTATGCTATGTTGTGTTATGCTATGCTATGTTTTGTTGTGTATGGTATGCTATGGTTTGCTATGCTATTATATGTTTTGTTTTGCTATGCTATGCTTTGTTGTGTTCTGTTAAGCTATGCTATGTTTTGTTGTGTTTTGCTATGTTTTGTTATGCTATGTGTTGTGTTTTGTTATGCTATGTTTTCTTACGTTATTCTGTTTTGTTATGTTATGCTATGTTTAGTTTTGTTATCCTATGCCTTCAATTGTTATGCTATGCTATGTTTTATTGTGTTTTGTTTTGTTTTGTTATGCTATGTTTTGTTATGCTATGTTTTGTTATGTTATGCTTTGTTATGCTATGCTTTGTTTTGTTATGCTAAGCTATGTTGTGTTTTATTATGCTAGGCTATGCTTTGTTGTGTTTTGTTATGCTATGCTATGTTTTGCTATGCTATGCTTTGTTATGCTATGCTATGTTTTGCTATCCTATGCTTTTTTTGTTATGCTATGCTGTGTTTTATTATGCTATGCTATGCTTTGTTATGCTATGCTATGTTTTGCTATCCTATGCTTTTTTGTTATGCTATGCTATGCTGTGTTTTGTTATGCTATGCTATGTTTTATACTATGCTATGCTTTGTTATGTTATGCTATGCTTTCTTTTGTTATGCTATGTTTTGTTATGCTATGCTATGTTTTGTTGTGTTTTGTTATGCTATGATTTGTTGTGTGTTGCTATGCTATGTTTTGTTTTGTTATGCGATGTTTTGTTTTGCTATCCTATGCTTTGTGTTGTTATGCTATGCTGTGTTTTGTATGCTATGCTATGTTTTGTTATGCTATGCTATGTTTTGCTATGCTATGTTTTGCTATCCTATGCTTTTTTTGTTATGCTATGCTGTGTTTTGTTATGCCATGCTATGTTTTGTTATGCTATGCTATGTTTTGTTATGCTATGCTATGTTTTGTTATGCTATGCTGGTGAGGGTGTGTAATTGTGAGTGAGGGGGTGTGAGGGTGTGTGAGGGTGAGGGAGTGTAAGGGTGAGGGTGTGTGAGGGTGAGGGTGAGGGTGAGGGGGTGTGTGGGTGAGGGGATGTGAGGGTGTGTGAGGGGGAGGGTGTGAGGGTGAGTGAGGGGGTGTGAGGGTGGGTGAAGGAGTGTGAGGGGGTGTGAGGGTGAGGGGGTGTAAGGGTGAGTGAGGGTGTGTGAGGGTGAGTGAGGGTGTGTGAGGGTGTACGAGGGTGTGTGAGGGTGTGTGAGGGTGGGTGAGGGTGAAGGGGTGTGAGGGTGAGGGGGTGCGAGGGGGTGTGAGAGTGAGGGGGTGTGAAGATGAGGGGGTGTGGGGGTGTGAGGGTGAGGGGGTGTGAGTGTGAGGGGGTGTGTGAGGGTGAGGGGTGTGAGGGGGAGGGTGTGTGAAGGGGAGGGTGTGGGGTTGTGAGGTTGTGAGGGTGAGGGGGTGTGAGGGTGAGGATTGGGGGTGAGGATGAGGGTGTGAGGGTGAGAGGGTGGGTGAGGGTGAGGGAGGGTGAGGGTGATGGGGGTGAGGGTGACCGGGGTGAGGGTGACCCGGGTGAGGGGGTGTGAGGGTGAAAGGGGGGGTGTGAGGGTAAGGGTGAGGGGGTGTGAGGGTGAGGGGGTGAGAGAGTGAGGGGTTGTGAGGGTGAGGGTGAGGGGGTGTGAGATCCCTGGCAGCGAATGTGCTGAACCAAGACTGGGTAAGAATGGCAGCATTGCTGGTTATATAAAGTCTATTCCCTGCCACCTTCAACGCTCCTGACCATGTCTTCTCCTTGCTACTGAACCCGATCTTAATATGAATAAAAAAATATTTCCCAGGAACATAGTGTGACGCAAAGAACGTGTCACTAAGTTTCAATGTCGACTACAGTTTTTGATTCCTAAAATACCGATTTGTTGACCCACAACACATCATTGGTATTCCACGTACGGCCCAGTGAATAGCTGGTGCCTGGTGAATGTTACCCACTATTACAATACTGAAGGATGGGTTATCCATGTTACACAGAACTTTACCTACGATACCTCTTAACATATTTTCCAGACGTCACGCTGAGGTATTGACCAGGAAAGGAGGCTTTTAAAGGTCTTTTACAGATGTTCGAAATTACCTAACTTCCATTTGCACAAATGTAGCCTCTTTCCCATGTTTGAGCCGTTACTAACATGTTCAACCGTGTGTATTCTTAAATGTGCTTTTAGTACACCTCTGAATTTCCTCAGCTGTAAAACTACGCATACTAATATTTTGTGCTTTGACATTTATCATGGTCCAGATGAGAAAAAGTCCTATGGGGAACAATATTTTGACTGACTGCACTGAATAGACCACTGTGATGCGTCATATATGCAAAAACTCCAATAAAATCTGTTTGGAAAAAAATGGTGCGTGTCGGCACTGTTCATACATCTACCCGGAAGCAAGTTGCAAGCACGTATACCTCAGTGTATCAGGCTGCTCCACCTTTTAATAGTGAAGCAATTATGCGTTCCTAGTAAAATAATTTCCAACTTCAAAATGCGTTTGTCATTTTACAGCCAATCAGCTAATGCGCGTGACGTGAATCGCTCAACAATGGAATAGAGGGCACCTTGCATGGATAACATGGGTCAGGTCAGTCGAGGCTGGCAGGGCAGCGCTGTCCGCGATACATGCTTTTTCATATTAACATCTTTAAAATGAGGCCTCCTTCCAATGTAGGTTATTTGTTCACTTTCCACAGTAAATCGCTGTAGCACTGGGTAGGGTGGAAAGAGATGCTGTTGATACACAAATAAATTATAAAACCTAGGGCAGACTAGCAAAGCCCGACATCACCACGGCCACCAGGGAAAGCAACACCATTCAACAACTAGGCCCCATAATGCACTGCGTGCACGCGAATTCTTACTTAATGTAGCCCACAACCTCTTCTCACCATGGAACCAGGTGTTTGTTCTTCGCATATTCTTGAGTAAAGCCCGCGTTTGCTGTTACTGTACACCACTGCAAGCAACAACGTACCTTTCTTGGATTGAGTGTTTCCGGTCCGTCTGCACGGGCGAGACACAGGAAGCCAGGCGGGACTGCCCGGGACTGCCTGCTTGAGGGCGGGGCCACCAGCACAGACAGGAAGCGGACGGGAGCCTACCCCGCGCTTCTGTGAAGGGAAGTGAGCTAGCTGCCTATGAATCCCGTGCAGCCGCCACTACAGCGGGACAGGACGAGAGGAGTATGATAGACCCGGAGAGGGGGGGCATTGGGGCACATTGACGGTGCCCGACCCCCCAGTGATGGAAGCCCTGCGCGTGCCCGGTGAGTGGGGTGGGGAGGGTGTGTGTGTGCGGGTTTGTGTGTGTATGTAAGCCCCGCGTGTGCCCGGTAGGGGGGGGTGTGCACGTGTGTGTGTGTGTGTGCGCGGCAGCGGGCGGCGGTGGGGGTGTGTGTCTCTATGTGTGCGTGCGTGTATGTGTGCTCGTGTGTGTGCGTGTGTGTGTCTCTGTGTGTGCGCTCGTGTGTGTCTGCTTACATGGAGCTAAAAGGGAGACAGGAGATGGTGAACGCGCGCGCGACCGTATCCGGTTCCTGAGGCTGCGCGTGTCCATCTCTTGTCTCCCTTTAGCTCCTTGTAAGCAGAGCTGACAACAATAGGTCTCGCTGCGACATCGCTGCGAGACCTAAAAACGTGCTTACTGAAGAACAGAATGCATGAAATCATCAAAAACAAGGGGATAGCAAGAATGAGCCGCCCCCATCTCCTCATTGGAGGATGTATGAGTTACGGTCATCGAATGGAAATGCAGCCAAGTTCGATGGTCAGCAGAAGAGGCCAATGATGAGGAACAGAGAAGGTTTGTCAAGTCTATGAAAGTAAAGGAGATTGTTTTTCTCAAAATTGTATTTACAGGGATCCAGAAGCTAGAAATTAAGATTGTGTTCCAGCTCAAGTTCAGTGAGAGGCTCTTCAGAAGGTTCCTGTAGGTTATTAGAACATTGTAATGTTGGCCGCTCCATTGAAGACGATGAGGTGGCTCTGGGTTAATAATGGCCAGTATAAGCCCGGAGCTCCAACATTCCAATGTTTGCCTGACATCTAACCTGGGCTTCTATTGGAATTCTATAACTCATATTAGCAAGACCATTATCGCCGTTTTATCAGCAGTTTCCTGCCGCTAAAACTGCAATAATTTTAACGAGGTTCTTGCTAATATGCCCCAATGTTATTTGATTTAATGCTGAATTTATTTGAAAAGATATTGGGCGCCAATACAGCGAAGACCAAACGGCTGATCTTTGGAAGGAAAAGATGATTGTTTAACGGGTACCTTGAAGGTTAAGCATTACGGAAGACGCATAATTGGCATTTTTCACACCATTAAATTGAGCAGGGCATAAGACGCAACATCAGAGATACATTATTTAACATCGGTAATAACCTGATCCAGGCAACAACCTTTGGGGTTCATCAACGGACTCTGTGCGAGAGGGAGGAACACAAATGTATGCCATTGACACTGTCGTCTTCAGAAGCATTCACTAAGAATTAAATAGATATCTGGGTTTGTTATTGTTTACCACTCTGAGGACTACGGGGCATATTATCAACAACTAGTGATATTTATCACTAAATAAGCTTAGCGACATTTTTTTTTAAAGCCGCGCATCGCCCGATTTTATCACAGAGATAACGTGCTATTAGCAACGTATATCTCCAAAGAAATAAAATTTCCGGCGATAGCAACGAAATGCGTGACTATCGCTGGAAATCCAGTGATATTCAGGCTTTATCGCTAATAGGGACTTAGCCTGAATATCCACCTACCATTGGATATACAGGCTAAGAACTGGTCTGAGCAGGCGTTAGTTTTCAGTGATATTCGCGCTTAGCGTAAAAAAATTCTCGCTACGCCTGCGTTGATAATAGGCGATAGCGATGTTAGCGACTGCTTTCAGTCGCTAACAGGTTGGGTACGCCCACTTTGCATGTCATTAGCAATAAAAATCGCTGACATGCATAGCGGGTCCCAAACCGCTCGCTATCACCTAAAAGCTGTCGCTAACTGATGTTAGCGACAGTTTGCTAACAGGGTATTGAAATTATCGCGAGGTAGATTATGTTTTTCAGAATTGTTTTTAAGTAAGTAAATTTATTGACAGATAAAAAGTGCTACATTAATCATGGAAAATCATTAGTTCAAATAATTGATCAGGTTAACACAATGTATATCTGTGCAGCAACCCGATATCGACATCTGTATCGTCTGAGGGTTGACCCAGTGTCACCTCTTCAATCGTGCTTTTTCCTCCATGTTCTCTACATAGCGGGAGTATCATTGTCGTCAAGGAGCTGTAGTCACCCCGTCTACCTCCAGGATTGTTTTACTGGAGTAAAACTGTCATCTGTCTTCACAGTATCCACCACTCTGGCGTTCGCGCCCTCACCCCGGTGGTCTTGTCACTTTTCTGGGGCGAATTAATTGGGATCAAACTTGATTCCAAGTAGTTGGACCCTGAGACCTTCTCACGGGGTCGCCGTCGGCTATGAAAGTTCCTGATGGAGGGAACTCTGATTGAGAGTCTTACATTTGGTTTTGGGTGGGTTGATGAGTCATTTTGTAGCCCAGCAACATGCTTCAAAGCCTCTTAGAGGATGCATTGACCGGTCAAGGCGGGCTAGGAGACCCGCATTATCAGCGAACAGTAGTAGAGGAACGTGTGATCCTCCTCACTGTGGGGTGTCCAGCTCCACGTCTCATAGATGGTCATCAGCATCACTGACACATCTGGTAAAGGGGAGTGGATCCAACGTGTGCGTCAATGTGTACGTTGATGTTTCTAGGGCATCGTCTGCCACCACCATGTCTGGTCTTAGCTCTAGTCTACAGGTGCAGCAGTGTCAGTGCATTGAGAAGGTTCAGGATGTCCCTGTGAGCTCCAACCAATCAGAATGTTTGATTTGATGCACCCTGAAGGTATTTTTTTTACAGTGATGAGAATTTTCTACAGTTGGCGGAAGTGCCACAAGTCTCTGAATCTTGGATCCTACGCCTCCCACGTGGCCAAATCTTGGTTCCAACGCCTCCCACGTGGCTGAATCTTGGATCCCACGCCTCCCACGTGGCTGAATCTTGGATTCGACACCTCCCACGTGGCTGAATTTTGGATCCCATGCCTCCCACGTGGCTCAATCTTGAATCCCATGCCTCCCACGTGGCTCAATCTTGGATCCCACGCCTCCCACGTGGCTCAATCTTGGATCCCACACCTCCCACATGGCTGAATCTTGGATCCGACACCTCCCACGTGGCTGAATTTTGGATCCCACGCCTCTCACATGACTGAATCTTGGATCCCACGTCTCCCACGTGACTGAATCTTGGATCCAACGCCTCCCACGTGGCTGAATCGTGGATCCGACACCTCCCACGTGGCTGAATCTTGGATCCCACGCCTACCACGTGGCTGAATCTTGCATCCCACGCCTCCCATGTGGCTGAATCTTGGATCCAACCCCTCCCACGTGGCTGAATCTTGGATGCCACGCCTCCCATGTGGCCAAATTTTGGATCCAATGCCTCCCATGTGGCTGAATCTTGGACCCTGTGCCTTCCATGTGGCTGAATCTTGGATTTCACGCTTCCCATGTGGCTGAATTTTGGATCACACACCTCTCACGTGGCAGAATCTTGGATCCAACGCCTCCCACGTGGCGAATCTTGGATCCCACGCCTCCCACGTGGCTGAATCTTGGATCCCATGCCTCCCACGTGGCTGAATCTTGGATCCGACACCTCCCACATGGCTGAATTCTGGATCCAACGCCTCTCACATGGCTGAATCTTGCATCCCACGCCTCCCATGTGGCTAAATTTTGGATCCAACGCCTCCCACGTGCCTGAATCTTGGATCCAACTCCTCCCATGTGGCCAAATTTTGGATCCAACACCTCCCATGTGGCTGAATCTTGGATCCTGTGCCTTCCATGTGGCTGAATCTTGGATTTCACGCCTCCCACGTGGCTGAATATTGGATCACACACCTCTCACGTGGCTGAATCTTGGACCCTGTGCCTTAAATGTGGCTGAATCTTGGATCCCACGCCTCCCACGTGGCTGAATCTTGGATCCTATGCCTCCCATGTGGCTGAATCTTGGACCCCATGCCTCCCATGTGGCTGAATCTTGGACCCCATGCCTCCCATGTGGCTGATTATTGGATCCCATACCTCCCACGTGGCTGATGCTTCTCAGTGCAGATCACCTCATCCCAGGCAGCTCAACCTAACCTGCTGGCATTGGACTCTCTGACGAGGTCCAGAGTCCCTCCACATCTCGTGATCCCAAGCCCACCCTTCACATGACCCAGCTGCCACCAGATCTGTGCCTCGGCCCCACTGACAGGTCCTCTCTTTCTGAGTATGTCAGTGCTTCTTGTACAAGAAGGATCTTCAGGCGCCACCGGCTCAGTAGGGCAGCAATGAAGAGATCCCTGGGGCAGACGAGGCCAGCAGCCTCAATAATCTTACCAGTTCCCGCATCCTATAGTTTCTTAGGTCTCGCCTAGCGACGCAGCGCATGCGCTGCACACCTTGGCGAGACCTATTATTGTCGGTTTCTTGGCCGAAGGGGGACAGAAGATGTGCATGCGTACGGACAGGAGATGTGCACACGTACGATTCATGTGTGCGCGTGCACATCTTCTGTCCCGTACGGGTCATGTGTACGCGTGCACATCTCCTGTCCCTCACTGTCTCCTGCTCCCTGTGCCTGAGCGGACAGGAGATGTGCACACGGAGACAGCTTGTTCACACTGGCAGCAGCTTGTTCAAAATGTTGGCATGCTTGCACTCTCCTGCTTATTGGAGACTGCCCCTCCATTTTGACTTCTGGCGCCGTTTCCATGAGTGAGATTTAATGTGTTGTCATAGAATGAAGGAGCCGAGGGTGAACGCTTGTCCCTCAGTCGTGTTTAGAGGCGCTTTAGTGTTGCCAAGGTTCCAAGGAAATCACGGCCGCCATTGTTTACTTTACACTGTGTTCAGCTGGTCAGTCAGTCAGCGGCACTTGGGGTGTATTTTGTGCCGCCTGCCCTCGCTCATGCATAAGTAATGTTTTCGACGACATCCAGTTACCAGCATGCTTTTATGATGATTTAGAGAGCTTGCAGGCGCTCAGAGCGTTTTTTCAACATATTCCTAGTACATGTTGTGCGAAAATACTAATTTTGTTTTCCCCTACCCTCCTTTTAAATGTTCTTTGCAAAGAATTAATCTGCCAGGTCAATAAAATTGCTGTCAGGTGCCAACCACACTCCACAATCACGACTCAGTCACTTTACATGGCAAACTCTATCAGAGAAACAGCATGCAAACAGTTACCTGTGTATTTAATTTGTTGAATAGACTAATCTGTCACCAGAATATTTATTTCTTGTGTCATATATGCTTTGAGAGTTGGGAAATGCTTTTGTCATTGCATCCATGTATATAATACAATTAACATTACAGTAATAGCAAGTTGGGACTTTTGGCTTTGGGCCATATGTATCAAGCAAAAATGCGATGGCAAACGCCAAAATTCGCAGAATTTCAGCGTTTGCGATCAAATTTTTGCTAAATGGTATGTATGAGGCAAATCTGCGTGCAAAATAAGGAATCGCAAAATTTGCGATTCCTTATTTTGCGATTGCAGTTAAGGAATTGCAAATTTTGCGATTCCTTAAATGCAATGTAAGAAGCACCAGAAAAGTGCAATTTTGCGTTAAGGAATCGCAAATTACCACCAACTTCAAGTTGATGGTAATTTGTGATTGCTTTGAAAAATGCACTTTTATGCATTTTTCAAAGTGCCATGTGACGCACATACATGCCTCTAGGGCATGTATGTGTGCCACGTGTGCACTCATGCTTATTTCAGGGGTGCAACAGGGTGTCCTTTTAACACCCTTGCACCCTTGAAATTGCATTCTCAATTTGCGATTCTCTAATTGAGAATCGCAAATTGAGAATGTCTTCCCAGTCATTCCTGTGGGCCTCTAGGCCCATAGGAATGAACGGGAAGGTATTCCTTAATTGCGAATCGCAATTTGAGATTCGCAATTAAGGAATATGTAGGATTCGCAAAATGTATTGCAAATCTTACATACATAGCGTTTTGCGATTCTCAAATAGCGATCCACAAAAAATCGCTATTTGAGAATCGCAAAAGACAATTTTGATACATATGGCCCCTAGTCAATGGTTGTTAGTTGCGTACGGTAAATAAGCAACAACTATGGCTTTGTTGCATGGAATATTACAAGTTTTACCGTTTTGAAATGATGAGGCTGTGAAAGAACTATCAGGAATCTCTCTGAAGTTATTTCAAAGGCAGTGAATGCTGGTACTGCTGCACAGTTAAGATTTCTTTCCCGTCTGAGGGCAAAAATGGAGATCCCAATAGGGACCCATCTCAGCATCTACTTTTTAGAAAGGAGGACCCGGCACACTTAAAGCCCTGGCCCTATGGATTAACCCTTCTGCTGCGGCCGCGATTGTGCGGAAGTGCGGTACTTCCGCTAAACGGACCAGGCTGCGTCGGCCAATGGCCGACGGCAGCATGGAAGGGGTTAACATTAAGAGTAGACTGTCCTTGGGAGTTATCGTAGCAGATGCATGTTCACTTCAGGATGTTTCTGTTGTGTTTCACGTGAACTCCTCTGCTTTTCTATTGGTTTGTTGCCCTGTGACTCCTCTGGCAGTATACTAATCTGCACGAAGTGTGATAACGTGTGTGTTGTATAGTGTATGAGACCAAACCCCAAAGCGCTGCTCAGATACCTACGGGGAGTCATGGAAATGAAAGGTATTCTGCAAGCCGCTGCCAGTGAAAGGGAAAGACTGCATGAGACACTGGCACTGCCAGTGGTACCCGTGCCTCGGATCCTGGAGGATACGGCAGTGACCAGCTGTGTCCCAACCTGCTTGCCTTACAGTGGGACCCGCCTGCCGGGATGCCGCGTCTGATTTCACTTTTAGCCATTCTTACCTCTCGCCTCTGCGGGAAAATATGATTTAAGTGAAATGAGGGCAGGGTGTCCTGGAACAAGGGTCTCCTGACATTTGCGCCTCCTCTGCACATCAGCTGTACGTCTCAGAAAAGACCGGTGGTTCTCACGCTGCTATCAGGTCATTCTAAAACAAGCATTAAAAATGCAATAGGTCTCGCCTTTTATTAAGTTAAAGCCATTTGCTTTGATATACAATACCATTAGTAAAGCAAATGGCTTTAACCTAATCAAAGGCGAGACCTGTTGCATTGTCAATGCTTGTTATTTCATCTTGTGCCTCAGTTCCTCCTTTCAACAGGTACCAAGGTGTTGGGTAAATCAATCAATCAATCAATCATAACATTTGTATAGCGCACTACTCACCCGGAAGGGTCTCAAGGCGCTTGGGGCAAGGGGTCCGCTATTGCTCGAACAGCCAGGTCTTGAGTTGTCTCCTGAAGGCGAGGTGGTCCTGGGTCAGCTGAAGGTGGGTGGGGAGGGAGTTCCATGTCTTGGCCGCCAGGTAGGAGAAGGATCTTCCTCCGGCGGTGGCTCTTCGGATTCGTGGTACGGCGGCGAGGGCGAGGCTTGTAGAACGTAGCTGGCGGGTGGGTGTGTAGAAGGTCAGGCGGTCGTTGAGGTACTTGGGGCCCAGGTCGTGGAGAGACTTGTGTGCGTGGGTGAGGAGTCTGAACGTGATTCTCTTGCTGACGGGGAGCCAGTGCAGGTCCCTCAGGTGGCCGGAGATGTGGCTGAGTCGGGGGATGTCCAGGATGAGTCGGGCGGAGGCGTTCTGGATGCGTTGGAGTCTTTTCTGTAGCTTGGCTGTGGTTCCGGCGTAGAGGGTGTTCCCGTAGTCCAGTCGGCTTGTGACGAGTGCCTGGGTGACCGTCTTCCTGGTTTCGGTCGGGATCCATCGGAAGATCTTGCGGAGCATGCGTAGGGTGTTGAAGCATGATGAGGAGACGGGGTTGACTTGTCTGGTCATCGAGAGGGAGGAGTCCAGGATGAAGCCCAGGTTGCGTGCGTGGTCTGTTGGCTTGGGTGTGGTGCCCAGGGCGGGGGGCCACCAGGAGTCGTCACAGGCGGAGGGCGATGGTCCCAGGATGAGGACTTCCGTCTTGTCTGAGTTCAGTTTCAGGTGGCTGTTCTTCATCCACTCGGCGATGTCTTTCATCCCTTCGTGTAGGCTAGTTCTGGCGGTGGCGGTGGCGGGGTCTCTGGTGAGGGAGAGGATCAGTTGGGTGTCGTCGGCGTAGGAGATGATGTTGAGGTTGTGTTGGCGTGCGATGGCAGCAAGGGGTCTCATGTAGACGTTGAAGAGGGTGGGGCTGAGTGATGATCCTTGCGGTACGCCGCAGATGACTTTGGTGGCCTCAGATCGAAACGGGGGGAGGCGGACTCTCTGTGTTCTTCCGGCGAGGAACAAGATGATCCACTCCAGGGCCTTCTCTTGGATACCTGTGTTGCTGAGGCGTTGGACTAGGGTGGAGTGGCAGACAGTGTCGAATGCTGCAGAGAGGTCCAGGAGGATGAGGGCCGCTGTTTCCCCGTTGTCGAGCAGGGTTCTGATGTCGTCGGTGGCTGCGATGAGGGCGGTCTCGGGACTGTGGTTGGCTCAGAAACCGGACTGCGAGGGGTCGAGGGATCCGTTCGTCTCGAGGAAGGCGGCAAGCTGTCTGTTGACGGTTTTCTCTATGACTTTGGCAGGAAAAGGGAGGAGCGAGATGGGGCGGAAGTTCGTGAGGTCGGTGGGGTCCGCTATTGGTTTCTTCAGTAGGGCGCTGAGCTCGGCATGCTTCCAGCTCTCCGGGAAGGGGGCGGTGTTGAAGGAGATGTTGATGATGTCCCGGAGTTGGGGTGCGATGATGGAGTCGGCCTTGTTGAAGACGTGGTGGGGGCAGGGGTCGGTTGGAGATCCGGAGTGGATGGTGTTCATTGTGCGGGCTGTGTCTTCGGTGGTCACCGTGGTCCAGGTACGGAGGGTGGCGGTTGGGTGCGCTGGTTCGGTGGTTGGGTGCTTGGATGGTGCTCCAAAGCTGTTGTGGATGTTGGCGATCTTGCGGTGGAAGAACAAGGCGAGAGAGTCGCAGAGGTCTTGTGAAGGAGTGATGTCGTTGTTGCCGGTGCTGGGGTTGGAGAACTCCTTGACGATGCTGAAGAGTTCCTTGCTGTCGTGGGCGTTGCTGTCCAGTCGTTCCTTCAGTGATTTCTTCTTGGTGGTGCGGATCAGCTGGTGGTGCTTGCGGGTGGCTTGTTTGAGGGCGGTCATGTTGTCTGTGGTCTGTTCGAGGAGCCAGGCTTTCTCGAGGGTGCGGCAGTTCTTCTCGGAGTCCTTGAGTTCGTCAGTGAACCAGGTGGCTTTCTTGCTTCTGGGTCTGCTGGGAGGGTTCTTCAGTGGCGTGAGGTCGTCTGCGCAGGCGGTCAGCCACTGTGTGAAGTTGTGGGCTGCTTCGTTGGGGTCCGTTGTGCTGGCGGGTGGGTTCTGGCTGAGGGAGGTGGTGAGCTGCTCGGCGGTGATCTTGCTCCAGCTCCTGTGAGGAACCTGTTGCGGGTGGTGGTGGGTCGTGGTTCTTCTGAAGCTGAAGTGGACGCAGCTGTGGTCGGTCCAGTGAAGTCCGGTGGAGTGGCTGAAGGTGATGTGCTTGCTGGATGAGAAGAAGGGATCAAGCGTGTGGCCGGCGTAGTGGGTAGGGGTGTTGACCAGTTGCTTGAGTCCGAGGTTGGCGAGGTTGTCCAGCAGGGCGGCGGTGTTGCGGTCCTTGTTGTTCTCCAGGTGGAAGTTGAGGTCCCCTAGGAGGATGTAGTCAGCGGAGGGGAGGGCGTGCGGGCTGATGAAGTCCGTGATGTCTTCGCTGAATTGTGTGCGTGGTCCCTGGAGTCTGTAGATGAGGGTGCCTCTGAGGGTCGTCTTTGGGTCGGTGTGTATCTGGAAGTGGAGGGGCTCGGCGGCGAAGAAGGTGTCGTTGGAGTCGGTCGTGATGCGGATGGTGTCCTTGTGTACGATGGCGATGCCTCCTCCAATCTGGTTGACGCGGTCCCTCCGGGTGATCTGGTATCCGTCTGGGATGGCGATGGCGATGTCGGGTGCAGAGGAGGCGTTCATCCAGGTTTCTGTGAGGAAGGCGACGTCTGGTGAAGTTGTGTCGAGCAGGTTCCAAAGTTCGATGGCGTGTCTGTGGACGGAGCGGGTGTTGAGCAGGATGCACTTGAGGTGGCTGTTGTTGGTGCTCGGCTTGGTGGGTGCGGTGCAGGTCCGGAGGCAGGTGAATTTGCAGGCTTGGCAGGTGAAGGGTCCGTGGGTGCGTTTCGGGGTGGCTCGGTAGCAGGCGGGGGTTCGGCCGGCGTTGAGTGCTTAGAGGGAGGCGGCGTCGTAGGTCCGTCGTGTGGACAGGCGTCGTCGGGGGCCAGGGGTCCTGGCGCTGGGCGCGGTCCAGGCGCGGACGGGCATAGATGGGCTTGCCTTTGGCGCGCCTTCGGTGCACAATCGGCACGCCCGTTGCGCGTACGCATGCACTCTGCCATAAATGGAGAGTGGGGGGGGGGCGGGGCGAGGGAGGAGCAGCTGGGAGGCGGGAGCAGGGTGGCGAGGGGGGGAGCGTGCGGAGATGCTGGAGGGAGCGGAGGTGGGGCCGCGGGGGAGCAGCGGCAGGGAGCGGGGTGGGGCAGGGAACAACTGGAGCGATGGACAATAGCACAAAACACTTATAGAGTAAAATACTACAAAACGAAAAAACGGCAGCGAAACAACAAGAGAGATACAAGCAGGCACAGAGGGACAGTCAGGGACAGAGGTCTTAACTCGGCAGCGGCGGCGTTAGCGGGAGGAGAACGGGCACACTCGGGGTGGGCCACGCGGCAGGAGGAGCAACCGGACTGACCAGGTCAGGTCAGGTCACCTTATCATGGCAAGGGCGGTCCCTGGACCTGGAGTCCTGGACATAATATTACCAGGGGAAGGGAGTCCCAGTCTCAGGGTGCCCCTCCCCCCCCCCCTAGTATGATGCTGGGGCAAGTTAGAGCCTGTGGGGCAAGTACTGCTGCGTTTCCCACTTTCACCAACTGTCTGATCTTTGGCACATCCCGGGGTAGACACCGACCCCCCTGGGTGGCCTCCCTGCTCCTACACTGAAGTTGTGTTGTTTTATGTACATTTTGTTACCATTTTCCAACCATACCACACCACAGTGAACCTGTGGTTAAACACAGGCTGCCTCGGGTGTAACTTTCATGGGGCTGCAGCGCCATCTAGTGGCCAGAGCGGGATATACACCCTCCAGGAGGGCAGAGGGCTGGGTTTGTTATGGCAACCTATAGACTGAACGAGGGTGACGTAGGAAGCGAGGGGGGAGGGGAAGGAAGAACAGGAAACGACGTCAGGAGGGAAAACACCTCTTGAATGACTGTGGGGTTCAATACCTTTACTAAATGTTTCCAAGCTTATTTAACGTTTTTTACTTCTCTCTATATGTCTCCATAGAACGGCTCAGCAGTCAGGATGGACACCTCACAACGGTAATAATATAAAGGAACATAAAAAACATGTATTAAACGTTCAAAGAAATCCGTAAAAATATGTTTATGTTAAATATTAATGTAAATTATTGTTACATATTCATTTTAAATTTATAGCAAAATACAAATTATGGGACAACACGATCAACTTACATTTTACTTAATTAATTTAAATACACTAAATTAAATAAAAAATATTTTTCTGAAGTTTTCATTAAAACAAAAATTCCCACTTAAAGTAAAACCATATTATTCATTTATAATTATTAAAAGTGTTGTGTAGAAGCAATTAAAAAGCAATTAACACCTTAGCCGCTGCCGTTATTTCGCGGCAGTGCGGCGGTTCCGCCGTACATGGCCTCAGCTCCCCCCCCCCCATTCCTCTGAGCCCCCCCTCCCCTTCTACCCCCAAGTATTATGCTACATCACTGGCCATGCAACATTCACCAGAGAAAATTCTAGTGGTGGATGGGCTCCCCATAATTTTAGGGAGTCTTTGTGGGGGCAGATGGTGGAACCCAGACTTAGATAGAGCTTACACCCCTCTGCCCCCTTACTTGGGCACTTCCGGTCATCGGTCAGTGGCAAGTGTAGGAAGGTGGAATCTGACTGCATGGTTGCCCCCACTTTTTTCTTGGTGTTTTGATGTTTTTTACTAGTCTGACTGGGGCCCTGCTAATCAGGACCCAGTCTATCTGCTTCCTCTCTAAAATGATTGCATGTACTTTAGGTACACTCCAGATTGGATTCTGGGCTACCCTTATAAGTCCTTAGTATATGGTATACTATGTACCGAGGTCATAGGTACCCCAGAGCCCCCCCAGGGGCTGCAGCATGTATTATGCCACCCATGAGAGACCACTCAAAATGACACCACAGGTCTGCTACAGCAGCCTGTGTAAGCTGGCGCATGCACCCCTTACTAAGATATAGGTTCCCTTTATCTACCTTATATTACTGCACATGTAAAACTATCAGTCACCCCTATGGCAGGCCTTATCAATCCTGAAGGCAGGGTGCTGGGTTTTGCGTGAGAGGGTGCCCATGCATGAGCAGGGTCCCTCTGCAGCTTTCGGAATCTATTCTCCGGTGTTGTTCTGTGATGCTGCCAGACCATATACTCTTAAGTGCATTATAACCTCGCTGTAAATGCTAACTTTGGAATGGCTGCATGGAAACATGTCGTGCTTGGTGTCAAACACCTTGGAATCATACCCCCCACCAGTCCTGGCGGCGGGGGTATGATTCCACCCTCCTAGAGGGAGAAACATGGCCATACCGGTACCACGGGACCAGCTCAACAGAACCCCGGCATCACAAAATGGATGATGCAGCCACAGACACGAGTCTGCCCTCCTGCTGCTGGACGAAACTCCGGCAGGGGAGGCCTGGACAATAGGTTTCCTGTCACAGGGAGGTGTCACCACCTCCCAGACAGACTTTAGTGTATTGGGGCTGGGTGGGTGCACTCCAAGAGTGCTTTGAAGTCTGCACTGGGTGCATATTTGGGGTCCCTGTGCATAGCCCAGTTCAAACCGGTTGCAGGGGCTACCAGCCCCTGCTCTAGCGCTAAACTGAACAAAGGAAATGGGAGTAGCCACCCCTCTTTCCATACCCTCCCATAGGTGGGTCCCCAGAGTTTGTCCCACCCCTTCCTTGGGTATAAAGTAGGAACCCCTGACTGCAGGACGTTAGATTTACCTGGATGAAACTCTGATACTGAATCCTGTAACTTCGACGATCTACTAGGCGCTAGATGACGGAAGGATCTCCCTTGGAGTAAAGGAGTTACTCCCCAGCGTGGCAGGCACCAAAGACGCATCTGACCGGTTTGCATCTCTGAAGCTCCCGCCAGACTCCGAAGAATTTGCAACACAGGAGTTGGGTTCCCAGACTTCCCAGATGCCGACCCGAGTCCCCAGCAAAGCTGAGACCCGTAGCCCTCGTGGGTACTGTGGAACCGGAACCCCGGACACCGTGTACATTTGCAAGTGCATATGCTTTTCGACAATACTTGAGGTTGTGCATTGGGTTACTTGTAGCCCAGACCCGAGCAGCAATTCCACCAAAGATTGCCAGCCTACACTCCATGAGTGTTCCGTAAGCCGGCCCTTTGTGTTTTCTCTCAAGGTACCTTTGCGATCCCTGGTCCGTCCACCTGTAGGTCGCTGAGAAGGCAACTGTAACTTTCCTTGGGCTTCCCTGGTTGCTCCAGACGTGCCCTGACTCTCCATTGCTTGGGGAGTCCCCTGAACCTTGCTGGTCTACACCGAAGCTTGTTTTCTCTTTCTGTGTGGGTTGCTGTTGCCAAGGCTTGTTGTGTTCAATCCTAGCACCGACGCCGCAGCCCTCGACATCCTTCGTGGGACAGCACGAATCCAGCTCCTTGTTGTTGTCGATGCCTCCTGGTCCTCGTGGCTGTAGAGTCAAGCTTCACTTCTTCGCACCTGAATTACCCAATATCGTTGGGCATTCGTCCACCGAGCCCCTGGTCACCCTGAAGTGACCCAGACTCTGTCCTTTCTGCTTTCAGGTTCTTCTCAGCTCTGATCCAGGCCAGGATTCCACTGGACACTTTTCTTTTTCACGGCAGCAGCACTTTGCAGCAACTCGCCATTGAAAACAGCGACGATTCCCGACACCATTTGACACCTATGCACCCGGCTTCGCTGGGCGAGGTAACTAGAGTACCCCGGTGCTCACATGGGTGTTGACCTTAGAACCTTCTATGTTTGGAAGGGTATGCTCAAAGTCTTCTCTGAAGTGTCCTTAATCTTTAAAATTCCAACCGCGACTTTCCCATAGGATTGTACGGAGCTTGCGGCTTTGTTCAGACACTGCACGCGTCCCCCGTGGGTCCAGTGTCACTACCTTGGGTGGTTCCTTGTGGCCCCAGTGATTTTACGTGCTCTAGGCACTGTGTCTAGTCAAGTCGTGGTTCTTATACCACTTTCTTAATATATGGTTTGGTCTCCACCTGGGGCACATTGTATATTGTGCTATTTACTTGCGTTCTATTGTGTTGATATTGTGTGTCTTGCTCAATAATCTCATAAAGAAGTTAGTAGAGAGTGTTTAGTAGTAAATACATATATATTGTATATACACCTTTTGTGGTTCTCCTTTTATTTGGTCATTCAAGAGGTTATAGACTGGTAGACTTAGTGGAGAGGTGTGGCTCACTGGTTAGAGGCGGCAGACCTGTAAGCAGAGAACGGCCCGGGACCAGGGTTCAATTCCTGACGCGGCAGGGTCTTGGACCAGGGTCAGCGGACTCGATAATTCTCGCCTCGGTGCCTACTCTAACCAGGGAACACACTCGGCAACTCTGGGCATTAAGCTTGCCTCATCTCTACATCGGCCCCCCACAGACGCCGGGGATGCCTGGTTTCACCCTGGAGATACCCAGAAAGGGACCATCTCACAGGGAAAACCAGGACGGGTTCCCCAGCGGCCTACAGCGCCAGGACACTCGGGTAGAGTAACAGTGCGCTTTACATTTAAAACAAGCTGCTTTATACTCCTTCTAGTCGTAGCCTGAAGGTTTCTCTCCACAGCTACCACTAGGATAGCTTTCAATAAAGGTTGTCTTAAACCTACCATCAATAAGGGTCATTTGGACTGGTGCAAGGTGCCCACTAGAATAGTGGACAGCATATGCCAGGCCAACTTCTCCCAGTAAGGCTGGCATGTTACAATATGATCTACACGAGGATAGTTTAAACACCAGACTGTTGATTCCAGCTGGTGTGTGGCACTGACTTGGGGGGGGGGTCCTCTCATACTTCCTGCTGAGGGTCTGGCAGGTCTGTGGCCCTCACCTCTCATGACCCCCCTCCCCCCGGCACTGGCTGGGCGGCAGACCCCTGCCTACTCTCTGCTCTGCCACCAGCACCCCTGGAGGTGGGAGAGGTCTGTGGGGCCCACCCCTGGAGGTGGGAGAGGTCTGTGGGGCCCACCCCTGGAGGTGGGAGAGGTCTGGGGGGCCCACCCCTGGAGGTGGGAGAGGTCTGTGGGGCCCACCCCTGGAGGTGGGAGAGGTCTGTGGGGCCCACCCCTGGAGGTGGGAGAGGTCTGTGGGGCAACCCTGGAGGTGGGAGAGGTCTGTGGGGCCCACTCCTGGAGGTGGGAGAGGTCTGTGGGGCACCCCTGGAGGTGGGAGAGGTCTGTGGGGCCCACCCCTGGAGGTGGGAGAGGTCTGTGGGGCCCACCCCTGGAGGTGGGAGAGGTCTGTGGGGCCCACCCCTCGAGGTGGGAGAGGTCTGTGGGGCCCACCCCTGGAGGTGGGAGAGGTCTGTGGGGCCCACCCCTCGAGGTGGGAGAGGTCTGTGGGGCCCACCCCTAGAGGTGGGAGAGGTCTGTGGGGCCCACCCCTGGAGGTGGGAGAGGTCTGTGGGGCCCACCCCTGGGGGTGGGAGAGGTCTGTCTGGGGCCCACCCCTAGAGGTGGGAGAGGTCTGTGGGGCCCACCCCTGGAGGTGGGAGAGGTCTGTCAGGGGGGCACCCCTGGAGGTGGGAGAGGTCTGTCAGGGGGGCACCCCTGGAGGTGGGAGAGGTCTGTGGGGCCCACCCCTGGAGGTGGGAGAGGTCTGTGGGGCCCACCCCTCGAGGTGGGAGAGGTCTGGGGGGCCCACCCCTGGAGGTGGGAGAGGTCTGTGGGGCCCACCCCTAGAGGTGGGAGAGGTCTGGGGGGCACCCCTGGAGGTGGGAGAGGTCTGGGGGGCACCCCTGGAGGTGGGAGAGGTCTGGGGGGCACCCCTGGAGGTGGCAGAGGTCTGGGGCCCACCCCTGGAGGTGGGAGAGGTCTGTGGGGCCCACCCCTGGAGGTGGGAGAGGTCTGTCTGGGGCCCACCCCTGGAGGTGGGAGAGGTCTGTCAGGGGGGCACCCCTGGAGGTGGGAGAGGTCTGGGGGGCACCCCTGGAGGTGGGAGAGGTCTGTGGGGCCCACCCCTGGAGGTGGGAGAGGTCTGTGGGGCCCACCCCTGGAGGTGGGAGAGGTCTGTCTGGGGCCCACCCCTGGAGGTGGGAGAGGTCTGTGGGGCCCACCCCTGGAGGTGGGAGAGGTCTGTCTGGGGCCCACCCCTAGAGGTGGGAGAGGTCTGTGGGGCCCACCCCTGGAGGTGGGAGAGGTCTGTGGGGCCCACCCCTGGAGGTGGGAGAGGTCTGTCTGGGTCCCACCCCTGGAGGTGGGAGAGGTCTGTGGGGCCCACCCCTGGAGGTGGGAGAGGTCTGTGGGGCCCACCCCTCGAGGTGGGAGAGGTCTGTGGGGCCCACCCCTAGAGGTGGGAGAGGTCTGTGGGGCCCACCCCTGGAGGTGGGAGAGGTCTGTGGGGCCCACCCCTGGGGGTGGGAGAGGTCTGTCTGGGGCCCACCCCTAGAGGTGGGAGAGGTCTGTGGGGCCCACCCCTGGAGGTGGGAGAGGTCTGTCAGGGGGGCACCCCTGGAGGTGGGAGAGGTCTGTCAGGGGGGCACCCCTGGAGGTGGGAGAGGTCTGTGGGGCCCACCCCTGGAGGTGGGAGAGGTCTGTGGGGCCCACCCCTCGAGGTGGGAGAGGTCTGGGGGGCCCACCCCTGGAGGTGGGAGAGGTCTGTGGGGCCCACCCCTAGAGGTGGGAGAGGTCTGGGGGGCACCCCTGGAGGTGGGAGAGGTCTGGGGGGCACCCCTGGAGGTGGGAGAGGTCTGGGGGGCACCCCTGGAGGTGGCAGAGGTCTGGGGCCCACCCCTGGAGGTGGGAGAGGTCTGTGGGGCCCACCCCTGGAGGTGGGAGAGGTCTGTCTGGGGCCCACCCCTGGAGGTGGGAGAGGTCTGTCAGGGGGGCACCCCTGGAGGTGGGAGAGGTCTGGGGGGCACCCCTGGAGGTGGGAGAGGTCTGTGGGGCCCACCCCTGGAGGTGGGAGAGGTCTGTGGGGCCCACCCCTGGAGGTGGGAGAGGTCTGTCTGGGGCCCACCCCTGGAGGTGGGAGAGGTCTGTGGGGCCCACCCCTGGAGGTGGGAGAGGTCTGTCTGGGGCCCACCCCTAGAGGTGGGAGAGGTCTGTGGGGCCCACCCCTGGAGGTGGGAGAGGTCTGTGGGGCCCACCCCTGGAGGTGGGAGAGGTCTGTCTGGGTCCCACCCCTGGAGGTGGGAGAGGTCTGTGGGGCCCACCCCTGGAGGTGGGAGAGGTCTGTCTGGGGCCCACCCCTAGAGGTGGGAGAGGTCTCTGGGGCCCACCCCTGGAGGTGGGAGAGGTCTGTGGGGCCCACCCCTAGAGGTGGGAGAGGTCTGTGGGGCCCACCCCTGGAGGTGGGAGAGGTCTGTGGGGCCCACCCCTAGAGGTGGGAGAGGTCTGTGGGGCCCACCCCTGGAGGTGGGAGAGGTCTGTGGGGCCCACCCCTAGAGGTGGGAGAGGTCTGGGGGGCACCCCTGGAGGTGGGAGAGGTCTGGGGGGGGGCACCCCTGGAGGTGGCAGAGGTCTGGGGGGCACCCCTGGAGGAGGGAGAGGTCTGGGGGGCACCCCTGGAGGTGGCAGAGGTCTGGGGCCCACCCCTGGAGGTGGGAGAGGTCTGTGGGGCCCACCCCTGGAGGTGGGAGAGGTCTGTGGGGCCCACCCCTAGAGGTGGGAGAGGTCTGGGGGGCACCCCTGGAGGTGGGAGAGGTCTGGGGGGGGCACCCCTGGAGGTGGCAGAGGTCTGGGGCCCACCCCTGGAGGTGGGAGAGGTCTGGGGGGCACCCCTGGAGGTGGCAGAGGTCTGGGGCCCACCCCTGGAGGTGGGAGAGGTCTGTGGGGCCCACCCCTCGAGGTGGGAGAGGTCTGGGGGGCACCCCTGGCACCGAGCAAGGCAGCTACATCCTGGTAAAGGAGGCGTGCGTGCCACAACCCACCGGGCACCCTCAGACTTTAATAGGAGCCCTCAGCGCTTCCACGGAGAGAACGGGGGGTCCCCCTAGGATGGCCCTGGCCCCTCAGGATCAGACATTTGACCAGTTACAGAGTTTAAGTGGACCCGGGGCCGGGGGGGGCGTCTATGTGACTCTGTTGTAAGTCTTTCTTATCTCTGCTCTTTAAATTCATTTCTGAACTAACGTCCTGGGGGCTCCTTGGTTAGTGAGAATTATCCTCTGTGACCCCCCCCCCCCCCGGGCCCCATGGCGGCCCACCCTGGGGGGGTCTAGCGCCTAAAGAGGGTGCCCCCTCTTCCTGCCTCCACAGGGCTCGAGGCGCTCACTGAAGGCCCGAGCCGGAGCCCGGCTCCAGCTCGGCTCGAGGTCCTGTGGGGCCCCCGAGCCCAGGACGAGCCGAGCCTTCGTGGGGCTTCTGCCTGCCCCCCCCCCCCCTTCCACACTATGACCTCCGTGAGCAATCCTCTGAGGCCCTAATGCCTATCTGACCTCTGCCCCCGCCCCAGGGGAGCTTGACACATGCAGACCTCCTGCGGGGGGGGAGGGGGCGGAGCTTCCCCCCCCCCGTGCTGCTGATGCTAATTCGGGCCTTTGTTTTACTAATGACTTAAATGACCTACACTGAAGCCGGGGCCTTTGGTAACTGAGGGGGGGGGGAGGGGGGAGGGGGGAGGTCTCATCATTAGAATAAAGAGCCCCGCCCCCTGGACTCTGTCTGTGTCCAGAGGGCGTCTCGGGTCCGCTCTGTTTAACTTGAAATAAAGATGCGCCCTCAAGAGTGCCCGACTATAGCGCCTCGAAGACGGAAACACGAGCATGAACCGCTGAGAGGGAAGAGACGCCCTGCTGGGTGTCTCTTCGGGCTCTAGCTGGGTGTCTCTTCAGGCTCTAGCTGGGTGTCTCTTCGGGCTCTAGCTGGGTGTCTCTTCTGGCTCTAGCTGGGTGTCTCTTCGGGCTCTAGCTGGGTGTCTCTTCTGGCTCTAGCTGGGTGTCTCTTCGGGCTCTAGCTGGGTGTCTCTTCAGGCTCTAGCTGGGTGTCTCTTCGGGCTCTAGCTGGGTGTCTCTTCGGGCTCTAGCTGGGTGTCTCTTCGGGCTCTAGCTGGGTGTCTCTTCTGGCTCTAGCTGGGTGTCTCTTCGGGCTCTAGCTGGGTGTCTCTTCAGGCTCTAGCTGGGTGTCTCTTCTGGCTCTAGCTGGGTGTCTCTTCTGGCTCTAGCTGGGTGTCTCTTCGGGCTCTAGCTGGGTGTCTCTTCTGGCTCTAGCTGGGTGTCTCTTCGGGCTCTAGCTGGGTGTCTCTTCAGGCTCTAGCTGGGTGTCTCTTCTGGCTCTAGCTGGGTGTCTCTTCGGGCTCTAGCTGGGTGTCTCTTCTGGCTCTAGCTGGGTGTCTCTTCGGGCTCTAGCTGGGTGTCTCTTCAGGCTCTAGCTGGGTGTCTCTTCAGGCTCTAGCTGGGTGTCTCTTCTGGCTCTAGCTGGGTGTCTCTTCGGGCTCTAGCTGGGTGTCTCTTCAGGCTCTAGCTGGGTGTCTCTTCAGGCTCTAGCTGGGTGTCTCTTCAGGCTCTAGCTGGGTGTCTCTTCAGGCTCTAGCTGGGTGTCTCTTCTGGCTCTAGCTGGGTGTCTCTTCGGGCTCTAGCTGGGTGTCTCTTCAGGCTCTAGCTGGGTGTCTCTTGAGGCTCTAGCTGGGTGTCTCTTCAGGCTCTAGCTGGGTGTCTCTTCTGGCTCTAGCTGGGTGTCTCTTCGGGCTCTAGCTGGGTGTCTCTTCTGGCTCTAGCTGGGTGTCTCTTCTGGCTCTAGCTGGGTGTCTCTTCAGGCTCTAGCTGGGTGTCTCTTCTGGCTCTAGCTGGGTGTCTCTTCTGGCTCTAGCTGGGTGTCTCTTCGGGCTCTAGCTGGGTGTCTCTTCTGGCTCTAGCTGGGTGTCTCTTCTGGCTCTAGCTGGGTGTCTCTTCGGGCTCTAGCTGGGTGTGTCTTGGGGCTCTAGCTGGGTGTCTCTTCAGGCTCTAGCTGGGTGTCTCTTCTGGCTCTAGCTGGGTGTCTCTTCTGGCTCTAGCTGGGTGTCTCTTCTGGCTCTAGCTGGGTATCTCTTCTGGCTCTAGCTGGGTGTCTCTTCTGGCTCTAGCTGGGTGTCTCTTCAGGCTCTAGCTGGGCGTCTCTTCGGGCTCTAGCTGGGTGTCTCTTCAGGCTCTAGCTGGGTGTCTCTTCAGGCTCTAGCTGGGTGTCTCTTCTGGCTCTAGCTGGGTGTCTCTTCAGGCTCTAGCTGGGTGTCTCTTCGGGCTCTAGCTGGGTGTCTCTTCAGGCTCTTGCTGGGTGTCTCTTCTGGCTCTAGCTGGGTGTCTCTTCAGGCTCTAGCTGGGTGTCTCTTCGGGCTCTAGCTGGGTGTCTCTTCGGGCTCTAGCTGGGTGTCTCTTCAGGCTCTAGCTGGGTGTCTCTTCGGGCTCTAGCTGGGTGTCTTTTCAGGCTCTAGCTGGGTGTCTCTTCTGGCTCTAGCTGGGTGTCTCTTCTGGCTCTAGCTGGGTGTCTCTTCTGGCTCTAGCTGGGTGTCTCTTCGGGCTCTAGCTGGGTGTCTTTTCAGGCTCTAGCTGGGTGTCTCTTCTGGCTCTAGCTGGGTGTCTCTTCTGGCTCTAGCTGGGTGTCTCTTCTGGCTCTAGCTGGGTATCTCTTCTGGCTCTAGCTGGGTGTCTCTTCTGGCTCTAGCTGGGTGTCTCTTCAGGCTCTAGCTGGGCGTCTCTTCGGGCTCTAGCTGGGTGTCTCTTCAGTCTCTAGCTGGGTGTCTCTTCAGGCTCTAGCTGGGTGTCTCTTCTGGCTCTAGCTGGGTGTCTCTTCAGGCTCTAGCTGGGTGTCTCTTCGGGCTCTAGCTGGGTGTCTCTTCAGGCTCTTGCTGGGTGTCTCTTCTGGCTCTAGCTGTGTGTCTCTTCGGGCTCTAGCTGGGTGTCTCTTCGGGCTCTAGCTGGGTGTCTCTTCGGGCTCTAGCTGGGTGTCTCTTCAGGCTCTAGCTGCGTGTCTCTTCGGGCTCTAGCTGGGTGTCTCTTCAGGCTCTAGCTGCGTGTCTCTTCAGGCTCTAGCTGGGTGTCTCTTCAGGCTCTAGCTGGGTGTCTCTTCAGGCTCTAGCTGGGTGTCTCTTCGGGCTCTAGCTGGGCGTCTCTTCTGGCTCTAGCTGGGTGTCTCTTCTGGCTCTAGCTGGGTGTCTCTTCGGGCTCTAGCAGGGTGTCTCTTCGGGCTCTAGCTGGGCGTCTCTTCTGGCTCTAGCTGGGTGTCTCTTGAGTCTCTAGCTGGGTGTCTCTTCTGGCTCTAGCTGGGTGTCTCTTCTGGCTCTAGCTGGGTGTCTCTTCTGGCTATAGCTGGGTGTCTCTTCTGGCTATAGCTGGGTGTCTCTTCAGGCTCTAGCTGGGTGTCTCTTCTGGCTCTAGCTGGGTGTCTCTTCGGGCTCTATCTGGGTGTCTCTTCGGGCTCTCGCTGGGTGTCTCTTCTGGCTCTAGCTGGGTGTCTCTTCAGGCTCTAGCTGGGTGTCTCTTCTGGCTCTAGCTGGGTGTCTCTTCGGGCTCTAGCTGGGTGTCTCTTCGGGCTCTCGCTGGGTGTCTCTTCGGGCTCTAGCTGGGTGTCTCTTCAGGCTCTAGCTGGGTGTCTCTTCGGGCTCTAGCTGGGTGTCTCTTCGGGCTCTAGCTGGGTGTCTCTTCTGGCTCTAGCTGGGTGTCTCTTCGGGCTCTAGCTGGGTGTCTCTTCGGGCTCTAGCTGGGTGTCTTTTCAGGCTCTAGCTGGGTGTCTCTTCTGGCTCTAGCTGGGTGTCTCTTCGGGCTCTAGCTGGGTGTCTCTTCGGGCTCTAGCTGGGTGTCACTTCTGGCTCTAGCTGGGTGTCTCTTCAGGCTCTAGCTGGGTGTCTCTTCTGGCTCTAGCTGGGTGTCTCTTCAGGCTCTAGCTGGGTGTCTCTTCTGGCTCTAGCTGGGTGTCTCTTCTGGCTCTAGCTGGGTGTCTCTTCGGGCTCTAGCTGGGTGTCTTTTCAGGCTCTAGCTGGGTGTCTCTTCTGGCTCTAGCTGGGTGTCTCTTCTGGCTCTAGCTGGGTATCTCTTCTGGCTCTAGCTGGGTGTCTCTTCTGGCTCTAGCTGGGTGTCTCTTCAGGCTCTAGCTGGGCGTCTCTTCGGGCTCTAGCTGGGTGTCTCTTCAGGCTCTAGCTGGGTGTCTCTTCAGGCTCTAGCTCGGTGTCTCTTCTGGCTCTAGCTGGGTGTCTCTTCAGGCTCTAGCTGGGTGTCTCTTCGGGCTCTAGCTGGGTGTCTCTTCAGGCTCTTGCTGGGTGTCTCTTCTGGCTCTAGCTGGGTGTCTCTTTGGGCTCTAGCTGGGTGTCTCTTCGGGCTCTAGCTGGGTGTCTCTTCAGGCTCTAGCTGGGTGTCTCTTCGGGCTCTAGCTGGGTGTCTTTTCAGGCTCTAGCTGGGTGTCTCTTCTGGCTCTAGCTGGGTGTCTCTTCTGGCTCTAGCTGGGTGTCTCTTCTGGCTCTAGCTGGGTGTCTCTTCTGGCTCTAGCTGGGTGTCTCTTCGGGCTCTAGCTGGGTGTCTTTTCAGGCTCTAGCTGGGTGTCTCTTCTGGCTCTAGCTGGGTGTCTCTTCTGGCTCTAGCTGGGTGTCTCTTCTGGCTCTAGCTGGGTGTCTCTTCTGGCTCTAGCTGGGTGTCTCTTCAGGCTCTAGCTGGGCGTCTCTTCGGGCTCTAGCTGGGTGTCTCTTCAGGCTCTAGCTGGGTGTCTCTTCTGGCTCTAGCTGGGTGTCTCTTCGGGCTCTAGCTGGGTGTCTCTTCGGGCTCTAGCTGGGTGTCTCTTCGGGCTCTAGCTGGGTGTCTCTTCAGGCTCTTGCTGGGTGTCTCTTCTGGCTCTAGCTGGGTGTCTCTTCGGGCTCTAGCTGGGTGTCTCTTCGGGCTCTAGCTGGGTGTCTCTTCGGGCTCTAGCTGGGTGTCTCTTCGGGCTCTAGCTGCGTGTCTCTTCGGGCTCTAGCTGGGTGTCTCTTCAGGCTCTAGCTGCGTGTCTCTTCAGGTTCTAGCTGGGTGTCTCTTCAGGCTCTAGCTGGGTGTCTCTTCAGGCTCTAGCTGGGTGTCTCTTCGGGCTCTAGCTGGGCGTCTCTTCGGGCTCTAGCTGGGTGTCTCTTCTGGCTCTAGCTGGGTGTCTCTTCGGGCTCTAGCAGGGTGTCTCTTCGGGCTCTAGCTGGGCGTCTCTTCTGGCTCTAGCTGGGTGTCTCTTGAGTCTCTAGCTGGGTGTCTCTTCTGGCTCTAGCTGGGTGTCTCTTCTGGCTCTAGCTGGGTGTCTCTTCTGGCTCTAGCTGGGTGTCTCTTCTGGCTCTAGCTGGGTGTCTCTTCTGGCTCTAGCTGGGTGTCTCTTCAGGCTCTAGCTGGGCGTCTCTTCGGGCTCTAGCTGGGTGTCTCTTCGGGCTCTAGCTGGGTGTCTCTTCAGGCTCTAGCTGGGTGTCTCTTCTGGCTCTAGCTGGGTGTCTCTTCAGGCTCTAGCTGGGTGTCTCTTCGGGCTCTAGCTGGGTGTCTCTTCAGGCTCTTGCTGGGTGTCTCTTCTGGCTCTAGCTGGGTGTCTCTTCAGGCTCAAGCTGGGTGTCTCTTCTGGCTCTAGCTGGGTGTCTCTTCGGGCTCTAGCTGGGTGTCTCTTCGGGCTCTCGCTGGGTGTCTCTTCTGGCTCTAGCTGGGTGTCTCTTCAGGCTCTAGCTGGGTGTCTCTTCTGGCTCTAGCTGGGTGTCTCTTCGGGCTCTAGCTGGGTGTCTCTTCGGGCTCTCGCTGGGTGTCTCTTCGGGCTCTAGCTGGGTGTCTCTTCAGGCTCTAGCTGGGTGTCTCTTCGGGCTCTAGCTGGGTGTCTCTTCAGGCTCTAGCTGGGTGTCTCTTCTGGCTCTAGCTGGGTGTCTCTTCTGGCTCTAGCTGGGTGTCTCTTCTGGCTCTAGCTGGGTGTCTCTTCTGGCTCTAGCTGGGTGTCTCTTCGGGCTCTAGCTGGGTGTCTCTTCAGGCTCTAGCTGGGTGTCTCTTCGGGCTCTAGCTGGGTGTCTCTTCGGGCTCTAGCTGGGTGTCTCCTCGGGCTCTAGCTGGGTGTCTCTTCAGGCTCTAGCTGGGTGTCTCTTCTGGCTCTCGCTGGGTGTCTCTTCGGGCTCTAGCTGGGTGTCTCTTCAGGCTCTAGCTGAGTGTCTCTTCGGGCTCTAGCTGGGTGTCTCTTCGGGCTCTAGCTGGGTGTCTCTTCGGGCTCTAGCTGGGTGTCTCTTGGGGCTCTAGCTGGGTGTATCTTCAGGCTCTAGCTGGGTGTCTCTTCGGGCTCTAGCTGGGTGTCTCCTCGGGCTCTAGCTGGGTGTCTCTTGGGGCTCTAGCTGGGTGTCTCTTCTGGCTCTAGCTGGGTGTCTCTTCAGGCTCTAGCTGGGTGTCTCTTCGGACTCTAGCTGGGTGTCTCCTCGGGCTCTAGCTGGGTGTCTCTTCAGGCTCTAGCTGGGTGTCTCTTCTGGCTCTAGCTGGGTGTCTCTTCTGGCTCTAGCTGGGTGTCTCTTCTGGCTCTAGCTGGGTGTCTCTTCTGGCTCTAGCTGGGTGTCTCTTCGGGCTCTAGCTGGGTGTCTCTTCAGGCTCTAGCTGGGTGTCTCTTCGGGCTCTAGCTGGGTGTCTCTTCGGGCTCTAGCTGGGTGTCTCCTCGGGCTCTAGCTGGGTGTCTCTTCAGGCTCTAGCTGGGTGTCTCTTCTGGCTCTAGCTGGGTGTCTCTTCTGGCTCTAGCTGGGTGTCTCTTCGGGCTCTAGCTGGGTGTCTCTTCAGGCTCTAGCTGGGTGTCTCTTCTGGCTCTAGCTGGGTGTCTCTTCGGGCTCTAGCTGGGTGTCTCTTCAGGCTCTCGCTGGGTGTCTCTTCGGGCTCTAGCTGGGTGTCTCTTGAGGCTCTAGCTGGGTGTCTCTTCAGGCTCTAGCTGGGTGTCTCTTCTGGCTCTAGCTGGGTGTCTCTTCGGGCTCTAGCTGGGTGTCTCTTCGGGCTCTAGCTGGGTGTCTCTTCTGGCTCTAGCTGGGTGTCTCTTCAGGCTCTAGCTGGGTGTCTCTTCAGGCTCTCGCTGGGTGTCTCTTGAGGCTCTAGCTGGGTGTCTCTTCTGGCTCTAGCTGGGTGTCTCTTCTGGCTCTAGCTGGGTGTCTCTTCAGGCTCTAGCTGGGTGTCTCTTCTGGCTCTAGCTGGGTGTCTCTTCGGGCTCTAGCTGGGTGTCTCTTGAGGCTCTAGCTGGGTGTCTCTTCTGGCTCTAGCTGGGTGTCTCTTCGGGCTCTAGCTGGGTGTCTCTTGAGGCTCTAGCTGGGTGTCTCTTCTGGCTCTAGCTGGGTGTCTCTTCGGGCTCTCGCTGGGTGTCTCTTCAGGCTCTAGCTGGGTGTCTCTTCTGGCTCTAGCTGGGTGTCTCTTCGGGCTCTAGCTGGGTGTCTCTTCAGGCTCTTGCTGGGTGTCTCTTCTGGCTCTAGCTGGGTGTCTCTTCGGGCTCTAGCTGGGTGTCTCTTCGGGCTCTAGCTGGGTGTCTCTTCGGGCTCTAGCTGGGTGTCTCTTCTGGCTCTAGCTGGGTGTCTCTTCAGGCTCTAGCTGGGTGTCTCTTCGGGATCTAGCTGGGTGTCTCTTCGGGCTCTAGCTAGGTGTCTCTTCTGGCTCTAGCTGGGTGTCTCTTGAGGCTCTAGCTGGGTGTCTCTTCTGGCTCTAGCTGGGTGTCTCTTCGGGCTCTAGCTGGGTGTCTCTTCTGGCTCTAGCTGGGTGTCTCTTCAGGCTCTAGCTGGGTGTCTCTTCGGGCTCTAGCTGGGTGTCTCTTCAGGCTCTAGCTGGGTGTCTCTTCGGGCTCTAGCTGGGTGTCTCTTCAGGCTCTAGCTGGGTGTCTCTTCAGGCTCTAGCTGGGTGTCTCTTCTGGCTCTAGCTGGGTGTCTCTTCGGGCTCTAGCTGGGTGTCTCTTCGGGCTCTAGCTGGGTGTCTCTTCTGGCTCTAGCTGGGTGTCTCTTCTGGCTCTAGCTGGGTGTCTCTTCTGGCTCTAGCTGGGTGTCTCTTGAGGCTCTAGCTGGGTGTCCCTTCTGGCTCTAGCTGGGTGTCTCTTCAGGCTCTAGCTGGGTGTCTCTTCGGGCTCTAGCTGGGTGTCTCTTCGGGCTCTAGCTGGGTGTCTCTTCGGACTCTAGCTGGGTGTCTCTTCAGGCTCTAGCTGGGTGTCTCTTCAGGCTCTAGCTGGGTGTCTCTTCGAGCTCTAGCTGGGTGTCTCTTCTGGCTCTAGCTGGGTGTCTCTTCTGGCTCTAGCTGGGTGTCTCTTCGGGCTCTAGCTGGGTGTCTCTTCTGGCTCTAGCTGGGTGTCTCTTCGGGCTCTAGCTGGGTGTCTCTTCGGGCTCTCTCTTCTAGCTCTAGCTGGGTGTCTCTTCTGGCTCTAGCTGGGTGTCTCTTCTGGCTCTAGCTGGGTGTCTCTTCGGGCTCTAGCTGGGTGTCTCTTCTGGCTCTAGCTGGGTGTCACTTCAGGCTCTAGCTGGGTGTCTCTTCAGGCTCTAGCTGGGTGTCTCTTCTGGCTCTAGCTGGGTGTCTCTTCTGGCTCTAGCTGGGTGTCTCTTGAGGCTCTAGCTGGGTGTCTCTTCAGGCTCTAGCTGGGTGTCTCTTCGGGCTCTAGCTGGGTGTCTCTTCGGGCTCTCGCTGGGTGTCTCTTCTGGCTCTAGCTGGGTGTCTCTTCGGGCTCTCGCTGGGTGTCTCTTCTGGCTCTCGCTGGGTGTCTCTTCTGGCTCTAGCTGGGTGTCTCTCCGGGCTCTAGCTGGGTGTCTCTTCTGGCTCTAGCTGGGTGTCTCTTCAGGCTCTAGCTGGGTGTCTCTTCTGGCTCTAGCTGGGTGTCTCTTCAGGCTCTAGCTGGGTGTCTCTTCGGGCTCTAGCTGGGTGTCTCTTCTGGCTCTAGCTGGGTGTCTCTTCAGGCTCTAGCTGGGTGTCTCTTCAGGCTCTAGCTGGGTGTCTCTTCAGGCTCTAGCTGGGTGTCTCATCGGGCTCTGGCTGGGTGTCTCTTCAGGCTCTAGCTGGGTGTCTCTTCGGGCTCTAGCTGGGTGTCTCTTCTGGCTCTAGCTGGGTGTCTCTTGAGGCTCTAGCTGGGTGTCTCTTGAGGCTCTAGCTGGGTGTCTCTTCTGGCTCTAGCTGGGTGTCTCTTCGGGCTCTAGCTGGGTGTCTCTTGAGGCTCTAGCTGGGTGTCTCTTCAGCCTCTAGCTGAGTGTCTCTTCGGGCTCTAGCTGGGTGTCTCTTCTGGCTCTCGCTGGGTGTCTCTTCGGGCTCTAGCTGGGTGTCTCTTGAGGCTCTAGCTGGGTGTCTCTTCGGGCTCTAGCTGGGTGTCTCTTCTGGCTCTAGCTGGGTGTCTCTTCTGGCTCTAGCTGGGTGTCTCTTCGGGCTCTAGCTGGGTGTCTCTTGAGGCTCTAGCTGGGTGTCTCTTCAGCCTCTAGCTGAGTGTCTCTTCGGGCTCTAGCTGGGTGTCTCTTCTGGCTCTCGCTGGGTGTCTCTTCGGGCTCTAGCTGGGTGTCTCTTGAGGCTCTAGCTGGGTGTCTCTCTGGGCTCTAGCTGAGTGTCTCTTCGGGCTCTAGCTGGGTGTCTCTTCTGGCTCTCGCTGGGTGTCTCTTCTGGCTCTAGCTGGGTGTCTCTTCAGCCTCTAGCTGAGTGTCTCTTCGGGCTCTAGCTGGGTGTCTCTTCAGCCTCTAGCTGAGTGTCTCTTCGGGCTCTAGCTGGGTGTCTCTTCTGGCTCTCGCTGGGTGTCTCTTCGGGCTCTAGCTGGGTGTCTCTTGAGGCTCTAGCCGGGTGTCTCTTGAGGCTCTAGCTGGGTGTCTCTTCAGGCTCTAGCTGGGTGTCTCTTCTGGCTCTAGCTGGGTGTCTCTTCGGGCTCTAGCTGGGTGTCTCTTGAGGCTCTAGCCGGGTGTCTCTTGAGGCTCTAGCTGGGTGTCTCTTCTGGCTCTAGCTGGGTGTCTCTTCAGGCTCTAGCTGAGTGTCTCTTCTGGCTCTCGCTGGGTGTCTCTTCTACGTACTTGTGAGGTACAGAACTACAAGGACCAGCATGCAACGCGTTGAAAAGGTCCTTTTTGTGGGGTTGAGTGAGTGGGAAGTGGTGAAGATGAACAAAGTTCACCCCAGAGCCCCCCCCCCCCTCCTCTGTGCACCTGTCTGGAGGGGGGGGGGGGTAGTTGTCCTATGTAAATCTCGGTGTCGCCTACTCCCTGCAGTCCTACCTTTGTGTCTATGAACTCTGCCGGTTTGTGGTTTGAACATCCGCTTCTACCTGTCACCGCTCCCCCTCGCCCCGCCCCACGAGAGGGAGCCCTTTCAGGCACTTCCACTGGGGAGAGAGACAGCCCCCCAGGAGTGAGTCCGTCTCTCCCCCCCCCCAGGAGTGAGTCCGTCTCTCCCCTCCCCCAGGAGTGAGTCAGTCTCTCCCCCCCCCCCCCAGGAGTGAGTCCGTCTCTCCCCCCCCCCCCACGAGTGAGTCAGTCTCCCCCCCCCCCCCAGGAGTGAGTCTGTCTCACTTCTAGCACCTTTTGCAGTATTACACCTGAAATGATACTCTGTTTTCTCTTGTAACTGCACACTTGTCACTTTTCCTCTTGTGCACTTTTTACTACCTTATGTATTTTGTTTGCTCACAATTGTCACTATTACCTTATGTAACGTAATGTATGGTTTTGCAATCTGTTCTTTTGTAATGTTTCTCATTATGTTTCATTTCTGTTCCTAATGTGAAGCGCTCTGACGCCTTCGGGTAAAGTCCGCGCGAGAGAAAAATGCATAAATAAATAAATAAATAAACAAACTAACTTCCAGAGGGGTGCCTGTCTCTCCCCCCCCCCCAGGAGTGAGTCTGTCTCTTCTCCCCACGGGTGTCCCCTGTGGCCCCTCCTCCGGGGCTCTGACCCTCCCCCTCAGGGCGGTCCCTTCCCCCCCCCCCCCCCTGTATCAGGTTTACGGAAAAGCGGAGTCAGAGGCGCCGAGGAGCGCGAGAGACGCCCGAGGGGGGAGAGACGTGCGGGGGGACACTGAGGAGAGAGACCGCCCCCCCCTGAGGGAGACGAGGGGGCTCTGCCAGAAGTTCCAGACCCTGAACAAAGTTTGGACGAGAGAGAGAGGAGGAGACCCCCCCTGGGGAGAGAGAGACGCCCCCGGAGAAGCCAGGCTCCAGAGGAGACCGACTCTTCAGACGAGCGCACCCCCTGGAGGGAGAGACCGAGGGAAGGGGAGACCTGCTCCCAGGTGCAGCCTCTGGAACTGAGGCCTCGAGGCGCTAGACACCTGCAGCCAGAGGGAGAGACATCCCTGGGGGAGACAACTCGAACGAGAGACAGCCTGAGGAAGAGACATCCCCGAAGTGACAGAGACTTACTCCCAGGTGCTAACTCTAAAACTAAGGTGAGGCCTCGAGGCGCTAGATACCCGCAGCCGGGGGTGTCGGAAGAAGAGAGAGCCAGCCTGAGGAGACATCTCTGGGGGAGACTGCTGGGGGATGGATGACCCTGGGACAGCCTCGGCCGGAGGATGAGACGCCCCCCCCCCCGCAGGAGCTCCCGAGACCCCCCGCCGAGCCCAGCGGGAGCCCCCCCTCCCCGGGAGGATGTTCTCCCGGGGCTCCAAGAGACGCACCTCGGGCAGACAAGGGGTGAGTGGGGCTGGGGCTGGGGGGGGGGGGGAGGGACGTCACTGGTCTGGGAGTGACGTCACTGGCCTGGGGTGGGGTTGGGGGCCTCAGTGAGCTGTCTCACCCACCCCCGCCTCGTCCACGCTGCGCTATGTTTACGACGCTCCTTAAAGCGCACGCAGGCGGTTCTTGGCGCTACGCCACATCCATGTACAATTGCTGCACCGGCCACAGAACCCACAATCAGCGCATAAAGTGAGATTTGAACACAAACAAACGTGTTTCTAACACGCAGTAACCAAGGTCCAAGGGGGGCTGCGCCGGGGTCGCCCCCAGGTCAGGGTCCCCTCAGGTCAGGGTCGCCCCCAGGTCAGGGTCGCCCCCAGGTCAGGGTCGCCCCCAGGTCAGGGTCGCCCCCAGGTCAGGGTCCCCCCAGGTCAGGGTCGCCCCCAGGTCAGGGTCGCCCCCGGGTCAGGGTCCCTTCAGGTCAGGGTCGCCCCCGGGTCAGGGTCGCCCCCAGGTCAGGGTCCCTTCAGGTCAGGGTCGCCCCCTGGTCAGGGTCGCCCCTAGGTCAGGGTCGCCCCCAGGTCAAGGTACCCTCAGGTCACGGCCAGGTCAGGGTACCCTCAGGTCACAGCCAGGCCAGGTACCCCCAGGTCAGGGTCGCCCCCAGGTCAGGGTCGCCCCCAGGTCAGGGTCGCCCCCAGGTCAGGGTCGCCCCCAGGTCAGGGTAGCCCCCAGGTCAGGGTAGCCCCCAGGTCAGGGTCGCACCCAGGTCAGGGTCGCCCAGGCCAGGGTCCCCTCAGGTCAGCGTCGCCCCCAGGTCAGGGTCCTCCCAGGTCAGGGTCGCCCCCAGGTCAAGGTACCCTCAGGTCACGGCCAGGTCAGGGTACCCTCAGGTCACAGCCAGGCCAGGTACCCTCAGGTCAGGGTCGCCCCCAGGTCAGGGTCGCCCCCAGGTCAGGGTAGCCCCCAGGTCAGGGTCGCCCCCAGGTCAGGGTCCCCTCAGGTCAGGGTCGCCCCCAGGTCAGGGTCGCCCCCAGGTCAGGGTCGCCCCCAGGTCAGGGTCGCCCCCAGGTCAGGGTCGCCCAGGCCAGGGTCCCTTCAGGTCATGGTCACCCCCAGGTCAGGGTCGCCCCCAGGTCCGGTCCCCTCAGGTCAGGGTAGCCCCCAGGTCAGGGTCCTCCCAGGTCAGGGTCCTCCCAGGTCAGGGTCGCCCCCAGGCCAGGGTCCCCCCCCAGGCCAGGGTCCCCTCTGGTCAGGGTCCCCCCAGGTCAGGGTCCCCCCAGGTCAGGGTCCCCCCAGACCAGGGTACCCCAGGTCCAGGGTACCCCAGGTCAGGGTACCCTCGGGTCACGGTACCCCGGGTCATGCTACCACCAGGTCAAGGTCGCCCCCAGGCCAGGGTCGCCCCCAGGTCAGGGTCCCCCCAGGTCAAGGTACCCTCAGGTCAGGGTCCCCCCCCCAGGTCAGGGTCCCCCCAGGTCAAGGTACCCTCAGGTCAGGGTCCCCCCCTCAGGTCAGGGTCGCCCCCAGGTCAGGGTCGCCCCCAGGTCAGGGTCGCCCCCTGGCCAGGGTCGCCCCCTGGCCAGGGTCGCCCCCAGGTCAGGGTCGCCCCCAGGTCAGGGTCGCCCCCAGGTCAGGGTCGCCCCCAGGTCAGGGTCGCCCCCAGGTCAATGTACCCTCAAGTCAGGGTCGCCCCCAGGTCAGGGTCCCCTGCGGTGCAGACCTCCCTGCGCTCTCTTTACTCCAGACTCCGCCCCTGCGCTCTCTTTACTCCAGACCCCGCCCCTGCGCTCTCTTTACTCCAGACCCCGCCCCTGCGCTCTCTTTACTCCAGACCCCGCCCCTGCGCTCTCTTTACTCCAGACCCCGCCCCTGCGCTCTCTTTACTCCAGACCCCGCCCCTGCGCTCTCTTTACTCCAGACCCCGCCCCTGCGCTCTCTTTACTCCAGACTCCGCCCCTGCGCTCTCTTTACTCCAGACCCCGCCCCTGCGCTCTCTTTACTCCAGACCCCGCCCCTGCGCTCTCTTTACTCCAGACCCCGCCCCTGCGCTCTCTTTACTCCAGACCCCGCCCCTGCGCTCTCTTTACTCCAGACCCCGCCCCTGCGCTCTCTTTACTCCAGACCCCGCCCCTGCGCTCTCTTTACTCCAGACCCCGCCCCTGCGCTCTCTATACTCCAGACCCCGCCCCTGCGCTCTCTTTACTCCAGACCCCGCCCCTGCGCTCTCTTTACTCCAGACCCCGCCCCTGCGCTCTCTTTACTCCAGACCCCGCCCCTGCGCTCTCTTTACTCCAGAGGGCCTCGTGTCAAAGGCGGGAGGCCGGGCGGGTATTTTGTGAAAAGCATTGGTAAAGCCAGCAGGCCTCTGAGGGTGGGTTGTTACCACGCTGTGTGACGGATAGATTGTATTTTGTTACATGAGGCCTGTAGGTTACCACCGAAGGCGAGGGTCTGGGAGGCGGTCACTGGCCTGTCCTGGGGCCGGGGTCACGCCGATGGTAAGGGCCCCAGGCCTCATGGGGTCACTGGGACAGGTGCGCCAGTATCAATCGCCAGAACCAATCGGTGCGATCTGCGTATTGTGAAAAGCTGTGACCAGTACATGAAGCCTGACTTACTTATTGTGAAAAGCATGTGTTAAAGGCAATAGGCTCCTAAGGATGGGTTATTACAGGTGCTAGAGCCTGCAGGCAACTTTTTTAGGTCTCGCCTAGGCAGCGCGCATGCGCTGCTCTAGGAGAGAGCCTTTAGCTATCGGTCTTCACTTTTCAAGCACTCACACTTGTGGCGGCATCCATCTTGCGGGAGCGAGCAGCGGCACGCTGTTTGTAATTAACGTGGCCGCGCCGCTGCTCGCTCCCGCAAGGTGGATGCCACCACAAGCACGAGTGTGAGTGCTTGTTAAGTGAAAGCAGTGGTCTCCCCTCACTTCCCGTGAGATGTAGCCTTGTACCTAATTTGTTCACATTTAGATTACTAAATGTTGTAACACCAGCTTCCGCACTCGATCATCAAGCATGATTAATCAATTAATTTCCCCATGGTCCCTCTGGTTACTAAAAACGGGGTGCTAAGGAACATTCACAAGCAGTATAAGAAGGGAACACCCCGTTAAATCTGTTTCGTGTTCTATCTACTCCCCATTTTTTTTGTTTCTAATATTCAGCCTCTTTCTGCTCTCCCATGTGCCCCCTTCGAGATCCTCCTCTCCTTCCGCATTCTGCCAGCACCCTCCTACCCAAAAGTCCCTCCTCTCTCCCTACGGCCCCTCTCTTCGCACCCCTTTGACTCTCAACACACACTCTCACTCACACTCTCCAATGACGGGTAAAGTGTCACTGGAGGGCGGGGGTAATAGGAGTGTCAACCCCGGTTGTACATGGGCCGTTTAAGGATGCATTGGGTGCGAGAAGACGGTAATAGGGGCTAGAAGTATTACACCAGACCCAAGATACATTTTGAAGAGGCGCAATGTCGCAGGGGCTCCTGTAAAAGCACTCGCAGCATCTCTACCTCACAGTGGCGTACCTGCACGAGCCACTCACTCAAAACAAGCATTGGCATAGCCAATAGGTCTCACCTTTGGGACCTTATAAGTGTTTAGCCATGAAACACTTGATGTTGTTCCACCAAGGATATTGTGCTGGATAACTAAACACTTATAAGGTCCCAAAGGCGAGACCTATTGGCTATGCCAATGCTTGTTTTACATGGAATCTCACAGATTACCGCAGTGGGTGAGGGGTTTGGTGTTGGTGATGCCCCCAAACAAACTGTGGGAGATCGGATTTCCACTACTGATAATCCTTGGGCGGCCGCTCTAGGAGAAATTCTATGTTTTGAAAACTGTAATTTTGAACATTTGTCATTTTCAAAGGTTTCAAAGTTGATGCTTTCCCTGAGGGTACTGTTGGGCAGTGCTGGGTGCCTCTGGTAGGGGGGCGCTGGATGACCTGGTAGGGGGGGCGCTGGGTGCCCTGGTTGGGGGGCGCTGGGTGCCCCTGTTGGGGGGTGCTGGGTGCCCCGGTGGGCAGCACTGGGTGCCCCTGGTGTGCTGGCGCTGGCTGCCCCATGTGTGCCGGACTGTTGGAATTGGCCCTTCTGGCAGGTTCACCCCTAAACTTTTTGCTTTTAATGGTGACCCAGTAGTAGTGATTTTTGGTTTCTGCGCACTTTCACTGTGTCCCAGTGGAAAGTGCGTGCGCACTCTGAGTGCATGTGGTAAGGTTGTCCTGCCCTCCCATAGGAATGCATGGGGAATGTATGTGTCCCTGGTAGTTCCTGATGTGTGGGGTGTACAGGCTCGAGTCTGGAATGTGCAAACTCGTGTGATTGAATGCTGCGCAATGATGCATGTGGCGTGTGTGTGTCTAGTGTGGAAGTGCCACTTCTAGACATGGCTGTGCATGTGCTGTAAAGGTGCTGGCACATGATTGGCTGGAGCTGGCTGGGATGCCAGGCTCCATGAGTCTGGATGGGTCTGCCCGGTGGTGAGTGTGGAGATTAGCATGCTGATGGCTGGGGAGGAGTGCACCTGGGTCCTGAATAGGGCTGGGCTTTCCCCACACAATGCTGGCTCCGCCCCCTGTGGTGCGTCTAACGACCCTAGCCCTGCCAGTGAGGGGCTGAGCACATCAAGAGTGCTCACAAACCAGCTGTGACTGGTTTTTCCCCTCACCCTGAAGCAAGACAAAGGATTTTACAGTATAAGAAGGGGCTGTGTCCCCTTACAATTTGTTCTCTTCCTGATCCAAGCTGAGGGGGGCTGCTGTTGCTGCTGGGCCCCAGGAGCACCGCCACTGGGGATTGCCTCCCTGCCTAGGAGGACCCTGTGAGCTGGCTCTGGGCCCAGCCTTGCCCCCCCCCCCCACCTTCCAAAGGACTTCCAGGGGACATCATTTGGACTACAGCGCCTGGGAGCGCTGGATTTGCCCCCTAGTGGTCTCTGACTGACTTTGGCGCAAGCACTTGCCAGCCAGGGATCCCATTTCTAACACGGACGCTGGGTGCCCTGGTGGGGGTTGGCGCTGGGTGCCCCTGGTGGGGGTTGGTGCTGGGTGCCCCTGGTGGGGGGGCGGTGGGTGCCCCTGGTGGGGGTGCGCTGGGTTCCCCAGTTGGGGGGCGCTGGGTGTCCTGGTGTGGGGTGCTGGGTGCCCCTGTTGGGGGGTGATGGGTGCCCCGGTGGGAAGCGCTGGGTGCCCCTGGTGTGCCGGCGCTGGGTGCCCCTGGTGTGCTGGATGCCCTGGTGGGGGGGGGCTGGGTGCCCTGGTGGGGGGGGCGCTGGGTGCCCTGGTGGGGAGGGGGCACTGGGAGAGGAGTTGGCCTAACGGCTAGGGCGCTCGACCTCGGACCTGGTGATCTGGGTTCGAGCCTCGGTAACGACGCCAACAACCTCCTGTGATTCTGGGCAAATCACTTAATCTCCCCGTGCCTAAAAAAATGAAAGTGTGTCCTCATGTAACGTAACTGGTGCTATGTAAAGCGCTCTGATACCTGATTCAGTTCGGGTCTAGTTCGCGCTATATAAAACTCTGCAAAAAAATGGGTGTCCTGGTGGGGGGGCCCTGGGTGCCCCTGGTGGGGGAGGCGCTGGGTGCCCCTGGTGGGGGGGGGCGCTGGGTGCCCCTGGTGGGGGGGGGGCGCTGGGTGCCCCTGGTGGGGGAGGCACTGGGTGCCCCTGGTGGGGGAGGCACTGGGTGCCCCTGGTGTGCCGGCGCTGGGTGCCCCTGGTGTGCCGGACGCTTGGTGCCCTGGAGGGGGGGGGGCGCTGGGTGCCCTGGTTGGGGGGGGCGCTGGGTGCCCTGGTGGGGGGGGGGGCTGGGTGCCCTGGTGAGGGGGACGCTGGGTGCCCTGGTGGGGGCCCCGCTGGGTGCCCTGGTGGGGGGGGCCCCGCTGGGTGCCCTGGTGGGGGGGGCCCCGCTGGGTGCCCTGGTGGGGGGGCGCTAGGTGCCCCTGGTGGGGGGGGGCGCTGGGTGCCCTGGTGGGGGGGCGCTGGGTGTCCTGGTGGACAGTGCTGGGTGCCCTGGTGGGGGGCGCAGGGTACCCTGGTGGGCGGGTGCTGGGTGCCCTGGTTGAGGGGTGCTGGGTGCCCTGGTGTGCCGGCACTGGGTGCCCTAGTGGGGGGGGCGCTGAGTGCACTGGTGGGGGGCGCCGGGTGCCCTGGTGCGCTGGCTGCCTTGGTCGGGTGCTCTGGTGTGCTAGTGCTGGGTTCCCCGGTGGGGGCTGTTATGGGCCCTTAGGGGGCTCTGGGTGCACTGGTAGGAGGCTTTGTGGCTCTTGTATTTGAATCAGAATTTAAAAGATTGGGGGCATCGGGCTCTTGGCCCCCCAGGACCTCCGACTCTTGTAGTGTGACCCAAGCCTCGCTTTCTGCTTCATTGCCAAGCTCTCGAGGCTTGTGAGTAGGCCCCGGGAAGGGTCGTGAGTGAGTGCCTCATAGCTCTGAGTAGGCCCCGGGTAGGTGATGAGCGAGTGCCTCATAGCTCTGAGTAGCCCCGGGTAGGTGATGAGTGAGTGCCTCATAGCTCTGAGTAGGCCCCGGGAAGGGTCGCGAGTGAGTGCCTCATAGCTCTGAGTAGGCCCCGGGTAGGGTGATGAGTGAGTGCCTCATAGCTCTAAGTAGGCCTCGGGTAGGGTGATGAGTGAGTGCCTAATAGCACTAAGTAGGGGCCGGGTAGGGTGATGAGTGAGTGCCTCATAGCACTAAGTAGGGGCCGGGTAGGGTGATGAGTGAGTGCCTCATAGCACTAAGTAGGGGCCGGGTAGGGTGATGAGTGAGTATCTCATAGCTCTGAGTGGGCCTCGGGTAGGGTGATGAGTGAGTACCTCATAGCTCTGAGTAGCCCCGGGTAGGTGATGAGTGAGTGCCTCATAGCTCTGAGTAGGCCCCGGGTAGGGTGATGAGTGAGTGCCTCATAGCTCTAAGTAGGCCTCGGGTAGGGTGATGAGTGAGTGCCTCATAGCTCTGAGTAGCCCTGGGTAGGGTGATGAGTGAGTGCCTAATAGCACTAAGTAGGGGCCGGGTAGGGTGATGAGTGAGTGCCTCATAGCACTAAGTAGGGGCCGGGTAGGGTGATGAGTGAGTGCCTCATAGCACTAAGTAGGGGCCGGGTAGGGTGATGAGTGAGTATCTCATAGCTCTGAGTAGGCCCTGGGTAGGGTGATGAGTGAGTGCCTCATAGCTCTGAGTAGCCCCGGGTAGGGTGATGAGTGAGTACCTCATAGCTCTGAGTAGGCCCCGGGTAGGGTGATGAGTGAGTGCCTCATAGCTCTGAGTAGCCCCGGGTAGGGTGATGAGTGAGTGCCTCATAGCACTAAGTAGGGGCCGGGTAGGGTGATGAGTGAGTGCCTCATAGCACTAAGTAGGGGCCGGGTAGGGTGATGAGTGAGTATCTCATAGCTCTGAGTAGGCCCTGGGTAGGGTGATGAGTGAGTGCCTAATAGCTCTGAGTAGCCCCGGGTAGGGTGATGAGTGAGTGCCTCATAGCACTAAGTAGGGGCCGGGTAGGGTGATGAGTGAGTGCCTCATAGCACTAAGTAGGGGCCGGGTAGGGTGATGAGTGAGTATCTCATAGCTCTGAGTAGGCCCTGGGTAGGGTGATGAGTGAGTGCCTCATAGCTCTGAGTAGCCCCGGGTAGGGTGATGAGTGAGTACCTCATAGCTCTGAGTAGGCCCCGGGTAGGGTGATGAGTGAGTGCCTCATAGCTCTGAGTAGCCCTGGGTAGGGTGATGAGTGAGTGCCTAATAGCTCTGAGTAGCCCCGGGTAGGGTGATGAGTGAGTGCCTCATAGCACTAAGTAGGGGCCGGGTAGGGTGATGAGTGAGTGCCTCATAGCTCTGAGTGGGCCTCGGGTAGGGTGTTGAGTGAGTGCCTCATAGCTCTGAGTAGGCCCCGGGTAGGGTGATGAGTGCCTCATAGCTCTGGGTAGGCCCCGGGTAGGGAGATGAGTGAGTGTCTCATAGCTCTGAGTAGGCCCTGGGTAGGGTGATGAGTGAGTGCCTCATAGCTCTGAGTAGGCCCCGGGTAGGGTGATGAGTGAGTGCCTCATAGCTCTGATTAGGCCCCGGGTAGGGTGATGAGTGAGTGCCTCATAGCTCTGAGTAGGCCCCGGGTAGAGTGATAAGTGAGTGCCTCATAGCTCTGAGTAGGCCCCGGGTAGGGTGATGAGTGAGTGCCTCATAGCTCTCAGTAGCCTCGGGTAGGGTGATGAGTGAGTGCCTCATAGCTCTGAGTAGGCCCCGGGTAGGGTGATGAGTGAGTGCCTCATAGCTCTGATTAGGCCCTGGGTAGGGTGATGAGTGTGTACCTCATAGCTCTGAGTAGGCCCCGGGTAGGGTGATGAGTGCCTCATAGCTCTGGGTAGGCCCCGGGTAGGGAGATGAGTGAGTGCCTTATAGCTCTGAGTAGCCCCGGGTAGGTGATGAGTGAGTGCCTCATAGCTCTGAGTAGGCCCCGGGTAGGGTGATGAGTGAGTGCCTCATAGCTCTGATTAGGCCCCGGGTAGGGTGATGAGTGAGTGCCTCATAGCTCTAAGTAGGCCTCGGGTAGGGTGATGAGTGAGTATCTCATAGCTCTGAGTAGGCCCTGGGTAGGGTGATGAGTGAGTGCCTCATAGCTCTGAGTAGCCCCGGGTAGGGTGATGAGTGAGTACCTCATAGCTCTGAGTAGGCCCCGGGTAGGGTGATGAGTGAGTGCCTCATAGCTCTGAGTAGCCCTGGGTAGGGTGATGAGTGAGTGCCTAATAGCTCTGAGTAGGCCCCGGGTAGGGTGGTGAGTGAGTGCCTCATAGCTCTGAGTAGGCCCCGGTAGGGTGATGAGTGAGTGCCTCATAGCTCTGGGTAGGCCCCGGGTAGGGAGATGAGTGAGTGCCTTATAGCTCTGAGTAGCCCCGGGTAGGTGATGAGTGAGTGCCTCAGAGCTCTGAGTAGGCCCTGGGTAGGGTGATGAGTGAGTGCCTCATAGCTCTGAGTAGCCCCGGGTAGGGTGATGAGTGAGTACCTCATAGCTCTGAGTAGGCCCCGGGTAGGGTGATGAGTGAGTGTCTCATAGCTCTGAGTAGGCCCTGGGTAGGGTGATGAGTGAGTGCCTCATAGCTCTGAGTCGTCCCCGGGTAGGGTGATGAGTGAGTGCCTCGTAGCTCTGAGTAGGCCCCGGGTAGGGTGGTGAGTGAGTGCCTCATAGCTCTGAGTAGGCCCCGGGTAGGGTGATGAGTGAGTGCCTCATAGCTCTGAGTAGGCCCCGGGTAGGGTGATGAGTGAGTGCCTCATAGCTCTGATTAGGCCCCGGGTAGGGTGATGAGTGAGTGCCTCATAGCTCTGAGTAGGCCCCGGGTAGGGTGATGAGTGAGTGCCTCATAGCTCTGATTAGGCCCTGGGTAGGGTGATGAGTGTGTACCTCATAGCTCTGAGTAGGCCCCGGGTAGGGTGGTGAGTGAGTGCCTCATAGCTCTGAGTAGGCCCCGGTAGGGTGATGAGTGAGTACCTCATAGCTCTGAGTAGGCCCCGGGTAGGGTGATGAGTGAGTGCCTCATAGCTCTGAGTAGCCCTGGGTAGGGTGATGAGTGAGTGCCTCATAGCTCTGAGTAGCCCCGGGTAGGGTGATGAGTGAGTGCCTCATAGCACTAAGTAGGGGCCGGGTAGGGTGATGAGTGAGTGCCTCATAGCACTAAGTAGGGGCCGGGTAGGGTGATGAGTGAGTATCTCATAGCTCTGAGTAGGCCCTGGGTAGGGTGATGAGTGAGTGCCTAATAGCTCTGAGTAGCCCCGGGTAGGGTGATGAGTGAGTGCCTCATAGCACTAAGTAGGGGCCGGGTAGGGTGATGAGTGAGTGCCTCATAGCACTAAGTAGGGGCCGGGTAGGGTGATGAGTGAGTATCTCATAGCTCTGAGTAGGCCCTGGGTAGGGTGATGAGTGAGTGCCTCATAGCTCTGAGTAGCCCCGGGTAGGGTGATGAGTGAGTACCTCATAGCTCTGAGTAGGCCCCGGGTAGGGTGATGAGTGAGTGCCTCATAGCTCTGAGTAGCCCTGGGTAGGGTGATGAGTGAGTGCCTAATAGCTCTGAGTAGCCCCGGGTAGGGTGATGAGTGAGTGCCTCATAGCACTAAGTAGGGGCCGGGTAGGGTGATGAGTGAGTGCCTCATAGCTCTGAGTGGGCCTCGGGTAGGGTGTTGAGTGAGTGCCTCATAGCTCTGAGTAGGCCCCGGGTAGGGTGATGAGTGCCTCATAGCTCTGGGTAGGCCCCGGGTAGGGAGATGAGTGAGTGCCTTATAGCTCTGAGTAGCCCCGGGTAGGGTGATGAGTGAGTACCTCATAGCTCTGATAGGCCCCGGGTAGGGTGATGAGTGAGTGTCTCATAGCTCTGAGTAGGCCCTGGGTAGGGTGATGAGTGAGTGCCTCATAGCTCTGAGTCGTCCCCGGGTAGGGTGATGAGTGAGTGCCTCGTAGCTCTGAGTAGGCCCCGGGTAGGGTGGTGAGTGAGTGCCTCATAGCTCTGAGTAGGCCCCGGGTAGGGTGATGAGTGAGTGCCTCATAGCTCTGAGTAGGCCCCGGGTAGGGTGATGAGTGAGTGCCTCATAGCTCTGATTAGGCCCCGGGTAGGGTGATGAGTGAGTGCCTCATAGCTCTGAGTAGGCCCCGGGTAGAGTGATGAGTGAGTGCCTCATAGCTCTGAGTAGGCCCCGGGTAGGGTGATGAGTGAGTGCCTCATAGCTCTCAGTAGCCTCGGGTAGGGTGATGAGTGAGTGCCTCATAGCTCTGAGTAGGCCCCGGGTAGGGTGATGAGTGAGTGCCTCATAGCTCTGATTAGGCCCTGGGTAGGGTGATGAGTGTGTACCTCATAGCTCTGAGTAGGCCCCGGGTAGGGTGATGAGTGCCTCATAGCTCTGGGTAGGCCCCGGGTAGGGAGATGAGTGAGTGCCTTATAGCTCTGAGTAGCCCCGGGTAGGTGATGAGTGAGTGCCTCATAGCTCTGAGTAGGCCCCGGGTAGGGTGATGAGTGAGTGCCTCATAGCTCTGATTAGGCCCCGGGTAGGGTGATGAGTGAGTGCCTCATAGCTCTAAGTAGGCCTCGGGTAGGGTGATGAGTGAGTGCCTCATAGCTCTGAGTAGCCCTGGGTAGGGTGATGAGTGAGTGCCTAATAGCTCTGAGTAGGCCCCGGGTAGGGTGGTGAGTGAGTGCCTCATAGCTCTGAGTAGGCCCCGGTAGGGTGATGAGTGAGTGCCTCATAGCTCTGGGTAGGCCCCGGGTAGGGAGATGAGTGAGTGCCTTATAGCTCTGAGTAGCCCCGGGTAGGTGATGAGTGAGTGCCTCAGAGCTCTGAGTAGGCCCTGGGTAGGGTGATGAGTGAGTGCCTCATAGCTCTGAGTAGCCCCGGGTAGGGTGATGAGTGAGTACCTCATAGCTCTGAGTAGGCCCCGGGTAGGGTGATGAGTGAGTGTCTCATAGCTCTGAGTAGGCCCTGGGTAGGGTGATGAGTGAGTGCCTCATAGCTCTGAGTCGTCCCCGGGTAGGGTGATGAGTGAGTGCCTCGTAGCTCTGAGTAGGCCCCGGGTAGGGTGGTGAGTGAGTGCCTCATAGCTCTGAGTAGGCCCCGGGTAGGGTGATGAGTGAGTGCCTCATAGCTCTGAGTAGGCCCCGGGTAGGGTGATGAGTGAGTGCCTCATAGCTCTGATTAGGCCCCGGGTAGGGTGATGAGTGAGTGCCTCATAGCTCTGAGTAGGCCCCGGGTAGGGTGATGAGTGAGTGCCTCATAGCTCTGATTAGGCCCTGGGTAGGGTGATGAGTGTGTACCTCATAGCTCTGAGTAGGCCCCGGGTAGGGTGGTGAGTGAGTGCCTCATAGCTCTGAGTAGGCCCCGTGTAGGGTGATGAGTGAGTGCCTCATAGCTCTGAGTAGGCCCCGGTAGGGTGATGAGTGAGTGCCTCATAGCTCTGAGTAGGCCCCGGGTAGGGTGATGAGTGAGTGTCTCATAGCTCTGAGTAGGCCCCGGGTAGGGTGATGAGTGAGTGCCTCATAGCGCTGGGTAGGCCCTGGGTAGGGTGATGAGTGAGTGCCTCATAGCTCTGAGTCGTCCCCGGGTAGGGTGATGAGTGAGTGCCTCGTAGCTCTGAGTAGGCCCCGTGTAGGGTGATGAGTGAGTGCCTCATAGCTCTGAGTAGGCCCCGGGTAGGGTGGTGAGTGAGTGCCTCATAGCTCTGAGTAGGCCCCGGTAGGGTGATGAGTGAGTGCCTCCTAGCTCTGGGTAGGCCCCAGGAAGGGTGATGAGTGAGTGCCTCATAGCTCTGAGTAGCCCCGGGTAGGGTGATGAGTGAGTGCCTCCTAGCTCTGAGTAGGCCCCGGGTAGGGTGATGAGTGAGTGCCTCATAGCTCTGAGTAGGCCCCGGGTAGGGTGGTGAGTGAGTGCCTCATAGCTCTGAGTAGGCCCCGTGTAGGGTGATGAGTGAGTGCCTCATAGCTCTGAGTAGGCCCCGGTAGGGTGATGAGTGAGTGCCTCATAGCTCTGAGTAGGCCCCGGGTAGGGTGATGAGTGAGTGTCTCATAGCTCTGAGTAGGCCCCGGGTAGGGTGATGAGTGAGTGCCTCATAGCGCTGGGTAGGCCCTGGGTAGGGTGATGAGTGAGTGCCTCATAGCTCTGAGTCGTCCCCGGGTAAGGTGATGAGTGAGTGCCTCGTAGCTCTGAGTAGGCCCCGTGTAGGGTGATGAGTGAGTGCCTCATAGCTCTGAGTAGGCCCCGGGTAGGGTGGTCAGTGAGTGCCTCATAGCTCTGAGTAGGCCCCGGTAGGGTGATGAGTGAGTGCCTCCTAGCTCTGGGTAGGCCCCAGGAAGGGTGATGAGTGAGTGCCTCATAGCTCTGAGTAGCCCCGGGTAGGGTGATGAGTGTGTACCTCATAGCTCTCAGTAGGCCCCGGGTAGGGTGATGAGTGAGTGCCTCAGAGCTCTGAGTAGGCCCCGGGTAGGGTGATGAGTGAGTGCCTCATAGCGCTGAGTAGGCCCCGGGTAGAGTGATGAGTGAGTGCCTCCTAGCTCTGAGTAGGCCCCGGGTAGGGTGATGAGTGAGTGCCTCATAGCTCTGGGTAGGCCCTGGGTAGGGTGGTGAGTGAGTACCTCATAGCTCTGACGAGGCCCCGGGTAGGGTGATGAGTGAGTGCCTCATAGCGCTGAGTAGGCCCCGGGTAGAGTGATGAGTGAGTGCCTCATAGCTCTGAGTAGGCCCCGGGTAGGGTGGTGAGTGAGTGCCTCATAGCTCTGAGTAGGCCCAGGAAGGGTGATGAGTGAGTGCCTCATAGCTCTGAGTAGCCCCGGGTAGGGTGATGAGTGAGTACCTCATAGCTCTCAGTAGGTCCCGGGTAGGGTGATGAGTGAGTGCCTCAGAGCTCTGAGTAGGCCCCGGGTAGGGTGATGAGTGAGTGCCTCCTAGCTCTGAGTAGGCCCCGGGTAGGGTGATGAGTGAGTGCCTCAGAGCTCTGAGTAGGCCCCGGGTAGGGTGATGAGTGAGTGCCTCCTAGCTCTGGGTAGGCCCCAGGAAGGGTGATGAGTGAGTGCCTCATAGCTCTGAGTAGCCCCGGGTAGGGTGATGAGTGTGTACCTCATAGCTCTCAGTAGGCCCCGGGTAGGGTGATGAGTGAGTGCCTCAGAGCTCTGAGTAGGCCCCGGGTAGGGTGATGAGTGAGTGCCTCATAGCGCTGAGTAGGCCCCGGGTAGAGTGATGAGTGAGTGCCTCCTAGCTCTGAGTAGGCCCCGGGTAGGGTGATGAGTGAGTGCCTCATAGCTCTGGGTAGGCCCTGGGTAGGGTGGTGAGTGAGTACCTCATAGCTCTGACGAGGCCCCGGGTAGGGTGATGAGTGAGTGCCTCATAGCGCTGAGTAGGCCCCGGGTAGAGTGATGAGTGAGTGCCTCATAGCTCTGAGTAGGCCCCGGGTAGGGTGGTGAGTGAGTGCCTCATAGCTCTGAGTAGGCCCAGGAAGGGTGATGAGTGAGTGCCTCATAGCTCTGAGTAGCCCCGGGTAGGGTGATGAGTGAGTACCTCATAGCTCTCAGTAGGTCCCGGGTAGGGTGATGAGTGAGTGCCTCAGAGCTCTGAGTAGGCCCCGGGTAGGGTGATGAGTGAGTGCCTCCTAGCTCTGAGTAGGCCCCGGGTAGGGTGATGAGTGAGTGCCTCAGAGCTCTGAGTAGGCCCCGGGTAGGGTGATGAGTGAGTGCCTCCTAGCTCTGAGTAGGCCCCGGGTAGGGTGATGAGTGAGTGTCTCATAGCTCTGAGTAGGCCCCGGGTAGGGTGATGAGTGAGTGCCTCATAGCGCTGGGTAGGCCCTGGGTAGGGTGATGAGTGAGTGCCTCATAGCTCTGAGTCGTCCCCGGGTAGGGTGATGAGTGAGTGCCTCGTAGCTCTGAGTAGGCCCCAGGTAGGGTGGGGAGTGAGTGCCTCATAGTTCTGAGTAGGCCCCGGTAGGGTGATGAGTGAGTGCCTCGTAGCTCTGAGTAGCCCCGGGTAGGGTGATGAGTGAGTACCTCATAGCTCTCAGTAGGCCCCGGGTAGGGTGATGAGTGAGTGCCTCAGAGCTCTGAGTAGGCCCCGGGTAGGGTGATGAGTGAGTGCCTCCTAGCTCTGAGTAGGCCCCGGGTAGGGTGATGAGTGAGTGCCTCATAGCTCTGAGTAGGCCCCGGGTAGGGTGATGAGTGAGTGCCTCATAGCGCTGGGTAGGCCCTGGGTAGGGTGATGAGTGAGTGCCTCATAGCTCTGAGTAGGCCCCAGGTAGGGTGGGGAGTGAGTGCCTCATAGCTCTGAGTAGGCCCCGGTAGGGTGATGAGTGTGTACCTCATAGCTCTCAGTAGGCCCCGGGTAGGGTGATGAGTGAGTGCCTCATAGCTCTGAGTAGGCCCCGGTAGGGTGATGAGTGAGTGCCTCGTAGCTCTGAGTAGCCCTGGGTAGGGTGATGAGTGAGTGCCTCATAGCTCTGATTAGGCCCCGGGTAGGGTGATGAGTGAGTGCCTCATAGCTCCGAGTAGCCCTGGGTAGGGTGATGAGTGAGTGCCTCATAGCTCTGATTAGGCCCCGGGTAGGGTGATGAGTGAGTGCCTCATAGCTCTGATTAGGCCCCGGGTAGGGTGATGAGTGAGTGCCTCATAGCTCTGAGTAGCCCTGGGTAGGGTGATGAGTGAGTGCCTCATAGCTCTGATTAGGCCCCGGGTAGGGTGATGAGTGAGTGCCTCATAGCTCTGAGTAGCTCTGGGTAGGGTGATGAGTGAGTTCCTCACAGCTCTGGGTAGGCCCTGGGTAGGGTGATGAGTGAGTGCCTCAGAGCTCTGATTAGGCCCCGGGTAGGGTGATGAGTGAGTGCCTCATAGCTCTGAGTAGGCCCCGGTAGGGTGATGAGTGAGTGCCTCAGAGCTCTGAGTAGGCCCCGGGTAGGGTGATGAGTGAGTGCCTCCTAGCTCTGAGTAGGTCCCGGGTAGGGTGATGAGTGAGTGCCTCATAGCTCTGGGTAGGCCCTGGGTAGGGTGGTGAGTGAGTACCTCATAGCTCTGAGTAGGCCCCGGGTAGGGTGATGAGTGAGGGCCTCCTAGCTCTGAGTAGGTCCCGGGTAGGGTGATGAGTGAGTGCCTCATAGCTCTGGGTAGGGTGGTGAGTGAGTACCTCATAGCTCTGAGTAGGCCCCGGGTAGGGTGATGAGTGAGTGCCTCTTAGCTCTGAGTAGGTCCCGGGTAGGGTGATGAGTGAGTGCCTCATAGCTCTGGGTAGGCCCTGGGTAGGGTGGTGAGTGAGTGCCTCATAGCTCTGAGTAGGCCCCGGGTAGGGTGATGAGTGAGTGCCTCATAGCTCTGGGTAGGCCCTGGGTAGGGTGATGAGTGAGTGCCTCATAGCTCTGAGTAGCCCCGGGTAGGGTGATGAGTGAGTGCCTCCTAGCTCTGAGTAGGCCCCGGGTAGGGTGATGAGTGAGTGCCTCCTAGCTCTGAGTAGCCCCGGGTAGGGTGGTGAGTGAGTACCTCATAGCTCTGAGTAGGCCCCGGGTAGGGGGATGAGTGAGTGCCTCATAGCTCTGAGTAGGCCCCGGGTAGGGTGATGAGTGCCTCATAGCTCTGGGTAGGCCCCGGGTAGGGTGATGAGTGAGTGCCTCAGAGCTCTGAGTAGGCCCCGGGTAGGGTGATGAGTGAGTGCCTCCTAGCTCTGAGTAGGTCCCGGGTAGGGTGATGAGTGAGTGCCTCATAGCTCTGGGTAGGCCCTGGGTAGGGTGGTGAGTGAGTACCTCATAGCTCTGAGTAGGCCCCGGGTAGGGTGATGAGTGAGGGCCTCCTAGCTCTGAGTAGGTCCCGGGTAGGGGGATGAGTGAGTGCCTCATAGCTCTGAGTAGGCCCCGGGTAGGGAGATGAGTGAGTGCCTCATAGCTCTGAGTAGCCCCGGGTAGGGTGATGAGTGAGTGCCTCCTAGCTCTGAGTAGGCCCCGGGTAGGGTGATGAGTGAGTGCCTCCTAGCTCTGAGTAGCCCCGGGTAGGGTGGTGAGTGAGTACCTCATAGCTCTGAGTAGGCCCCGGGTAGGGTGATGAGTGAGTGCCTCATAGCTCTGAGTAGCCCCGGGTAGGGGGATGAGTGAGTGCCTCATAGCTCTGAGTAGGCCCCGGGTAGGGTGATGAGTAAGTACCTCATAGCGCTGGGTAGGCTCCGGTAGGGTCCGGGTAGGTCCCGGGTAGGGTGATGAGTGAGTGCCTCATAGCTCTGATTAGGCCCCGGGTAGGGTGATGAGTGAGTGCCTCATAGCTCTGAGTAGCCCCGGGTAGGGGGATGAGTGAGTGCCTCATAGCTCTAAGTAGGCCCCGGGTAGGGTGATGAGTGAGTGCCTCATAGCTCTAAGTAGGCCCCGGGTAGGGTGATGAGTGAGTGCCTCATAGCTCTAAGTAGGCCCCGGGTAGGGTGATGAGTGCCTCATAGCTCTGGGTAGGCCCCGGGTAGGGAGATGAGTGAGTGCCTCATAGCTCTAAGTAGGCCCCGGGTAGGGTGATGAGTGAGTGCCTCATAGCTCTGAGTAGCCCCGGGTAGGGTGATGAGTGAGTGCCTCATAGCTCTGAGTAGCCCCGGGTAGGGTGATGAGTGAGTACCTCATAGCTCTCAGTAGGCCCCGGGTAGGGTGATGAGTGAGTGCCTCATAGCTCTAAGTAGGCCCCGGGTAGGGTGATGAGTGAGTGCCTCATAGCTCTGAGTAGCCCCGGGTAGGGTGATGAGTGAGTGCCTCATAGCTCTGAGTAGCCCCGGGTAGGGTGATGAGTGAGTACCTCATAGCTCTCAGTAGGCCCCGGGTAGGGTGATGAGTGAGTGCCTCATAGCTCTGAGTAGCCCCGGGTAGGGTGATGAGTGAGTGCCTCATAGCTCTGAGTAGCCCCGGGTAGGGTGATGAGTGAGTACCTCATAGCTCTCAGTAGGCCCCGGGTAGGGTGATGAGTGAGTGCCTCATAGCTCTGAGTAGCCCCGGGTAGGGTGATGAGTGAGTACCTCATAGCTCTCAGTAGGCCCCGGGTAGGGTGATGAGTGAGTGCCTCAGAGCTCTGGGTAGGTCCCGGGTAGGGTGATGAGTGAGTGCCTCATAGCTCTGAGTAGCCCTGGGTAGGGTGATGAGTGAGTGCCTCATAGCTCTGAGTAGCCCCGGGTAGGGTGATGAGTGAGTACCTCATAGCTCTGAGTAGGCCCCGGGTAGGGTGATGAGTGAGTGCCTCAGAGCTCTGGGTCGTCCCCGGGTAGGGTGATGAGTGAGTGCCTCGTAGCTCTGAGTAGGCCCCGGGTAGGGTGGTGAGTGAGTGCCTCATAGCTCTGAGTAGGCCCCGGTAGGGTGATGAGTGCCTCATAGCTCTGGGTAGGCCCCGGGTAGGGAGATGAGTGAGTGCCTCACAGCTCTGAGTAGGCCCCGGGTAGGGTGATGAGTGAGTGCCTCATAGCTCTGGGTAGGCCCTGGGTAGGGTGATGAGTGAGTGCCTAATAGCTCTGAGTAGGCCCCGGGTAGGGTGGTGAGTGAGTGCCTCATAGCGCTGGGTAGGCCCCGGGTAGGGTGATGAGTGAGTGCCTAATAGCTCTGAGTAGGCCCCGGGTAGGGTGATGAGTGAGTGCCTCATAGCTCTGAGTAGGCCCCGGGTAGGGTGATGAGTGAGTGCCTCATAGCGCTGGGTAGGCCCCGGGTAGGGGGATGAGTGAGTGCCTCATAGCTCTGAGTAGGCCCCGGGTAGGGTGATGAGTGAGTGCCTCATAGCTCTGGGTAGGCCCTGGGTAGGGTGATGAGTGAGTGCCTCATAGCTCTGGGTAGGCCCTGGGTAGGGTGATGAGTGAGTGCCTCATAGCTCTGGGTAGGCCCTGGGTAGGGTGATGAGTGAGTGCCTCATAGCGCTGGGTAGGCCCTGGGTAGGGTGATGAGTGAGTGCCTCATAGCTCTAAGTAGGCCCCGGGTAGGGTGATGAGTGAGTGCCTCATAGCTCTGAGTAGCCCCGGGTAGGGTGATGAGTGAGTACCTCATAGCTCTCAGTAGGCCCCGGGTAGGGTGATGAGTGAGTGCCTCATAGCTCTAAGTAGGCCCCGGGTAGGGTGATGAGTGAGTGCCTCATAGCTCTGAGTAGCCCCGGGTAGGGTGATGAGTGAGTGCCTCATAGCTCTGAGTAGCCCCGGGTAGGGTGATGAGTGAGTACCTCATAGCTCTCAGTAGGCCCCGGGTAGGGTGATGAGTGAGTGCCTCATAGCTCTGAGTAGCCCCGGGTAGGGTGATGAGTGAGTGCCTCATAGCTCTGAGTAGCCCCGGGTAGGGTGATGAGTGAGTACCTCATAGCTCTCAGTAGGCCCCGGGTAGGGTGATGAGTGAGTGCCTCATAGCTCTGAGTAGCCCCGGGTAGGGTGATGAGTGAGTGCCTCATAGCTCTGAGTAGCCCCGGGTAGGGTGATGAGTGAGTACCTCATAGCTCTCAGTAGGCCCCGGGTAGGGTGATGAGTGAGTGCCTCAGAGCTCTGGGTAGGTCCCGGGTAGGGTGATGAGTGAGTGCCTCATAGCTCTGAGTAGCCCTGGGTAGGGTGATGAGTGAGTGCCTCATAGCTCTGAGTAGCCCCGGGTAGGGTGATGAGTGAGTACCTCATAGCTCTGAGTAGGCCCCGGGTAGGGTGATGAGTGAGTGCCTCAGAGCTCTGGGTCGTCCCCGGGTAGGGTGATGAGTGAGTGCCTCGTAGCTCTGAGTAGGCCCCGGGTAGGGTGGTGAGTGAGTGCCTCATAGCTCTGAGTAGGCCCCGGTAGGGTGATGAGTGCCTCATAGCTCTGGGTAGGCCCCGGGTAGGGAGATGAGTGAGTGCCTCACAGCTCTGAGTAGGCCCCGGGTAGGGTGATGAGTGAGTGCCTCATAGCTCTGGGTAGGCCCTGGGTAGGGTGATGAGTGAGTGCCTAATAGCTCTGAGTAGGCCCCGGGTAGGGTGGTGAGTGAGTGCCTCATAGCGCTGGGTAGGCCCCGGGTAGGGTGATGAGTGAGTGCCTCATAGCTCTGGGTAGGCCCTGGGTAGGGTGATGAGTGAGTGCCTCATAGCTCTGGGTAGGCCCCGGGTAGGGTGATGAGTGAGTGCCTCAGAGCTCTGGGTCGTCCCCGGGTAGGGTGATGAGTGAGTGCCTCGTAGCTCTGAGTAGGCCCCGGGTAGGGTGGTGAGTGAGTGCCTCATAGCTCTGAGTAGGCCCCGGTAGGGTGATGAGTGCCTCATAGCTCTGGGTAGGCCCCGGGTAGGGAGATGAGTGAGTGCCTCACAGCTCTGAGTAGGCCCCGGGTAGGGTGATGAGTGAGTGCCTCATAGCTCTGGGTAGGCCCTGGGTAGGGTGGTGAGTGAGTACCTCATAGCTCTGAGTAGGCCCCGGGTAGGGTGATGAGTGAGTGCCTCATAGCTCTGAGTAGGCCCCGGGTAGGGTGATGAGTGAGTGCCTCATAGCTCTGAGTAGGCCCCGGGTAGGGTGATGAGTGAGTGCCTCATAGCTCTGAGTAGGCCCCGGGTAGGGTGATGAGTGAGTGCCTCATAGCTCTGAGTAGGCCCCGGGTAGGGTGATGAGTGAGTGCCTCATAGCGCTGGGTAGGTCTCGGGTAGGGTGGTGAGTGAGTGCCTCATAGCTCTGGGTAGGCCCTGGGTAGGGTGATGAGTGAGTGCCTAATAGCTCTGAGTAGGCCCCGGGTAGGGTGATGAGTGAGTGCCTCATAGCTCTGAGTAGGCCCCGGGTAGGGTGATGAGTGAGTGCCTCATAGCGCTGGGTAGGCCCCGGGTAGGGGGATGAGTGAGTGCCTCATAGCTCTGAGTAGGCCCCGGGTAGGGTGATGAGTGAGTGCCTCATAGCTCTGGGTAGGCCCTGGGTAGGGTGATGAGTGAGTGCCTCATAGCTCTGGGTAGGCCCTGGGTAGGGTGATGAGTGAGTGCCTCATAGCTCTGGGTAGGCCCTGGGTAGGGTGATGAGTGAGTGCCTCAGAGCTCTGGGTAGGTCCCGGGTAGGGTGATGAGTGAGTGCCTCACAGCTCTGCGTAGGCCCCGGGTAGGGTGATGAGTGAGTGCCTCAGAGCTCTGGGTAGGTCCCGGGTAGGGTGATGAGTGAGTGCCTCACAGCTCTGCGTAGGCCCCGGGTAGGGTGATGAGTGAGTGCCTCATAGCTCTGATTAGGCCCCGGGTAGGGTGATGAGTGAGTGCCTCATAGCTCTGATTAGGCCCCGGGTAGGTGATGAGTGAGTGCCTCAGAGCTCTGGGTAGGTCCCGGGTAGGGTGATGAGTGAGTGCCTCACAGCTCTGCGTAGGCCCCGGGTAGGCTCCAGTAGGTTCCGGGTAGGGTTCGGGGTGCTCTGCCCCCAGAAGGGCCCTGAGACGTTCATTCATAGATGCTGTTTGAAGTTGACTAAGTGCAGCGCCCCCTCTAGTCGCCGGTGGAATAGGGGCTGTTTTTCTGAGGTTCAGTCTTCTTGGCGCTTCTTTCTCACTGGCCGGGGTCCGGTGACCTCTGCCCCCTTCCTTCGGGGCTGCTTGCGTGTTCTTCCGGGTCACTCTGCCCAGGGGGAACAAGATCACCTCTCTCTGGCAGTTTTGCTCTCGGGGTCTCATTTGAAATGGGGGGGGGGCAGCATAGCGTCACCGTCGCACCCCCGAGCACAGGGCCTGGATTACTTTAGTAATCCCCCTGGCTTTCAGCCTCTCTTCCCAGGCCCTGCCCCCCCCCGTGCCCCCGGCTGCCACCAGGCCCTGCATGGCACACCAGCGGCTGCCAGCTGTTGGGTTGCTCCCCCTCCCCCCCTCTCGACCTCATTTCACTTAATCCAAAGACCGGCACTTGTTGCAGGACAGCAGTGGGGGAGGGGGGGCCTGAGGCCTAACAAAGGCCCCCGCAGGCCCGCAGTGTGGTGGGGCCCCCGAGCTCCAGGGGGCCCTCAGCACAGTACCCGCCCGGCATAGGAGCCCCGGAATGTATTTATTTTTTTATGCGAAAAGTTTTATATAGCGCTGGCTAGACCCGGAGGCATCAGGGCGCTTTACAGGAGATAAGACATTGCATCAGGAATGGGGCCCTCCGCGCATTTTGCAGATGAGCGGAGGGGGAGACTGTCCCTGAGTCCAGCTACAGAGAGGGGGGGGGTCCCTGCCCTTGAGGCACAGACAGGGGGGGTCGCCGCCCCTCCAGGGGGCCGAGCTCATGCCCTATCCCTGCTCAGAGAGCCCGAGATGACGCACGGGGCAGTGACAAAGACCTGGAGTCCTGGCAGGGCAGAGATAACAAGCCTTTACAATGCAACAGGCCTCGCAATGACATTCTTTCCAGCTCTTGGCCTTGTAAATGCTATGGGTTTTATTCCCCTTCCTGAATCCTTCATCAAATGGTGGATGCAGAATGGCCATAGCTCACTCTGTTGTAATTGTGAGATTTGTTGCATCGCATTTGTACTGCGGCACCTTCTCTCTCGAGCACATGTCACGCCCGAGGCTCATGTTTGTGGAAGAGTCGCCCCTCCAGAACTGGCACTGAGCAGCCTGCAAGCTTGGGGCAATAAAACACAGGCACAGGAGCCAGCAAAGCAGGGAGACAGACTGCACAGACGCAAGACACAAGCAGTGCAGACTGAGCATCACCGTGCTTACATGCACCGTGTTCACCACAGGAAAGCCAGATCAAGTGGTTACGCCAATGCTTGTTTTTAGTAAGACAACATTGGTCCTTAACGTATCAAGTGAAACAATTCAATGAATTATAGCCAACAATGTGTACTATAAGCAAAAAAAGTGTCCAGCCGGACACGAGATTTAATCAATATCAAGAATAAAAGGATTTTGTGAGCACAAATACACAGTGGGATACACTCCTGCATCCAATATACAAAGGAAAACACTGAAATAACAAACAAAGGGGAAGATACTTTTCAGGCCAAGAAAGAGAAAAGGACGCACGTATTTAAGTAAAATTAAGTAAAGCTGTCCTTGTATAGAAAACACACGATCTGTAACACAGTGGAAAACTGGGGCCTCATTTATGAAGCCTTGCGTCAGTTTTGCGCTTCGGATGCGTCACTTTTTGTGACGCATCGGCGGCGTAAAACATGCTCCTTGTTGCACCATATTTAAAAAGTGACGCATCTAGGTAGATGCGTCACTTTTTAAACCCCTGCGCCACATTATACCTGCGTCAGGTATAATGTATGCAGAGGGGCGTTCACCCGCAAAAAGCCTCGTAATAGTGACGCAGTGAAATCTATGAGATTTCACTGCGTCACTTCTAGGACGCCGTTGCGTCAAAATCTTGCGCCTGCTTCACAGCAGCCATAAGACTGACGCAGGCCCTTTCACATGGGGCTTTCCCCATGTGAAAGGGCGCATTGCTGGAGTTGCGTCACTTTTGTGACACGCTCCAGCAATGCGTCGCTTTTGCGCTTACAGATACGTCAGAAATACTGACGTATCGGTAACTCCTTGCAACATGATGCGTCATACTGTAAATATGACGCATCAGGAATGTCGCAAGGAGTGCGCACTGAGAAGGGACGCATCGCTGCTTTCATGCAGCGATGCGTCATTTCTCATAAATGAGGCCCCTAGTGTGTAACTATTTCACATGCCGACGGCGTTTCGATCCTAAACACAAAAATATAAGGATCATCATCTGGACTAGGGAATGAATGCCTGAATATTAATACGAGCCTAGGAGGCTTGGACTAAGGCAGGGTGAAAAGGTGAATAGACCTCTAGTCTGGTGGTAGACTTGACAGCAGGGCGAAGCCTCTGGTCATGTGTTCGGCTCAAATCGGGTTAAAGGTGACTTGAGGACCTAATCGCGGTCATTTTACCGGTTTGATCGGAGGAAGGCTCGACGTCAGCGTGATGCTTGTGGGAATAGTGGACACTTCAGGATATCCAGGGCGCTCAGCGGGAAATATTTAAAAAATGGAAGGACGCTGTGCTGGAAGGAATGCAAGCACGGGGCGAATTGCGGGAACAGTGTCCCGATCGGTCAGCTTGGGCGAGGGATAATACCTCGGTATCCAGTAGGCGAATGCCGGGGGACTGCCGGGCGTGTTGGCGGCGGCAGGAGCGAAATGCTTGTTTTTAGGTCTCGGCTAGCGTAGACTGCACATGCGCTGTCTCGCTTGCAAGATCTTATGTTTTTGGGTAGATTTCACTAGCAGGCTTTAAGCCCGACCCCTCTTTTCCATTGGCCAGTGTCACCGTTCATGCTAAACGGTGGCCAGCCATTGGAAAAGAGCTTCCAGTGACATATTCTTTTCTCTCTTTGAGCCGTCCTACTTGGACTGGCTCGCCTGACTTACTACTGGAGTAAAAGGTTTCTTATCTTCTTCATGGGTCCAAACAGATGGCCCCATAAAGAAGATAATAAACCTTTTACGCCAGCAGGAAGCCAGAGAAAAGGATACGCGTCATGGCGAGATCGCGGCACCCGTGCTTTACTTTTAATGTTCTAAGTAAAGCGTGGGTGCCGTGATTATACCAAAAGTAAAGAAATAGATGTTTGTTTCTATTTCTTTACTTTTGGTATAATCGCGGCACCCGCGCTTTATTTAGAACATTAAAAGTAAAGCACGGGTGCTGCGGCTGCCTTGCGAGCGCTTGTTGCATGGTTGCAAGCGTGTTTGCGTCATTATCAACAGTACAGGAATAGAGTTGTACCAAATGAATAGTGTTGCAAGTATTTCTTCAAGATGAAAAGTGAAGACGAAAAGTGAAACCACCTCAGCGGTGGCCCTGTGAGCGACAGCAAGTTGAATCTAAGTAAAGATACGCAGTAGGGACTAGATTAGTGGCTAGTAGCCTCTATGTCACCTGGGATACCAAAACACAGCAAACTGCAGGAATGCACACACAATAGGAATGCGCACTAAAACCACGGTGGCCTGTTTACGATGGCCGTACACACTCCTGCTCAATGGCACGCTTGCATCTGGCAACAGCTGAAACGTCCTTCGCGTGGAGCATTACCGAGAACCCTCGCTGCCCCCTCCCCTGACCCAAGCGCAAGCTACGGGATGTCTCTCCTTTGACACATGCAGCCTCACTGTTAGTGCTACGAACCAGATACGGGCCGCAAGGTCCCACTGGCTTAGACAACGACCTCTCACTACTGCTGTGACAGGAGACCTATCGGCCTTTCATCGGTGTGGCACTACACTGTACCATGGGCACACACTTCAGAACTGAAATGTGACGGCGATCTGTGCCAGCGGCAACAGGTGTGCGCTCTGCCAGAAGCATCACACTGCTTCACCGGAACACAGCACAGCTCCGGCCAGACTATCGGCACCATAGGACTGAAAGACACTGGCATTTACGCAGCTTCACGGTTGGAACTGGGGCACTCGTAGCTAAGTGGACGTCACGCATGAAGGGAGCCCGCACTCACAACAAAGCTTAACCATATGGTCCAGCATGTGGGTGGGACAGCTGGGACACTCTAGCTATACTGCCCCCTAAGACGGGCAGCATCACCTGAGCCCCTGACATGAAACTGCGGGATGCTCGACGGACTTTGGCCAACGATCCCCTTCACAATATTCAACACCCCCACTCCCCCTGCCTGAAAATGCCTGAAAATGAGAACAGTTTTAGGAAGACGCCAGGCGCCCCTCATCAGGATTCTAGCGGAGGGCAATCTAAGTGTGTTGCTACCACATGGCACAACCAGCATAGTTAAAACTGCAGCAATATACACATCTACCGCACACAAACCCAGTGCGTTCAGTTCCTCATCCCACACAGCCATAAGCCAGTGGCCCGAGTCTGCTCAGTCGGACTAAATCCCCATGATCCGCAGTCACATGTAGCACTGCCAACCACCACCACAGCTGGCATAGCTTGCACTCTGAGACACAAGCCAAGCTGCGCAGACCCAGCCTCCTCTGCCGGAACACCCACAACTGGCACTCAGAGCCACAACCCACCTCAAGCTACACCGAAAGCATCAACATGACCGCCAGTCACAACCTGACCCCGCAGCCAGCCCGTCACAGTCCTTCGGCGGCCACTAGCAAGTAGCTCCACTAGCAAGTAGCTCCGAATGGCCATCACCTGCCTCTGAAGATGGAGGCTACAGAGTAGGGCTCGTGCCCCTTCCGCCCCACGAGACGTATCCAAAGTTTTGATGACTGCCCCCCCTGCAAACATACCAACCCACAGGGTCCACACGAACCAGTCACGAACAGCCTACATACACATTTACTCGACACCCTTACGCAACTCACAAAAGCAGCCCCACACCCCCTGCGCGCACACAACACTGGAACTCCCTAAGCACCCACTGACATTCCCTACAAAAGCCACCTTCACACTCCACGCGCACAGACGCATCGACATTCAGTGAACAGCCTATTCGAGAGAAGATATTTTTGGACACTTAGAAATGTTGAGGTACACCCTGAATACAACGGAAACGGAATTTCAGGATTCCAAACGTGTTGTCAAAAATAGCTGTCACTTGGAGAGGACGATGCTCTCCGCTGATGGCCCCACTCCTCCTGCACTATTACACCGACCCCTGCATAACCCATGGACACCTCCAGCACATCCACATCCGACATCTCCTGGCGCATCCCCCCACAACACACCGCTGTCTGCCACCATTGCTCTGCGTGCACGTGCAACGTCCCGCCGCTGTCTCACCCACCATAGGTTCAGGACCACGCCATCCTTCATCAATAGAACTTTATCCCGAATAGTCACTGCAGTGCACAGTCCAAACTCTCCTCCAACCTACATGCTTAGCCCTCCCACACACTGCACGAGTGATGACCCCACGACATTCCATTTCATTTAGGCCCAGATCCTTGTACTGGGGTGAATGTATGACATTGTTCTACATTCTGTCCATCAACTGGATTTGTTTGCAATTTTCACCCCGAGTGGGCTGGGTATGCTCAGACGTGAGTCCCAGGCTCTCCACACCACTGGAGTCAAGCTATCCAGGCTGATGAAGGCTGATAGCCAGAAACCGGTCCTTGGATGCTTGATTCCGGTCTGGGAAACCCATGGCTTGATAGTTCGGACTGGACTGTTCCCATGAGGCACAGGGTCAGAGCTGATTTGCATATAGCCAGTGTCTAACCCAGGGTGGTGTGGAGTGCAAAAAAACGATGGATTTAGGCCCAGATCTCTGTACTGGGGTGAATGTGTGACATTGTACTGCATTCTGTCCATCAACTGTGGTTTTTGCCCACGACATTCCATAAACAGCTTGATCAGGATTGCGCCACCCCTCCCCGATGTTTGCTGCATGCTTATCACGTTTTGTTTTCTGCATTTGTTTGTTTAAAATAAATGTAGCTAGTCATCTACAAGGAAGCCTATCCATACTGCGTAGGCTGCACTTGGCGCTAGCCTTCACTCTCTACCTTGTCAGTTCCTTTTATAGCCCCTGCATGGGGAGACTCACGCCCTCGTGCACGTAGCCCGTCATTGCACGCTCAGCACGATTCTCCCGGCAACACCATGCAAGCTAAGACCTCTCCGTCCCTGCAGAGCCCCACGACAATCCACGCACGCAAAGGACGAAAGTCCCTGCACAGCCATAGTGCCAATATCGGCAACACTCACCCTCCCCCTTAGAGTAATCTCCTAGAGAATAACCAGACAAGACACCTTCTTTGTGGAGAAAACTGCTGCAGGTTTATTAGCATTACAAACATGCCAAGATTGGTGGGTTATCTTACGGGGGATGCCAAGGCAGGCAGCCCCTCGCACACAACCGCCCGTAGGACTAACGGGCGCCGTCGCTCCTCCAGGGTCCCACGCGAGGACCTCCCTGTGGATATTTGGCCTTTGCACCCTTGTTGTGCTCCGGCAGAGGGTACCCGTATGTACCTTACAGCCTCTGGATCGCCCTGTACCTCCGCCTGCAACACAAAAGAATACATTAGAAACACAAACCCCCCCCCAACCCTGCCTGTACGCCGGGTAAGCGGTAGGGAGGGAAACGGCGACAGGGTAGTGGGCAAAGAGGGCGCCTAGAGGGTGGGGAGAGGTATAAGTGCCTCACCCCGCCCCCTCTACCCGGAAGTGACGCAGCACACCGCACCCCTGAGGGTCCCAAACACTGGGAGGCTTCCTCCTGTGGCTTCTTGTGGCACTAGGGCGGCCGCCCTCTTAGCGGGTCTCCTTCGTGGACCCTGGGCAGCTGGCATAGTGACGTGACCTCAGAGCACCCCCAAGCACAGCCCCGTGAGAAGCTGGCACGACGCTTCACACCCCTAGCACAAACATCCCAACAGCCTTTCACCATACACCCCTTGCCCGCGGCATATAGGGCCTTAGAAAAATAGCAAGTGAATGTAATCAGGCAAAAATGAATGAATGAATGAATGAATGGATGAAAGGCCACTGTTTAAACAAATGTGTCTAAAGCAGGTGTTAATACACTTTTTTAAGGAGTAGCCAAAATGCGTTTCATATAGTTTGTTAAGTAGCCGAACGAGCGGTTCATGCATGGTTGCTTTCATCTGGTTTTCTTTTCCCAGCTTCTAAATAAACAGGCATTGAAAATGCAATAGGTCTCGCCTTTTATTAAGGTAAAGTCGTTTGCTTTGCTGTACAATACCATTAGCAAAGCAAATGGCTTTAACTCAAACAAAGGCGAGACCTATTGCATTTTCAATGCTTGTTGCAAATAGAAGGCAGTTAACCTCATTCTAGTTGAAGCAGACGATTTTCTTACCCTATGGGTAGAACCTCCGGCCGCGCGCGCCAGCCCTTTTCAAGTGTTCCTCTGGGGGGCGCCACAGCACGGCTCTCTGTCCCATCACTAGAATGATGGGGCAGATGCAGACATTCGACATGGATTTCCATCGCGGCTCCACTTCCACTGGTTCTCCTAAGGAAGCTTCGAGATTCACAGCCCTTTGATTCTCACCGATTAAGTAATGCCCCTGTGTATCAGACTGCGAAACATGGTAAATCTTAATTTTTCTTTTAGAGGGTCTTCTGAATCTAAAAAACACACAGATCCGCTACTTAGGGCGCGTAGCCTCAGCAAGTGGGATAAAAATCAGGCCGTTGTCTACAGTCAAGTGGAAGTGGCATTATCAGTAGGCCTGGGCGGTAAATTCCGTTCCGTTTGTGGAATTAGCGGAATTTGGGTAATTTTGCATTCCGCAGAGAACGAGGAATTGCCAAAAATTCCGTGATCTGCAGCTTCGCAGAATTTTTTGCTTGTTTGTGCTTTCAAAATGCGTGTTTGTGAGAGAGTTCCCCCCCCCCCCGAGCGCGCAAACTGTGTTCGCGAACAGGAAATAAGCATTGCGAACGGGCGGAACAAGCAATTCCGCGTGTTCGTGGAATTTCTGCGCGCACGCTGAGATTTTTTACTGTTTCGCAGAGCTTTGCGTTGAGCAACTACGCAAATTACGCCCACCCCTAATTTCATAAGGATGACCACAGAAAGGGAACATGTCCACAGCGAAGGCCACATAAAATACAGGAAGGGGCGAATCCAAAGTCGAAAGTCAATTAAAGTCCACTACAACCTGCAGCATAAGCACCTAGTTTCAATGTTACATTGTTTTGTGCGTCTTGGTAGCCAACGAGTGCATTACGCCACTGAATCTTCTGGCCCTGCAGACTGCGACGCCCGGGCCCTCTTTGGGGTCCCTCCCACAGACCTACTATTTCCGATGGTGCCTCTATCTCAACAAATGAAGAATTACTAGCTATTAGAAGGTTTTGCGGAAAATAAAATATGTGGAAACCTGGTATACTGTGCCCATTCGCACAAGTTGAAGGGCTCCTGGGTGAAGTCTCCCAGGGGCCCATCTCCAAACATACCACGCGAAAATATGCAGAGAAACAAGGTAACGGTACTAGTTAAAAGCTTTTTTGATAACGTGTAAGCTAATTTAAGTCATTCCGATCTCGTAACCAGTTGCAGACAGTACTGGCGTTTTATGTGAATCCGTTGTGGTATGAAAATCTTCTTGAATCCGTTTTGAAGATTTTTTTTTTTTTTTCACAACAAATTTTATTGAGATTTTAGCACCCAGAGAGCGGACCCCCCACAAGCAATATTCAGACAGATTACAGATTATAGGTACACAAGCTGCTGGAGAGGACAGTACCTGAGGATCAGTAAAACATACTAACCAACATCCCATCCCTCCCGCCTCCCCCCACCCTTGCACCGCAACTCCCACATGAAACACTAAATACGCGAACAAACTTATAGGCATGTCTCTACTCTGGCCGATTAGCAAATTTGATTGGAGAGTCCTCATTGATTAGTCTTTCGATAGGGTCTGGATTCCCCGACGTTGGAAGGATGGATAGGTCAATGCCCCGGTAGTTGGCCCTCCTGTCCCAGATCTTTCCATGCTTCTGCGGGCCGCCCCGTGCCTGAAAGACCGCCACTTCGGCCGACATACATTTATCCAGGGCAGATTTCCAAGCCGCCACCCCCGGGGGAGAGGAGGACTTCCATTGCTGAGCAATGTCACGCTTGGCCAATGTTAGTCCTAGGAACAGCAAATGTCTTTTATATCTGTTCCCCCCCCCCCAATATTCTCTGTGCCATGGAGAAGGATTAGTCGAGGATCTGCCGGGAGGTCACAGCCCAGGACCCTCCCCAGACAAGACAAAAAGTGTTGTAGTGCAGTGCAGCCCCAGACCGTGTGGAGAAAGGACCCTTCTTCCGCATTGCACCGGAGGCAGGTGGGGGATGGAATAGCCCCCATCTTCCAGAGGCGGAGGCGGGTGTAATACACTCTGTGAAGATATTTGAACTGGATCAATCTATATCTAGAGGACACGGCTGAACCCCTAGGACTGGCGAGGGCCTTAGTCCAGTCATCATCGGTGAGGGTCGGTAAATCTGCCTCCCGCGCTGCCCTCGTCCGGTGTATGTTTGTCTTGGAATGTGTGATCAGGGTCTGGTATAATTGGCGGATTTTGTGTCCTCCTAGATCGCCCATCAGCAGTCTACTCTCCGGTGGGTGAAATTCTGGTAGGGACGGAAGAAGTTTTATCAGGGGGGACAGGGCGCGGCGAAGCAGAAGATATTTATGGAATTGAGATTTATATAGGTCAAACTCCTTCTGCAGCCTCTGAAAGGATTTAAGCGTGGGCCCCCGCATCACATCCCTTAGCGTTGAGATCCCTATAGCATCCCCCGATTTGAAGTTTTGACGTCTATGCAAAATTGTCTTTAGGCAGAGTCGTAATACAGCGTTAGGCTCTCCTTGCTAAGATTGTAGCCAAATCATTAAGACAGGAAGCTGATATGTAGAAATAAAGATATTTATTTCAAGTAATAAATACCAGAAGGCCCACCGGCGGGTGAAAGCCGGACGTGCTGGTGCTGACAGAAGTGCATATGAATAATTTACGTTCCATTACATCATGTAAATACAAACACAGATTCCATGATGTTAATACATCATAATGTGGACTTAATTAATTGGACACTGGAGTCAAACTAATGAACAAACTTTGGCAATGCAAAAGAATGCATATGTACAACAGTCGGCCCCCCAAAATGTATTCTACATCACGGAAAGAGGCCAGTGGGAGGGTATTCAGAAGTATCATTTCACAGGGGGAACCAAAGGTACCTCTGATGTCGGGGCTGTGGTGCGGCAGCACAATTTCAATCAGTCGCATTCAAAAACGTGGAGGTCCCTCCCCCCCCTGCAAAGGCCATGGAGGGGGCACGCACTCTCCGGACCCAGTTAGGAGCTGTTAAATCAACATTTAATCTCGGCATTTGGTGACAGAAATGTCTCACCCACGCCTGTTGTAAAATAAGAAAAGCCATTGTCCACGGAAGGGCAAGCTGGTGCAGAGTCCTCTCTTCTCACGATGTCTCGCGGCGCTAAGGGAGCACTAATAAAACAACCTCTCCTAACAGTGCTTCTTTGTTACTGCCCTGTCTCCTTTTGGGACGGTCCATCTGGGCTGGATACTTTGGTTCACGGCTTGTTTATATAAAACGCCTCCTTTTGATTAGAAATTGCTTCACGACAGCCGTGAAGCACATGATCCAGTCCGGATGGGCAGTCCCAATAGGAGAAAGGGCAGTAACAAAGAAGCCTAATTTTCAATCGGAGGCCACTGTTTACCATAAACGATGACGCCATCCAATGAAAATGAGGGGTGGGGCTTCAAGTCCCCTTCTGCAATGTCCTCTCTCATAATATGTCTCGCTGAGCGAGCAGCGCATGCGCGCTGCAACGCTAGCCGAGACCTAAAAACAGGAGCATGAAGCCACCGATGCACGAGGCGTGTACAACGGGGGAGGGAGGGGGGCTGCAGCCGGACCGGGCCACTGCACCGGCTGGAGGGGCTGGATCCACGTCAGGCGGCAGCAGAGGCTGGGGTCTCCTTACAGATACCATGGGTGGGTGCCCCGGGGGCGGGGGGAGGAGGTGGGGGTAGAGCTCTCTCCTTCAGAGACGTCTGCCAGCCCATCTCTTCAGACAGGCCGGAGGAGCTGGGTCCCCGTCAGGCGACCACAGAGGTTGGGACTGCTGGCATGTACCGGGGTGGGTGTGGCGGGGGTCGTGTGATGCAGATCAGACAGGCAGGCGGGGCTGGGGCAGGGTCGGCCGCAGCCGTGGTATCTTCTAGAGACGGGACACTCCTGGCTCCCTCTTAGGAGGCGCGACCCCTAGACAGCCTGGGCACCCCTCTGGTGGGCACTTGGCACCACTGCTAGTTGGCGTTCGCCCACTCTGGGCTAGCGAGACTCCCACCTCCCCAGACCTTTCGACTGGGCCTCACTGCCCTGGCACTGGGGTAGAGACACAGGCTTCTCTTCTGCCTGCCCTGGCACTGAGGTAGAATCGTAGGTTTGGCCACTCACTGCCCTGGCATGGGGTACACAGTCTCTGGCTGTCTCTCTCACTGCCCTGGGACTGGGGTAGAGTGACCGGCCTCCTCTCACTGCCCTGGTACCGTAGTAGAGTCACAGGCCTCTCTTCTCACTTCCCTGGCACTTGGGTAGAATCGTAGGCTGGGCCCGAGTCCCCTGCGTACACAAGAGCTGTCGGTGTCCAGGGTTTAACAAAGGGCACTGATTCACCTGTGTACATGAGAGCTGTCGGTGTCCAGGGTTTAACAAAGGGCACTGATTCCCCTGTGTACAAGAGAGCTGTTGGTGTCCATTGTTTAACAAAGGTCACTGTTTCCCCTGTGTGCAAGAGAGCTGTTGGTGTCCAGGGTTTAACAAAGGGCACTGATTCACCTGTGTACATGAGAGCTGTCGGTGTCCAGGGTTTAACAAAGGGCACTGATTCCCCTGTGTGCAAGAGAGCTGTTGGTGTCCAGGGTTTAACAAAGGGCACTGATTCACCTGTGTACATGAGAGCTGTCGGTGTCCAGGGTTTAACAAAGGGCACTGATTCCCCTGTGTACACGAGAGCTGTTGGTGTCCATGGTTTAACAAAGGTCACTGTTTCCCCTGTGTGCAAGAGAGCTGTTGGTGTCCAGGGTTTAACAAAGGGCACTGATTCACCTGTGTACATGAGAGCTGTCGGTGTCCAGGGTTTAACAAAGGGCACTGATTCCCCTGTGTTAAGAGAGCTGTTGGTGTCCAGGGTTTAACAAAGGGCACTGATTCACCTGTGTACATGAGAGCTGTCAGTGTCCAGGGTTTAACAAAGGGCACTGATTCCCCTGTGTACACGAGAGCTGTTGGTGTCCATGGTTTAACAAAGGTCACTGTTTCCCCTGTGTGCAAGAGAGCTGTTGGTGTCCAGGGTTTAACAAAGGTCACTGTTTCCCCTGTGTGCAAGAGAGCTGTTGGTGTCCAGGGTTTAACAAAGGTCACTGTTTCTCCTGTGTACATGAGCTGTCGGTGTCCAGGGTTTAACAAAGGTCACTGTTTCTCCTGTGTACATGAGAGCTGTCTCTGTGTCCATGGTTTAACAAAGGTCACTGTTTCTCCTGTGTACATGAGCGCTGTCGGTGTCCACGGTTTAACAAAGGGCACTGATTCCCCAGTGTACACGAGAGCTGTTGGTGTCCATGGTTTAACAAAGGGCACTGATTCCCCTGTGTACACGAGAGCTGTCGGTTTCCAGGGTTTAACAAAGGTCACTGATTACCCTGTGTACAATAGAGCTGTCGGTGTCCAGGGTTTAACAAAGGGCACTGATTCCCTGGTGTACACGAGAGCTGTCGGTGTCCAGGGTTGAACAAAGGGCATTGATTCCCCTGTGTAAAAGAGAGCTGTCGGTGTCCAGGGTTGAACAAAGGGCATTGATTCCCCTGTGTAAAAGAGAGCTGTCGGTGTCCAGGGTTTAACAAAGGGCACTGATTCCCTGGTGTACACGAGAGCTGTCGGTGCCCAGTGTTTAACAAAGGGCACTGATGAATGAAAGAATGAAATAAAGTTTCTATAGCGCGTAACTACCCTGAGGCCGCGTAGCGCTTATGAGCAGGCGGGCAGAAGCACAGCGGGATTGTTATGTAGCACTAAAGAGGTGAGTTTTGAGCAGTTTATGGAAAATGTGCAGATTGAGTTCCCTACGGAGAGTGCGGGGAAGAGAGTTCCAGAGGTTGGAAGCATTCAGTGAGAAGGCGCGACCGCCCATCTGGATCTACCTACTTCCCTTGTAATAGCAAGGAAGGCATCGCTGGAGCGAAGACTCCTGGAGGGTGAGTAGGGAGCCACCAGAGGATGGATAACCGCAGGACCAGTTTTTCGAATAGCTCCATGGGCCAGACACACGGCCTTGAAACGTATTCTGGAGTGGACGGGAAGCCAGTGAAGTGTCCTCAGTACGGGACTCGCGGACTGCCTCCGAGGGATCGGGAGGAGTAGGCGGGCTGTGCAATTCTGGATCACTTGAAGTTTTTTGATCGTAGCCAAGGGGGCGCCCAGATATAGGGCGTTCCCGTAATCTAGTCGAGAGAGGACAAGGGCTTGCACCATTATCCTGCGCGCCTGAAAAGGAAGTAGAGTCAATATTTTCCGTATCATCCTCATCGGGCCAAAACAAGTGGCTGAGAGCTTGGTAGCTTGATGGTTGAAGCAAAGAGAACTGTCGAGCCATATGCCAAGACTCTTGATCTGCTGCTTGCGACAGGTAAATTGCCAAGACAGATCGGCTCGGATAGTGTCGCAGGGGATGGAGAAGATTTGCCCAGGAACATAAGCTCGGTCTTATCCCCATTTAGCTTAAGGTGAGATAGTTCCATCCATTCGGCGACCGCCTCTAGGCAATTGCCCAGCGCGCACGATGACCCTTTCGGGTGGTTTAATGCCACCACCAGTTGGGTATCATCTGCGTAGGTGATGATTTGGATGCCGAACGGAAGTACTATCCCAGCTAATGGGGCCATATAGGAATTAAATAACGTGGGGCTCAGGGAAGAAACCTGAGGATCCCCACAGCTAAGAGGCCAAGGATTAGATGCTGCCGTATCCTCAATGACCTGGAAGAAACGGTCCTCTAAAAAGGAATTGAACCAGGCCAGAGCCCTGAGCCTCACTCCTAGATTCCTTAGACGCTCAAGCAGAATGGTATGATCAACAGTGTCGAAAGCGGCACTGATATCCAGCAAAATTATTGCTGCTGAGCCGCCCTGGTCTACCAATCCCTGGCTTCTTCCGTCACTGCCAGTAAGGCAGTCTCTGTCCCATACTTTGGGCGAAACCCTGTCTGAGACTCGTGGAGAAGACTGTTTGATTCCAGGTATTGGACTAGAGTGGAGTTAATGTGCTTCTCAACCAGGGGAGAAGAGAGATGGGTCTTAAATTGGCCAGGTTAGAAGAATCTGCGTTTTTTTTTTTTTAAAGGGCTCTGACCTGGACACATTTCCAGGTTAAGGGTACCCTTCCCGTGGTGATAGAGGCGTTTAAGACCTTCAAATTGCTGGACAAATGACTTCTGTAACTAGAGTGAGGCGTTGTGGAGGGGCGGGATCCATAGGTGAACCAGAAGTGACCCTAGAAATGAGTGTGTTCAGCGACGCCTCATCCAGCAGTGGATTCACCTGTGTATACGAGACCAGTCGGTGTCCAGGGTTTAACAAAGGGCACTGATTCCCCTGTGCACAAGAGAGCTGTTGGTGTCCATGGTTTAACAAAGGGCACTGATTCCCCTGTGCACAAGAGAGCTGTTGGTGTCCATGGTTTAACAAAGGGCACTGATTCCCCTGTGTATACGAGAGCTGTCCGTGTGCAGGGTTTAACAAAGGGCACTGATTCCTGTGTATAGGAGAGAGCTGCTGGTGTCCAAGGTTTAACAAAGGGCACTGATTCACCTGTGTACACGAGAGCTATCGGTGTCCAGGGTTTAACAAAGGGTACTGATTCCTGTGTATAAGAGAGAGCTGTCGGTGTCCAGGGTTTAACAAAGGGCACTGATTCACCTGTGTACACGAGAGCTATCGGTATCCAGGGTTAAACAAAGGTCACTGTTTCCCCTGTGTACACGAGAGCTGTGGAGGCGGTCTGGGGTCAGCGGGCGGTCTGGGGTCAGCGAGGCGGTCTGGAGTCAGCGAGGTGGTCTGTGGAGGCGGTCCATGGTCAGCGAGGAGGTCTGTGGAGGCGGTCCATGGTCAGCGAGGAGGTTTGTAGTCAGCGAGGAGGTTTGTGGTCAGCGAGGAGGTTTGTGGTCAGCGAGGAGGTTTGTGGTCAGCGAGGAGGTTTGTGGTCAGCGAGGAGGTCTGTGGTCAGTGAGGAGGTCTGTGGTCAGTGAGGAGGCTGAAGGTCTGTGGTCTGCAAGGAGGTCTGTGGTCAGCGAGGAGGCCTGTGGTCAGCGTGGCGGTCTGTGGTCAGCGTGGCGGTCTGTGGTCAGCGAGGAGGTCTGTGGTCAGCCAGGCGGTCTGTGGTCAGCCAGGCGGTCTGTGGTCAGCCAGGCGGTCTGTGATCAGCCAGGCGGTCTGTGGTCAGCGAGGCGGCCTGTGGTGTGTTGTAGGCCTGAAGTAGGGGGGTGTAGGGTCGGCCGCTGCCCCAGCCTTCAGGGGAGCCTCAAGGTCAGAGGTGCAGAGGTATTTGAACTTTGTGCAGCTGAGGCCCCGCCCCCTCCCTGAGGAGGGGGGGGTCAGTCTGGTTGATGCCACTGAGGGTCTGCACGGCCCCCCTCTCTGCTGACCAATGAATGGATGAATGGATGAGTGAATACTTCAAGGGGCGGAGACAGGCGTCCCCGTCTAAAGCGCCTTGAAGGCCCAGGGGGAGAGGGGTCAATGGGTCTTGTGACTGGCAGCACCCCCCCCCCCCCTGGACACAGATGACTGGCACACACGCATAGTACCTCTATCGTTACGCCGCCACCCACAGCACCCCACAATATTCACACAATAATACACAGACACAGTGTTATTTGGAAAAAGGAGCTGCAAGTTTATTTGATATACAAATAAAAGGCGGGTTATCTTACAGGCGATCCCGTCCGCCCCGCAACCCCTCGTTACAGGGCACCTGAAGTTTAGCCAAAGAAACACCAGCGGCCATGTTGGAAAGGCGATCCCAGGGGAGACAGAAGATGTCTGACTGCCCGCCCCGCGACCCACCCCTCTCTATGGAATAGGCCGAGCGCCGTAGGGAGGCCTCCTGGGCGAGACTCCTCTCCTACAATCGTACCAACTTGAGTAATCACACTACTTACAGAAGGACACCACACAGGAGGAATATTCACAAGAATCTTTATATAGGCAATTAAGGCAGTTCTTGATAGGTTAGCAGGCAAGGATCGAGGGATCCGTAAAGTCTTGGTTCCGGGGGTAGGGGGAAGCGGGACAGTCTTGGCACCCACTGGTGCTCGGATAGTTCAGTGTTGCTCAGGCCGCGACAGCGTCAGCAGGGCCTCGAAGGTGGTTCAGTTTGGTCAGGCCGCGACAGCGTCAGCAGGGCCTCGAAGGTGGTTCAGCTTGGTCAGGCCGCGACAGCGTCAGCAGGGCCTCGAAGGTGGTTCAGCTTGGTCAGGCCGCGACAGCGTCAGCAGGGCCTCGAAGGTGGTTCAGCTTGGTCAGGCCGCGACAGCGTCAGCAGGGCCTCGAAGGTGGTTCAGCTTGGTCAGGCCGCGACAGCGTCAGCAGGGCCTCGAAGGTGGTTCAGCTTGGTCAGGCCGCGACAGCGTCAGCAGGGCCTCGAAGGTTCCAGGTGCAAGAGTTCGGATCAGGATCAGCCGCGACGAGGTCAGCAGGGCTTCGACTCCAAGATACAACTCCCGTCCTGATCCAGGGCTGGCCCAGATATAGGACTGGAGTCCTTTGATGTCCGGACCCTCGCGCCTGGGGGTCAGAGGGGCCGGGATGAAGGTGTCCAGACACCCAGCAGGGGGGTGTAGCCAGCGCCCAGGGAGGCTGGAGGGCGATCGATACCAGGCGTCCGGGGACGGCTGGAGGCCCATCGAAACTTCCCGCCTCTCGGATCTGTCAAGTGGCCACTCGACCACCTGGGAGGGTCTTGGTGCCCCGATGTCGGGGCTTCGCTGGGGCCGGGGCCAGGTTGGCTGCGGCCACGTGCTCGGGACGTGGTGGGCCCAAGATGGAGTCGGGCCAGAGATGGGGCCAGGCATGGTTGCCGGACCGGCGGTGTTGGCGAGCAGCGCCCGCTGGGGTGCCAGGAAGGGGGAGAGCCGTAGGTTGCCAGGGGGCGGCTCTTCTTGCGGGTTCGGGAATGTTCGTGTCAGGGGGGTCGAAAGCAGGTCGACGGCGGCCCGATGTCGCCCGGGGCCCGCCCTGCGGGAGGGGTAGGCCCACGCCACGAGGCCGGGTCCAACAGGCCATAGCCCGGTATTGTACCTGGGAGGATCTACTCCTCCCCCCGGTGAACATATCGTCCACCAACTCCGCCCTCTGAACAAGGGAGAGTGCCCTCACCTCTGCCCTCCTTCAGTGCCCTCACCCCTCCCTCCTTCAGTGCCCTCACCCCTGCCCTCCTGCGGTGCCCTCACCCCTGCCCTCCTTCAGTACCCTCACCCCTCCCTCCTTCAGTGCCCTCACCCCTGCCCTCCTGCGGTGCCCTCACCCCTCCCTCCTTCGGTGCCCTCACCCCTGCCCTCCTGCGGTGCCCTCACCCCTCCCTCCTTCAGTGCCCTCACCCCTCCCTCCTTCAGTGCCCTCACCCCTGCCCTCCTGCGGTGCCCTCACCCCTCCCTCCTTCGGTGCCCTCACCCCTCCCTTCTTCAGTGCCCTCACCCCTCCCTCCTTCAGTGCCCTCACCCCTCCCTCCTTCAGTGCCCTCACCCCTGCCCTCCTGCGGTGCCCTCACCCCTCCCTCCTGCGGTGCCCTCACCCCTGCCCTCCTTCAGTGCCCTCACCCCTGCCCTCCTTCAGTGCCCTCACCCCTGCCCTCCTGCGGTGCCCTCACCCCTCCCTCCTTCAGTGCCCTCACCCCTGCCCTCCTGCGGTGCCCTCACCCCTGCCCTCCTTCAGTACCCTCACCCCTCCCTCCTTCAGTGCCCTCACCCCTGCCCTCCTGCGGTGCCCTCACCCCTCCCTCCTTCAGTGCCCTCACCCCGGCCCTCCTTCAGTGCCCTCACCCCTGCCCTCCTGCGGTGCCCTCACCCCTCCCTCCTTCAGTGCCCTCACCCCTGCCCTCCTGCGGTGCCCTCACCCCTCCCTCCTTCGGTGCCCTCACCCCTCCCTTCTTCAGTGCCCTCACCCCTCCCTCCTTCGGTGCCCTCACCCCTGCCCTCCTGCGGTGCCCTCACCCCTGCCCTCCTTCAGTGCCCTCACCCCTCCCTCCTTCGGTGCCCTCACCCCTGCCCTCCTTCGGTGCCCTCAACCCTGCCCTCCGTCAGTGCCCTCACCCCTGCCCTCCTGCGGTGCCCTCACCCCTGCCCTCCTGCAGTGCCCTCACCCCTGCCCTCCTGCAGTGCCCTCACCCCTCCCTCCGTCAGTGCCCTCACCCCTGCCCTCCTGCGGTGCCCTCACCCCTGCCCTCCTGCGGTGCCCTCACCCCTGCCCTCCTGCAGTGCCCTCACCCCTGCCCTCCTGCGGTGCCCTCACCCCTGCCCTCCTGCGGTGCCCTCACCCCTGCCCTCCTTCGGTGCCCTCACCCCTGCCCTCCTGCGGTGCCCTCACCCCTCCCTCCTTCGGTGCCCTCACCCCGGCCCTCCTTCAGTGCCCTCACCCCTGCCCTCCTGCGGTGCCCTCACCCCTCCCTCCTTCGGTGCCCTCACCCCGGCCCTCCTTCGGTGCCCTCACCCCTGCCCTCCTTCAGTGCCCTCACCCCTGCCCTCCTGCGGTGCCCTCACCCCTGCCCTCCTTCAGTGCCCTCACCCCTGCCCTCCTGCAGTTCCCTCACCCCTCCCTCCTTCGGTGCCCTCACCCCGGCCCTCCTTCAGTGCCCTCACCCCTGCCCTCCTGCGGTGCCCTCACCCCTCCCTCCTTCGGTGCCCTCACCCCTGCCCTCCTTCAGTGCCCTCACCCCTGCCCTCCTGCAGTTCCCTCACCCCTCCCTCCTTCAGTACCCTCACCCCTCCCTCCTTCGGTGCCCTCACCCCTCCCTCCTGCAGTGCCCTCACCCCTGCCCTCCTGCAGTGCCCTCACCCCTGCCCTCCACATGTTACCCTCCCTCTCCCTGCTCAGAGCTGGGCTCTCAGCCCCCTCCCCCTCCCTCCCCTGTGGGTTCACATCTCCAGGTGGGGGTGGGGGTGGGGGCGGGGGGGGGGTGGCTGCCATGGTTCGCGGATCCCTATTGTGTGGAGGGCACCGCGTGCCAGGGCCTGCCCGCTGGAACTCGATCCGGGAGGGGCCCCTCCCCCTCCCTCAGGAACACCGCTCCCCCCTCACCCTCCTTCTGTCCCCAGCCTGGGAACTTAATCCAGGAGCTGCCCCTCCCTCCCTCCCAGGACAGGCTTCCCCCCCTCCCCCTGGACCTGACCCAGGAGCTCCCCTCTCCCCAGGGAACACCCCCACCCCTCCCCTGACTGAGCTTGAAGAACCTGCCGCCCCGCCCCCTCCCCAGGGAGCTCCACCCCTCCCCAGGGAGCTCCACCCCTCCCCAGGGAACTCCACCCCCACCCCAGGGAGCTCCACCCCCTCCCCCATTACCTCCTCCTCACTCACCTGCTTGTGATCTTGGACAGCGAACTCCTCGCCTCCCCTGGGTCCACGAGGGCACCTGCGCCCCCCAACATTATCTGAAGGAAGACCTTTTATTAGAGAAAATTCTTCTTTCCATGACTATGGAGGTGCCTTCCCAGTGTGTTCTGCCGTTTATTGCAGTATTATCCTTGTACCTGTCTTTGGTACTCTTTTGTAACATGCACACGTCACTCTTCTCTTGTAACTCACTCTTTGCTCCTCTCACATGTTGTTTGCTTTCGATATTTGCACATGTGCCACCAGTGCCTACGTCACGTCTGCTCTTGTGTTTGAGTGTTCTCCATTTATTGCAGTATTTTACCTCTACTTGTACTTTCTTTTCTCTTGTAACCTGCACACGTCACTTTTTTCCTCCTGTAATGTACCGTTTGCTCCTCTTGTATTTTCTTGGTTCACATTGGTCACTTTTGCCTCATGTAACCTAACGTTTGCTTTTGTATTTTGTTCACTTGTAATGTTCTCATGTATCATTATTGTTCCTATTGTGAAGCCTCTGACGCCTTCGGGTAAAGTCCGCGCTAGAGAAAAACACATAAAATAAATAAATAAATACCCCCACCCCGGCTCTGACTCCAACCAGGGTCCCCCCTCACCCCCTGCAGGGCTGTCTGACCCTCCTGTCTGAACCCTACGCCCACCTGCCCTCTCTGCAGGTGATACCTTCTTACCCCCTCCTTTCTGCCCCCCCCCCCTAAGCTCAGTGTAAAGCGACAACATTTCTACACTTGTCGATGGGCTCCTAGAACGACCCTCCTAACCCATACCTACCCCCTGTGGCCCCGTGGTGGCGGCCCAACACGCCTTATGGTGGATCTAACTGCCCCTGGTGGATTCAACCTGCCCTTCCATCGGCCAAGCCTGCCCTAGTCTTTAACCCACCAGGGTCCTGTATGTTTTTACCTGACAGGACCTTTGCTGTCACATGCCTAGCGTGTTATTACCTGACGGGACTGTACCTGTGTCGTGGTCTGTGGCGCCGCGTGACTGGACCTTATGTTCACTTCTCCAGACAGGCCCTGGCTGTCTGCAACCTGTGGTGTTGGCTGAGAGGCCCTCACCTGTTTGGTTCTGTTTCCTGTCACCTGACAGGACCTGTGGGGAGAGTGTGTGTGTGTGTGTGTGTGTGTGTAGCTCTTGCACCTGAGGTTCCGTGAATTCTGAACCTGGATCATAAAGGTCGTGGTTCTGTTACGATTTTGGTAACAGCGAACCGTAAACAGTGAGCTCAGCAAGTTTGAGTGTTTTTGTCATGTTACACCGATGGATTCACTGTGTATTTGAAGATTTCGTTCTGAATCCTTGGGTTCCATTTTGTGCATGGCAGCCATTTTGTAGTTGCCCTCTGTAGGAAGGTAGATCCCTGACTATGGTTGCCCCCAACTTTTTGCCTGGTGTTTTGCTGGTTTTCTGACTTAGTTGACCTGGGGCCCTGCTATTCAGGACCCCAGGCCTACTGCTCTCTCTGTAAAATGGATTCCATGTACCTTAGGTACATATCTAAATTGGATACTGAGTCACCTTATCAGTCCCTGTACAGTGTACCTTAGGTACCCAGGGCATAGGTGTACCCAGGGCCTACCAAGGGCTGCAGCATGTATTATGCCACCCCTGGCTGGCCATCCAAATCTGACACAACTGGCTGCTTGACAGCTGGGGCAAGGTGGTGTAATCACCCTTTGCTTTAGATATAGTATACCTATATCTAACCCTAAAAATGGACACACAGATCTCCTATCAGTCACTCCTATGGCAGGCCTTGACAATCCTGAAGGCAGAGTGCTTGGAATCGTGTGAGATAGTGCTCTGGCATGAGCTGAGCTTGTCTGCGGCTTTCGGGATCCATCCCGTAGCCGTTTCCATGATAACGCATACCATATACTCTTAAGTACATGATAATCCTCGCGGTTATATGCCAACTCTGGTATCGCTTTATCAAAACATGTCGAGTAAGGTGTCATACGAATTGGAATACTAACCCCTCACCAATTCTGGCGACAGGGTTAGCATTCCACCCTTCTAGAGGGACACGACATGTATGTAACCTGTAACCCCGGTTAAAGTCAGACAGAGCCTTAGCATCCACAAAATGGATGCTGCCACCGAGACTCAAGTCTGCCCTCCTGCTGCTGGGAGTCCTCCCAGAGCAGGAGGCAAGGACAAAGGGTTTCCTGCCAGGGGCGGTGCCAGCACCGTCCCTGTTGGACAGGCCGCATGGTCGGGCTGCCCCCCCTCCCCGCAATGGGACCTGGACCCTGGCTCCCCCTGCATCCCCAGCCAGAGTCCCCGACGACCACCCGAAGTACACTGCAAATTCCTCCACCACAAGACACCAGCTCCGGACCCAGCTGGCCCGGGTCACCATCCACACCACGGCCCCGGCCCAGCCGCCATCTTGGGGCACTGCAGCACGAGGCCGCGTGGCCTCAACTCGACCCTCACCCTGGGCCCGACCGGCCCCGACATCGAGGCACCAACCTCCCCCCAGGAGGCAGAGTGACCACTTGGCGAGTCAATGGGAGAAGGAATCGTCAACGGCTCTCCTCCGCCAGGTGTCGATCACCCCCGGCCGCCTGGGCGCTGGCTCCACCCCCCTGCTGGGTGTCTGGACTCCCTCATCCCGGACCTCCCGGCCCCCAGGCGCGAGGGTCCGGACATCAAAGGGGACCAGACCTATAACTGGGGCAGGGCCAGACCAGGAAGGCAGTTGTATCCTGGAGTCGAGAGACCCGAGAAGAACTCATCCGTGACTTGGCCTGCTGGCGCTGCCGCGGCCCTCTGCCTCGTGAAACCATCGTCTTGGCCTGCTGGCGCTGCCGCGGCCCTCTGCCTCGTGAAACCATCGTCTTGGCCTGCTGGCGCTGCCGCGGCCCTCTGCCTCGTGAAACCATCGTCTTGGCCTGCTGGCGCTGCCGCGGCCCTCTGCCTCGTGAAACCATCGTCTTGGCCTGCTGGCGCTGCCGCGGCCCTCTGCCTCGTGAAACCATCGACTTGGCCTGCTGGCGCTGCCGCGGCCCTCTGCTGTATGAGACTATCACCTTGGCCTGCTGGCGCTGCCGCGGCCCGATCCACAGACCCTCCAGCTCGAGGATTGTGAGCTCGCCTTTTACCACTACCTGTACCGATCCGGTACCAAGACTGTCCCGCTACCCCCTTTCCCTACAGAGACTAGAAGTGAGAGGACCCCCGGGTCCAAGTTATCCTGTATCGCTGATATCCTTGCCTTAAGAACCTTATATAAAGCCTTGAACTCGACTTGGTGTGGTGCCTGTTTGTGGGGAGGGAGGGTACTTGTCTGTACGATCGCCGGAGACGGTCCCCCTCGGGGATCTCTCCCTCGGTATCCGGCCGACCCTCAGGGTCCCCGTCTAACATTGGTGGCCAGCGACGGGATCCGAACCTACGCATAATCGTACAGAAAGTCACTCGCCCCACCACACACAACAACCATGTCAATAGAGAGCGGAACAACGGAAAAATTTCAGATGGAAAAATTGGAAGACTACAACCACCGGGAACTGAAGCAATATTGCATAGAACTTGGACTTCCAACCACAGGTCTTAGCACAAAGGAAGACTTCAAACGAGCCCTAGAAGCTTGGGCAGAAACAGGTACGGCCGTACCCCGAACACAAACAACCGAAACGAGCCCCGCACCAGCTAAAGAAAGAGCGGATCTCTCCCTGGAAGAGATCCGAGAAAGAGAAAAAACCAGACTCCACGAACTAGAACTTGCCCGACTTCGCTTGGATGGGGAACTCAAGCTGGCAGAACAAAAAATAACCCTGGAACACTTACGGCTCAGGGAAGAGCGGGAAGACAAGCAAAGACAGAGGGAGCTAGAGGAAAAGAGACTAGAGTACGAACATGAGCGCAATCTCAAAGCACTGGAGATTCAGAAACAGAATAAAGACCTCGGGCTCCCCGAACGACCGACCCCGTCTGCCTCGACCGAGCCCAAGGTTCACATCCCCAAAGATGTCATCCGGGAATACCACAAGAACGATGATATCCAGCAGTGGTTTAAAGCCTATGAGGTGGCAATGACCTCCCACCGGATTCCCCGAAGCGATTGGGGAGCCGGATTATGGGGGAGGTTTGTCAACGAAGGGCGGGACGCCCTGCTGCAACTCCCGGACCAGCTAATGACCTCCTACGACCACATGAAGGCCGCCCTCCTCACTCGATACGGGCTCACACCTGAGAAGTACCGCCAACGGTTCCGCGACTGCAAACGGATTCCGGGTACAACTTGGGTGGAGTACGTGAACTTTTTTAGCCGAGCCTTCGAGGGGTGGATCAAGGGCAACAAAGTAACCACCTACGAACAACTCTTTGACCTTATCGTATGGGAACACCTGTCGAACAACTGCTTCGTGGAGCTCCGGCAACACCTCCTGGACAGCAAGCTAACCGACCCTCGACAACTCGCCGCCGAAGCCGACCGGTGGGAAAGCACCCGAGTTGGCCGGAGCGCACCCAGCGAAGTATCCAGATCGTATCGCCCCCGAGGGGGAGGAGGAAGTCAGGGTCGGGGGAGAGACCCCGGCCCCTCGTCACCCCCCAGAAACCCCTCGACCCCGGTTGGCCGGGGAAGCCCTGCCGTCCGGGCCGGTTTCCGGGCCAACATTACGTGCCACAGGTGCCAGCGACCCGGCCACTACGCCAGTGATCCCAACTGCCCAAAGAATCCGAACACGACTCCCCGCCAAGTTGCAGCGGCGGCCCTAGGGGAAGAAATAATCCCGGAAGACCAAGAGGAGTACGAGACCGATCCCTCGGAATGGGCACCCGCCGCCATGGCACTGGTCTGCTTAGGGGAGAGAGACATGATTCCGCGGGCCCCCCTTCCCGCCAACACACAGAAGTACGGTCAATGGGTTAACATCAATGGTCGCCGGGCGGAAGCCCTCCGCGACACCGGGGCCAGTGTAACGGCGGTCCGACGCCACCTCGTCACTCCAGACCAAATCTTGCCGAACATTCTTTGCCCTGTTCGATCAGCCGACAACTCCGAAAGCCTATGCCACATGGCCTGCGTCCCCTTCGAGTGGGGAGGAGTAACAGGGATGTTAAAAGTAACTGTCCGCGATGATGCCCCCGTGGACTGCCTCCTAGGAAACGACCTTGAAAGCTCTCCCTGGGCAGCTGTCGAACGGAGGGAGCACCTGGGGATGCTTGGCCTCCCCGAATGGGTCTGGGTCACGACCCGGTCCATGACCGCCCGCGCGGTCCCCAGCCCAGAAGAGCCCGAGTGGCCAGAACCTCCTCCCGCGCTCATCCCAGAGGAGGCCGCCCCAGAAACCATTCCCTTGACCCAAACCGAAGAAGGACCCGACCAGCTTCGGGACGTCCCTGACCTGGCACAATGGCGGCAGGAGGGAGGCCCCACGCAGGAACAATTCCGGGCCGAACAGAAAACATGTCCCTCTCTCGAAGGACTCCGGCAGCAAGCCCTGGCCCAGAGCACCGGGGATACCTCGGGGGCCCACTGGATCTACTGGGACCAAGACCTGCTCTACAGCGAGCAGAAAATTGCAGAACTAGGGGCCAGTCGGGTGCTGGTGGTGCCCCTTCGCTTCCGAGACTTCCTCCTGAACTTAGCCCACGATGTCCCCCTTGCCGGACACCTGGGGCAGGATAAAACCTACGACCGCCTGGTGACCCATTTTTTCTGGCCCCACATGCGGAAGGATGTCACCAACCACTGCAAGGCCTGCCCCACCTGCCAGGCCAGCGGAAAAAGTGGCCGAAAAATCAAAGCACCATTACAACCCTTTCCTGTCGTCACCACCCCGTTTGAACGAGTGGGAATAGACATTGTGGGGCCCCTCGACCCTCGAACAGCCCAAGGACACCGGTTCATCCTGGTCCTTGTAGACCACGCCACCCGCTATCCCGAGGCCATCCCTCTTCGGACTGTGACGGCCCCCGTGGTGGGCCGGGCCCTGATGGGGATCTTCTCCCGGGTGGGGTTCCCCCGGGAGGTCGTCAGTGACAGGGGCACGAACTTTATCTCCAGATATATGAAGTCCCTCTGGCAGCAATGCGGGGTCACCTACAAATTCACGACCCCCTATCACCCGCAAGGAAACGGACTGGTCGAGAGATTCAACCGCACCCTCAAGGGGATGATTATGGGTCTAGAAGAACCCCTTCGACGCCAGTGGGACGTACTGCTTCCATGCCTCCTGTTTGCCTATCGGGAGGTCCCGCAGAAGTCCCTCGGCTTCAGCCCCTTTGAACTACTGTACGGGCACCCCGTCCGGGGCCCCCTCAGCCTAGTCAAGGAAGGTTGGGAGCAGCCTCCCCAGAAAACTCCCCCGGACATCTACCGGTATCTCCTGGCTCTCCGCAACCAGACCCGGCGGTTCCGAGACACCGCCAAAGCCAACCTCGAGGCCAGTCAGGAGGACATGAAGAGGTGGTACGATCAGCACGCGTCCTCCATTGAGTTCGAACCTGGACAACAGGTCTGGGTGATGTCCCCGGTTGAGCCCTGTGCCCTCCAAGACAGATGGTCCGGGCCCTTCAAGGTAATCGAACGCAAGGGGCCCGTCACCTATTTAATCGACATGGAGACTGCCCGGAACCCCCTACGGGTCCTCCATGCCAACAGGCTCAAACCCCATTTTGTGCGATCCGAACTCAGCCTCCTGATGGCTACCGATACTGGGACAGAAGAAGACTCCGAACCCCTTCCGGACTTACTGAGGGCCCTCGAGCAGGATGGCTCAGTGGAAGGGGTCCAGCTCTCCGAGGCCCTGTCCCCGGAGCAACGCCAAGACTGCCAAACGCTCCTGAGGCAGTTCGCCTCCCTGTTCTCCCTCACCCCCAGAGTCACCCCCTGGTGCCTCCACGATGTGGACACCGGGGACAGCCCTCCTATTCGACACCGAGCATACCGCGTACCAGACCGGGTACGAGCCTGCATCCAGACCGAGGTGTCCAAGATGCTGACCCTAGGAGTGATCGAACCCTCAGACAGTCCCTGGGCGAGCCCGGTCGTCCTGGTTCCCAAGGCAGCTGCCCCGGGCGTTGCCCCTGAGCTCCGGTTCTGCGTGGACTATCGAGGGCTGAATGCAGTTACCCGGACCGACGCTCATCCCATCCCCCGGGCAGACGAGCTAATTGACCGGATGGGGGCCGCCCGCTACCTGAGCATCTTCGACCTAACAGCGGGTTACTGGCAGATCGGCCTCACCCCTAGGGCCCAAGAACGATCCGCCTTCTCTACCCCAGACGGGCACTACCACTTTAAAGTCATGCCCTTCGGCATGAAAAACGCCCCGGCAACGTTCCAACGGCTGGTAAACCAGGTACTGGCGGGCCTGGAAGACTTCAGCGCCGCCTACCTGGACGACATTGCTGTGTACAGCCACCAGTGGACCGACCACCTCCGCCACCTGCGGGAGGTTCTACACGCCCTCCAGCAAGCCGGGCTCACCATCAAGGCCAGCAAGTGCCAAGTTGGCCAAGGGTCCGTGACCTACCTGGGACACCAAGTGGGAAGCGGGCTGGTGGCCCCTCTCCAACTCAAGATCGCTGCCATCCAGGCCTGGCAACCCCCTACGATCCAAACGGAGGTCCGAGCCTTCCTGGGGCTCACCGGATACTACCGGCGGTTCGTGAAGGACTATGGCAGCATCGTGGGGCCCCTCACGGAGCTCACCTCCAAAAAGAGCCCCAAAACCGTCAACTGGACCCCGGCCTGCCAATCGGCCTTCGAAAAGCTAAAGACCGCCATGTGCACGGCCCCCGTGCTCCAGGCTCCCGACTACAGCCGGGAATTCATTGTGCAGACGGACGCCTCCGATCATGGTGTGGGGGCCGTCCTCTCCCAACTCAACGCCGAAGGGGTCGACCATCCGGTGGTCTTCATCAGCAGACGCCTCTTGCCCCGAGAACAGCGCTGGAGCACCATTGAGAGAGTCTGGGCACTCAAGAAGCTCCGGCCATACCTCTTCGGCACCCACTTCCGGGTGCAAACAGACCACCGACCCCTGCAATGGCTGATGCAAATGCGGGGGGAAAACCCGAAGCTGTTGCGCTGGTCCATCTCCCTGCAGGGGATGGACTTCACGGTGGAACATCGTCCAGGCCAGGACCACGCCAACGCCGACGGCCTGTCACGCTTTTTCCGCCTCAGCGAGGAGAGTCCCCAGGAAGATGGCTGACTCTCCCCGCCTTCAGCTGGGGGGGACGCATGTTGGACAGGCCGCATGGTCGGGCTGCCCCCCCTCCCCGCAATGGGACCTGGACCCTGGCTCCCCCTGCATCCCCAGCCAGAGTCCCCGACGACCACCCGAAGTACACTGCAAATTCCTCCACCACAAGACACCAGCTCCGGACCCAGCTGGCCCGGGTCACCATCCACACCACGGCCCCGGCCCAGCCGCCATCTTGGGGCACTGCAGCACGAGGCCGCGTGGCCTCAACTCGACCCTCACCCTGGGCCCGACCGGCCCCGACATCGAGGCACCAACCTCCCCCCAGGAGGCAGAGTGACCACTTGGCGAGTCAATGGGAGAAGGAATCGTCAACGGCTCTCCTCCGCCAGGTGTCGATCACCCCCGGCCGCCTGGGCGCTGGCTCCACCCCCCTGCTGGGTGTCTGGACTCCCTCATCCCGGACCTCCCGGCCCCCAGGCGCGAGGGTCCGGACATCAAAGGGGACCAGACCTATAACTGGGGCAGGGCCAGACCAGGAAGGCAGTTGTATCCTGGAGTCGAGAGACCCGAGAAGAACTCATCCGTGACTTGGCCTGCTGGCGCTGCCGCGGCCCTCTGCCTCGTGAAACCATCGTCTTGGCCTGCTGGCGCTGCCGCGGCCCTCTGCCTCGTGAAACCATCGTCTTGGCCTGCTGGCGCTGCCGCGGCCCTCTGCCTCGTGAAACCATCGTCTTGGCCTGCTGGCGCTGCCGCGGCCCTCTGCCTCGTGAAACCATCGTCTTGGCCTGCTGGCGCTGCCGCGGCCCTCTGCCTCGTGAAACCATCGACTTGGCCTGCTGGCGCTGCCGCGGCCCTCTGCTGTATGAGACTATCACCTTGGCCTGCTGGCGCTGCCGCGGCCCGATCCACAGACCCTCCAGCTCGAGGATTGTGAGCTCGCCTTTTACCACTACCTGTACCGATCCGGTACCAAGACTGTCCCGCTACCCCCTTTCCCTACAGAGACTAGAAGTGAGAGGACCCCCGGGTCCAAGTTATCCTGTATCGCTGATATCCTTGCCTTAAGAACCTTATATAAAGCCTTGAACTCGACTTGGTGTGGTGCCTGTTTGTGGGGAGGGAGGGTACTTGTCTGTACGATCGCCGGAGACGGTCCCCCTCGGGGATCTCTCCCTCGGTATCCGGCCGACCCTCAGGGTCCCCGTCTAACAGTCCCAGACAGGGTTTTGTGTATTCCAGGTAGGCAGGGCTACAGAGGAAGGTGACTGCAAGTGGCACCCCGGTGCTCACTGTGCATAGGCCGGCTGAAACCAGTTCCAGGGGCACTCCAGCCCCTGGCCTGGGGAAAGCCCGCCAAAGGAGAGGGGTGTAACCACCCCCCTCCTAGTCCCACCCATAGGGCAGGACTTAGCCGCGTGCCAGCCCCCTTTTCCCAGATAAAGGTAGGAGCAGGCCCCCTTCCAAATTAGATCATCTTTGGAATCAAGACACGACTTTCTGCGAAAGGACTTCAAGATTTCCTTCTTCAAGATTCTCCCTTGTGACTAAGGAGTAGTCACCCTGCATCCGCAGGCACCATCGCAAGAACACTGCGGTCTGCTGTAAGTCCTTCCTCCGGAATCCGACTGCCCAGCTCGACAAGACCCGGCTTCCCTGGCACCTCCGACCTCTACTCACCTCTACAGCCAAGCTGAGAACCGTGAGTGCGACGAGACCTCAAGGGACCGACTATTGCCAAGACTGCACGACTTCTGCACAGCAAGCCCGCCGAGTAATTTCCTGGCGAGTGCTTTGGGGTCCGAGAAGCCCCAACCCTGAGCAGCTCCAGCACCGAAGAGCAGCCCCCCAGCATCTCCACGATCGGCGTGGGGCCCTTCTGCTTTTTGCTGCTCACCGCGTTGTTTGGCTACTAGCCCGCTGGCTTGTGGCCTTCTGAACGACGCCCGACGACATCACTGCTGCTAGTCTGGTTGCTACAGACTGGCCCTTGCTCCCTTCCAGAAGAGGAGCCCCCCGGACCCTCCTGGTCCACTCAAGACGCCATTTTGAGTCCACCGCGTGGGCTTGAATTAGCCAAGGCTTTGTTGCCCAATCCTGGGTACTTCGACGCCGACAGCTTCATCCATCGTGGGACAGCTCGCCTCTCCATCCTGGTCGCCGACAACGCCTCCTGGTCCGTGAGATCTGCAGAGCACAGCGTCGCCCACTCACCTAGTCGAGGTGACTACCATCCGGTGCCCTCCTGGTGCCCACTGACTACTGGCTAGTAGTCACGAACTTGGTCCCCTCTGCTTTCAGGTGTCATCCATCTTCAAGATCCAGGCTTGGATCAACTCGAACTCTCTTCACTGGTCGCCTGCCAGCATCTTTCTTCCAGGCTCCTGGTTCGTCGACGAGGATTCCCGACGTCTTTTGAGACCTATGCAGCTGCAGCCCCTGGGCTAGGTAACTTCGGCATTTCGGTGCCCCAGCATAGCCTCACTATCCAAGGGTCAGGATCCACTGTCGTTTTCTTCCTACCAGGTCGGGTTCGCCCGTAAACATTAACTTTAACTTTACTAGCTTCCATAGACTTTGTCCCGCATCCCGCGTGAGAGTGCACACTCTGCACCCGAGTCCCCTGGGCCTCCTAGAAGTAATCTAACGATTCCATAGTCAAGTCCTAGCGATTCCAAAGCCTATTAGTACTGTACTTACCTGCTAGTAATTTCGCATTCCACTTTCAGAGTATATGGTTTTTCGTGCCCCTCGGGCATTTGTGTATACTGTGCTAACTTAAGTATTTTCGTAAGAGTTTTGTTGTGTGCCTAGCACCCTGTCCTCATAAAGAGTACAGGGCTGTAGTGATTCTAATAAGTACACTGTTTATTTTCATAACACTTGTGTGGTGTCCTTTCACTGGGTGTTCAAGGGGTAATGTGATGGTAAAACAGCTGGCTTAACACGCCCTCTAGAGTCTTAGCCTTAGACTGCTCGTATCCATGCTACTAGGATAGCTGGTCTATAAGGTTGACTTGCAACCAATCATCAATAAGGGTTGTTTGGACTGATATATAGTGATCACTAGAATAGTGAGCACTGCACATCAGGCCAACTTCTCACATTGGTGGCAGCGGTGGGATTTGAGCTTGCTGTTGTTTTACCACACATATCCTAAGAATATCTTGTGAAAGATCACATAAGTACTAAAGGTACATATAACTTAGCTTAGAATACTCTGAGTTCTACTGAACCAGCTGTTGTAGCTCCTAGGGCCTAGCACACCCTAAACTACAACTCTAGCAAGGGATCAGTAGGTAAACATATAGTGTAGGTAAGTGCACCACTTACACCTCACTAGAAAAGCATGTCTACCCAGGGAGAGTCCTCAGGGACCCCTCTTGTGGTGATTGACCCTCCACAGGTCAGCTCAAGATATGCAGCTCTCAGTTTCCAGGAGTTGAGGCACTTGTGTACCTCCAGGAAATTGAAACAGGGGGCTAACCCCACCACTCCCTTCCTGTTGGATCTCTTAGAGACCTATGATGTTAGTATAGCATCTCAGGGAGAGGGGAATATGCCAGCCTTAGAGGGGCACCTTGGTGATCCAGACCTCCACAACACTGTCAATGCAGTTGAGGAGGAGGATCAAGAGGAACTCTCTGGGGACGAGGTAGACAAAGGTCTTGAGGTAGTCAGAAGGCTAACTAGGGCCAACTTAGACTTGCTTGGGCTAGGATCTGGGGGACCCCCAGTACTGACCCTAAGTAGGCCTAACATTGGAGTTAGGAGAGATAGATCTCTTTCTAGGGACTCCAATAGATCTCTGCACTCTAATGCCTCTTCTCAGAGGAGAAGGAACTCTCCCCAGAGGAGATTGACTTCCCCTCAGAGAATGGAGCATGAAGCTAGGATGAGACAGGCTACTCTGAGGATTGAAAGGGAAGAAATTGCCCTGGCCAAAGAGAAGCTTGCCTTGGCTAGAGAGCAGCAGATGAGTGGGTTAGCTCCCACTGGTGGCAGCAATCTCCCAAGAGATAGAGAGAAGGGTTTAGACACTAAACACCTGACAAAAATAGTGCCCCCCTTTAAGCAAGGGGATGACATCCAGAAATGGATGGCTGCTTTGGAGAGGGCCTGCACTGTGCAGGGCATTCCCCAAAGTCAGTGGGCAGCTATACTGTGGCTCTCCTTTGATGGCAAAGGTAGAGATAAGCTCCTCACTACTAGAGTTGAGGAGGCTAACAATTACCAGGTCCTGAAAAATGCACTGGTTGATGGGTTTGGCTTAACCACTGAGCAGTACAGGTTGCTGTTCAGAGACACCCAGAAAACTCAGTCTCAGGACTGGTCTGACTTTGTTGATTGTGCCACTAAGGCTTTGGAAGGCTGGTTGCTGGGTAGTAAGGTTACTGATTACACAGGGTTGTATAATCGTATTATGAGAGAGCAAGTCTTAAATAATTGTCAGAACCAGTTATTACACCAGCACCTGGTAGACTCTGATCTGACCTCTCCACAAGAATTGGGTAAGAGGGCAGACAAATGGGTCAGAACCAGGATTAGGCCCAAGAACCAAGGTGGTGACCAGAAGAAGGAATCAACCAAGCCTCAAGAGAAGGGTGGGAATAAATCTCCAGATCAAACCACATCAGGGCCCCAAAAATCCTCTGAGGGGGGTGGGTCCCAGAATCCTTCTAATAACCAAAAGAAACCTTATTGTTATCCCTGTAAACAGGTGGGTCATTTGAAAACTGACAGCAGTTGCCCAAAGAATAACAATAAGGAGAACATACCCCCAAGTAACATTCCCAAACCTCCTGTTACTACTAGTAGTAATCCCCCAGGTGGTGGGAGTGCCCCCAAGAATTTGGGTGCATTTACTTTGGGAGTTCCTGGGGACTCTAGCCTAACCAGGTCCCCAAACTTAGATACTCTTGTCTGTGAGACTGGCATGGGGTTTGCCAACTTCACAACTTGTCCCAACACTTTGGGCAAGTACAGACAGGAGCCCCTCATCAATGGTATAAAAGTTGAGGCCTATATAGATACAGGGGCTAGCATCACTATGGTGACTGAGAGCCTAGTCCCCTCAAGGCAACTTTTACGTGGTGCCACATACCAGGTGACCAATATTGATGGAGTACAGAGAGATCATCCCATGGCAGTGGTCAATCTCAGCTGGGGAGGTGTCACTGGCCACAAGAGAGTGGCAGTGTCACCAAACTTGCCTGTAGATTGCCTACTGGGGAATGATTTAGAGCTCTCAGCCTGGGCTGAAGTAGAGCAAGAAACCCATTCTAAAATGGTAAACATCCATGGTAAGGTTAGTGGGGCAGTGATAGCCACAGCCCCAGTCCAAGATGTCCTCCCTGAACAGGTCAGGAGGGCTGTGCCAGTCACAGCCCAATCTCAGACAACTTCCTTCCCAGAACAGGTTGTCAAGGCTGTGATGGTCACAGCCCACACCCAAACTGAGCCCCCTCCTGAAAAGGTTGGGAGAGTTGTGATGGCCACAGCTCAAACTCAGACAGATGATAGTGTTGTGAAGCCTGAAACTATGGATCACTCCACTCAGACAGAGAGCATTGAGGAGGAAGAGAAATCTCCCTCCCACCAGACTTTAGGAAAGGGTCAGCCTCCTCAGGGAACTGATCTGACCCCTTGTGAAGAAACTGCCACAGAGGTAGTCAGGCCTAGCCTGGCAGAGCCCCTGATGTCAGTGGACCCTTCCAAGGTGGGACCCAGTCTGGAGCAGGTAACCTGCCCCTCTCTACCCCGCCTCAGGCAGCCCAGGGCTGTAGAGGTCAGGGAGGCCAGTGTTGGACCCCAAAGGGCCCCCTGTCCAAAAGAATTCCCCAATCAGCAGATTAAGGGCACTGAAGCTAGTAGTCCTAGCCAAGTGAAAATAAAATCAACTCCTGAGGGATCCCCCTTAATTTTAGTTAGGGACCTCCCACAGATGGACACTGTTGGGCACAGCCAAACCTGGGACCTGAGGGCCCCAAACCTGACCTGTCCCTCCAGTAAGCCAAACAGAGGGACCCAACCTCCAGCTGTAGGTAGCCAGAGGTTGACCCTGAGAGCCCAAAACAACTCAGTCCTGGAAAGAAAGGCCTCTATGGTGGGAAATGATTGGAGGAAGCTGAGCCCAAAATTAGTGGAGCCTCACTTCAGCACTCCATTTCAGCACCAGCCTTTTCCTTTACCAAAACACACCACAGGTAGAGATTCCCTATGGTGGAGACCCTCAGATACCCTTAGGGTGAGGGATTGCTTAGTGGACCATGAGATAGGGGGTAACCATGCCAGTGCTGGTACTTCCTTATATGGCCACTCAGGCAATATAGGCTTACCTGGCAAGGATAGCCTTATCTCCTTTCGTTTGGTGGGGGGGTTATGTAGGAAGGTAGATCCCTGACTATGGTTGCCCCCAACTTTTTGCCTGGTGTTTTGCTGGTTTTCTGACTTAGTTGACCTGGGGCCCTGCTATTCAGGACCCCAGGCCTACTGCTCTCTCTGTAAAATGGATTCCATGTACCTTAGGTACATATCTAATTGGATACTGAGTCACCTTGTCAGTCCCTGTACAGTGTACCTTAGGTACCCAGGGCATAGGTGTACCCAGGGCCTACCAGGGGCTGCAGCATGTATTATGCCACCCCTGGCTGGCCATCCAAATCTGACACAGCTGGCTGCTTGACAGCTGGGGCAAGGTGGTGTAATCACCCTTTGCTTTAGATATAGTATACCTATATCTAACCCTAAAAATGGACACACAGATCTCCTATCAGTCACTCCTATGGCAGGCCTTGACAATCCTGAAGGCAGAGTGCTTGGAATCGTGTGAGATGGTGCTCTGGCATGAGCTGAGCCTGTCTGCGGCTTTCGGGATCCATCCCTTAGCCGTTTCCATGATATCGCATACCATATACTCTTAAGTGCATTATAATCCTCGCGGTTATATGCCAACTCTGGTATCGCTTTATCAAAACATGTCGAGTAAGGTGTCATACGTATTGGAATACTAACCCCTCGCCAATTCTGGCGACGGGGTTAGCATTCCACCCTTCTAGAGGGACACGACATGTATGTAACCTGTAACCCCGGTTAAAGTCAGACAGAGCCTTAGCATCCACAAAATGGATGCTGCCACCGAGACACAAGTCTGCCCTCCTGCTGCTGGGAGTCCTCCCAGAGCAGGAGGCAAGGACAAAGGGTTTCCTGCCAGGGGCGGTGCCAGCACCGTCCCAGACAGGGTTTTGTGTATTCCAGGTAGGCAGGGCTACAGAGGAAGGTGACTGCAAGTGGCACCCCGGTGCTCACTGTGCATAGGCCGGCTGAAACCAGTTCCAGGGGCACTCCAGCCCCTGGCCTGGGGAAAGCCCGCCAAAGGAGAGGGGTGTAACCACCCCCCTCCTGGTCCCACCCATAGGGCAGGACTTAGTCGCGTGCCAGCCCCCTTTTCCCAGATAAAGGTAGGAGCAGGCCCCCTTCCAAATTAGATCATCTTTGGAATCAAGACACGACTTTCTGCGAAAGGACTTCAAGATTTCCTTCTTCAAGATTCTCCCTTGTGACTAAGGAGTAGTCACCCTGCATCCGCAGGCACCATCGCAAGAACACTGCGGTCTGCTGTAAGTCCTTCCTCCGGAATCCGACTGCCCAGCTCGACAAGACCCGGCTTCCCTGGCACCTCCGACCTCTACTCACCTCTACAGCCAAGCTGAGAACCGTGAGTGCGACGAGACCTCAAGGGACCGACTATTGCCAAGACTGCACGACTTCTGCACAGCAAGCCCGCCGAGTAATTTCCTGGCGAGTGCTTTGGGGTCCGAGAAGCCCCAACCCTGAGCAGCTCCAGCACCGAAGAGCAGCCCCCCAGCATCTCCACGATCGGCGTGGGGCCCTTCTGCTTTTTGCTGCTCACCGCGTTGTTTGGCTACTAGCCCGCTGGCTTGTGGCCTTCTGAACGACGCTCGACGACATCACTGCTGCTAGTCTGGTTGCTACAGACTGGCCCTTGCTCCCTTCCAGAAGAGGAGCACCCCGGACCCTCCTGGTCCACTCAAGACGCCATTTTGAGTCCACCGCGTGGGCTTGAATTAGCCAAGGCTTTGTTGCCCAATCCTGGGTACTTCGACGCCGACAGCTTCATCCATCGTGGGACAGCTCGCCTCTCCATCCTGGTCGCCGACAACGCCTCCTGGTCCGTGAGATCTGCAGAGCACAGCGTCGCCCACTCACCTAGTCGAGGTGACTACCATCCGGTGCCCTCCTGGTGCCCACTGACTACTGGCTAGTAGTCACGAACTTGGTCCCCTCTGCTTTCAGGTGTCATCCATCTTCAAGATCCAGGCTTGGATCAACTCGAACTCTCTTCACTGGTCGCCTGCCAGCATCTTTCTTCCAGGCTCCTGGTTCGTCGACGAGGATTCCCGACGTCTTTTGAGACCTATGCAGCTGCAGTCCCTGGGCTAGGTAACTTCGGCATTTCGGTGCCCCAGCATAGCCTCACTATCCAAGGGTCAGGATCCACTGTCGTTTTCTTCCTACCAGGTCGGGTTCGCCCGTAAACATTAACTTTAACTTTACTAGCTTCCATAGACTTTGTCCCGCATCCCGAGTGAGAGTGCACACTCTGCACCCGAGTCCCCTGGGCCTCCTAGAAGTAATCTAACGATTCCCTAGTCAAGTCCTAGCGATTCCAAAGCCTATTAGTACTGTACTTACCTGCTAGTAATTTCGCATTCCACTTTCAGAGTATATGGTTTTTCGTGCCCCTCAGGCATTTGTGTATACTGTGCTAACTTAAGTATTTTCGTAAGAGTTTTGTTGTGTGCCTAGCACCCTGTCCTCATAAAGAGTGCAGGGCTGTTGTGATTCTAATAAATACACTGATTATTTTCATAACACTTGTGTGGTGTCCTTTCACTGGGTGTTCAAGGGGTAATGTGATGGTAAAACAGCTGGCTTAACACGCCCTCTAGAGTCTTAGCCTTAGACTGCTCGTATCCATGCTACTAGGATAGCTGGTCTATAAGGTTGACTTACAACCAATCATCAATAAGGGTTGTTTGGACTGATATATAGTGATCACTAGAATAGTGAGCACTGCACATCAGGCCAACTTCTCACACCCTCACATAGGCCGATGACTTTAGCTGACTCTTAGATGACCTGAGTGAACTGAACCTGTTGCCTGAAGCTGACCTTGCCAAACCAGTTCTTGCCCTTTAGCTGATCAAGATAGAGATCAAAGAGCAGGACATTGCTGAGTTTATGGTACATGCCCACACCTTCTATCTCGCCTCTCATCTGTTTCTGTTCCTTCTTTTATGACCTGTTTACGATATGGGTTGTGGTCTTTTATTATGGGTTTGTTCAGCTTGTGTAAGAAGCAATGTTGGGTTTTTTGCATGCTTGCAAAAGCTAGGACTGCCCCTTACTTTTGTGCTGAGTCATGTAACCCTAAAACATATAAAAGGCCTCTGTCCTCTGTATTCCTCAGACTACCTCATTCAGTTGCTACGGCTTCTGTGTGACGTGGTCTCACTTATTACATTTAATAAAGATGTCTTTTCATATTTTCAGCTTCTGTGCCAAGTTCTTTTTTATTAGTAAGTATTCCCTGAGAATGAAGATTTCAGTTCTTCACACCCTCTAAGCCCACTGGGTGGCAATGCCAGTCACGGGGTCAGGCCGCCTGGACGCGGAGCCTCATTCTAACATGCATAATATTTAGAACAATTTATATGTTCTCCCTCAATAGAAGTCTATGGAGCGTGATCACGTGATAGAAACTTGTTACTTTCATGAAACACGTATCTAGTGAGCACGAGACGGGATCGAAATATTGTTAATGAATGCGATACGGAGTTCGTTATTCCTCTAGAACCCCACCTCCTCTTGCCAACACTGCAAACGAGGTTACGCCTCGTAGAAATGTGCAAACGTTCTACTCTGAATGCTTCTGGCCAGGACACTTTAGAACATTAAGACAAGAGGTCCACATTTCATTATAAAATATATTGGTTCACAGTGAAATATGTATATATCATTTTACGAAGATTTGTCAAACGACGCCAAAGTCATAGCCAAAAAAAAAATGTTTTTCCTATGGAAACAAGGTCCTAACTATAACTACCTACTGGCAACCGCCAGTAGGATGGAGATATAGATAGAGATATAGATAGAGATATAGATAGAGATATAGATAGAGAAATAGATAGAGAAATAGATAGAGAAATAGATAGAGAAATAGATAGAGAAATAGATAGAGAAATAGATAGAGATATAGGGCCCGATTCACAGAACTAACTTAAGACAAAATCCTAACTTCTGTGAATACCAAAAGTAGTAAGTTTAGGATTTTGTCTTAAGTTAGTTCTGTGAATCGGCCCCATAGATAAAGATATAGAGATAGAGATAGAGATAGAGATATAGATGGATAGAGAGAGAGAAAGAGAGGTAGAGATAGAGGGAGAGAGAGAGAGGTAGAGATAGAGGGAGAGAGAGAGAGGTAGAGATAGAGGGAGATAGAGAGAGAGATAGAGAGAGAGAGAGATAGGTAGATATAGAGATAGATATAGATATAGAGCTAGAGAGAGATAGATATAGAGAGAGATAGATAGATATAGAGATAGATAGATATAGAGCTAGAGAGAGATAGATTGAGATAGATTGAAAGAGGTAGAGAGAGATTTCCTTCCTGCGGTCGCCAGTAGGTAGTTATAGTTAGGACCTAATTGCCATAGGAAAAGCATTTTTGACTTGGCTACCAGTTTGGCGTCGTTTGGCAAATCTTCATGAATATTTTTTTTAAAAGTGTCATGGTATGTTCTGGTTGCCATGAAAAGTTTTGGGGTGATCTGTGCAGTGGGGACCGAGAACTGTGGGCGCGAAATAAGGATGACTTTGTAATATTGATTCCCGTAGGAACATTTAGCCACACATACAGGTCGAACTGCTGAACGGACTTGGCAGGGAGGTAGATATTGCTTCAAGGAAGGGCCTTTTGCCTATTTGGTGTAAATCTTTTCAGTAGTTTTTGAGAAATTTAAGTTGAAGATCATAGTGATATCTCTGGTCGCGGATATTTCGGGGTGATTTTGACATTTACTCATGAATGCACACACCCAACGGGAATGCTCTGATTGGCTGGGCAGAACCTGAACAAAAAGTTGCGGCCGTCATTTTATAGATCGGGAACGGTTCCGGAGGCTGAACATTTCTGAAAAAACAAATATAAGGTGTCAGAGTAGAAGTACTCAGACCCCATGTTTGAGGAATAGGGGTTTTAGTGACACAAGTTGTGGTCAAAATTCATTTTTTATCGCATGTGATATTTGCGACGATGCGACAACCGCCAGCGCGGCATACGTCATCACGAATATTGGTGAAAATATAAAAAAAAATCAGGGAATTATTAATGTGCATTGTTATACAGATACTGAGATTCTGATAAATGTTTTTATCGAGTTATTTATATAGTGAGTTTTCTACTGTGATGGTTAGAATTAATTATATAGTTATCATTTTTTTAATGTGATGTTGGTTATTGAATTCCTGCTTTTGCTTTCTGCTTTAATGACGTAACCGAAGGGATCGCGATGACGTTGGTCATCACGATCTCTGGCCTCACTGCGAATACGGAATATAGCTTTTTGAGATGGCTGTTCCAGAAATTCACTAGAAAAACATGAGTTTGAAGTGTACAGTAATAAACTCATAGTATGTAAAATACTGTACTATGTGTGCATATGTGTTTAGACTTTATGGAAAAGGCTTGATCGTTGCGCTTAACAGCGATGTTAGTACAAAAATGAGTTTAAACATGCTTTGAAAGACGTATGTATATAGCAATATGTGTAGTGCAATGTTCAGAATGGATATTTTTACATATTATTTTTGGGTTGTTGGTGGTCATTGAATGTCAGCTTTTCTTATCCATTTTCGCAACGTGTCCGCGGGGATCGTGACATCATTATGAAGAACCCCAAAAACGAACAAAAAAAACTTTAGAAAAATACTTCACAATATTTCAGGTACTAGGGTGGCTCTGACAAGAGCTGTTGCTTTGGTTGTGTGTATATGGCTGCTACACAATAGACCGGATGCAAAGTTTCAGGTTACTTAGAAACACCATGTTGCCTTCATCTGTAAAGTGTGCTCCATCATTTCTATAAATTCCATGCATGTCAAAACACCGATTGTTGTTATAGATACAGCCCACGCGATGGTCTCTGAGGAATGCATAAACAGTTTTGTTAACATGTTTCCTGGCTTTGTCAATCTGTGGACAGAATTTATTTGATCACTTCCATTACTGTCTTTGGCATATATTAGAGTATACTAAGACAGTGTGAGAGAAAAGCGACATCAGTTCTGCAAAGGTTTCTTTCATTAAGATTTCCAGCCCTACCTCAGTCAACGTGCCTAGGTCATTGCCACCACAGTGCACAATCACGAGGAAGGTTACATGGAGCCGTTATAGTTAGGAAATAAAATTTTAAAAAACCTTAGAAATTCACTGAAAATCCAAAGGTTGCAGGGACGTTATAGTTAGGCTCAGGTTTCACTCATACAAAACCAGAGACATTCAGCAGCTATAGTTAGCTGAGGTAACTATAACTCACCCTCCGCAATGCACTGCTTATGACCTCACATATTACATCACTCATGACATGGTCAGTGACATCACTGATGACATCTCAAATGACATCACTGATAACATCATCCACAGAATTTCTGATACACCCACTCACACCTCAATATAACCTTTCATACTCCCACTCCAACATCTACACTAGCATTCTCAAAACTACTGACACACCCATACCAGTACTTATACACCCACTCACTGACTCGTAGGTCTACACACAAATCCACTCCGTTACCCATGCAGCTACTCGTACACCAACTCACTCACTAATACATTCACTGATATATTCAATCATACACCCATACAGCCACTCACACAGTCAGTCACTCATCGAGCTACTCACACAACTACTCACTCACCAATAGTCAATCACACAGCCATTTACTCACTTATACAGTTATACACACACCCACTCATTTTTCATACAGATACTAACACATACTCACCTATACAGTCACTGACACAAGCACACACTCAACCATACAGTCACTCTCACAAGCACTCAGTCACACATACAGTCACTGCTATCCTCCAACACTCACCCACAATGCCTTCCACATGTGCAGTTACTCACCCATATACCATTGACCCATCCATTCACTCACCGGCACAGCCATACACAAGCTCAGTCACTTATACAGCCCTTCTCTTACACACTAACTCGTACTCCCACCGACTCGCCCATTCACTCATCAATGCAGGCACTCACACACACCCTCTCACCCACCCACACAAACACTAATACACCCATACAGGTACTCAGACAACGAATCACTCACCCATACAGAAAGTCATACAGTCACTTAGACGCCAACTGACACACTGATACAGACATTCACACAACCAGTCACTCCCCCATACATTCATTGAGACACCTAATCTCTCACTTATGCAGTCAGTCATGTCCCCACGGAATCATCCATACATGCACGTATACGCCCACTAATTCACCAATAGACCTTGGTATATTTATTTAACACTCATAAACTTTTTTTAAACACTGGGTCACTGGATGATGTCATCAGTGATGTCATTTGAGATATTATGAGTGATGTCATCAGTGATGCCACTGACCATGTCATGAGTGATGTAATATGTGAGGTCATAAGCAGAGCATTGCGGGGGCGCAAGTTATAGTTAGCTCAGCTAACTATAACTGCTGAATTTCTCTGGTTTTGTATGAGTGACACCTGAGCCTAACTATAACGTCCCTGTAACCGTTGGTTTTATATATATATATAATATATATTTTTTAATTTATTTTAGGAGTTTTGTATAGCTGGCCAGACCCGAGGGTATCAGCAGAGCGCTTCACAATATATTTTAGAGCAGAAGACACATATAGGGGGACAACACAAAAAGAAAAAAAAAGAAAAGGTATGCGTAAAAAGTTCGACTGACTCCTTGAGTTTTGCGTCCTTGAGGTAGGTAGGTCCTGAACTCGCCTTGATGAGTGCATATATATATATATATATAATGATAGCCAGTAAGTAGGTATAGTTAGGACTAAAGTTTCCATAGGGATCATTTTGTTTTGTTTTGCCAATAACTTTGGAGCCACTTGACAAATCTTTACGTCATTTTCAAAACTTATACTTTCATCAGTTCAGTTGCTGTGTTGAAAGTTTTGGATGATCCAATACATGGGGGCAATGAAAAAGGGAGTCCCAAAAGGCTGTCCCCCATTTTATATCTATAGGGATTTTGCATTTTTTTAAACACGACTGCAGCCCGAACTACTGAACAGAATGACACCACATTTGTCAGAAAGCTAGATTTGTTTATGCAGATCACACTTTGTTTGGCGTGAATCCATTCAGTAGTTTAAGAGATATTATAGGTAAAAATTGTAGATATCTAGGGAAGCTGATCCGCTGTACCACCCGCGGAGGATCCAGAGGGGAACGGAAGGCCCCGATCAGATGGCCATAGACTCAATGAAAAGTTGCGCCTGCCATTTGTTTTGTCGGATAGGCCGGGTGCGGCAGAAATACACAGTAAAAGATATACAAGGGGCCAGGATACAGGCATCTTGACCCCGTAGGACACATAGAGGAGTCCCTGAGGAACTCCTATGAGCCCAAAATAACATTTTTTTTTTCTTTTGTCGACATAACTTAAATGCCACGGATGCTCCATGGTTTTAAACCCCAGTTTAAACAAAAAAGAACATAGAAATTCACTGATAAAACCAAAGTTACAGACTCGTAATAGCGATGCTTTCGCTTTACCCATACAAAACCAAAGAAATTCAGCATTTATAGTTATACTTCTAGTTATACTTATCTCAAGAAACTATAACTTGTACCGTTAAGTAACTTATGGCCATGAATTATAGTTATAGTTTCTTAACATAAGAATAACTATAAGTGCTGAATTTCTATGGTATTGTGTGGGTAAAATGTCAGCCTAACTATAACGGCCCTGTAACCTTTGGTTTTGTCAGGTAAAATATATATATATATATATATCATACCAAAGTTTGCCTCCAAACAAAAGACGCCACATACGAAGGGTTCCGGCACTCAACACCGCAGGCAGCAATGCTCGCAGAGAGATGTAGCTTTCCCAATAGCCATACGCGTTTCGAGCATTGCGCTCTTGATCACTGGCTGGCTTGAAAACAGGAGGCAAATAGTAAGAACATGTGATTTTATTGAGTAGCAAGTTCCGCCCCAGTGGGCGTCAACTGTGGCATTCTGGTAAATGTAGTCAACAATATGCCACAACAACTTGCAAAAGTTCATTCACCAAGTGGATTTGCCGCCTCCCTTCAAAGAAATGTCATCCCCAGTCGGGTGAGAAATTCTGCCACCTCTAATGCAGGCTTGCCAATACACCCCGGTAGTGTAGGCCCCCATCGTTCGTACGAGTGCTCACGTCCCCAAGCACTCAGGACCCGCTTCAAGGAGCAGTGGGACATCTTTAGCGGCCGGGCAAGCCGCAATATAACATATATAATCAACAATAAGGTTGACATACATAAGAATCTTTGTTTATGTTTTCACAGCTCCCCCTTTTGTTAGGTTGAACCTAGCAGCAGCGCGCATGTGCTACTTGCTCTGCGAGAACGCTGTAGTAAAGTATGAGAGAGAACCCGCGCCCACTCTCCTCCCATATTTTTCATTGGCTTGTGTCATTCTCTTTCATAAATGATGCCTTTGGATTCGTTAATAGGTTTGTTAGTCCCTCCTTAGTACGGCCTTGTCTTCATTTGTACCCTCCCATGGCGACTGGCCCTTTTACTTTGGTTGTTACACAGGACCTGTTATTTAGTCTGTAAGCACTGTTTACTTTATTGAGTTTCTCTTACTGCAGACGAGACATGCGCTGCTTCAGCTGAAACCGCTTGTGTTTATTTAAGGTTTTTGAAAAAAGAGGATTATGGCCCTGTGGACAGAAGTGGGGAAGGGCCCAAAGAGAAACCCACACTTCGCAGTATTCCAAGAAGTATTATTCTAGTTGAAATGATAAACAAAACCTAATATGTTTACCTTGGCAATTAATTGCGCCTTTTAATCATACTTTTTTTTTAGAAAGAAAGATACTGTTTTTTAGCAAGAGAGGACAATATCCTTCACATACACAGCCAAACAATCTTGCTGTCTTAATTATACAAAAACATATATACAAAAAATGAAAACATACAATTATTACAAATCATTGCATTCTACAAGACATGACATTCAAAAAGAAAGGAACAGGTGAGAGATGTCAAATTCTTTCAAATAACAACATCAGAGTACTGAAAATTAAGTGCAGTTCATTCCTAAATACTAAAGTGTCATCAATAAATGAAGATACGTAGTATGGAATAGATATCACAAGTGTTTTCAAAGAATAAGGCTTAATCCCCTTTATCTAAAAGCGTTTTCAAAGGACTTAATCCCATTTGCCGACGCGTTTCGAGTGTGGGTTCCTTGTACCCCAACTCTCATCAGGGCCAACTCAATCCTTTTCCCAACCTTTATCCTATTAATAAAAAAGACAAAAACAGTTTGTTCATACTTATTAAAATTGCTTCCCTCAACCTTCCCAGGCTCTACGTTATGTACAAGCTTAGCAAGCAAGTGCCTTACCTCAAAGCTGTAGAGGTAAAGGTCACTCTTCGAACTTGTAAATGAAGCTGTGTGCACGGTTCTGGAACGAGAATCGTTGTGTGTTTGTTAACTTAAAACATTCTGCGTTCATTTCTCTTGAGATTGAAAAAAGGGGGGGGCAGGACATTCATACCTGCATTTCAGTGTCACAGAAAACGGGTGTGTGTGCTGTTCGCCACATCGAATTAAGGGGCACCACTCGTATTTTCAATTATATTTCTTTCTGTGAAAAGAGTAACCAGATCGCCCTGTTATGGTTATCTTTGCACGTTTTTTGGTTAATGACCATTAGTTACCCAAGTGAACGGCCACACTACTCACCGTGAGCTTCCTCACGTTGATCGCGGTGTCTCGCACTAATCAGGGCTGTCACTATCCGATCACCGCTTGCTACGAATCTAAAATGTGAAAAAAAACCATTAGGGCCGCCCCGCCGGTAGCAAGGAATGCGAGCGTTCAAGTCCTGGACAGAAATCAACGCTTACCTCTGTCTTTTACTAGCGTTCTTCTCAGCGCACTCCTAGTTTGTGGTTCACCAGTCTTGGTCAAACCGGCTACTGCCTGTTAGTTACTTCAAAATTTCTTGACCAATCAAAATCGATGAAACCACGGTAGAGCATTCTGGGAGTTGTGGTGAATTGAACGACTCGCGTGGGAATCTCATTGGAGTCTGTTCAACTCACTCATGGAATTGAGTCCTTTGCTAATGCTGTCGAATCTCATTATTAAGTACGCTTCCTTGCGAAGCAGAGCTTGTTCCACATTCGGTGATCTATGTTTTGGATCTATACTTGCTAGAGCAGTCCATGTGAAATCGGTTTCTTTGTGATTTAAAGCCACAAAATGGTCAACCATTGGTGCATTAGGTACTCTTTTCTTCAATCTCGACCGGTGCTGTGAAATTCGAATATTCACCTGCTGGCATGTTTTGCCAATATATATTTTATTGCAAGCACACATTACTGCATAAATGACGTTCTTGCTTTTGCAATTTGTATGCATATCGTGCCTCCATTTAATGCCATTATGGATCAATTCATTTCCCTCTACAGCTCTGCTGCAGGCTACACACATACCACATTTGTGGTGTCCGGTAATGGGTTTAAGGTTCCACTTTGATATGAGGTCACTCTTTGTTTTTGGAACATAGCTGTCTGCCCGGATAATTTGCTGGCCAATACTGGGATTTTTTTTCATAGCGAAAATTGGTCTTTCCAAAGGGTACTCAAGTCCCTCTAGCAAATGCCAATTCCGCAAAATAATCTGCCTGAACTTATTAGTATGGGCCCCATAAGTAGTTACACAGACCAGTTTGTTTAATTCCCTTTTCGGTTTGATTTTTAGAAGCTCCTCTCTAGGAGTGTATCTCGCTCTTTTCTTTGAATGTTTCAAAAGTTTTCTGGGGTAACCCCTCATATCCATTTCATCACAAAATGAAGTTGCACGTGTGTCAAAATCAGTTATTTCAGAGCAGTTTCTTTTTATTCTCAATAACTGACCGTAAGGGAGATTTTGTTTCAAACACTGGGAATGCGCACTGTTATAGTGTAATATAGTGTTTTTATCCGTCTCCTTTTTAAATAGGGAGGTTGTAAACCTATCTCCTTCGATGCCAACTTCCACATCTAAGAAAGTCATTCTTTTCGCACTTGAATCAATTGAAAATGTAATGTCTGGATGTCTTGCATTCAACCAGCCAAAAAAATTAGTAAGATCCACCTGGCTCCCCTGCCACAGGAGCCAGATGTCATCAATGTATCGTAGCCACTGTTTTATGTTGTCACTGTTTGGATTGTTCCTGTAAATAAATCTTTCCTCATACTGGGCCATGTACAATACCGCCATCTCCGGCGCATAAGGACAACCCATGGCCGTGCCTTTGACTTGAATATGAAAATCATTTTCGAATTTAAAATAATTGCTCCTCAAGGAGATTTCGGCCAGTGATATAATGAAAGCAGTGGGGACCCTATGAGGTCGCTCCCGTTGCTCCAAATATAATTCCATCACTTGTAGGGCTTCATCCTGCGGGATCTGTGTGTATAACGAATTGACGTCCATTGTGGCCATCAATTGAGTTTCCACGTCAACTGTCATTTCTTGTATCTTATTGATGAAATCAATCGTGTCTCTCAAGTATGATTTTACTTGTGGTAGAAAAGGTTTCAAAAAGAAATCGATGTATTTGGAAACAGGTTCCAATGCTGAGTCACAACCGGAGACAATCGGTCTTCCAGGGGGTATCTGATGGTTTTGATGAATTTTTGGCATAAAGTACAGAACTGGCGTTCTTGGTAAGTTTTTGTTTAAAAACTCAAATTCTTTGGGACCCAAAAATCCTTCTTCCAGTCCTTCTTTGGTGATTTTGGCGATCTTATTTTGAATTTCAAACACCGGGTCTTCCTTGACTGGCCTATACCATTCCCGGTTATCTACATGTGACCTTCCTTCTGATAGGTACATGGGTCGTGGCCAGATTACCACTGCACCCCCCTTATCCGCCTGCTTAATTATGATTGAGGTATCTGCTTTAAGATCCTGGATGGCCGTCAATTGGCTCTTACTGATGTTATGGTGAATAAAACTTTTGCCTTTCTCCAATTTTGTCAATGACGATAGTACTGCCTGTTCGAAGGCGTAAATCTGTTTTGGTATATTTGTTGTTGGCAAGAATTTAGATTTAACCCTTAGTCCAGTGGTTTCACTACTTAAAGTGGGTTCGGCATCGGCGAAGAAGGTTTTTAGTCTAATTTTTCGGCAAAAATCAAGTGCCTCCAACTTAAGTTTGGTAAAATCAGTTCTTCTACTGGGGACAAATTTTAAGCCCAAGCCTAAAATAATTTTTTCATCTGGGGTTAATGTTTTATCCGAAAGATTTACAATTGTAGAAGTATCTAAATTTTTGTAGTATCTGTTTCTCGTGCGCATCTCCCATGGCTGTTTGAAACGGACTGTTTGCTGACCGCCCTTCTCTAAAAAAAGACTGATTAGAACCCTTTTTATTCTGCCCCCCTTGTCTTGACTCAGGTGAGGACCCCGATGACGAGGTAGATGAAAAGGTAGTGAACCTTGTTCTTGATCTCCCCTGGTAAGAATTTAAGGCCCTTCTTGACTCGACCGTTGTGTAGTAGTCCTCTTTTAAGAACGGATACACTTGGTCTAGTTTGAATGACTTCTTTTCTAATAGGGTTTTAGCTTCTGTTTCTGTCTTATTATCAGCTATGGCCTTTATTAAATCCGCAATCTCTCGTTCTTCCTGACTACATAGGCGTTGGGCCTTCTCTATGGTATGAACCATAAGGTCTCTACTACATTTTGTGTTAATATAACTGAAACCTTTTTTATATTCAGTGTCTTCGACAAAAATTACAGGGATGTTTTTGACTTGTAGACCCCACGGTATGGTGCCTGCCTGGAGGTGCTGCAGAAGGAAATACCCATGTAATTCAGTTCTTATGTGTTTCTTTTGGAGGCGAGTCAATTTATCTGCCTCATTTTGATGTTTCGCTGTGTTGCTAAGTGAAAGACCTGAGAAGGGAGTGGAAGCAATCAAGTTCTGAATGTGTCTTTCTGTGAAGGACAAAGTCTCTTTCTCTGACATACTTTGACAGGAGAAGCTTCTCCTGACACTGAATAAATCTTCTGATAAAAAAAACAAGCCATAGCTGATAATAAGACAGAAACAGAAGCTAAAACCCTATTAGAAAAGATCGAGAAAGAAATACAAACCTTTAAAGATATTACTATCAACACAAAAACTTCTCAGTTTGAGAGGGATTCGAAGTCAAGAAGGGCCTTAAATTCTTACCAGGGGAGATCAAGAGAAGGGAAAGATTTTTAGAGAAGGGCGGTCAGCAAACAGTCCGTTTCAAACAGCCATGGGAGATGCGCACGAGAAACAGATACTACAAAAATTAGATACTTCTACAATTGTAAATCTTTCGGATAAAACATTAACCCCAGATGAAAAAATTCTTTTAGGCTTGGGCTTAAAATTTGTCCCCAGTAGAAGAACTGATTTTACCAAACTTAAGTTGGAGGCACTTGATTTTTGCCGAAAAATTAGACTAAAAACCTTCTTTGCCGATGCCGAACCCACTTTAAGTAGTGAAACCACTGGACTAAGGGTTAAATCTAAATTCTTGCCAACAACAAATATACCAAAACAGATTTACGCCTTCGAACAGGCAGTACTATCGTCATTGACAAAATTGGAGAAAGGCAAAAGTTTTATTCACCATAACATCAGTAAGAGCCAATTGACGGCCATCCAGGATCTTAAAGCAGATACCTAAATCATAATTAAGCAGGCGGATAAGGGGGGTGCAGTGGTAATCTGGCCACGACCCATGTACCTATCAGAAGGAAGGTCACAAGTAGATAACCGGGAATGGTATAGGCCAGTCAAGGAAGACCCGGTGTTTGAAATTCAAAATAAGATCGCCAAAATCACCAAAGAAGGACTGGAAGAAGGATTTTTGGGTCCCAAAGAATTTGAGTTTTTAAACAAAAAATTACCAAGAACGCCAGTTCTGTACTTTTTGCCAAAAATTCATCAAAACCATCAGATACCCCCTGGAAGACCGATTGTCTCCGGTTGTGACTCAGCATTGGAACCTGTTTCCAAATACATCGATTTCTTTTTGAAACCTTTTCTACCACAAGTAAAATCATACTTGAGAGACACGATTGATTTCATCAATAAGATACAAGAGATGACAGTTGACGTGGAAACTCAATTGATGGCCACAATGGACGTCAATTCGTTATACACACAGATCCCGCAGGATGAAGCCCTACAAGTGATGGAATTATATTTGGAGCAACGGGAGCGACCTCATAGGGTCCCCACTGCTTTCATTATATCACTGGCCGAAATCTCCTTGAGGAGCAATTATTTTAAATTCGAAAATGATTTTCATATTCAAGTCAAAGGCACGGCCATGGGTTGTCCTTATGCGCCGGAGATGGCGGTATTGTACATGGCCCAGTATGAGGAAAGATTTATTTACAGGAACAATCCAAACAGTGACAACATAAATCAGTGGCTACGATACATTGATGACATCTGGCTCCTGTGGCAGGGGAGCCAGGTGGATCTTACTAATTTTTTTGGCTGGTTGAATGCAAGACATCCAGACATTACATTTTCAATTGATTCAAGTGCGAAAAGAATGACTTTCTTAGATGTGGAAGTTGGCATCGAAGGAGATAGGTTTACAACCTCCCTATTTTAAAAGGAGACGGATAAAAACACTATATTACACTATAACAGTGCGCATTCCCAGTGTTTGAAACTAAATCTCCCTTACGGTCAGTTATTAACACCTTAGGAGCTCGTAAATATACCTCCCCAGTGCTGCGCTGTCCATTATCCAGTGCTGAACTGGACGTCCAACGGTCGCACGCAGCACTGGGGAGGTGGTGCCCGTGACGACCGTTGGCCGACGGCAGCACTTAAGGTGTTAAGAATAAGAAGAAACTGCTCTGAAATAACTGATTTTGACACACATGCAACTTCATTTTGTGATGAAATGGATATGAGGGGTTACCCCAGAAAACTTTTGAAACATTCAAAGAAAAGAGCGAGATACACTCCTAGAGAGGAGCTTCTAAAAATCAAACCGAAAAGGGAATTAAACAAACTGGGCTGTGTAACTACTTATGGGGCCCATACTAATAAGTTCAGGCAGATTATTTTGCGGAATTGGCATTTGCTAGAGGGACTTGAGTACCCTTTGGAAAGACCAATTTTCGCTATGAAAAAAAATCCCAGTATTGGCCAGCAAATTATCCGGGCAGACAGCTATGTTCCAAAAACAAAGAGTGACCTCATATCAAAGTGGAACCTTAAACCCATTACCGGACACCACAAATGTGGTATGTGTGTAGCCTGCAGCAGTGCTGTAGAGGGAAATGAGTTGATCCATAATGGCATTAAATGGAGGCACGATATGCATACAAATTGCAAAAGCAAGAACGTCATTTATGCAGTAATGTGTGCTTGCAATAAAATATATATTGGCAAAACATGCCAGCAGGTGAATATTCGAATTTCACAGCACCGGTCGAGATTGAAGAAAAGAGTACCTAATGCACCAATGGTTGACCATTTTGTGGCTTTAAATCACAAAGAAACCGATTTCACATGGACTGTTCTAGCAAGTATAGATCCAAAAAATAGATCACCGAATGTGGAACAAGCTCTGCTTCGCAAGGAAGCGTACTTAATAATGAGATTCGACAGCATTAGCAAAGGACTCAATTCCATGAGTGAGTTGAACAGACTCCAATGAGATTCCCACACGAGTCGTTCAATTCACCACAACTCCCAGAATGCACTACCGTGGTTTCATCGATTTTGATTGGTCAAGAAATTTTGAAGTAACTAACAGGCAGTAGCCGGTTTGACCAAGACTGGTGAACCACAAACTAGGAGTGCGCTGAGAAGAACGCTAGTAAAAGACAGAGGTAAGCGTTGATTTCTGTCCAGGACTTGAACGCTCGCATTCCTTGCTACCGGAGGGGCGGCCCTAATGGTTTTTTTTCACATTTTAGATTCGTAGCAAGCGGTGATCGGATAGTGACAGCCCTGATTAGTGCGAGACACCGCGATCAACGCGAGGAAGCTCACGGTGAGTAGTGTGGCCGTTCACTTGGGTAACTAATGGTCATTAACCAAAAAACGTGCAAAGATAACCATAACAGGGCGATCTGGTTACTCTTTTCACAGAAAGAAATATAATGGAAAATACGAGTGGTGCCCCTTAATTCGATGTGGCGAACAGCACACACACCCGTTTTCTGTGACACTGAAACGCAGGTATGAATGTCCTGCCCCCCCCCTTTTTTCAATCTCAAGAGAAATGAACGCAGAATGTTTTAAGTTAACAAACACACAACGATTCTCGTTCCAGAACCGTGCACACAGCTTCATTTACAAGTTCGAAGAGTGACCTTTACCTCTACAGCTTTGAGGTACGGCACTTGCTTGCTAAGCTTGTACATAACGTAGAGCCTGGGAAGGTTGAGGGAAGCAATTTTAATAAGTATGAACAAACTGTTTTTGTCTTTTTTATTAATAGGATAAAGGTTGGGAAAAGGATTGAGTTGGCCCTGATGAGAGTTGGGGTACAAGGAACCCACACTCGAAACGCGTCGGCAAATGGGATTAAGTCCTTTGAAAACGCTTTTAGATAAAGGGGATTAAGCCTTATTCTTTGAAAACACTTGTGATATCTATTCCATACTACGTATCTACATTTATTGATGACACTTTAGTATTTAGGAATGAACTGCACTTAATTTTCAGTACTCTGATGTTGTTATTTGAAAGAATTTGACATCTCTCACCTGTTCCTTTCTTTTTGAATGTCATGTCTTGTAGAATGCAATGATTTGTAATAATTGTATGTTTTCATTTTTTGTATATATGTTTTTGTATAATTAAGACAGCAAGATTGTTTGGCTGTGTATGTGAAGGATATTGTCCTCTCTTGCTAAAAAACAGTATCTTTCTTTCTAAAAAAAAAAGTATGATTAAAAGGCGCAATTAATTGCCAAGGTAAACATATTAGGTTTTGTTTATCATTTCAACTAGAATAATACTTCTTGGAATACTGCGAAGTGTGGGTTTCTCTTTTTGTAAAGTAATGTGTTTATTTAAGGAGCACGGCCGCCCCGTAACACGAGCGCCTGCTTTCAATCACTGTAATCCCGCATTAACTCTTGTCTGTTTCAACTCCCCCCCCGCCCCCCAAGTAAAATGGATTTTAAAATGATTAGCGAACTAAGTCATGTGAATTCCAGGTAGGACATAATCATGTGCTAATGGGCTGAAGCTGACAACAGCACATCTGTGTTACATGTCATCTGTACTAAAGCCACCTGACAGGTTGTTTTCAAAAGCCTGTTTTTTTTTTATAATCCACTTTATTGAGTATATAAAAGAGCAAGAGAAATTCATTGGCAGCAGCTCACAAATCAACATAGACAGCGGGTCAAAATCAACAAGACCTATAGGCAGGGTCAGTCCACTCCAGTCCAACATTGCATCCTGTATGACAGTAATATCACATCTTAAAACAATCATTACAACTGGACGTATGGCGGGATCATGTTGAACCATTTCCCCCATATTTTGGGAAACAGTTCTGGAGAACCTCGGGATTCGAATAGGGCCTCCCCCTGGGTGCCGCACCAATCTACCCCCCTCCTCCACCACCCCCACAGTGGGTGCAACGGTTCGTGACCAGTGCCGCGCTATGTCCCTCTTGGCCACGGCCACCGCCGTTCCTAGCAGGCGCTTATCCATCCTGGAACCGTCCAGGCCATCCAAGATCCCTAGCAGCATTCGCAGCGGGTCATGAGGAACCTCCCAACCCAGGGCCTGTGTGAACTCCCGCTCCACTCCTCTCCAGAACCTCTCCAGCACCTGGCAAAGCCACACCATGTGGTAAAAGTCAGCGGGGGATAGTCCACATCTCGGGCAGTATGGGGAAGGTCGCAATCGGGCCCGGAAGAGTCTCTCTGGGGCGAGGTAAGCTGCGTGTAGGTAGTATATCTGCACCAGGCGCAGCCTGGAGGACGTGGTCAGGGTACGTGGAGCCATTGGGGCGTCCCTCCAATCTGCCTCTTCTAGGGGGCCCACCCATCCCTCCCAACGGGTGCGCAGCCTGTCCAAGGAGCGATAGATGCGGGATACTCCGCCCCTGCCCAGATTCCCCATCATCACTTGAGCTTCTAGCGGGCTGAACTCCGGGAGGGTGACTGGTGAGGGGAGGTGTGCATGGATGGCATGGCGCAGCTGCAGGTATCTAAAATGCTGGGCATGGGGAAGGGCGTGGCGCTGTTGTAGGTCTGCAAAGGCACGGATATGGTCCCCCACCCAGACGTCTCCAAGGACCAAGTCGCCGATAAAATCCCATCGACGGAATCTGTTCAGGGACGATACCTCCCGGAGCCCGGTACCGTGCCAGAGTGGTGTCTGACGACTACGTTTACGGTCCCGTCCCGTGTGGCGCAGGGGGGCGCGCCAGGCAAGGAGGACCGGCCTAGTGATTGGCGCCATGGTTTGTGGCACCGGGCATCCGTAGAGGAACGCTTGGATCTGTGAGAAATCCGTATCCTCTAGTTCCACGCGGTACGCTGGGTCGGACCAGCCGCCCGCGTACCAGATGTGGATGACTATCAGTTTGGTGGCAAGGTAGCAGAGGTAGAGGTGAGTCGCCCCCAGGCCCCCGTCAAAGGAGGGAATGCAGCTATGTGCTAGGGAGATCCGCGGTCTTCCACCACCCCAAAGGAATCGGGATAGGGTCCCGTCAAGCTCGCGGAACCAGGTGCGAGAGAGGGGAATGGAGATATTTTGTAGGATGTAGAGGAAGCGGGGAAGGACCATAATTTTGAACAGAGCGCTTCGTCCCAGGGGGTTGAGGGGAAGGGTTTGCCATTTTTTAAGATCTAACCTCATCCGCGCCACCAAGGGCGTGATGTTCAGTGCCCATTCTAGCTCCGGCCAAGCCTGTTTTATTAACAACACCAACACCACTAATACAATATCACCACCACCAATACAATATCACCACCACCAATACAATACCACCACCACCAATACGACCACCACCACCAATACCACCAGTACTACTACCACTACAATACCACCACCATTAATACCACCACCACCAATACCAAGACTACCACCAATACCACCACCATTAATACCACCACCACCACCACCAAGGCCAATACCACCACTAATCCAATACCACCAATACCAATTCCACCGCCAATACCACCACCACCAATACCACCACCACCACCAATCTAATACCACCACCATCAATACAATACCACCACCACCAATACAGTACTACCACCACCAATACCACCCACCACTACCACCAGTACTACCACCACCAATACCACCACCACCAATACCACCACCACCACCACTACCAATACCACCACTTCTACCAATACCACCAGTACTACCACCACCGATACCACCACCAATGCAATATCACCACCACCAATGCAATATCACCACCACCAATGCAATATCACCACCACCAATGCAATATCACCACCACCAATGCAATACCACCACCACCAATACCACCACCACCACCAATACAATACCACCACCACCAATACCTCCACCACCAATGCCACCACCACCAATACCACCAGCAATACCACAAACACCAATACCACAAACACCAATACCACCACCAACAAACCAATACCACCACCAATACCACCACCACAAATACCACCACCAATACCACAAACACCAATACCACCACCACCAATACAACCACCACCAATACCACCACCACCAATACCACCAGCAATACCACAAACACCAATACCACCACCAGCAATACCACAAACACCAATACCACAAACACCAATAGCACCGCCAATACCACCACCACCAATACCACCACCACCAATACCACCAGCAATACCACAAACACCAATACCACAGACACCAATACCACCACCAACAAACCAATACCACCACCACAAATACCACCACCAATACCACCATCATCTCCAATATCACCACCACAAATACCACCGCCAATACCACCACCACCACCACCACCACCACCACAATCACCTCCAATATCACCACCACCAATATCACCACCACCGATACCACCAATACCAACATCACCACCACTACCACCACCGATACCACCACCACCGATACTACCACCACCAATACCAGTACCACCACCAATAACACCACATCCACCACCACCTCAGCACCTCTCGCTCACTAGTAATAGCAGGGGCCCTGTATGAGGCCAGAGCTGCAGCCAAGACCGTTCCTCCCTCCCTCCATGCCTGCCATAAACCACAGCCCGTCCTGCACCAAGAGGTGACGCCAGGGCCCTACTACAGCTGGAGTGTTTTTATTAGGCCAAAGATAGCAATGACATTACGCAATGCCACACGGCACACGTAAATCACGGAGAGGGCAGGAAATAGCCCTCACCAGCTCTTCTTCCTGAGCTGCGACAGTGTAATTACAGTGCGGAAGGTGTTGGAGCGCTTTGTTAGTGTTTATAGGTCGGATCATATGTAACTCTCAATGCACACTTTTTGTCTTTGTAATTTACAACACTTACTCATCTTCACTGCACTGTTTATCACTACTTTGAAGAAGTCGCAGGCCGGTGTCTTCCTCTGATATTTACAATCTAACAAGCGGTCGAGCAGGCCTTTATTGCAATGCAATAGGTCTCGCATTTGAGAGAGTTTAAGCTATCAGTTTTGTAAATGATAATGCCTTTTATTTATGTTTTAAAACCCAAAACAAAAATAAAATGCATGTTCACTTACAATGCCGTTTGCTCAGACGCGCGTGAATGCGAGACCTATTGCATTGCAAATGCTTGTTCTATTGAATTGTAGAGATTGTTTCCTTCCAGGAAAGGGTGTCAACCCTTCCTTCTGTATCCCTTCATTGTCACGTTCATCCTCAAACTCAGAACCACAAGCGTCAAAGTATTAGTAGTACCTTTTATTTTTTGAAAAAGGGTAAGATGACCATTATTAATTATATTGATACTTGTAAAAAGAAATGATTAAAACAATTGCAATAATAGATTCCAATATTTTGGTTCACAGGGCTCCAAAGACGCCCCTCCCCCCCCCCAGCCACGCCCAGATGCGGTTGGGGCTTAGGTCTGGCCCACACCCAGGTTTTTCCTAGCATGTTTCCTGATGTTACCGATCTGCTGACGTGTGCTCAGGGAAGGGTTGGAGAGACGGGAGCAGCATTCTGTTGATAGTTGATTACAAATAAGAACAAACTGCCACATGCATCATTGTTGCCGTTTGCGATTTCTTAATTGCGAAAATTAAGGAATCGCAATTAAGAAATCGCAAACGGCTATGCATCAAAAAATTTCACTTTTTTTGCGATTCCTTAAGTTTCCTTAATTGCGATTCACAATTTGCGAATCGCAATTAAGGAATCCCTTCCCATTGATTCCTATGGGCCTAGAGGCCCATAGGAATGAATGGGAAGTCATTCTCAATTTGCGATTAGCAATTTGCGAATCTCAAATTGAGAATGCAATTTCAAGGGTGCAGGGGGGGGTCCAAAGGACCCCCCCTGCACCCCTGAAATATAACTTTAAGTGCATTTTTCACACACACATGCCCCAAGGGCATGTGTGTGTGTAAAATGAAACTTTCAAAAATGCACTTTTGTGCATTTTTGAAAGTTTTTGCAATTTACCATGAAGGTCAACTTCATGGTAATTTACCTCTCCCTATTTGCGAATTCGCAAATTTAAAATGATCATGCATTGCATTTAAGAAATTTGAAATTGTGATTTCTTAAATGAAATCGCAATTTTAGAAATCGCAACATGATTGCGATTTCTAAAATTGTGAAAAACATGATGCATCCCAATTTTGTCAATTGCATTTGCAAACGGCCGACAATTGCGATTCGCACCGTTTGCGAATGCAATTGACAATGATGCATGTGGGCAAAAATGAATTAATGGTCAGACGAAGAACTAACCGACAAGAGCACGAGGAAACAGAAAATACAACCAGTGAAAGAGGATTACTGCAGAGTGTCTGTACTGTAGGCGAGGTCCAAGGAACTATCTATGTACAATCGACTCAAGGTGACTCCAAGGTATGGAAACTGTGAGACAAAAGAGCTCATGCAGAGAGAACAGGTGAAGGATAAAGTGGCTGTACACATAAAACACAATAAAATATAGAATGCAGTGCTAAAGCAGCCTGCAAGCGGTCTGTCCGCAACAAAAGGAGTCGTTTTCTGGCAATAGCAGGTAGGGGTTAACTTATTCTGGAGCCGCAGCTTTGCCTAGAAGGTTAAGTGTGATCTTGGAATAACTCTAATCTATAGGAAGGAGGTATTCCCCGCCAACCAAACTCTCAGAGTATCAGCAAAGTTACAAACCCGACCCACAGTGGCCTAACGGCTAGAGCGGTTGACCTCGAAGCTGGAGAACCAGATTAGAGTCTCGGCAGGGACGCTGAACATCCTGTGATTCTGGGCAAACCACTTAATCTCCCCGTGCCTAACAGAAATGAATGTGTCCTTGTGTGACGCAACTGGTGCTCATGTGAAGTGCTCTGATACCTTCGGTTCAGAAAAGGGGGTGGTGATGAAACGATTCAGAAAAGGGGGTGGTGATGAAACGATTCAGAAAAGGGGGTGGTGATGCACGATCTCTTGACTGGGTGAGAGTACTCTGCTTAATTCAGAGACTCTGTCCATCACCACCCCTTGTTGTAAATATTTTTGTCCACCCTAAGCGTGGAAGGGTATACTCAGATGTGAGTCCCTTGCTCATTGCACCATCAGGATTCAAGCAAGCCGGGCCGAAGACGCCTGAAATGGCAGAAACCGGTCCCCGGAAGCTTGTTTCCTTCCCAGTGTAAGAATTGGCTTTTGTAGTCTGGTCTGCCCTGTTCCCATGATGCACTGGGCCAGGGACAGACTAATTTGCATACAGCCAGGTTCTGAAACTGGGATGGTGCAATGAGCTAAAAAACGGTGTTGGATCTAGCCCTGATCTCTTGACTGGGTGAGAGTACTCTGCTTAATTCAGAGACTCTGTCCATCACCACCCCTTGTTGTAAACTGATACCTTCGGGTCTAGTTCACGCCATATAAAACTACAACAAAAATCAAAATCAAATCCGGTCTCCAGAAGGAGGAGGCCGGTTGCCACCAGAGGTGTTAACTAAGATCTAGTAACGGCAATCTTCTGTGCATCCAAAGAATACACAGGGCAAGGATGGGTGGGAGAGCCTTTTCCTATTTGGTCGCCAGCCACTGGAACACTCCGCCGCAGAACATTAGGGCCTGCAGTGTACTAACCAGCTTTAAGAAACTTTGAAAGACCTGGCTGTCTTAGACGTGCACGCCCAATAAGTACCCATTTCTCAAAGCGCCGAGAGATCCCCTTGGGAATGATGCGCTTGCGCTCTATAAATGAGTAAAGTAAAGTTTGAGGGGCAACTTGCCACGGCAGTAGTGGAGCAGACAAAGAAGGTGGGCATAAAGAACTTGGCTCGCAAGCGGATAAGGGGTCACAGCCGGAAGGATTCTGAGGCCAGACACCGGTCCAGAGATGGGAGTACCATCGTCTCCAGGAGGGACAGCGCACGTGCACTTAGATGAGTCGATCCAAGCGGCAACGAGATTGCTGACGGGAACCCCTAGGTTTGCTTCGATCAAAGGAGAACTCAAGAAACTGCATTGGCTCCCAGCCCCACTTAGATCGCGCTTTAAGGCTCTTTGTGTCGTCTTCAAGGCTGTCAACGGGGTTGGGCCGGAGTTCTTAACACCAGACTCACCTGTTATGCTCCAAGCAGATTCTTGCGTTCCTCCGGATCCAAACTAGTCCAAACTTCCACCTTAAAGAAAATGAATTGGGGAGGTAGAACTTTTCTCTACTGTGCCTCCAAAGCTTGGAACGAACTTCCCTTCCATCTTAGAAATGCGCCAAACCTTGTTACCTTTCGCAAGGGTTTGAAAACATGGTTTTTCTCTCTTTAATCGGCTGTCACTTCCCAGGTTACCAGTACTTAGCGCCAGGACACCCCAGGGTAACAGTGCGCTTTATAAGTACAAATAACATAACATAACATTGTATACGTTCTTTACAGTACTGCCAAACCCCATGGTACTGTTCAACTGTAGATCCAGCAGCTGAGACTGGGGGGTCAAGGACCGCATCATGGGTCGGCCCAACTTGGTCTTCTGGGAGGGGAGTCCTCTGGTGGCCACAGTGCTAGTGACAGGCATCAGGCTAGGACAGTTGAGTCTTTGAGCGTATTTTGGCCAGCTTTTACTTCAAGGACCCATTGCTCGTTTCCACCCTTGCTGCTGACTCTGGGTGATGTGTTGAATGGAAATGCTGGTCTGTTCCTAAGGCCTTGCAAACTGCCTGTACTACCGCTGACACAAATTGTGTACCACGGTCACGTGCGATCAGGTAAGGTATACCGAACCGAGGGATGAAATCCCAGAGTAACCGTTTAGCTACTGTAATGGTATGTGCAGGTGTACACTTTCACCTATCCTGAAAACCTACACAGTGATCCAAACATGGGAGTAGTTAACACACCTTGGCATATGGGGACAAAGTCAATTTGAGGGTGCAGAAAGGGGTCCCAAGGAGGGCAGAGGAACAGAGGGTGTGGTCTTGAGAACCCTTCCAACATTGTGTGCGAGACGCATTGCACGGAACATACAATGGGAGTAAAGAAAGGTTCATACAAATGGGTTGCTGCAGCACATATTATACCAGCCGTACCAATCTGGAATTCTGTCCGATACAACCTGGCGAGGTGAGGAAGTAGAGAGTTTGGTGCAACCTCTTCCCCAACGCAGTCTCTTCACCACCCTTGGGACACACGTTCCCCTTGATCCAGAGCAGTTTTTTCCACTTTCGGAGGCTTACCCTTGCAACTGAGACAAATCATTTAGCGTTGTTACAGGACATAAGTCAGTGCTCATAACATACTTGGCAACAATTCAGAGTTAGACAAAGCGGTATATTTAGTGGCTGAATTAGTTACCCCTTGAAATATCAGGATTGGGAGGCTGGTGAGTGGCACTGTTGCAAGGATTCTGCTCCTACACAGAACTGTGCACAGAGACCCAGGACCGCAGTGAATTGTGGTGTGCCAAAACACTCACCTCATTACCTAGAAAACCCAACCAGCTAGCATCAGTGTCACATTAGCTCTTCGTCCTATAGCAAAGGAACCAATGATTAGACAACCCAGAACATGCGACTTAGTTATACTCAGGAATGGTGGGAAGTAGGAACACTCTTTCATTATAACCTCATACCAGTCCACAACAGGAGTAAAGGAGACACGGGAAAAGTTAAAATAATTATTTTAACAACGTGCTCTAAGATGCAGTATTTTTGCCAACATAAGCAGACATATGATTAGAAATAATATGATCAGCATTGTTACAATTCCATGAAACACAAAAGGAGAAATTATATTACAATGATGGCGAAACAGGTCTTATAGCGCCTAGTTATATAACCCTCCCTATCTAGGAACTATGTTTTATAAAATATAGAAGGTCTCTTAGGCTTGTGTGGGGGACCCCATTCCTCTAAGATCAGCAGGTGTGAATCACATCAGGATCTGCAAAAGCTCTCGGTCTCTCTGGAAACGGAAAATCATCCAAGTGTCTGAAATCATGCCCATGGCGCAATATTAAAGGCGCCAGAATCGCCGTTGGCTTGCAGCTGCATGTATGTTATGTCTAAAGATGTGAGTCGATCAGTCCGAACAACAGCTACCTTGTTATGATAACCTTGGAGGCTTTAGCACTCACTGTGCAGACTAGGGTCGCGATGTAAGTCTAGGGATGCTGAAAACAAGCCTTTCTCATGTGAAGATATTCACGCAGCCTAACTTACAACAACAGCTATATGCAGTGTCGTGGGCAAAAGCAGCAAAAGGTAAAATGGCGTTTAAACTTCTAATAAGCCATGCTAACATAGCAATGTGTGCAAACCAGGTGTAGCCCACACTACAGCACACTGTACTACTGCCCCCTTCTGAGACAACTGAGCGCATTAATAAGGTTTTGTACATATTGCATGTTTTTAATAGACATCCCATCTGATGTTAGGAACCCCCTTTACGTGGTCCATGGGAGCCCAAAGCTCCACTTGCCTCAAACACGTACTTTGAGTCCGCGTATAAAGTTACGCAATGGTCTTTGGTGCGGACGCCGGCTCAGGTGACGGCAACAATTGCTGCAACTCAACCCCATTTCACAGTGAGTAAAGGACAACACTCCGCAATTCGATATATAGTCCATGAAGCATAACCCGGAAAAAGGACACCGTCATTATGTCGGAGACAGGATCCATCAGCAAAATAGGTTGATTCGCAGTCCATAATGACCTCATTAGACGCGTCCACAGTCGTGGTTACGTGCTCTGTAGCAGGGGTGTATTATTGGAGCTCCCTGCCCTCGCTGGTGGGCATTAAAGAGGCAGGGTTTAGAGACGGGCACCAGACCAGGGTGACCTGGGAGCAGACGGCTACAGTATGGCATATCTTTACAAGTATCTGTATTATTATTATTATTATTATTATTATTATTATTATTATTATTATTAGAGTGAGTAATAGTTGAAGTGAACTCAACGCAATATTTTGCCATGCTTCAACAAACTTTGGAAAAAAACTGCAAAAAACACAGTTGATGGACAGAATGTAGAACAATGTCATACATTCACCCCAGTACAAGGATCTGGGCCTAAATCCATCGTTTTTTTGCACTCCACACCACCCTGGGTTAGACACTGGCTATATGCAAATCAGCTCTGACCCTGTGCCTCATGGGAACAGTCCAGTCCGAACTACCCAGGGTGGTGTGGAGTGCAAAAAAACGATGGATTTAGGCCCAGATCTCTGTACTGGGGTGAATGTATGACCATGTTCTGCATTCTGTCCATCACCTGTTGTTTTTACCTTTGTCGCCCGAGTGGGCTGGGGATGCTCAGACGTGAGTCCCAGGCTCTCCACACCACTGGAGTCAAGCTATCCAGGCTTATGAAGGCTGAAAGCCAGAAACCGGTCCTTGGATGCTTGATTCCGGTCTGGGAAAGACATGGCTTGGCAGTTCAGGCTGGACTGTTCCCATGAGGCACAGGGTCAAGGCTGATTTGCATATGGCCATGTCTGAACTGGGGTGGTGTGGAGTGCAAAAAAACGATGGATTTAGGCCCAGATCCTTGTACTGGGGTGAATGTATGACATTGTTCTACATTCTGTCCATCAACTGTGTTTTTCTCAACAAACTTTGGGGCAGCCCCAGGAGACTGTGAACATGGTGGGATCCCAGCCGCGAAGGGGTCCGCATTGAAGAGTAACAAGCGATGGTTTTTTTCTGATCCCCGTGACTCTGCACCAATCCTCCAAGTGCAAATCCGTTGCAATCGTGACAACACAAAGTAAAAGGTTTTGCTTAATCAGGAAGCCCTAGAGCAGGCGCAGTAGTCAAAACTTGTTTAATTTTCACAAATGCATTTTTGGCTTCTCTAGACCTCTGCAAGGTCTCGGGTGTGTCTTTTCTGATATTTGGAGTAGCCCAGGACCCGCTGTCTGCAAAAGCCAGCCGTGCCCAGGATGGTGTGTACATGGGAGAAGTTGCAGGTCCGCCAACATAAGACTTTAAGCAACTCATTCAGCGGACAGCTGGCGCTGCCAGCAGAGGTTTCTTGACCCAAGTATCGCGCTTTGGGAAGACAGAACTGTAATCTCTCCATTGAAGCCCTATCCCCTTTATTAGCCAATTCATTGAAGGGATAGATGACTCTTCCTTTCAATGCTTGTTTATGGCAGATGCCAAAGGCAGGTCATCAACATATTTTTATGTTAGGTTATGCAGATTTGTGTAACGTACTATTACCCAGGAGGGTAGCGTGGTGCAGAGTAGATGTGAGTCTAGCCAGAGCACACTTTCACCCTTGTCTCGTCTTCCTGGTCTGCTGCTCCGTCTCCTCTTCCTGGTCTGCTGCTCCGTCTCCTCTTCCTGGTCTGCTGCTCCATCTCCTCTTCCTGGTTTGCTGTGCCGTCTCGTCTTCCTGGTCTGCTGCTCCGTATCTTCTTCCTGGTCTGCTGCTCCGTATCTTCTTCCTGGTCTGCTGCTCCGTCTCCTCTTCCTGGTTTGCTGTGCCGTCTCATCTTCCTGGTCTGCTGCGCCGTCTCTTCTCCCTGGTCTGCTGCGCCGTCTCGTCTCCCTGGTCTGGTGCGCCGTCTCGTCTTCCTGGTCTGCTGCGCCGTCTCGTCTTCCTGGTCTGGTGCGCCGTCTCATCTTCCTGGTCTGCTGCGCCGTCTCGTCTTCCTGGTCTGCTGCGCCGTCTCGTCTCCCTGGTCTGCTGCGCCGTCTCGTCTCCCTGGTCTGCTGCGCCGTCTTGTCTCCCTGGTCTGCTGCGCCGTCTCGTCTCCCTGGTCTGCTGCGCCGTCTCGTCTCCCTGGTCTGCTGCGCCGTCTCGTCTCCCTGGTCTGCTGCGCCGTCTCGTCTTCCTGGTCTGCTGCGCCGTCTCGTCTTCCTGGTCTGCTGCGCCGTCTCGTCTTCCTGGTCTGGTGCGCCGTCTCGTCTTCCTGGTCTGGTGCGCCGTCTCGTCTTCCTGGTCTGGTGCGCCGTCTCCTCTTCCTGGTCTGGTGCGCCGTCTCGTCTTCCTGGTCTGGTGCGCCGTCTCGTCTTCCTGGTCTGCTGCGCCGTCTCGTCTTCCTGGTCTGCTGCGCCGTCTCGTCTTCCTGGTCTGCTGCGCCGTCTCTTCTTCCTGGTCTGCTGCGCCGTCCTCATCTCATTGGTCTGCTGCGCCGTCTCTTCTTCCTGGTCTGGTGCGCCGTCTCGTCTCCCTGGTCTGCTGCGCCGTCTCGTCTCCCTGGTCTGCTGCGCCGTCTCGTCTCCCTGGTCTGCTGCGCCGTCTCGTCTCCCTGGTCTGCTGCGCCGTCTCGTCTCCCTGGTCTGCTGCGCCGTCTCGTCTCCCTGGTCTGCTGCGCCGTCTCGTCTCCCTGGTCTGCTGCGCCGTCTCGTCTTCCTGGTCTGCTGCGCCGTCTCGTCTTCCTGGTCTGCTGCGCCTTCTCGTCTTCCTGGTCTGGTGCGCCGTCTCGTCTTCCTGGTCTGGTGCGCCGTCTCGTCTTCCTGGTCTGGTGCGCCGTCTCCTCTTCCTGGTCTGGTGCGCCGTCTCGTCTTCCTGGTCTGGTGCGCCGTCTCGTCTTCCTGGTCTGCTGCGCCGTCTCGTCTTCCTGGTCTGCTGCGCCGTCTCCTCTTCCTGGTCTGCTGCGCCGTCTCTTCTTCCTGGTCTGCTGCGCCGTCTCGTCTTCCTGGTCTGCTGCGCCGTCTCGTCTTCCTGGTCTGGTGCGCCGTCTCGTCTTCCTGGTCTGCTGCGCCGTCTCGTCTTCCTGGTCTGGTGCGCCGTCTCTTCTTCCTGGTCTGCTGCGCCGTCTCGTCTTCCTGGTCTGCTGCGCCGTCTCTTCTTCCTGGTCTGCTGCGCCGTCCTCATCTCATTGGTCTGCTGCGCCGTCTCTTCTTCCTGGTCTGCTGCGCCGTCTCGTCTTCCTGGTCTGGTGCGCCGTCTCGTCTTCCTGGTCTGCTGCTCCGTCTCTTCTTCCTGGTCTGCTGCTCCGTCTCTTCTTCCTGGTCTGCTGCGCCGTCTCGTCTTCCTGGTCTGCTGCGCTGTCTCCTCCTGCTCTGCTGCGCTGTCTCCTCCTGCTCTGCTGCGCTGTCTCCTCCTGCTCTGCTGCGCCGTCCTCATCTCATTGGTCTGCTGCGCCGTCTCCTCTTCCTGGTCTGCTGCGCCGTCTCTTCTTCCTGGTCTGCTGCGCCGTCTCGTCTTCCTGGTCTGCTGCGCCGTCTCGTCTTCCTGGTCTGGTGCGCCGTCTCGTCTTCCTGGTCTGCTGCGCCGTCTCGTCTTCCTGGTCTGGTGCGCCGTCTCTTCTTCCTGGTCTGCTGCGCCGTCTCGTCTTCCTGGTCTGCTGCGCCGTCTCTTCTTCCTGGTCTGCTGCGCCGTCCTCATCTCATTGGTCTGCTGCGCCGTCTCTTCTTCCTGGTCTGCTGCGCCGTCTCGTCTTCCTGGTCTGGTGCGCCGTCTCGTCTTCCTGGTCTGCTGCTCCGTCTCTTCTTCCTGGTCTGCTGCTCCGTCTCTTCTTCCTGGTCTGGTGCGCCGTCTCGTCTTCCTGGTCTGCTGCGCTGTCTCCTCCTGCTCTGCTGCGCTGTCTCCTCCTGCTCTGCTGCGCTGTCTCCTCCTGCTCTGCTGCGCCGTCCTCATCTCATTGGTCTGCTGCGCCGTCTCTTCTTCCTGGTCTGCTGCGCCGTCTCTTCTTCCTGGTCTGCTGCGCCGTCTCTTCTTCCTGGTCTGCTGCGCCGTCTCGTCTTCCTGGTCTGCTGCGCCGTCTCCTCTTCCTGGTCTGCTGCGCCGTCTCTTCTTCCTGGTCTGCTGCGCCGTCTCCTCTTCCTGGTCTGCTGCGCCGTCCTCATCTCATTGGTCTGCTGCGCCGTCTCTTCTTCCTGGTCTGGTGCGCCGTCTCGTCTTCCTGGTCTGGTGCGCCGTCTCGTCTTCCTGGTCTGCTGCTCCGTCTCGTCTTCCTGGTCTGTTGCGCCGTCTCTTCTCCCTGGTCTGGTGCGCCGTCTCTTCTCCCTGGTCTGGTGCGCCGTCTCTTCTCCCTGGTCTGGTGCGCCGTCTCGTCTTCCTGGTCTGGTGCGCCGTCTCCTCTTCCTGGTCTGCTGCGCCGTCTCTTCTTCCTGGTCTGGTGCGCCGTCTCGTCTTCCTGGTCTGGTGCGCCGTCTCGTCTTCCTGGTCTGCTGCTCCGTCTCCTCTTCCTGGTCTGCTGCGCCGTCTCGTCTTCCTGGTCTGCTGCGCCGTCTCGTCTTCCTGGTCTGCTGCTCCGTCTCCTCTTCCTGGTCTGCTGCGCCGTCTCGTCTTCCTGGTCTGCTGCGCCGTCTCGTCTTCCTGGTCTGCTGCGCCGTCTCGTCTTCCTGGTCTGCTGCGCCGTCTCGTCTTCCTGGTCTGCTGCGCCGTCTCGTCTTCCTGGTCTGGTGCGCCGTCTCGTCTTCCTGGTCTGGTGCGCCGTCTCCTCTTCCTGGTCTGGTGCGCCGTCTCCTCTTCCTGGTCTGCTGCGCCGTCTCTTCTTCCTGGTCTGCTGCGCCGTCTCGTCTTCCTGGTCTGGTGCGCCGTCTCGTCTTCCTGGTCTGCTGCGCCGTCTCTTCTTCCTGGTCTGCTGCGCCGTCTCGTCTTCCTGGTCTGGTGCGCCGTCTCGTCTTCCTGGTCTGGTGCGCCTTCTCCTCTTCCTGGTCTGCTGCGCCGTCTCCTCTTCCTGGTCTGCTGCGCCGTCTCCTCTTCCTGGTCTGCTGCGCCGTCTCCTCTTCCTGGTCTGCTGCGCCGTCTCGTCTCCCTGGTCTGCTGCGCCGTCTCGTCTCCCTGGTCTGCTGCGCCGTCTCGTCTTCCTGGTCTGGTGCGCCGTCTCTTCTTCCTGGTCTGCTGCGCCGTCTCGTCTCCCTGGTCTGCTGCTCCGTCTCTTCTTCCTGGTCTGCTGCGCTGTCTCCTCCTGGTCTGCTGCGCTGTCTCCTCCTGCTCTGCTGCGCTGTCTCCTCCTGGTCTGCTGCGCCGTCCTCATCTCATTGGTCTGCTGCGCCGTCTCTTCTTCCTGGTCTGCTGCGCCGTCTCTTCTTCCTGGTCTGCTGCGCCGTCTCCTCTTCCTGGTCTGCTGCGCCGTCTCCTCTTCCTGGTCTGTTGCGGCGTCTCTTCTCCCTGGTCTGCTGCGCCGTCTCTTCTTCCTGGTCTGCTGCGCCGTCTCGTCTTCCTGGTCTGCTGCGCTGTCTCCTCTTCCTGGTCTGCTGCGCCGTCTCTTCTTCCTGGTCTGCTGCACCGTCTCGTCTTCCTGGTCTGCTGCGCCGTCTCCTCTTCCTGGTCTGGTGCGCCGTCTCTTCTCCCTGGTCTGGTGCGCCGTCTCTTCTTCCTGGTCTGCTGCGCCGTCTCTTCTTCCTGGTCTGCTGCGCCGTCTCGTCTTCCTGGTCTGGTGCGCCGTCTCGTCTTCCTGGTCTGGTGCGCCGTCTCGTCTTCCTGGTCTGCTGCGCCGTATCGTCTTCCTGGTCTGCTGCGCCGTCTCGTCTTCCTGGTCTGCTGCGCCGTCTCGTCTTCCTGGTCTGCTGCGCCGTCTCGTCTTCCTGGTCTGCTGCGCCGTCTCGTCTTCCTGGTCTGCTGCGCCGTCTCGTCTTCCTGGTCTGCTGCGCCGTCTCGTCTTCCTGGTCTGCTGCGCCGTCTCGTCTTCCTGGTCTGCTGCGCCGTCTCGTCTTCCTGGTCTGCTGCGCCGTCTCGTCTTCCTGGTCTGCTGCGCCGTCTCCTCTTCCTGGTCTGCTGCGCCGTCTCTTCTTCCTGGTCTGCTGCGCCGTCTCCTCTTCCTGGTCTGCTGCGCCGTCTCGTCTTCCTGGTTTGCTGTGCCGTCTCTTCTTCCTGGTTTGCTGTGCCGTCTCCTCTTCCTGGTCTGCTGCTCCGTCTCCTCTTCCTGGTCTGCTGCGCCGTCTCCTCTTCCTGGTCTGCTGCTCCGTCTCCTCTTCCTGGTCTGCTGCTCCGTCTCTTCTTCCTGGTCTGCTGCGCCGTCTCTTCTTCCTGGTCTGGTGCGCCGTCTCTTCTTCCTGGTCTGGTGCGCCGTCTCTTCTTCCTGGTCTGGTGCGCCGTCTCTTCTTCCTGGTCTGCTGCGCCGTCTCCTCTTCCTGGTCTGCTGCGCCGTCTCCTCTTCCTGGTCTGCTGCGCCGTCTCCTCTTCCTGGTCTGCTGCGCCGTCTCGTCTTCCTGGTCTGCTGCGCCGTCTCGTCTTCCTGGTCTGCTGCGCCGTCTCGTCTTCCTGGTCTGCTGCGCCGTCTCGTCTTCCTGGTCTGCTGCGCCGTCTCCTCTTCCTGGTCTGCTGCGCCGTCTCCTCTTCCTGGTCTGCTGCTCCGTCTCCTCTTCCCGGTCTGCTGCGCCGTCTCCTCTTCCCGGTCTGCTGCGCCGTCTCCTCTTCCCGGTCTGCAGCGCCGTCTCCTCTTCCCGGTCTGCTGCTCCGTCTCCTCTTCCCGGTCTGCTGCTCCGTCTCCTCTTCCCGGTCTGCTGCTCCGTCTCCTCTTCCCGGTCTGCTGCGCCGTCTCGTCTTCCCGGTCTGCTGCGCCGTCTCCTCTTCCCGGTCTGCTGCGCCGTCTCCTCTTCCCGGTCTGCTGCGCCGTCTCCTCTTCCTGGTCTGCTGCGCCGTCTCCTCTTCCTGGTCTGCTGCGCCGTCTCGTCTTCCTGGTCTGCTGCGCCGTCTCCTCTTCCTGGTCTGCTGCGCCGTCTCGTCTTCCTGGTCTGCTGCGCCGTCTCGTCTTCCTGGTCTGCTGCGCCGTCTCGTCTTCCTGGTCTGCTGCGCCGTCTCGTCTTCCTGGTCTGCTGCGCCGTCTCGTCTTCCTGGTCTGCTGCTCCGTCTCCTCTTCCTGGTCTGCTGCGCCGTCTCCTCTTCCCGGTCTGCTGCGCCGTCTCCTCTTCCCGGTCTGCTGCGCCGTCTCCTCTTCCCGGTCTGCTGCGCCGTCTCCTCTTCCCGGTCTGCTGCGCCGTCTCCTCTTCCCGGTCTGCTGCTCCGTCTCCTCTTCCTGGTCTGCTGCTCCGTCTCGTCTTCCTGGTCTGCTGCGCCGTCTCCTCTTCCTGGTCTGCTGCTCCGTCTCCTCTTCCCGGTCTGCTGCGCCGTCTCCTCTTCCCGGTCTGCTGCGCCGTCTCCTCTTCCCGGTCTGCTGCTCCGTCTCCTCTTCCCGGTCTGCTGCGCCGTCTCCTCTTCCCGGTCTGCTGCTCCGTCTCTTCTTCCTGGTCTGCTGCGCCGTCTCGTCTTCCTGGTCTGCTGCGCCGTCTCCTCTTCCTGGTCTGCTGCGCCGTCTCGTCTTCCTGGTCTGCTGCTCCGTCTCTAGTTCCTGGTCTGCTGCGCCGTCTCCTCTTCCTGGTCTGCTGCGCCGTCTCCTCTTCCTGGTCTGCTGCGCCGTCTCGTCTTCCTGGTCTGCTGCTCTGTCTCCTCTTCCTGGTCTGCTGCGCCGTCTCCTCTTCCTGGTCTGCTGCGCCGTCTCCTCTTCCTGGTCTGCTGCTCTGTCTCCTCTTCCTGGTCTGCTGCGCCGTCTCGTCTTCCTGGTCTGCTGCTCCGTCTCTTCTTCCTGGTCTGCTGCGCCGTCTCGTCTTCCTGGTCTGCTGCTCCGTCTCTTCTTCCTGGTCTGCTGCTCCGTCTCTTCTTCCTGGTCTGCTGCGCCGTCTCGTCTTCCTGGTCTGCTGCTCCGTCTCGTCTTCCTGGTCTGCTGCTCCGTCTCGTCTTCCTGGTCTGCTGCTCCGTCTCGTCTTCCTGGTCTGCTGCTCCGTCTCGTCTTCCTGGTCTGCTGCTCCGTCTCGTCTTCCTGGTCTGCTGCGCCGTCTCCTCTTCCTGGTCTGCTGCTCCGTCTCCTCTTCCCGGTCTGCTGCGCCGTCTCCTCTTCCCGGTCTGCTGCGCCGTCTCCTCTTCCCGGTCTGCTGCTCCGTCTCCTCTTCCCGGTCTGCTGCGCCGTCTCCTCTTCCCGGTCTGCTGCTCCGTCTCTTCTTCCTGGTCTGCTGCGCCGTCTCGTCTTCCTGGTCTGCTGCGCCGTCTCCTCTTCCTGGTCTGCTGCGCCGTCTCGTCTTCCTGGTCTGCTGCTCCGTCTCTTCTTCCTGGTCTGCTGCGCCGTCTCCTCTTCCTGGTCTGCTGCGCCGTCTCCTCTTCCTGGTCTGCTGCGCCGTCTCGTCTTCCTGGTCTGCTGCTCTGTCTCCTCTTCCTGGTCTGCTGCGCCGTCTCCTCTTCCTGGTCTGCTGCGCCGTCTCCTCTTCCTGGTCTGCTGCTCTGTCTCCTCTTCCTGGTCTGCTGCGCCGTCTCGTCTTCCTGGTCTGCTGCGCCGTCTCGTCTTCCTGGTCTGCTGCTCCGTCTCTTCTTCCTGGTCTGCTGCTCCGTCTCTTCTTCCTGGTCTGCTGCGCCGTCTCGTCTTCCTGGTCTGCTGCTCCGTCTCTTCTTCCTGGTCTGCTGCGCCGTCTCGTCTTCCTGGTCTGCTGCTCCGTCTCGTCTTCCTGGTCTGCTGCTCCGTCTCTTCTTCCTGGTCTGCTGCGCCGTCTCCTCTTCCTGGTCTGCTGCGCCGTCTCGTCTTCCTGGTCTGCTGCTCCGTCTCGTCTTCCTGGTCTGCTGCTCCGTCTCGTCTTCCTGGTCTGCTGCTCCGTCTCTTCTTCCTGGTCTGCTGCGCCGTCTCCTCTTCCCGGTCTGCTGCTCCGTCTCTTCTTCCTGGTCTGCTGCGCCGTCTCGTCTTCCTGGTCTGCTGCGCCGTCTCCTCTTCCTGGTCTGCTGCGCCGTCTCGTCTTCCTGGTCTGCTGCTCCGTCTCTTCTTCCTGGTCTGCTGCGCCGTCTCCTCTTCCTGGTCTGCTGCGCCGTCTCCTCTTCCTGGTCTGCTGCGCCGTCTCGTCTTCCTGGTCTGCTGCTCTGTCTCCTCTTCCTGGTCTGCTGCGCCGTCTCCTCTTCCTGGTCTGCTGCGCCGTCTCCTCTTCCTGGTCTGCTGCTCTGTCTCCTCTTCCTGGTCTGCTGCGCCGTCTCGTCTTCCTGGTCTGCTGCTCCGTCTCTTCTTCCTGGTCTGCTGCGCCGTCTCGTCTTCCTGGTCTGCTGCTCCGTCTCTTCTTCCTGGTCTGCTGCTCCGTCTCTTCTTCCTGGTCTGCTGCGCCGTCTCGTCTTCCTGGTCTGCTGCTCCGTCTCTTCTTCCTGGTCTGCTGCGCCGTCTCGTCTTCCTGGTCTGCTGCTCCGTCTCGTCTTCCTGGTCTGCTGCGCCGTCTCCTCTTCCCGGTCTGCTGCGCCGTCTCCTCTTCCCGGTCTGCTGCGCCGTCTCCTCTTCCCGGTCTGCTGCTCCGTCTCGTCTTCCTGGTCTGCTGCTCCGTCTCGTCTTCCTGGTCTGCTGCTCCGTCTCGTCTTCCTGGTCTGCTGCTCCGTCTCGTCTTCCTGGTCTGCTGCTCCGTCTCTTCTTCCTGGTCTGCTGCGCCGTCTCTTCTCCCTGGTCTGCTGCGCCGTCTCTTCTCCCTGGTCTGCTGCTCCGTCTCGTCTTCCTGGTCTGCTGCTCCGTCTCTTCTTCCTGGTCTGCTGCGCCGTCTCGTCTCCCTGGTCTGCTGCGCCGTCTCCTCTTCCTGGTCTGCTGCTCCGTCTCCTCTTCCTGGTCTGCTGCGCCGTCTCATCTTCCTGGTCTGCTGCTCCGTCTCATCTTCCTGGTCTGCTGCGCCGTCTCATCTTCCTGGTCTGCTGCTCCGTCTCGTCTTCCTGGTCTGCTGCTCCGTCTCTTCTTCCTGGTCTGCTGCGCCGTCTCGTCTCCCTGGTCTGCTGCGCCGTCTCTTCTCCCTGGTCTGCTGCGCCGTCTCTTCTCCCTGGTCTGCTGCGCCGTCTCTTCTCCCTGGTCTGGTGCGCCGTCTCCTCTTCCTGGTCTGCTGCGCCGTCTCTTCTCCCTGGTCTGCTGCGCCGTCTCTTCTCCCTGGTCTGCTGCGCCGTCTCTTCTCCCTGGTCTGCTGCGCCGTCTCTTCTCCCTGGTCTGCTGCGCCGTCTCTTCTCCCTGGTCTGCTGCGCCGTCTCGTCTCCCTGGTCTGCTGCGCCGTCTCCTCTTCCTGGTCTGCTGCGCCGTCTCCTCTTCCTGGTCTGCTGCTCCGTCTCATCTTCCTGGTCTGCTGCTCCGTCTCATCTTCCTGGTCTGCTGCGCCGTCTCATCTTCCTGGTCTGCTGCTCCGTCTCGTCTTCCTGGTCTGCTGCTCCGTCTCTTCTTCCTGGTCTGCTGCGCCGTCTCGTCTCCCTGGTCTGCTGCGCCGTCTCTTCTCCCTGGTCTGCTGCGCCGTCTCTTCTCCCTGGTCTGCTGCGCCGTCTCTTCTCCCTGGTCTGGTGCGCCGTCTCCTCTTCCTGGTCTGCTGCGCCGTCTCTTCTCCCTGGTCTGCTGCGCCGTCTCTTCTCCCTGGTCTGCTGCGCCGTCTCTTCTCCCTGGTCTGCTGCGCCGTCTCTTCTCCCTGGTCTGCTGCGCCGTCTCTTCTTCCTGGTCTGCTGAGCCATCTCACCTTCCAGAGCGGCTGACTCTGGAGCACGGGGCTCACTGTTCGATCACTGGCGCCGGCAGCAGCCCAGCTCAGCATCATGTAACTCTGGGCAATATCTCACTTAGTCTCCCATCGGCCGCCAGTGCCTTGAAACCTTACGGGGTGATATGTTTGCGCTTTACAAATAGGAACTATGTCAGTCTGCTATGCTGTCTCCTCCTCCTCCTGCTCTGCCTCGCTGTCATCTCCTGGTCTTCCTCCTGGTCTGCGGCTCCATGACACCTTCAGAGACCAGAGCCTTCGTAGCGGGAGACTCGCCAATCAGACCAGACGACCACCTCTTCAGCTCTATCTCCACCCACTCCTGGCGACCCCCAGTCCACACAAAGTGATCCCCGAGGGTAGCATGAGGGGATCCACTTCTGAAGGAGTCCACCCACTCCTGGCGCCCCCCAGTCCACACAAAGTGATCCCCGAGGGCAGCGAGAGGTGATAGATTTCTGAAGACCTCTTACAGATTCTCGCCAGAATCTTCTTTATTGAGACAGTCTCCGCCTCTTGGCCTTTCATCCAATCACAGTCACCCTTCATGCTAACAGCCGAGGGTCCTATCCTCTCCCTTTGCTGCTATGAGTATACAAACAGCCAATCTAACCTCTACAGAGAACCTCCCCACAATCTTAGAGGCATCAATAAAGACAGCCTCACGACAGTGAACGTCATACAGACCCCTTCTCCCCACCAATCCATCACGACTTAAATGTCTACTACTCAATTTCAGGTCAGCCAGTAAACACGCCTCCGACGTCTTCGACCTCATCGATCTCATCCTACACAATGATTTAGACATTATCATTCTGACGGAAACTTGGCTAAAACCCACCTCCACTCCCATCCTAGACATCCTAGTACCGCCTAGTCACGGCATAATTAGGCTATAGACAGAGCTCGTAAGCTGGGGGGTGGCCTAGCCTGTATTCGTAGGAACACACTCTCGATTTCTCACTTGGAGTCATCTTCCCCCTCCTCCTGTGAATACCTTTGTCTCAACATCTCAAGTAACAACCTGCCGGTTTGTAAACTTCACACTTTTTATCACCCCCCTGGAGACAATCGCCCCTTCATCGAGCACCTAATGGAAGTCATCACTGGCAGTGTCGACTCAGCCGTGTCCCAAATCTTCCTGGGTGATTTCAACCTTCACTGGTCTTACCCCACTGACCACGCGGTCACTTGCCTCCAAGCATTTTTGAAAGATCAAGAACTGATTCAGCACTGAGACCGACCAACGCATAATAAAAAGGAAATTCTAGACCTCATTATCTCGACGGGGCAGACCATCACATTGGAAACCATTACCCCTTGCGATTGGTCCGACCACCACTGCATCCTCTTTTATAGTAACCCCTTCGCTGCTGCGCACATTTCCCAGCTGTGCTGGGGCAGGGGGGGGGGGTGCGCACAGCGCCCCCATGCTCATGACGAGCTCAGCTCGTCATGCAGTACAGTGCTCCTGTGCTCATGACAAGCTTGCCACGGCCGCACCCGTTTCTTTAGAACGTTCGCACAGCAGGGGAATTAGCCCAGCGTGCGAGCGTTCTAAAGGCCATGACGAGCTCACTTCGTCATGAGCACAGGAGCACTGTAGCTCATGACGAGCTGAGCTCGTCATGAGCATGAGAGAGGTTAACAGGGTGGTGACGTTGAGGAAGGCTCAGCCAACGCAATCAAAGATCTGGAAAAGGGACCTCAGATCAATAAATTCAATCGCGCTAGCAGCCCAGTGTAAATCTGCCCTCTCCTCCCAAGCTGACCTGATTGAGGTTCAGTTACTCACTGGCGCCTACAACTCGACCACCTCCAACATCATGGAGGACATTGCTCCACTCCAACAAAGAAATGCCTCAACAAAAATATCCAAGCCGTGGTACGACAATTTAAATACTGAACGCTGCAACCTTAGGGCAGCCGAACGTTCCTGGAGATTCAATCCCTCCCTGGAACAATTAAAACTCCTCAGAGACGTTAGGAGCTTACACAACAAACAAATCAAGAGCGCTAAGGCGGACTACTTCAGACACCCACTTGATCAAGCTGCTAACCGCCCCAAGAAACTCTTCGAACTGGTTAAACCGCAATCAGTGGCAGGTCCAAACCACTCTGACGCCAGAGGCAGTCACCCTCTTGTGATGAACTTGCTTCTTTCTTCACTGAGAAATCAAGACTCGTCTCCATTGAACTCGCCTCTAAGAAGGCTCTACTGCCACCCTCTGGGTCCGCACCGCCCCTTGACCTCTCAGATAAGAGCAAACCGATCAGCCTGAACACTAAGAACAACGCGGCATGGGGCACCTTTACCCCATTCAGTGAAAAACACATAAACAAGATTCTTCAGAGTATCAACCCATCTAATCACTTCAGCGACCCGTTGCCCCCAGCCATCTTCAAAGAAATCAAGAAGTACTCATCCCCACCTCGACAAGGATTGTAAACGCTTCTCTAGCACAAGGCATGAACCCAGATTGACTAAAAGCAGCTCAGGTGTCACCTATAATAAAAAAACTAACGCAGACTCTTCCGACCTCGATAATTTCCGCCCTATCTCCAACATCCTCACACTAGCCAATCTACTGGAGAAATGCGTACAATCCGAACTCTGTGCTCACATAGAGAATATCCAACTCCTGGACTAACATCAATCCGGCTTCCGCAGTGGGCACAGCACCGAATCGGCTCTCACTCACGCAATTGATGTCATTTTAAAAATACTTGTCCAAAATGAATCCTGCCTCCTAATCCTCCTTGACCTTTCCCCCGCATTCGACACGGTTAATCACGACAACCTCCTATCCATTCTGAAGAATAGGATGGGATTCTCTGGTCGGGTATTACAATGGTTCTCGTCTTTCCTCCGCCACAGATCACAGGGTCAAGGCAAAGCACTCCCTTTCTCAGCCCTTTCCAGTACTCGGGGGGGTGTCCCCCCAAGTGTCAGCCCTCTCTCCTAGCGTCTTCAACCTTTTCTTGGAACCTCCAGCGAAATCACTCAATTCCACAAACATTCTCTTCCATATGTCTGCGGACGACACACAACTTTATTTGAAAATCTCATCCCCGGATGACATCATCTCACTCAACACCACCCTTCGGGCCACACAGAACTGGTTCACTGAGAAGCATCTCCTGCTCAACACCACCTCCAAAACTGAATCCCTTCTCATCTCTCCCCCAAACCACATCCCCAAGGTAGACCTTTGGTTGACTCACCTCACTGCTTTTAACTGCACCCCTCTCGTCATAGACTCAGCCAAATCTCTCGGAATCTCCCTGGACAAGCATCTGCACATGAAGAATCCTATCAGCAAGGTGTGTAAGGGAGCTAATCACCTGATGAGGACACTCAGAAACATCAAACCTTTCCTTCCACAGACTGATTTCAAGCAGGTGGTGCAAGCGCTTGTCTTGCCAAGGCTTGATTATGGCAGCGCTGCCCTCTGTGGCCTTCCCAAATACACCCTGGCTCTACTAAGGGCCTCATTGAACACTGCAGCCAGACTAGTCACAGGGAAACATCCTTTACAACGCAACTTTTACCACGCACTACCATTACGACGCAACTTTTATAACGCAAGTCATTACAACGCATTGCGCTGGAGGGCGCTCTAGGATAGGGAATACTTTAATTACTATCCAACACCTTCCCTACTATCCACGGGGACTGGAGTTGGAATAGTAAATTAAACTATTCACTATCCAGCGCCCCCCAACGCAAGTCGTTGTAACGACTTGCGTTGTAAAACCTGCGTTGTAATGGCATGCGTTGTAAAAGCATGCGTTGTAACGACATACATCCCTAGTCACAGGTACCAAAAGCAATGAGCACATCTCCCCAGCCCTAAAATCTCTCGAATGGTTGCCCTTCGAAGCTCGGATTCAGTTAAAGATGCCCCCCCCTACCCCGCTTTATTCCTGTTTATTGTTTTCCTCTCCTTGAGTCGATTGTCTGGTTTTATGGGGTTTTTCCTGTTGTGTGTTCTTACTTGATGTCCGTATTAGATGTATGTCCTTCCTTCCTTTCTTTTGTAAAGCGCTCTCATATCCTTCGGGATCGTGTTTGTGCTATAGAAAACTTTATAAATAAATAAATAAAAATAAATGCGGACCCAGCTGGTTCTGCCCTCCGGGGGGGGGGGGGGGGGGGGGTGGCTCCACACTGCCCCCTGGTGCCAGGCAGGGTGCAGCGTCCCTCAGTCCGGGGCCTGTGGTGTCTCTGGGGGAGGGCTCCACACTGCCCCCTGTGGCCAGGAAGGGTGCAGTGCTCGTGAGGGGCCCTCAGGGGGCTGTGGTGTCTCTGGGGGGGCTTCACACTGCCCCCCTGTGGCCAGGAAGGGTGCCGCGCCCATGAGGGGCCCTCAGTCCGGGGCCTGTGGTGTCCCTGGCCTCTGCCTCCCTCTCTTTCCACCCAGGGACCCTGGCAGGTGCTCTTCCCAGACAGGACCTGGCCTGCCTCGAGCTGCTGTCAGCCCATGATGCAATGGCCTCAGCTCCTTCCGGTGACAGAGCAAGACCCAACATGCCTCCCCCGCCTCCTGTTTCTTGGCAGGACTTCAATCGCCCCATGCTGCAGGTTGTGGCAGCCATGACCCAGCCTGCTCTGGCATGTCTCCTGTTACCTGCCAGGACCTGTCCGCCTCTTGCTGGGTGACTTGAAGAGATCACACTTGGCTTATGGGGCCTCCTCTTCCTGACATGATGTACATGACACAAGCTCTGTGTGTGTTACCTGACAGGACCCATGTGACACAAGCTCTGTGTGTTGTAACCTGACAGGACCTACGTGACACAAGCTCTGTGTGTTACCTGACAGGACCTACGTGACACAAGCTCTGTGTGTTGTTACCTGACAGGACCTACATGACACAAGCTCTGTGTATTATCTGACAGGACCCATGTGACACAAGCTCTGTGTGTTGTTACCTGACAGGACCTACATGACACAAGCTCTGTGTATTATCTGACAGGACCCATGTGACACAAGCTCTGTGTGTTCTCTGACAGGACCTACGTGACACAAGCTCTGTGTGTTGTTACCTGACAGGACCTACATGACACAAGCTCTGTGTATTATCTGACAGGACCCATGTGACACAAGCTCTGTGTGTTGTTACCTGACAGGACCTACATGACACAAGCTCTGTGTATTATCTGACAGGACCCATGTGAGACAAGCTCTGTGTGTTCTCTGACAGGACCTACGTGACACAAGCTCTGTGTGTTGTTACCTGACAGGACCTACATGACACAAGCTCTGTGTATTATCTGACAGGACCCATGTGACACAAGCTCTGTGTGTTGTTACCTGACAGGACCTACGTGACACCAGCTCTGTGTGTTATCTGACCAGACCTACGTGACACAAGCTCTGTGTATTATCTGACAGGACCTTCGTGACACAAGCTCTGTGTGTTCTCTGGCAGGACCCATGTGACACAAGCTCTGTGTGTTACCTGACAGGACCTACGTGACACAAGCTCTGTGTGTTCTCTGGCAGGACCCATGTGAGACAAGCTCTGTGTGTTGTAACCTGACGGGACCTACGTGACGCAAGCTCTGTGTGTTGTAACCTGACAGGACCTACGTGACACAAGCTCTGTGTGTTGTAACCTGACAGGACCTACGTGACACAAGCTCTGTGTGTTGTTACCTGACAGGACCTACGTGACACAAGCTCTGTGTGTTACCTGACAGGACCTACATGACACAAGCTCTGTGTGTTGTATCCTGACAGGACCCATGTGACACAAGCTCTGTGTGTTGTAACCTGACAGGACCTACGTGACACAAGCTCTGTGTGTTACCTGACAGGACCTACGTGACACAAGCTCCGTGTGTTGTAACCTGACAGGACCTACGTGACACAAGCTCTGTGTGTTGTTACCTGACAGGACCTACGTGACACAAGCTCTGTGTGTTACCTGACAGGGCCTACATGACACAAGCTCTGTGTGTTACCTGACAGGACCTACGTGATACAAGCTCCGTGTGTTGTAACCTGACAGGACCTACGTGACACAAGCTCTGTGTGTTGTTACCTGACAGGACCTACATGACACAAGCTCTGTGTGTTACCTGACAGGACCTACATGACACAAGCTCTTCGTGTCATCTGATGGGTCCTACGTGACACAAGCTCTGTGTGTTGTAACCTGACAGGACCTACGTGACACAAGCTCTGTGTGTTGTAACCTGACAGGACCTACGTGACACAAGCTCTGTGTGTTGTAACCTTACAGGATCTACGTGACACAAGCTCTGTGTGTTACCTGACAGGACCTACATGACACAAGCTCTGTGTGTTACCTGACAGGACCTATATGACACAAGCTCTGTGTGTTGTAACCTGACAGGACCTACGTGACACAAGCTCTGTGTGTTGTAACCTGACAGGACCTACGTGACACAAGCTCTGTGTGTTGTTACCTGACAGGACCTACGTGACACAAGCTCTTTGTGCTCTTACCTGACAGGCCTACATGACACAAGCTCTGTGTGTTGTTACCTGACAGGACCTACCTTTCCCCAAGCCCTGTGTGTTGTTACCTGACAGGACCTACCTTTCCCCAAGCCCTGTGTGTTGTTACCTGACAGGACCTATGTGAAACAAACTTACTGTTACATTCTGTGTGTTGTTGCGTGATAGACCTGGCTGGCTTTATTCTGTGTGTTGCTGCCTGACGGGACTTAGCTGGCTTCATGCTGCTTCTGACTTGTAGTTCTCACTTCTCACAGGATCTAAGTTGCTTCTCCTCTTGTTCTCACAGGTTGTAAGTTGCTTCTGCTCTTGTTGTTGCTCTCTCATCTCACAGAATCTAAGTTGCTTCTGCTCTTGTTGTTGCTCTCTCATCTCACAGGATGTAAGTTGCTTCGGCTCTTGTTGCTCTCTCTTCTCACAGGATCTAAGTTGCTTCTGCTCTTGTTGTTGCTCTCTCTTCTCACAGGATCTAAGTTGCTTCAGCTCTTGTTGTTGCTCTCTTCTCACAGGATCTAAGTTGCTTCTGCTCTTGTTCTCGCAGAATTTAAGTTGATTCTGCTCTTGTTGTTCTCACAGGATCTAAGTTGCTTCTCCTCTTGTTCTCACAGGTTGTAAGTTGCTTCGGCTCTTGTTGTTTTCTCATCTCACAGGATCTAAGTTGCTGCTGCTCTTGTTGTTGCTCTCTCATCTCACAGGATGTAAGTTGCTTTGGCTCTTATTGCTCTCTCTTCTCAGAAGATCTAAGTTACTTCTCCTCTTGTTGTTCTCTCGTCTCACAGGATCTAAGTTTCTTCTGCTCTTTCTGTTCTCACAGGATCTAGGTTGCTTCTGCTCTTGTTGTTTTCACAGGATCTAAGTTACTTCTGCTCGTGTTCTCACAGCATCTAAGTTGCTTCTGCTTTTGTTCTCACAAGATCTAAGTTGCTTCTCCTCTTGTTCTCACAGGATGTAAGTTGCTTCGGCTCTTGTTTTCTCATCTCACAGGATCTAAGTTGCTTCTGCTCTTGTTGTTGCTCTCTCATCTCACAGGATCTAAGTTGCTTCGGCTCTTGTTGCTCTCTCTTCTCGCAGGATCTAAGTTGCTTCTGCTCTTGTTGTTGCTCTCTCTTCTCACAGGATCTAAGTTGCTTCTGCTCTTGTTGTTGGTTTGTTCTCACAGGATCTAAGTTGCTTCTGCTCTTGTTGTTGCTCTCTCATCTCACAGGATCTAAGTTGCTTCTGCTCTTGTTGTTGCTCTCTCTTCTCACAGGATCTAAGTTGCTTCTGCTCTTGTTGTTTTCTCATCTCACAGGATCTAAGTTGCTTCTGCTCTTGTTGTTTTCCCAGTTTCTAAGTTGATTTTGCTCTTGGTGTTGCTCTCACAGGATTCAAGTTGCTTCTGCTCTTGTTCTTGCAGAATTTATGTTGCTTCTGCTCTTGTTGTTCTCACAGGAACTAAGTTGCTTCTCCTCTTGTTCTCACAGGATGTAAGTTGCTTCGGCTCTTGTTGTTTTCTCATCTCACAGGTTCTAAGTTGCTTCTGCTCTTGTTGTTGCTCTCTCATCTCACAGGATCTAAGTTGCTTCTCCTCTTGTTGTTCTCTCGTCTCACAGGATCTAAGTTTCTTCTGGTCTTGCTGTTCTCACAGGATCTAAGTTGCTTCTGCTCTTGTTGTTGCTCTCTCATCTCACAGGATCTAAGTTGCTTCTGCTCTTGTTGTTGCTCTCTCATCTCACAGGATCTAAGTTGCTTCTGCTCTTGTTGTTGCTCTCTCATCTCACAGGATCTAAGTTGCTCCAGCTCTTGTTGTTTTCTCATCTCACAGGATCCAAGTTCCTTCTGCTCTTGTTGTTCTCGCAGAATTTAAGTTGCTTCTGCTCTTGTTCTCACTTCTCAGAGGATGTAAGTTGCTTCTCTTCTTGTTGTTCTCTCATCTCACAGGATCCAAGTTGCTTCTGCTCTTGCTGTTCTCACAGGATCTAGGTTGCTTGTGCTCTTGTTCTCACAGGATCTAAGTTGATTCTGCTCGTGTTCTCACAGGATCTAAGTTGCTTCTCCTCTTGTTCTCACAGGATGTAAGTTGCTTCGCCTCTTGTTTTCTCATCTAACAGGATCTAAGTTGCTGCTGCTCTTGTTGTTGCTCTCTCAACTGACAGAATGTAAGTTGCTTTGGCTCTTGTTGCTCTCTCTTCTCGCAGGATCTAAGTTGCTTCAGCTCTTGTTGTTGCTCTCTCATCTCACAGGATCTAAGTTGCTTCTGCTCTTGTTCTCTCATCTCACATGATCTAAGTTGCTTCTGCTCTTGTTGTTGCTCTCTCTTTTCACAGGATCTAAGTTGCTTCTGCTCTTGTTGTTCTCTCATCTCACAGGATCTAAGTTGCTTCTTCTCTTATTGTTCTCACAGGATCTAAGTTGCTTCTGCTCTTGTTGTTCTCACAGGATCTAAGTTGCTTCTTCTCTTGTTGTTCTCACAGGATCTAAGTTGCTTCAGCTCGTGTTGTTTTGTTCTCATGGGATCTTAGTTGCTTCTGCTCTTGTTTAACCCTGGGTGGAACACTGCACTATGCTTGCGGAATGTGCGTAGTTTGCGTAACTACTCGCTACACGAATTGCACATAGCATAGTGCAAAAACGCATAGCGTAGTGGGCATTTTTTGCTCTCTCACGGTCGTCAACGTCAAGTTGGTGACCGCGAGCGAGCAAAAACACCATCCCGGTGAGACTTTTTCCGGCAACTTGATGTTGCTGATCGCGAGCGTAGAAAATAAACTCTTCCGGCGAGATTCTCAACGCGGGGAGGTCAGGTTTCTCATTACGAGTGGTCACGTATGCTGGCGACCGCTCGCGATGAGAAACTACCATTCCGCATTGAGAAAGCTACCGCTCGAGTACAAATCGACTCGAGTGGCAGAAAACGACCGCTTCCACTATGCAAGATGCCGTTTGCAATGACTGCGCAGTGCGGGCAAGCATCCGGCACTGTGCAAACAGTGCGAACAATATTTTCCCTACCACACTACGCAGTTCGGGTAGCTACCTGTAGCGTGCGTAGTGCGCTTCGTGTAGCTACGCGTAGCGCTACTACACGAACTATGCCCAGGGTTACTCTTGTTGTTCTCACAGGATCTAACTTTCTTTTGCTCTTTCTGTTCTCACAGGATCTAAATTGCTTCTTCTCTTTCTGTTGTTCTCACAGGTGGACGAGGAGGACGACCCTGACCGTGGACAGCCCTGTAACGCCTGTGGAGACACTTGCCCTGGCTTCTTGGCACACGGATGGAGGTGAGAGCCTGCGGCGCGAGTATCAGTCCTGGACATATGTCCACTGTGCACCTCTTCACTGTCCCCCTCTTCACTGTCCCCCTACAGCTGTAGCCTCCACACTGTGACCTCACAGCCCACCTTTGGGCCCCGAGCTTTGCTCCCAGTGCAGGGGTGCACGTTCAAAGATCACACTGGGAGCCCGCCTTGGCGCTGGGGGTGCCCAGTGACACAATCTTTGTTGGCACCTCCCCCCACAAACCTCCTTCTCCACAGATTCCCTCACTACCAGCCTCCACCAGTGCCACTCATCTCCCCACAGCCCCTCTCCCATGGGTTTTGTTTTATAGCGCTTCTCATACCAGTGTTGGGTGTCATGGCACTTTACATCACACACGTTATAATGAATCATAGGTGTGTAAATCAGTCTATAGGAAATGTTTCGTAAGACAATGAGGAGAACAAGGGTTAGGAGTCACGCGTCATCCGTAGTAGTAGGCAGTAGGTTTTAAGAGTGTTTGGTCTGAAGAAGCACAAACTCAGGATTTAAAACCTACCACAATGTTTGGAGTTGGCTTTACTAATAGGAACATATTTCAACCCAAATAAACCATTTTTAGGAACAATGGGATAATGACAGACTGGGGGAGACATAACCTTCTAACCAGTACCAGGCAGTTTGCTGGCAGCGCTGTGATGAGAGTTCATAGCTCACTGAGCTACACTAGGGATGTGCCTTAGGAACTGCAAGAAGCAATGGATGTCTGACGCAAAAGCAGTAACCCACTGCGCTAACCAAAGAAACTACAGTTCGGTGATCTGCAGGGGACTCGTTCTGTGCAGCAGGCACCTTAACCCTCTGCGCTACCTTCTGATCAGTGAAACTGCCACCGGGCAAAAGATCTCCCTCCAGCAGGAACATTAACCACCAGAGTTATCTCGACATTTGCTATTGTTGCCTGAAAACTGCTGGACACACAAGGAACTCTGCAGCAAGTGCTATTTAAGCCTGTTATTTTTAAACACCCCCAGGTGAGCAACAGGTGCAGCTACACCGGTTGCACCTCCATGGAGCCGGCCCTGACCAGACCCTTTGGTCGGGTGTATCTAACCCTTCCTGCGCAAGAATCCCTGCACCTACACCGAGTGGATGGACGTGAGTGCCCCCTGACTAGCAATGGTTCCTCCCAAGACTTCAGTCATGTGAGCATGAAGAGCCCTGTAGGCCCTCCTTTCCCAGGAGCCCCTGCCCCCCTCCCTTCCCAGGAGCCCCTCCGTACTGCAGTGTCCATTTCAAAGACTGCAGCCGTGGGAGCATGAAGAGCCCTGTAGGCCCTCCCTTCCCGTCAGCCCCTCCGGACAGCACTGCCCCCCCCAGACTTCAGTCATGTGAGCATGAAGAGCCCTGTAGGCCCTCCTTTCCCAGGAGCCCCTGCCCCCCTCCCTTCCCATGAGCCCCTGCCCCCCTCCCTTCCCAGGAGCCCCTCCGTACTGCAGTGTCCATTTCAAAGACTGCAGCCGTGTGAGCATGAAGAGCCCTGTAGGCCCTCCCTTCCCTGCTAGCGAGGGTCGATCCTCGATGCAGCAGCAGCACCGGGTAAACACCGGAAGGAAGTAGGGAGCACGGGCAGGCTGCTCCGGGAGTGTTGCCTCCTGCCGGGGGTGCTTCTCTTCCAGCCCCCCCCCCCCTCTCCTCGGGCACCGGTTCATTGCTCAAGGTCACCCTCACCTTGTGGGTTTTTTCTTTCCTTCTTTAGTTGTGAGCAGCAGCTGCCCCCGCATCCCCCCCCCCCCCTTTGAAGCCCTCGGGGGTGCGTGGGTGGGGGCGGGGCCTTCTTGGCACCTGACCTCATCGGCTCCATCCCCTGCCCCTCCCGTGCCCCCTGGCATCCCTGGCCCGCTGCTGCCCCCTGGCGGCCGAGCCTGGAACCGCCTCAGGTGCAGTCAATGCACAGGGCGGGGTCAGGGGTCAGGCCAGCCCCTCCCCCCCCCCCCCCCCCCCCCCGCTGAACCCTCACAGGGCGGGGCCCTCCTCTCCAAGGCCTGCCCTGGCCCCCTCCCTCGGGGGTGAACCCTGGCACCTCCGTCCCTGGGACTCTGCTCTGGTGCTGCCATAGCGCTGCCTGGAGCCTGGGCAGCGTCGAGGAGCTCAGATGCCAGACCCGAGGGGCACCGCAGGGGCGCTGATGCACCCACCAGAGCTTTGTAGGAAAGAGGGGGGCACAGAGACGTTTTAGGGCAAAGTTGGCGCTTGCCCCGGGCCTGGCTCACCTTCCAGGGGCCCCGGAGAACTGAACTTTATTAAAACTTAACATATCATTTAGTATTGAATGAGCAGGAAAAGGTTAATAGAAACCAAATGTGTTCAGCATAGGGGCCCCCAGAATATGTTGTGCCCCCAAAATTCTTAAGATGTCGGTGGATTTCAACCCCTGAGCCGTGTCGGTGTTAACACGTAGGAGGAGGGGGGGGCGACCCCAGGGACCCTAGAACCCGGGGGGGGGGGCACAGATCAACTCGCCCCCCCCCAGTCTCCACCCCCAAGACAAAGAGAGAGGGGTAGTTTGTTGATTGCTGCCTGCATCCGGCCCCCAGCCCCCACCCCACCTTATTTGACTCTCACACTGTCAGAACCTGCACAACTCGCATCAATCAACACCCACCAGGCGCTATGTTGTTTCGGAGGGGGTGGTCTGCCCTAGGATTTCCTAGCCATGCCCTGAGCCTTCATCCCCACAGCCTGCAGACACCCCCCCCCCATCCTCACCCAGGGGGCTCTTCCTAGCCTGCCCTGCGCCTTCATCCCCTCAGCCAGGCCCCCCTCTCATCCTCACCAAGTCCCCCCCCATCCTCGCCCAGCCCCCCCCCCATCCTCGCCCAGGTGGTTCGTCGGTGGCCTCTTTATCCCGGATTAACGCCGGAGGGAGGGCTCCTGACAGATGGGAGGCCCGGATTAGCTGCCCCCCCAGAGAGTTAATGCCCCCCTCTCCTGAGCCAAGGTCTCTCTGATTGGATGAGTGTGAGGATGCTGTTCTTCCAGTGAGTGAGAGTCCAACAGGTGATCGCTCCGGCTACAACCCGTGTGATCCCCGGCAGCTGAGCTCTGCCAAGAACTGTTTCTGCTGTTGGTTCAAGAGTAGAGTGACTCCATTACCCCCCCCCCCCCCTTGATAATGCACAGGGGCTCATCTGTAACTTACACAAACACCGTCACCATGTGGCAGAGACAGAAGTACCCGTGTTGGTCATTAAGTGCCAGTGCTCAGCACTGGAATCCACCGGCTCAAATTAAGCAGTGTAATCTGTGCCCGTCAGACCTGATCACGGGTCCCTTCCATGTAACACATGGTTGCTGTGCCTGGTCTGAGAGGCCTGGCTTATTGTTCTCCTCCTCCTGTCTACAGGAGACGTCACTTCCGCTGGTTCTCCCTTGTCCCTGCGGGTCAACCCATTTTCCTCTGCTCCTCCCCATCTATTCCATCAATTGATGTATCATTCCCCCTGCTCCTCTCCCTCTATACATGACTCATCATATCCTCTGTGCCTTTCCCTCTACACATGACTCATCATATCTCTCTGCTCCCCTCCCTCTATACATGACTCATCATATACTCTGTGCCTCTCCCTCTATACACGACTCATCATATCTCTCTGATTCTCTCCCTCTATACATGACTCATCATATCTCTCTGCTCCTCTCCCTCTATACATGACTCATCATATCCTTTGCTCCTCCCCTCCATACATGACTCATCATTGCTCTCTGCTTCTCTCTGTACATGACTCATCATATCCTCTGTGCCTCTCCCTCTATACACGACTCATCATATCTCTCTGCTCCTCTCCCTCTACACATGACTCATCATATCTCTCTGCTCCTCTCCCTCTATACATGACTCATCATATCCTTTGCTCCTCCCCTCCATACATGACTCATCATAGCTCTCTGCTTCTCTCTGTACATGACTCATCATATCCTATGTGCCTTTCCCTCTATACATGACTCATCATATCTCTCTGCTCCTCTCCCTCTATACATGACTCATCATATCCTTTGCTCCTCCCCTCCATACATGACTCATCATAGCTCTCTGCTTCTCTCTGTACATGACTCATCATATCCTATGTGCCTTTCCCTCTATACATGACTCATCATATCTCTCTGCTCCTCTCTGTACATGACTCTTCATATACTCTGCGCCTCTCCCTCTATGCATGACTCCTCATATCCTCTGTGCCTTTCCATCTATATATGACTCATCATATCTCTCTGCTCCTCTCCCTCTATACACGACTCATCATATATCTCTCTGCTCCTCTCCCTCTATACATGACTCATCATCTCTCTGCCCCTCTCCCTCTATACATTTCTCCTCATATCTTTGTTTCTCTCCCTCTATACATGACTCATCATATATCTCTCTGCTCGTCTCCCTCTATACATGACTCATCATCTCTCTGCCCCTCTCCCTCTATACATTTCTCCTCATATCTTTGTTTCTCTCCCTCTATACATGACTCATCATATTTATCTGCGCCTCTTCTTCTATACATGACTCATCATATCTTTTGCTCCTCTCCCTCTATACATGACTCGTCATATCCTCTGTTCCTCTCCCTCTATACATGACTCATCATATCTCTCTGCGCCTCTTCTTCTATACATGACTCCTCATATCCTCTGCTCCTCTCCCTCTATACATGACTCGTCATATCTCTCTGCATCTATCCCTCTATACATGACTCATCATATCCTTTGCTCCTCCCCTCTCTACATGATTCATCATATCTCTCTGCTCCTCTCCCTCTGTACATGATTCATCATATCTCTCTGCTCCTCTCCCTCTATACATGACTCTTCATATCCTTTGCTCCTCCCCCTCTATACATTACTCATCATATTTCTCTGCTCCTCCTCCTCTATACATGACTCATCATCTATCCCTCTATACATGACTCATCATATCTCTCTGCATCTATCCCTCTATACATGACTCCTCATATCTCTCTGCTCCTCTCCCTCTATTCATGACTCTTCATATCCTTTGCTCCTCCCCCTCTATACATGACTCCTCATATCTCTCTGCATCTATCCCTCTATACATGACTCATCATCTATCCCTCTATACATGACTCCTCATATCTCTCTGCATCTATCCCTCTATACATGACTCATCATATCTCTCTGCATCTATCCCTCTATACATGACTCATCATATCTCTCTGCATCTATCCCTCTATACATGACTCATCATATCTCTCTGCATCTCTCCCTCTATACATGACTCATCATATCTCTCTGCATCTCTCCCTCTATACATGACTCATCATACATTTTATTTCTCCTCCCCTCTATCCGCAGGAAGATTTGCCAGCTCTGTAAGTGCCCCCGGGAGGACCACGCCGTCCGGACCATCCCATTGGATCTGGAGAAGATGATGGGCCTGATCTCCGACTACCAGCGGCACTCCATCTCGGATGACGACTCGGGCTGCGCCTCGGAGGAGTACGCCTGGGTCCCCCCGGGGCTGAAGCCGGAGCAGGTATGGCCAGGCCTGCGGCGGTGGCATCCTTCCTAGGGACGTGCCCCTTGACTGGGCTCCATGGGTGCCCTCTCTGGGGATCAGATAGATCTTTGCCTCACTTTCTCCTACTTCCAAAGCTTGTACTCCTCTGATTGGAGGGTTTTGCTGCTTGAAACTCTGCTGGATTCACATGCTGTGCATTATTCCCCCATCTAGTTGTTGAGTGCAGGAATTTCTTCTAAAGAATACTTTCATTGTGGGCTACAGCCATGCGCAGAAGCCATGTCCCTCAGGATGGCTTCTCCCGCAAGCCCACAGTGGCCCAGCACGTGACCACCATCTTCGATTATTGTCGCTGCTGGTTCCATAGCTCTACCATGGGGGAAGATCCTTCTCCTACTTAGCGGCCAAAACCTGTAATTCTCTCCCCACCCACCTCCGCCTTACACAGAACCACCTACCCTTCAGACAACAACTAAAAACTTGGATATTCGATAAGTAAAATACCCCCCCTCCCTCAAGCGCCTTGAGACCCTCTGGGTGAGTAGTGCGCTATACAAATTTCTGAACTTGAACTTGTTAGTTTGGGACGAAATATCCCGGGCTGTAGAATACTGTTCTACAGCATTAACGGTACCCGAGAGCTGCAAGCTTTCGTACTGTAGAAGGGCGATCATGGGATCGAGGCCACAAAACCAGCATTTGGAAGGCCGGGAATCCTTCTGTAGATATCTCCGGGACTTGCGGTGAAAGAGGTCTAGGCTGTGGAGAATGTGTGGTCAGGTGTTTTGTTTTCTGCTGTGTTTTTGTATGACTTGGTGAAGGACCGGTCGCGGTTCTGTTTCCGATCTGTGCGGCATCAGAGATGCCCCAAAGTGGAACAAACTGAAGGTGTGCAACGCAGCTACAGCGCCGCAAGGTCAGAAGATCTGATCTGTCTTTTAAATTGCAGATTAAGGGCCAGATGTAGGTCACCCAATACCGGTCGGTAACGGTCGAAATTACCGAATTTCGGCTGTTACCGACCGGTATAAGGCTACTGAGATGTAGGTGGCAAAAATTACAAATTCAGTAATTTACCGATTCGGTATTTTAAGGGATCGGTAAATTACTGATTCCTTAAAATACAGATATCGGTAAATTACCTAATTTGTAATGTAGTGAGCACTCAAATGAGTGCATTGCATAGGTAAGGATTCGGTATTTACCACCAACGACAAGTTGGTGGTGAATATCGAAAACCTTTGCAAAAGCAATTATTTTGCTTTTACAACAGTGCGATGTGGCAGACATAAATGCCCTTGAGGCATTATTCAGGGGTGTAACAGGGTTTCAATGTGATACCCTGCCACTCTTTAATGAGTTCCCCATTTTACCGAATCGGTAAATACCGATTCGGTAATTCCCATTCATTCCTATGGGCCTGGAGGCCCATAGGAATGAATGGGAATTACCGAATAGGTAAATACCGATTCGGTAATTCTTACCGTATAGTTACCTACATAGCATTTACCGATTCTAAAATACAGAATCGGAAAAATTCGGTATTTTAGAATCGGTAAATCAAGATTACCTACATCTGGCCCTAAATCACTAAAATGTGAGACGTGTCTCTGCCACAGTCTGTGGACGGACGGCACCCTGGCAGGATTGGACGCAAGAAACAGTTTGACCTCAAATGACAACTCCTTAAAACTCCCATTGGGAGCAAACAATTAAATCTTCCTTAAATACTAAAAGATCTCGCCAGACGTGGACGTGACCTCTTAAGAATTTTAATCAGCCGCCAAAACTAAACGCCCCATTAAAGTCACAGCAGATCTATTCTACACTACGACTATATACACCAAGACTAAGAGAACCCCATGGTTTCTGACTATTTGCATACATTTGTTTAGTCCAAGTTGGCCCTGAAGAAGGTGAACCAAAATAAAATATCACCGAAACGTACGTAGGCCGTACGCATACAAAGACCCTCGAATAAGAAAAAATGGAAGAACATAAGAACAAAATTGGAAAATTAATCCAAATCAAGATTTCAATCAGAATATATAGATTGCTTCACGATCTAAGACAGACTGAAACTACACTACGAGGAGTCTTGTATTGGACATTGATAACATATCACCACAAAGTTTGCAATTATTTATGTCTTCTGTCACTGTTGTGTGTATGTGAATAAGTGTGAGTATGTATGTTGGGATGAATGCTCATATCTGCACATAAAAGAAAAATGAGGGGTTCTATCTAGAACAACTACTTCAGCTAAATATGTTGCACTTCAACAAAACGCACGTCAATTTGTATTTAGTTGTATTTATCATGTTTTTTATGTAAAAGATAACTGCAGAAATTTAAGTATTTTTGTATAATGATGAATAAATTGAGAAATAATAAGAAAAATATGTAGCAAGTCTATTGTGTCATGAGATGCATCCTATGTATAAATAACTGACTTAACTGCCAAAAATGCTGAATGATATTTAGGTCATATAAGAGGTTTTTCCTTGTGTTTTTGTACTAATTGTTACTCCCACCTCTTGACCACAAACTAAATACGGAGTACCCTTGTTCCTATTGCTTTTACAAGAGGTTGGTCCCAGCTCCCGGGATCGGGGCTCGGATGGAAAAGGAGGCACTTGGTGAACAATTCTCCAAACGGACATTAGAAATAAGGGGAGGCGCAATGTATGGACCACACTACGTAACTGCCGATGAAAAACTGTTGATATAAAAGAATCACCTTCAAGCTCCTCACACACGCCTACAAAGCCCTCCACGGTTCAGGACCAGCATACCTGAACCACCCCCTTTCATTCCATGTACCCACCAGACAACTTCGCTCCGCCCAACTGGCCCCGGCCACCGTCCCACGGATCCCAAGGCCAGAGCCGTAGGAAGATCCTTCTCTTACCTCGCCGCCAAGACCAGGAGAACAATGCCTCTCCCTGTCATTAAGCCAGTTCAGAAAGGAGAGCAAGACATGGTCAGTGACATCACTGATGACATCTCAAATAACATCACTGATGACATCATCAACGTGATAGCCTGATGCCTCTCAGTGGAGAGGGCGTCTGCCACCCAGAGACTCCTCGCAGGCGCCCCTGTGCAGTGGGAGCGACAGAGGAGTTGACCCAACAGACGAGCATACATGCCAACATTTTAGGAGAGGTTAGTGGGAGAATGTAATTTCCCCACTGACTTCTATTGAAGTAGAGAAAATTTCAGGTGTCAAATGGCCAAAATGAAGGCATTTTTGTGTTCAAAAATTGGAAGTCTCCGTCTGAATCTGGTGTACAAATGCAAAACCAACAGTTGATGGACAGACTGCAGAACAATGTCATACATTCACCCCAGTACAGAGATCTGGGACTAAATCCATTGTTTTTTTTGCTCACCACGCCATTCCAGTTTGAACCCAGCCATATGCAAATCAGTCTTGACCCAGTGCCCCATGGGAGCAGTCCAGCCCGAACGGCCAAGCCAGGTCCTCCCTGGACTGGAAACCAGCATCGCCCTAAGTTGGCAGGGTATGCCCAGACGTGGGTCCCTTGCTCACTGTGCCACTGGATTCAAGCTAGCCTGGCTGATGAGGGGTGATGCCCTGAAACCAGTCCCAGGATGCTTGTTTCCATTCCAGACTGATTTGCATATGGCTGGGTCCAAACTGGGGTGGTGTGGTGCGCAAAAGAATAATGGATTAAACCCAGATCCTTGTGACTAGGGGTGAATGTTTGCATTGTCCAGCATTCCGTCCACCAATTGTTTCTTTTGCATCTGGTGTACAGGCATGGATGCACGAGGCAAGGCAGGCTGTCACACCGGAGGAATGGGGTGTCTTACACATGCCTTAAGTCAGCATCAGCTGCCGCTGTGTGGCAGGGTTGACCGGTCAGTGTGTTCATGTCGGAGGGTCCCTCGCTGAAGACAAGCTGGCTCTCGCTCAAACATTCCTGTCTCACTGCGTAGAACTGATGCAAAGTCACCAGGAACAGAGCCCGTAAGATGAAATCAGACACCGGGGCCACAGGAGAAGACCCCTCCAAGCACAACACAAGGGGGGGCCCCAGTCGACGCCTCGTTTGAAAAGAGGGGCCTTTGAGACCTGGTTTAGTCTTGGGTCCCTTAAGCCAATCTGGAAAGACACAAAGCATCAAAAAGACAACCCTGCAAGACGTCATCGCGATGCAGGAAATAAGAGAGTATTTATCAACTGTAGATCTGAAGGATGGAGATTACCACATCCGGGGTCCAGAACACAAGAAGTATTTTGGTTGGTTGAGGAGGTCCTGGGGAGAGGGGAGAAGGGGGAATATTAGAGGCTCGCGGGGTTTCTGATGAAGAAAGCACCAAGGCTGGTCACACAATGCCCAGCAGTGGTGGCAAACATTGTAGGGGAGAGGCCGGATGTGTGCGTCCGCATCTCATGGCTGGCAGGTAAAGATGGGTTCATGTCTGCAAGTTCAGACCTATAGATGCCAACCTAAACGGGATCTCTCAAACCATCCTGACGTCAAACCTTCTCAGGAGAAGAGATCCGGCCCGCCAAAGCGATCGCGTATAAAATCACTTAAAAAGTTATACTTACTCATACATATTCAATATTCTAACTATAACCTAAAAAAAGATGTTAATTAATTTATAATTTCATCAACAATCTAACCCTCACATTTTAAATATAATACATTTACTAAAATGTAATCTTAAGAAATATTTCATTTAGAATGAATGCAAGAACCCAACCTTTAATCGTGTTTGCATCATTCATAATTGATACAATTATTTCTCAGTTAAATATATTCAGTTTGTTTTTCTTAATGACTAAATCTAAATACGTATAATTCATCTAATTTACAGCATCACATAATTAATTGCCACTACTTTTAAATTTATATTTCTATAAAGAAAATATGAAACATGTAAACAACATATCTTTAGAGGAGGGGGAACACCTCTGAATTTTATTGTCATTATTTGTTTTGATTTAACTCTGAAACACACAAGATGATGGACGGAATGTTGCACATTGGCAAAACATTCACCCCCACTAACAGATCTGGGTTTAATCCATCACCGTTCTTTAGCCCACTCTGCCACCCCAGTTCAGACATGGCCATATACAAATCAGTCTGACCCTGTGCCTCATGGGAACAGTCCAGCCCGAACTGCCAAGCCATGCCTTCCCTGGACCGGAAACAAGCTTCCGAAGTTTCTGGCATTGCAGCCGTCTTCAGCCCGGCTTGCTTGAATCCAGTGGCAAAGTGAGCAAGGGACTCACGTCTGAGCATACCCTGCCACACTTATGGCGGCCAAAGCAGTACAAAAGGGGGTGGTGATGGACGGAGCATCTGAACCAATCAAACACTCACACCCAGTCAAAAGATCTGGGTTTAATCCATCACCGTTCTTTAGCCCACTCTGCCACCCCAGTTCTGACATGGCTATATGCAAATCAGTCTGACCCTGTGCCTCATGGGAACAGTCCAGCCCGAACTGCCAAGCCATGTCTTCCCTGGACCGGAAACAAGCTTCCGAAGTTTCTGGCATTGCAGCCGTCTTCAGCCCGGCTTGCTTGAATCCAGTGGCAAAGTGAGCAAGGGACTCACGTCTGAGCATACCCTGCCACACTTATGGCGGCCAAAGCAGTACAAAAGGGGGTGGTGATGGACGGAGCATCTGAACCAATCAAACACTCACACCCAGTCAAAAGATCTGGGTTTAATCCATCACCGTTCTTTAGCCCACTCTGCCACCCCAGTTCTGACATGGCCATATGCAAATCAGTCTGACCCTGTGCCTCATGGGAACAGTCCAGCCCGAACTGCCAAGCCATGTCTTCCCTGGACCGGAAACAAGCTTCCGAGGACCGGTTTCAGGGTATCACCTCTCATTAGCCAGGCTATCTTGAATCCAGTGGAATCGATGTAGTGCACGGGCACCGCAGTGCAGTGCCGGTTCTAGGATTTACGAGGCGCTGGGCTAAAAGGGAACGTGCGAGGCCCCCTCTAATTTAGATACGTGGCCCCTTGCAAGGAGACCATTCTGAGACACTGTGGGGGGCCCATTGTCCAGCATTTTTGCGCCCCCACAGTTTTAACTTTTACTCCACAAGCATTGCACACACCTTCAGTCCTTTAGGTGTGAGAATTGATTGTGGTCTAAAACTTAAAACTGTGGGGGCGCCAAAATGCTGGACAATGGGCCCCCCACAGTGTCTGTGAATGGTCTCCTTGCAATTGAGGGAGCGTCTCCGTCTCCCTCCCCTATGCCTCCGGACACCATGCCTGAGAGGCCGAGGGAGGGGGCCCCCTCCATTGGACCTTAATTGCAGGCGACACTTTTCTTTGAAATAGATCGCCAGGGAAACAACGGGACACACCACCAGTGCTGGGCCCCATGCTGGTGGGCTGAGTGTGCCACCACCCACGCTGCCCATGCCTAGCGCCGGCCCTGCCGCAGTGCATACTTACTTACCCTATAGAAGAGGTAGGTCGGCCACGGAGCCGCAGACCCTGAACTTGCAGTCTGGCTCCTGAGGTCTTATGATACGGGCTCTTAAACTCACCAACAAATTGAAGTGTGGAAATATTGCGAGGCGCGGACACCACAGCACGGAATCGTGCTATGCGTCAACGTACAAGTGGTTATTTCATGATTCAATGAGAAAGAATATCGGACCCGCTCGCCTGTGTAAAGAGTACATCGCCTGTAGCGGCTCGATTCACAGGGGCCATTGATGGTTTGACGCTAGGCGCCCACGCGAGCACGCGAGCGGTCTCTTTTGAGTAGATCGGTGAAAATGGCGGCCAAGGAAAGGTTTTCTTCATTATAAATTCACTTTTTGAAACATTGACACCCGTGTGAGACCATTTATAGCAGATTTGTTCTAAGAGAAATGAGTTAACTGCATTTCTAAATAACTAAATGTAAGCTGCCAGATAGAGCTTGCGATCACTATTTGCATATCGAATGTCAGATTGTGTGTAAGTTAAATAAACCCCTTGTAGGCGCCTGTACCTGCTGAGCTTGGCACTCTTCAAGCTTCACGCGCAGCCCTCCTTCCATCCTGATGAGGCACACAGGCATGATTACAGCTCAGAAACTTAAGAGGACACTGGTACATGTATCCGTGCTGACGTCAGCGGAGGGCACCCTCTGCGGATGGGGGTCCCAGGAGTGGCACTGCAGGCTCAGCAGGTATCACCAGCCATAAGGACTCTGCCTCTGGTTTGCACAGAAGAACTTCCTGACACGACCACTAGATGGCGGAATGATCCCAGCATTTGAATCTGGAATACCCTCAAACCACAGCAGAGCTTGTTACAAGCAGGGCACTGGTTTGTTAGTTCACCAGCCCTGGTGCATTGTGGGCTGTCTTTCTTGTTACACATAGGACACTAGTGTCTTAGTTCACAAGCCCTGGTGAGTTGTCTCTCTCTCTCTCTCTTGTTACAAGCAGGGCACTGGTTTGTTAGTTCACCAGCCCTGGTGCGTTGTGTGCTGTCTTTCTTGTTACACATAGGACACTAGTGTCGTAGTTCACAAGCCCTGGTGAGTTGTCTCTCTCTCTCTCTCTCTTGTTACAAGCAGGGGACAGGTTTGTTAGTTCACCAGCCCTGGTGCATTGTGGGCTGTCTTTCTTGTTACACATAGGACACTAGTGTCTTAGTTCACAAGCCCTGGTGAGTTGTCTCTCTCTCTCTCTCTTGTTACAAGCAGGGCACTGGTTTGTTAGTTCACCAGCCCTGGTGCGTTGTGTGCTGTCTTTCTTGTTACACATAGGACACTAGTGTCTTAGTTCACAAGCCCTGGTGAGTTGTCTCTCTCTCTCTCTCTCTTGTTACAAGCAGGGGACAGGTTTGTTAGTTCACCAGCCCTGGTGCATTGTGTGCTGTCTTTCTTGTTACACATAGGACACTAGTGTCTTAGTTCACAAGCCCTGGTGAGTTGTCTCTCTCTCTCTCTCTCTCTCTCTTGTTACAAGCAGGGGACAGGTTTCTTAGTTCACAAGCCCTGGTGAGTTGTCTCTCTCTCTCTCTCTCTTGTTACAAGCAGGGGACAGGTTTCTTAGTTCACAAGCCCTGGTGAGTTGTCTCTCTCTCTCTCTCTCTCTCTTGTTACAAGCAGGGGACAGGTTTCTTAGTTCACAAGCCCTGGTGAGTTGTCTCTCTCTCTCTCTCTCTTGTTACAAGCAGGGGACAGGTTTCTTAGTTCACAAGCCCTGGTGAGTTGTCTCTCTCTCTCTCTCTCTCTCTCTTGTTACAAGCAGGGGACAGGTTTCTTAGTTCACAAGCCCTGGTGAGTTGTCTCTCTCTCTCTCTCTCTCTCTTGTTACAAGCAGGGGACAGGTTTCTTAGTTCACCAGCCCTGGTGAGTTGTCTCTCTCTCTCTCTCTCTCTCTCTTGTTACAAGCAGGGGACAGGTTTCTTAGTTCACCAGCCCTGGTGAGTTGTCTCTCTCTCTCTCTCTCTTGTTACAAGCAGGGGACAGGTTTCTTAGTTCACAAGCCCTGGTGAGTTGTCTCTCTCTCTCTCTCTCTCTCTTGTTACAAGCAGGGGACAGGTTTCTTAGTTCACAAGCCCTGGTGAGTTGTCTCTCTCTCTCTCTCTCTCTTGTTACAAGCAGGGGACAGGTTTCTTAGTTCACCAGCCCTGGTGTGTTGTCTCTCTCTCTCTCTCTCTCTTGTTACAAGCAGGGGACAGGTTTGTTACTTCACCAGCCCTGGTGAGTTGCGTTCCCTCTCTCTTGTAACAAATCCGCCAATGGTTATGTAGTATCCTGCATATTATACTGTAAGGTGTGTTGCCTTCCCTGCTCGGCCAGGGCCTGTGCTCTGACTCATGGGCATGTGGGAGTCTGGCGAGCCCCAGGATGTCGGGACTGAGGGAGGCAGAGCGACAGTGGGTCATGGGCTGAGCAGCCGACAGGCAGCTCCTGGTGGGGCTCTGGTCTACCACTTATCTACATGATGTCCTGTACCTTACAACCTGTTATCTTCATCGAATAAAATGTCCTTCCTTCCACATAAACAGCCCTGGGTGGGTGAGCCCCCCGGCCCCTCTGTGCCCTCAGGGTTCCTTAGGAACAGCCCTAGAGAGGAGGGAGCCCCTTGGCCCCTCTGTGTGCATGGGGGGGTCACTCGTTCCATATGAGCAGCCCTGGGGGGGGGGGGGGGTGAGCCACTCTGTGCCCACGGGGTTCCTTATAAGCAGGCCGATGGAGGGGGCATTTTCTTACTGTTCCTGACGCCTCTGGCTGCCGAGGAGTTGAGGGAGGTTTACCTGGGTGTCCGGGGTGCGGCGCCCACAGCTCCCACCGCAGTCCCTTCCGGTGTCGAGGCGCTGCATGGTCGGCCGTGGGAGTCCCTCAAGCCCCGCCCCCCTCAGGGAGCGGCTCAGACTGGTCTGTTTGTCTAAACTGACCCCCCCCCTCCCTCTGGCCACCTGCTCCTTCCCATCTACAGTCTGTCCTGGAGACCACCCAGGGTGGCAGAACACCCCCTTCTGTGGCCGCCCCTGCGCCAATCAAGGCTGACCCTAGACTGGGGGCAGCTGTCAACTGTCTCTCCCTTAGGTACAGGATGACGGTCGCCTCCTCGCCAGCCCTCCCCAGGACAGTCTGAGGCTGATAGAAGGCAGCCTCCTGCCAGAGAGGGAGGTATACCACCTCCCCGCTCACTGGCCACACTAGCCTCCTCCCTCACACTCACTGGCCACACTAGCCACCACCCTCCCACTCACTGGCCACACTAGCCACCACCCTCCCACTCACTGGCCACACTAGCCACCACCACCCCACTCACTGGCCACTCACTGGCCACACTAGCCACCACCCTCCCACTCACTGGCCACACTAGCCACCACCCTCCACTCACTGGCCACACTAGCAACCACACTCACTTCCCACACTAGCCATCGCCCTCTCATTCACTGGCCACACTTGCACCACCCTCCCCTTCACTGGCCACACTAGCTACCACCCTCCCCTTCACTGGCCACACTAGCTACCACCCTTCCACTAACTGGCCACACTAGCCACTACACTCCCATTCACTGGCCACACTAGCCACCACCATCACCTCATTGGCCACACTAGCCACCACACTCCCCTCTCACTGGCCACACTAGCCCCACCCTCCCTCTCACTGGCCACACTAGCCACCACCTTCCCACTGACTGGCCACACAACTCACCACACCCCCTCCTCACTGGCCACACTAGCCACCACCCTCCCACTCACTGGCCACACTACTCACCACCCCATTAAGATAATGTTGTAAGATGGGGTCCTGTGGCCCCCTGTGTCTCCTAGCCTGGTGAGGGAAGCTGTCTGCACCCCCTGCACCCTGACTCCAGAGCGGTGGCCATCACGGGCTCAAGGGGTCCACGTGCCCCGTATAGTGACCTGTCAGAAGACACAAAGATGCTCTCCCTTCTCGTCGCTCATTGGTTGATCTCTTCTGGCAGGTGTACCAGTACTTCAGCTGCCTTCCGGAGGACAAGGTGCCCTATGTGAACAGTGCTGGCGAGCGGTACCGGATCAAGCAGCTCCTGCACCAGCTGCCACCGCACGACAGCGAGGTGAGTCCAGGGCCCCGAGGTGAGTCCAGGGCCCCCGAGGTGAGTCCAGGCGCTGAGGTGAGTCCAGGCGCTGAGGTGAGTCCAGGGCCCTGAGGTGAGTCCAGGGCCCTGAGGTGAGTCCAGGGCCCCGAGGTGAGTCCAGGGCCCCCGAGGTGAGTCCAGGCGCTGAGGTGAGTCCAGGGCCCCGAGGTGAGTCCAGGGCCCCGAGGTGAGTCCAGGGCCCCGAGGTGAGTCCAGGGCCCCGAGGTGAGTCCAGGGCTCCGAGGTGAGTCCAGGACCCCGAGGTGAGTCCAGGACCCCGAGGTGAGTCCAGGAGTCCGGGGCCCGAGGTGATTCCAGGGCCCCGAGGTGAGTCCAGGACCCCGAGGTGAGTCCAGGAGTCCGGGGCCCCGAGGTGATTCCAGGGCCCCGAGGTGAGTCCAGGGCTCCGAGGTGAGTCCAGGGCTCCGAGGTGAGTCCGGGGCCCCGCGGTGAGTCCGGGGCCCCGCGGTGAGTCCAGGGCCCCGCGGTGAGTCCAGGGCCCCCAGGTGAGTCCAGGGCCCCCAGGTGAGTCCAGGGCCCCCAGGTGAGTCCAGGGCCCCCAGGTGAGTCCTGGGCCCCCAGGTGAGTCCAGGGCCCGAGGTAAGTCCAGGAGTCCAGGGCCCCCGAGGTGAGTCCAGGGCCCCCGTGGTGGTTCCAGGACCCCGAGGTGAGTCCAGGACCCCGAGGTGAGTCCAGGACCCCGAGGTGAGTCCAGGGCCCCGCGGTGAGTCCAGGGCCCCCAGGTGAGTCCAGGGCCCCCAGGTGAGTCCAGGGCCCCCAGGTGAGTCCTGGGCCCCCAGGTGAGTCCAGGGCCCCGAGGTGAGTCCAGGGCCCCGCGGTGAGTCCAGCTCTCCGAGGTGAGTCAGGAGTCCAGAGCCCCGAGCCCCGAGGCGAGTCCAGAGCCCCGAGGCGAGTCCAGGGCCCGAGGCGAGTCCAGGGCCCCGAGGCGAGTCCAGGGCCCCTAGGTGAGTCCAGGGCCCCTAGGTGAGTCCAGGGCCCGAGGTAAGTCCAGGAGTCCAGGGCCCCCGTGGTGGTTCCAGGACCCCGAGGTGAGTCCAGGACCCCGAGGTGAGTCCAGGACCCCGAGGTGAGTCCAGGACCCCGAGGTGAGTCCAGGACCCCGAGGTGAGTCCAGGACCCCGAGGTGAGTCCAGGACCCCGAGGTGAGTCCAGGACCCCGAGGTGAGTCCAGGACCCCGAGGCGAGTCCAGGACCCCGAGGCGAGTCCAGGGCCCCGAGGCGAGTCCAGGGCCCCGAGGCGAGTCCAGGGCCCCGAGGCGAGTCCAGGGCCCCGAGGCGAGTCCAGGGCCCCGAGGCGAGTCCAGGACCCCGAGGCGAGTCCAGGACCCCGAGGCGAGTCCAGGACCCCGAGGCGAGTCCAGGGCCCTGAGGCGAGTCCAGGGCCCTGAGGCGAGTCCAGGGCCCCGAGGCGAGTCCAGGGCCCCGAGGCGAGTCCAGGGCCTCGAGGCGAGTCCAGGGCCCCGAGGCGAGTCCAGGACCTGCACTGGTGGGCTCTGCATCATCACCCAGCCTCCTTCTGTTTGTGTGTCTGCACAAGTGCTTCCCATGTGCTTGCTGTCTTCTGAAGATTGCCTGCTTCAGGCACCTTCTGGTTGGATATGATTTCTGTATGTTTGGTATTTTTTGGGCGCACGGTATGTGTGCTGTGTGTTTCCATGTGCATGTCATGGACACTGCCTGGTTTCTGCTTCTGGTTCTGTCTGATTGCCATGTGTTGTCTCTACTTGGGTGCCAGGCTGCTTTTGAGCTCCGGTTGTTCAGTGTGTTTGTCATTTGTTTGTGATGCATTTCCAGGATGCTTGATGTGTCTGATGAATCGTGTTTGTGGTTTCTGGTGCTTTGTGTTTGTCCTTTGTTCATCAACCGTTTCCAGTGTGCTCGTAATGAGTGCATCTTGCGTGTGGCTTTTCCTGATTTAGTGTCTTTTCTGTGTGTTTGCCATGTGAGTGCTGTATGTTTGCCTGTTTTTTGCTTCTGTTTTTTGCAACCACATTTTATTGGGTTTTCAAAATAACGTCCGCTTACATGAATTCGGATTCACACTGTTCACTATGCATACATTGAATACAGTTGCTCTCTGCTGGTTTTTGCTTCTTCTGGTTGTTTGATTGCCGTGTCTCCTTGCCCTGTGTTTGCTCTATTTGTTTGTTTGTGTTTGCCTCATTCGTGATCCATCATGGTTTTGGTGTTGCTTGTTAATTTTGATTGCTGTGTGTTTGTATTTCCATGGGTCCGCTCTGCTCATGGCTTCTCCTGGCTCACTCTTTGCTTTGCGTTTGTGCTTTGTTTATGATGTGTTTCTTGTGTGCTTGCTGGGAATCCACCTCGCTCTGTCTTCTCCTGGTTCTCCATCTTGGTCCTTCCTGGTTGTGGCTTCTGCTGGTCCACTTGGACTGCTATGAATCTACTCTTGTGGGTTCTCCCAGTTCAGCAGGTGTGCTGTGTCTTTATCATTTCATTCATGCTTCCCGTGTGCTTGTTCTGGATTCCTCCTCTTCTTGGATTCTAATGGTTCTATGGTTCTGCCTTGTTTTTTTTCTTTGTTTTCACATAGATACATCTGGTTGGTGCTGTTCTCTGCCTTCTCCTGTTTGATGTCTGTCTAATCTGCTGTAATGCTTCGCACTCCCAGATAATAGAAAATACCACCCTCCAACACAGAGGCTCAAACACGAAGAAGCAATAAAAACAACACAAAACACCACCTAGAAAAGGATTTCACTTCTATGAAATAAAACACCTTAAAACACGGTTTTCAGAATAAGGCATGGGGTTTTACTTGTGCAACACTCTAACAAAAAGGCTTTCGCAGATGTTAAATGAACAACATTCAAATGTATATAGAGATATATATGTACATATATATATATGTGCAAGCAACAAAAGCAACTGTTAAATGCGTGGATGATAATATAAAATAAAGTACAAGCAGATAATACTGGACGTCCTGCAAGAAATCAGAACAATATATTCACTAAATACATCAGATGATTATAACCACTGGAGACTTGGATGTGCACACCGACACACTCGTCCATCACAAAGTCAATACTCAAAAACAAAACACCTCACCGATCGTTCACTCGCCATCCTTGCCAACTCAACCTGAGGAGCCCTTGGACAGCCCAGGAAGGATTCTCAATCGGGACCCTCAAAGTTCCATTGTGATGACACGTCTGCCCCACAAGTGAGCTCCCGTCTGGGTGTCAAGATCCCCTGCCTTTAATAACTTTACTCAACCTGAGGAGAAGGTTCTAGAAAGCTCTCCCGTTTCTTCTGTTACGAAAAACCGAGCTGACCGTACTGGTCTGTGTCAAGGTCAAGACAGAAGCTGGCCAGGCCCCTTTATTTTGACTATGAGACCGAGCTGTACATTCCACACATTTCTCTGGCAACAACAATCTCTGCTCTGAAAGGCACCAAGCACGCTTCCCACATATTATCCCAGCAAAGCTTACGAAAGCCTCCATCCAGCAGAAAACAAAAAAACCTGAAACATGAATAACCTAAACAACTTGATTAATCTAGGGGCCTGCCTGTGTGCGCAAAAAGCTCAAGCTAGCTGACAGAATTCAAGATGACATGAGGGCATGTCAAAGCCAATAGTAAGAACTTCATAATACTTCCCAATTTACAACACAATGCACATTTGTGCACCACTGCCTATAACATCACACACTTCATCTCCCAATGTACAACACAATGTACATTTGAGTACCACTGCTCATAACACTGCACATCGAGACCAAGAAATACATTCCACATCTCTCTCTCTCATGCTTTCAAATGCACATCTCACACTCTCTGTTCCTGGAAAGGCTGTTCTACTCTGTAAACGCTCTCCCACTCTAAAACTGCAAGGTTACACTAAAGAAATCTTCAAGGGAATGTGCACATATTGGACATTCAAGCTAAGTTAAAATAAAACACCAAAATTCAATAAAAAAATGGTAGTCAAATGTCATCATGTGGTTTCAAAACCTAGGAGTGCCTCTAACACTACATCTGCCTCTCCAAGAGTTGCCATGCACTCTTGAGCCTAGTAGAGGCTCTTCCAGATGTAGTGTGTTTGCTGCGTGTTTTGGAGTTCTTGATTGCATGTGTTTGCTTTGTGTTTGTGTGATCTGTTTGCCATGTGCTTGCGGTGTTTGTCACCCAGACTAGTCCTGGCCTTTCCTTCAGGCATGCTCTGAGGTTTTCGTCCCTGATGACCCTGTCGCTCCTTCCCCGCTCACCCTGTCCCTCCTTCCCCGCTCACCCTGTCCTTCCTTCCCCGCTCACCCTGTCTTTCCTTCCCCGCTCACCCTGTCCTTCCTTCCCCACTCACCCTGTCGCTCCTTCCCCGCTCACCATGTCGCTCCTTCCTCGCTCACCCTGTCTTTCCTTCACCGCTCACCCTGTCTTTCCTTCCCCGCTCACCCTGTCTTTCCTTCCCCGCTCACCCTGTCTTTCCTTCCCCGCTCACCCTGTCTTTCCTTCCCTGCTCACCCTGTCTTTCCTTCCCCGCTCACCCTGTCTTTCCTTCCCCGCTCACCCTGTCGCTCCTTCCCCGCTCACCCTGTCCTTCCTTCCCCGCTCACCCTGTCTTTCCTTCCCCGCTCACCCTGTCGCTCCTTCCCCGCTCACCCTGTCGCTCCTTCCCCGCTCACCCTGTCCTTCCTTCCTCGCTCACCCTGTCCTTCCTTCCTCGCTCACCCTGTCTTTCCTTCCCCGCTCACCCTGTCCTTCCTTCCCCGCTCACCCTGTCCTTCCTTCCCCGCTCACCCTGTCCTTCCTTCCCCGCTCACCCTGTCCTTCCTTCCCCGCTCACCCTGTCCTTCCTTCCCCGCTCACCCTGTCCTTCCTTCCCCGCTCACCCTGTCTTTCCTTCCCCGCTCACCCTGTCTTTCCTTCCCCGCTCACCCTGTCTTTCCTTCCCCGCTCACCCTGTCTTTCCTTCCCCGCTCACCCTGTCTTTCCTTCCCCGCTCACCCTGTCCTTCCTTCCCCGCTCACCCTGTCGCTCCTTCCCCGCTCACCCTGTCGCTCCTTCCCCGCTCACCCTGTCGCTCCTTCCCCGCTCACCCTGTCGCTCCTTCCCCGCTCACCCTGTCGCTCCTTCCCCGCTCACCTTGTCTTTCCTTCCCCGCTCACCCTGTCGCTCCTTCCCCGCTCACCCTGTCGCTCCTTCCCCGCTCACCCTGTCGCTCCTTCCCCGCTCACCCTGTCGCTCCTTCCCCGCTCACCTTGTCTTTCCTTCCCCGCTCACCCTGTCGCTCCTTCCCCGCTCACCCTGTCCTTCGTTCCTCGCTCACCCTGTCCTTCGTTCCCCGCTCACCCTGTCCTTCGTTCCTCGCTCACCCTGTCCTTCGTTCCTCGCTCACCCTGTCCTTCGTTCCTCGCTCACCCTGTCCTTCGTTCCTCGCTCACCCTGTCCTTCGTTCCTCGCTCACCCTGTCTTTCGTTCCTCGCTCACCCTGTCTTTCGTTCCTCGCTCACCCTGTCTTTCGTTCCTCGCTCACCCTGTCTTTCGTTCCTCGCTCACCCTGTCTTTCGTTCCTCGCTCACCCTGTCTTTCGTTCCTCGCTCACCCTGTCTTTCGTTCCTCGCTCACCCTGTCTTTCGTTCCTCGCTCACCCTGTCTTTCGTTCCTCGCTCACCCTGTCCTTCTTTCCTCGCTCACCCTGTAGTTCCTTCGTTCCTCGCTCACCCTGTCCTTCCTTCCCCGCTCACCCTGTCCTTCCTTCCCCGCTCACCCTGTCCTTCCTTCCCCGCTCACCCTGTCTTTCCTTCCCCGCTCACCCTGTCTTTCCTTCCCCGCTCACCCTGTCTTTCCTTCCCCGCTCACCCTGTCTTTCCTTCCCCGCTCACCCTGTCCTTCCTTCCCCGCTCACCCTGTCGCTCCTTCCCCGCTCACCCTGTCCTTCCTTCCCCGCTCACCCTGTCGCTCCTTCCCCGCTCACCCTGTCGCTCCTTCCCCGCTCACCTTGTCTTTCCTTCCCCGCTCACCCTGTCGCTCCTTCCCCGCTCACCCTGTCGCTCCTTCCCCGCTCACCCTGTCGCTCCTTCCCCGCTCACCCTGTCGCTCCTTCCCCGCTCACCCTGTCGCTCCTTCCCCGCTCACCTTGTCTTTCCTTCCCCGCTCACCTTGTCGCTCCTTCCCCGCTCACCCTGTCCTTCGTTCCTCGCTCACCCTGTCCTTCGTTCCCCGCTCACCCTGTCCTTCGTTCCCCGCTCACCCTGTCCTTCGTTCCTCGCTCACCCTGTCCTTCGTTCCTCGCTCACCCTGTCCTTCGTTCCTCGCTCACCCTGTCCTTCGTTCCTCGCTCACCCTGTCCTTCGTTCCTCGCTCACCCTGTCCTTCGTTCCTCGCTCACCCTGTCCTTCGTTCCTCGCTCACCCTGTCCTTCGTTCCTCGCTCACCCTGTCCTTCGTTCCTCGCTCACCCTGTCCTTCGTTCCTCGCTCACCCTGTCTTTCGTTCCTCGCTCACCCTGTCCTTCGTTCCTCGCTCACCCTGTCCTTCGTTCCTCGCTCACCCTGTCTTTCGTTCCTTGCTCACCCTGTCTTTCGTTCCTCGCTCACCCTGTCTTTCGTTCCTCGCTCACCCTGTCTTTCGTTCCTCGCTCACCCTGTCCTTCTTTCCTCGCTCACTCTGTCCTTCTTTCCTCGCTCACCCTGTCCTTCGTTCCCCGCTCACCCTGTCCTTCGTTCCCCGCTCACCCTGTCCTTCGCTCCTCGTTCACCCTGTCTTTCCTTCCCCACTCACCCTGTCTTTTCTTCCCCACTCACCCTGTCCTTCCTTCCCCACTAGGCCCAGTACTGTAACTCCCTGGAGGAGGACGAGCGGAGGGAGCTTCGGGTCTTCAGTCAGCAGCGGAAGCGGGAGAACCTGGGGCGGGGGACGGTGCGTCTCTTTCCGGTCACCATCACCGGGGCCATCTGTGAGCAGGTGAGGCAGCGTGGTGAGGTGAGCCAGCCGGGCTAGGGCAGCATCTCGGGGATATGTGTATACCTCTGTGGGAAGGTGAGCTATTGGGGTCCGGAGTACCATACCGGGACTGTGTGTCTGCACATGAGCCAGAGAGGGTAGAGGTCTCAGTCAGTCCCCATCTGGAGGGGCGGGTGGGCACTGGGCAGTGCCCTCTTCTAGGCCGGACAGCAGCAGGCAGGCTGAGTCCTGGCGCTGAAACCCCCCTGGGGTACAGCGATATGTTAATCCTTTTTCCAGACTGTGGGTCTCAAGACAGGGATGTGGCAACTTGAGGCACTCTGGGCAGTAGGGACTGGTCTTGTTTGGGTACTGCACGTTGTAAGTTCCTTATTTGGCAATTTCGGACGACTCTGGCAGAGATTGGCTGGTGCAGTAGTGTCACCTGGAGCACCCCAACAGGTGCAGCAGGACTAAGTCTGGGCAGTGAACTCCGCTTTGCTCATGGAGTTTGGTGAGTTTTCTGCACTCTGCGTTACGCGGAGCTCACACAGTTCCGAAAAACTGTGCTTCCTATAGCAGAGTTTTTTTCCTTGCTCGCGTTTTCATCAACGTCCAGTTGGCAAACGCGAGCGAGGATAGTCCAACATCTGGGGAGATTTTTCCTCATTCGCGATCGTCAGCATCAAGTTGGCCAGCGCGAGCATGAAAAATCAACCTCCCAGCGAGATTTCTCAACGCGGCCGGTCAGATTCCTCATTGAAAGTGATCGCGTATGCTCACGTTGAGAAACGGACAGTTCGCATTGAGAAAGCTGCCACTCGAGTAAAAATCTACTCGAACAGCAGAAAGGAAGCAGCGTCCGCTTGCGCTGTGCATGATGCTGTTAGCGATGATTGCACAGCGCGGACAAGCACTTGGCTCTGAAAATCACAGTGAACAGCATTTATCTAAAGCACCTCCCTGCTCGCGGAGCTCCACGTAGCTCGGCAGAGATTCTGTTACACTTCGTGGAGTTCCGCTTAGCAGAACTCCGCGAACTCTGCCCAGGCTTGAGCAGGACGTCAATCCTTTCTCCATTAGGCAGGCCAGTCGGGCACACTTGGACATGTTTCACAGTCATGGCCGTGGGTATAATGACAGGCTTCTCTTGGGCACGCATCAGGGGGCCACGGTTCTTCCTTGGAGGTCAGTAACTGACTCCGGGCCGCGAGTGCATCAGTCACACTCTTTGGTAAGTTTCTCATGGATGGACCTCAGCAACATGGTCACCAACATCTGTCCGGACCATCCGTCGGCTCCTTCTGCAGGGTGGGTCTCTTGTCCTCCTCTCTGTGATCCAGGACTCTCCAGGCATTAAAGGGCCAGAAAACAGTTCTTCCTCCTTATCAGACTCCAGGTGACGTCCCCTGAAGTCTGAGAAGCTTGCAGACGCCACTTCTGGTTGCACAGTAGTCCCTGGGTTCTCTGCAGAGCCCCATCCTTGGTCAGGGAGAACTTGGAATTGGAACAACAAATGGGTTAGCAGCCAGCTCCCGCTCTTATCCAGGTACACAAGGTGTCCTCAGAAGGGCCGGGCGGTGAACTCCACTCCATTCGCGGGGCTGGCAGAGTGTATTGCACTCGAGGAGCTCGCAGAATTTTTTCCTCGATCGCGCTCGTCAACGGTAAGTTGTCGAGCACGACCGAGGAAAATCCAACGCTAGACCGCTTCCCAGCGAGATCTCTCAGTGCGGGCGGTCGCGGATGGTCGCTACTGTTCGCGTTGAAAAAACGTTCGCATTGAAGAAGCTGTCAATCGAGTAGAACTTCTACTCAAGAGGCGGAAAGATACAGCGCCCTCTTGTGCTGCTCATGATGCCGTACGTGCTGATTTTACAGTGCAGGACAAACACCCAGGGCTAAAAAACAGTGCGAACGGCACGAGGTAACACACTCTGCGACTTGCGCAACTCCGCAACTTTGGCTCATGAGTGGCAGAGCTCACTCCGGGGGTGGGGGATGGGCTGGGGTGCAGTGGGCTGCGGTGCCCGGGATGTGGCAGTAACTCCATATGTGATTGGGTGGGATCAGCATGGGATGGGGGAGCAGCAGGTACCCTGGTGGCCTCTGGTTCTGGAGGTGCAGCCCTGACTCTGGCCACAAGGCCTCAGTGATGGGCATTCTGAGCCCAGAGGTTGGGGCGCTGGGCTCGCACTGGAGGCCGGTGGGGAGTGGAGGGGCGAGTAACTCTCAGGTGTTGGCTTCAGTGCCCCTTGTGACTGACTTCTCTCTTCTCAGTGTGGGAAACAGATCCGAGGAGGCGACATTGCGGTGTTTGCCAGTCGGGCCGGGCATGGCGTGTGTTGGCACCCGCAGTGTTTCACCTGTGCCCGCTGCACCGAGCTGCTAACAGACCTTATCTACTTCTACCAAGGAGCGAAGATCTACTGTGGGCGACACCACGCGGAGCTGCTCAAACCACGGTGCCAGGCCTGCGATGAGGTGAGTGTGCACTACTACCGGGGTGAGGTGAGTGTGCATTAATGCCGGGGGTGAGGTGAGTGTGCACTAATGCCAGGGGTGAGGTGAGTGTGCACTAATGCCAGGGGTGAGGTGAGTGTGCATTAATGCCGGGGTGAGGTGAGTGTGCACTAATGCCAGGGGTGATGTGAGTGTGCATTAATGCCGGGGTGAGGTGAATGTGCACTAATGCCAGGGGTGAGGTGAGTGTGCAATAATGCCGGGGTGAGGTGAGTGTGCACTAATGCCAGGGGTGAGGTGAGTGTGCACTACTTCAGGGGGTGAGGTGAGTGTGAGTGTGCACTCCTGCGGGTGACACCACAATGAAGTGAGTGTGCACTATTGCAGGGGGAGATGAGTGTGCACTACTGCAGGGGATAAGTGTGCACTACTACAAGGGGTGACACCACATAGAACTGCTGAAACCCCAGTGTCTGGACTACAATGAGGTGAGTGTGCATTACTGCGGGGGGGGGTGAGTTGAGTGAGTGTGCCCTACTGCCGGGGGTGAGGTGAGTGTACACTACTGCCGGGGGTGAGGTGAGTGTACACTACTGCCGGGGTGAGGTGAGTGTGCACTACTTCCGGAGGTGAGTGTGAGTGTGCACTACTGTGGGTGACACCACGCTGAGCTGCTGAGTTGCCAGGCATGTGATGAGGTGAGTGTGCACTATTGCAGGGGGTGAGGTGAGTGTCAGTGTGCACTGCTGCAGCAGATGTGTGAGCATGCACTACTGTGGGTGGCACCACACGGAGCTACTGAAACCACGGTGCCAGGCCTGCGATGAGGTGAGTGTGCACTACCGAAGGGGTCGAGGTGAATGTGAGTGTGTACAACTGCAGGGGAGAAGTGTGCACTACTGCCACGCGGAGCTGCTGAAACAACGGTGCCAGGCTTGCGATGAGGTGGGTGTGCACTACTGCCATGGGCAAGGTGAGTGTGACCGTGCACTGCTACAAGGGGCGACACCACGCTGAACTGCTGAAACAATGGTGGGCGGGGTGAGTGTGCACTACTGCACGGGGCGAGGTGAATGTGTGTGCACTGCTGCAGGGGAGGAGATGAGCGTGCACCACTTCAGGGCTGGTGAGTTGCATGCCAGGCTTGCGCTTGCCTGTGACTGACTTGTCCTGTCAGATGGAGGTCGGTGAGAGGGCTGGGGGGGTTAACCTGGATCAGTGGGGCGGCGGGGCGCACTCTATGGTGGCGCTTCCTGCGGTCTCTGGTATGTGCTCTCCTGGAGTGAGTGAAAGAGTGAGTGTGAGTGCAGTTTTTAACTCTCCTCCTCCTCTCCCTCACAGATCATCTTCGCAGACGAGTGCACCGAGGCGGAGGGTCGCCATTGGCACATGAGCCACTTCTGCTGCTTCGACTGCGAGCAGCGCCTCGGCGGGCAGCGCTACATCATGAAGGAGAACCGGCCCTACTGCTGCCAGTGCTACGAGGCGCTATACGCAGAGTACTGCGACTCCTGCGGCGAGCACATAGGTGAGGCGGAAGGGGCAGCAGGTCTGCTAGACTGTGGCCTGCGTCCTGTCAGTCACTCACAGCACCCTTCATCCCAGCCATGTTTTGAGGCCTGCGTCCTGTCAGTCACTCACAGCATCCTTCATCCCAGCCATGTTTTGAGGCCTGCGTCCTGTCAGTCACTCACAGCATCCTTCATCCCAGCCATGTTTTGAGGCCTGCATCCTGTCAGTCACTCACAGCATCCTTCATCCCAGCCATGTTTTGAGGCCTGCGTCCTGTCAGTCACTCACAGCATCCTTCATCCCAGCCATGTTTTGAGGCCTGCATCCTGTCAGTCACTCACAGCATCCTTCATCCTTGACATGTTTTGAGGCCTGCGTCCTGTCAGTCACTCACAGCACCCTTCATCCTAGCCATGTTTTGAGGCCAGCGTCCTGTCAGTCACTCACAGCACCCTTCATCCCAGCCATGTTTTGAGGCCTGCGTCCTGTCAGTCACTCACAGCATCCTTCATCCCAGCCATGTTTGTGGCCTGCATCCTGTCAGTCACTCACAGCATCCTTCATCCTTGCCATGTTTTGAGGCCTGCGTCCTGTCAGTCACTCACAGCATCCTTCATCCCAGCCATGTTTTGAGGCCTGCGTCCTGTCAGTCACTCACAGCATCCTTCATCCCAGCCATGTTTTGAGGCCTGCATCCTGTCAGTCACTCACAGCATCCTTCATCCTTGCCATGTTTTGAGGCCTGCGTCCTGTCAGTCACTCACAGCACCCTTCATCCTAGCCATGTTTTGAGGCCAGCGTCCTGTCAGTCACTCACAGCACCCTTCATCCCAGCCATGTTTTGAGGCCTGCGTCCTGTCAGTCACTCACAGCATCCTTCATCCCAGCCATGTTTTGAGGCCTGCGTCCTGTCAGTCACTCACAGCATCCTTCATCCCAGCCATGTTTTGAGGCCTGCGTCCTGTCAGTCACTCACAGCATCCTTCATCCCAGCCATGTTTTGAGGCCTGCGTCCTGTCAGTCACTCACAGCATCCTTCATCCTTGACATGTTTTGAGGCCTGCGTCCTGTCAGTCACTCACAGCATCCTTCATCCCAGCCATGTTTTGAGGCCTGCATCCCATCAGTCACTCACAGCATCCTTCATCCCAGCCATGTTTTGAGGCCTGCGTCCTGTCAGTCACTCACAGCATCATTCATCCCAGCCATGTTTTGAGGCCTGCGTCCTGTCAGTCACTCACAGCATCCTTCATCCCAGCCATGTTTTGAGGTCTGCGTCCTGTCAGTCACTCACAGCATCCTTCCTTCCCATCATGCTTTGAGGCCTGCATCCTGTCAGTCACTCACAGCATCCTTCATCCTTGACATGTTTTGAGGTCTGCGTCCTGTCAGTCACTCACAGCATCCTTCCTTCCCATCATGCTTTGAGGCCTGCATCCTGTCAGTCACTCACAGCACCCTTCATCCCAGCCATGTTTTGAGGCCTGCGTCCTGTCAGTCACTCACAGCATCCTTCATCCCAGCCATGTTTTGAGGTCTGCGTCCTGTCAGTCACTCACAGCATCCTTCCTTCCCATCATGCTTTGAGGCCTGCATCCTGTCAGTCACTCACAGCATCCTTCATCCTTGACATGTTTTGAGGTCTGCGTCCTGTCAGTCACTCACAGCATCCTTCCTTCCCATCATGCTTTGAGGCCTGCATCCTGTCAGTCACTCACAGCATCCTTCATCCTTGACATGTTTTGAGGTCTGCGTCCTGTCAGTCACTCACAGCATCCTTCCTTCCCATCATGCTTTGAGGCCTGCATCCTGTCAGTCACTCACAGCACCCTTCATCCCAGCCATGTTTTGAGGCCAGCGTCCTGTCAGTCACTCACAGCATCCTTCATCCCAGCCATGTTTTGAGGCCTGCATCCTGTCAGTCACTCACAGCATCCTTCTTCCTAGCCATGTTTTGAGGCCTGCATCCTGTCAGTCACTCACAGCATCCTTCATCCCAGCCATGTTTTGAGGCCTGCGTCCTGTCAGTCACTCACAGCATCCTTCATCCTTGACATGTTTTGAGGTCTGCGTCCTGTCAGTCACTCACAGCATCCTTCCTTCCCATCATGCTTTGAGGCCTGCATCCTGTCAGTCACTCACAGCACCCTTCATCCCAGCCATGTTTTGAGGCCAGCGTCCTGTCAGTCACTCACAGCATCCTTCATCCCAGCCATGTTTTGAGGTCTGCATCCTGTCAGTCACTCACAGCATCCTTCATCCCAGCCATGTTTTGAGGTCTGCATCCTGTCAGTCACTCACAGCATCCTTCATCCCAGCCATGTTTTGTGGCCTGCATCCTGTCAGTCACTCACAGCATCCTTCATCCCAGCCATGTTTTGAGGTCTGCGTCCTGTCAGTCACTCACAGCACCCTTCATCCCAGCCATGTTTTGAGGCCTGCATCCTGTCAGTCACTCACAGCATCCTTCATCCTTGACATGTTTTGAGGTCTGCGTCCTGTCAGTCACTCACAGCATCCTTCATCCCAGCCATGTTTTGAGGTCTGCATCCTGTCAGTCACTCACAGCATCCTTCATCCCAGCCATGTTTTGTGGCCTGCATCCTGTCAGTCACTCACAGCATCCTTCATCCCAGCCATGTTTTGTGGCCTGCATCCTGTGAGTCACTCACAGCATCCTTTTTCCTAGCCATGTTTTGTGGCCTGCATCCTGTCAGTCACTCACAGCATCCTTCATCCCAGCCATGTTTTGAGGCCTGCATCCTGTCAGTCACTCACAGCACCCTTCATCCCAGCCATGTTTTGAGGCCTGCATCCTGTCAGTCACTCACAGCATCCTTCATCCTAGCCATGTTTTGAGGCCAGCGTCCTGTCACTCACAGCATCCTTCATCCCAGCCATGTTTTGTGGCCTGCATCCTGTCAGTCACTCACAGCATCCTTCATCCCAGCCATGTTTTGAGGCCAGCGTCCTGTCAGTCACTCACAGCATCCTTCATCCCAGCCATGTTTTGTGGCCTGCATCCTGTGAGTCACTCACAGCATCCTTTTTCCTAGCCATGTTTTGTGGCCTGCATCCTGTCAGTCACTCACAGCATCCTTCATCCTAGCCATGTTTTGAGGTCTGCATCCTGTCAGTCACTCACAGCATCCTTCATCCCAGCCATGTTTTGAGGCCTGCATCCTGTCAGTCACTCACAGCATCCTTCATCCTAGCCATGTTTTGAGGCCTGCATCCTGTCAGTCACTCACAGCATCCTTCTTCCTAGCCATGTTTTGAGGCCTGCATCCTGTCAGTCACTCACAGCATCCTTCATCCTAGCCATGTTTTGAGGCCTGCATCCTGTCAGTCACTCACAGCATCCTTCATCCCAGCCATGTCTTGTGGCCTGCGTCCTGTCAGTCACTCACAGCACCCTTCATCCCAGCCATGTTTTGAGGTCTGCATCCTGTCAGTCACTCACAGCATCCTTCATCCCAGCCATGTTTTGAGGCCTGCATCCTGTCAGTCACTCACAGCATCCTTCATCCCAGCCATGTTTTGAGGTCTGCATCCTGTCAGTCACTCACAGCATCCTTCGTCCCAGCCATGTTTTGAGGTCTGCATCCTGTCAGTCACTCACAGCATCCTTCATCCCAGCCATGTTTTGTTAGTAGCTGTTTTGTGTGCAGGGGGAGACGGGGCATCATTTCCTTGCTTTTGATGGTGGTTTTATTCCATGAAGTCCCGCACTTCTGCCTCCCACCTTGTAAGGCCCCTCCATGGCTACTGTGTAAACCCTCATTCACAGATGTATTATTTCAGAGTCATGCCATCACCTCCGGTCCCGTTACATCATCAAGGGACGGGAGTGTACTCCCTATACTTTTTGATTCCGAAAAAAGACTGCTCCTTCGGGCCCATACTGAACCTAAGACAACTAAACCTCTACATTTAATCGGACCACTTCCACGTCATCGCCCTTCAGCAGGTGCTCCGATTGCTTCAGCAAAGCGACTTTCTTTCCACGTTAGATTTAAAGGACACCTACTTCCATATTTTCATTCACCCCGCTCACAGGAAATATCTCAGGTTCGTGGTGGACGGAGAACATTACCAATTCAAAGTCCTCCCATTCGGGGTCACTACAGCACCAAGGGTGTTTGCCAAATGCCTAGCAGTGGTCACAGCTCATTTAAGAAGACAACACATTCACGTCTTCATACGTAGACAACTGGCTAATAAAAGCGAAGTCACAACACAGCTGCATACACCACACTCACAAGACGGTTCAGCTGCTTCACTACTATAGACACTTGCAAAGCTCTAGCGTACCCCAACCCAGTCAGAATACACAACATGCAAACCCTAATATCACAAATTCACCCGCAACACTCACTACCAGCCCGAGTGTTATGCAGTTGGAATGATGGCGTCTTGCATTCTAATAGTTCCTTATGCAAGACTCCAAATGTGTCCCCTACAGGAATGCTTAGCCTAGCGATTTGGCTCCTGAGGTCTTAGAATTTGGATACTTAAATTTACCTCCAAACTGTATGGAAATTATTAAGCAAGCAAGACGTCCCACCACCAGAGCCTGCTATGCAGCAAAGTGGAAAAGGTTTGCTGTATACTGTAACAGTAACAACATCAACCCTCTGGACGCATCTACACAAAATATTATTTGCTACTTACTACACTTACAGCAATGTAACCTTGCTTACACCTCCATTAGAGTACATCTTGCAGCTATAGCAGCGTACCTGCAAAACAGGCACATCTATCCCTGTTTAGGGTGCCCGCAATTAAGGCTTTCATGGAAGGCCTCAAAAGAGTCATTCCACCAAGATTACCACCTTCCCCAGTCTGGAACCTCAACGTAGTACTCACCAGACTAATGGGGCCACCTTTCGAACCTATGCATAGGTGCGAAATACAATTCCTTACATGGAAGGTGGCTTTCCTTATAGCCATTACCTCACTCAGGAGAGTGAGTGAATTACAGGCACTGACAATACAAGAATCATTCCTACAGTTACACCAGAATAAAGTGGCTCTTAGAACAAACCCAAAGTTCTTGCCTAATGTAATTTCAGCATTCCACATCAATCAACCAGTGTAACTACCAGTCTTTTTCCCAAAACCACAGACGGTAGCAGAAAGGGCCCTACATACACTAGATGTCAAAAGGGCAATATTATATTACATAGAAAGAACTCAAACTTTCAGAAAAACTAAACAACTATTTGTAGCGTTTTCCCCAACACATAAGGGCAATCCTATCTCTAAAGCAGGCATCGCTAGATGGATTGTAAGATGTATACAAATATGTTACATTAAAGCAAAGAGAACATTAACTGTTCCTCCTAGAGCTCATTCTACACGCAAACTAGGAGCATCTATGGCATTCTTAGGGAACATTCCCCTAGATGACATATGTAGAGCAGCAACTTGGTCTACACCACATACCTTCACAAAACACTACTGTGTTGATGTGCAGGCTACACAACAAGCCAGAGTGGGCCAAGCTGTACTAAAACATTTATTTCAAACTGTTGCAACAGACACTGGTGACCACCGCTAGGGAGGTAACTGCTGTATAATCTATTCATAAATGTACAATCTGCAGCTTATATGCCTCGAACGGAATATGCTACTTACCAGTATGCATCTGTTCTTGGCATAGAGGGCTGCAGAGTGGTACATGCCCTCCCTGCCTCCCCGGAAACCAGTGTCTGTCCCAACATTGTCTTATTTAGATACATTTACATGGGCATATCTTTATGTATTATACTACACTACTCCATCTAACCCTACTATGGCAAAACAATCTAAGGATGGAGCCGATGCCCATGCGCACTAGCACCCAAAGGAGGAGTCATCGGTCCCGTGACCACAAAGACTTCTCCAAGAGAAAAACAAGTGCAATCATCCGAGCCCAACACCAGATGGCGATCTATTCATAAATGTACCACTCTGCAGCCCTCTATGCCAAGAAGAGATGCATACTGGTAAGTAGCATATTCCTTACCCAGTATGCATCTGTTCTTGGCTTATAGAGCTGCAGATTCACATGCGCCCACCCACCTCCCCGGGTACCTTTACCTGTTGCAGTAATGTCTTACTTAGATACACTTTACATGAAGATCTCTTATTATTCTTACTAACACCATCATCACCCTTACGGCAAAACAATCTAAGGATGGATTCTATGCCCATGCGCACTATCACCGAAAGAAGGAGTCACCTACCTCGTGACTACAAAGACTTCTTCGAAGAAAAACAAAGTGCAAACATCCGGGCCCAACACCAGATGGCGATCTATGCTAAAGCATATGAATCTACAGCTCTACATGCCAAGAACAGATGCATACTGGGTAAGTAGCATTTTCTTTCCACCGGAGGGCACCCCCAGGCCAGATCGAGGAAGGAAGCACCATTGTATTTGCATCTGCAACAGCGAGAATCATCCAAGGGCCCCATGCGATGCAACTGTGCGGGGGTGTGATACATTTGATGAAGGAGTTTAATGTTTATTAAGCGCAGTCGGTAGATGGGGAGAGTGATTTAGTCAACTTGCAGCAGTATCGCCCGAGTGCGGCAGTATCGCCCCTAGTGCGGCAGTATCGCCCGTGTGCAGCAGTGAGCGGGGATCGAGGTCAGCTGCCCAACTGCAGTACTCCCTGAGGAGACATCTAGGCGCCTTATCCTGCATGACCCCGTACAGGAGTGGGATCCGTCTCCGCAGGGAAGGACTGCTCAGGATCATATCCAGCGCATGAAATGTAGAAGGCGCAGCCAGGAATGTGTCATGCAGGGCACGAAGCATAACTCTAAATCTAAAGGACGTGAAAATGTCAAATGGAGTGTGCTGCTTCAGTGCAGTTAGTTTTGTGTTGCGCTGTAAAAAATCGTCCCTCTGGGGATAAATTGCCCAGCGTTAGTAGACACAGCCGGATCAACTGGCGGGATACCCCCTCACCGTCTGCCGCAGGGATATGCGGGTGGCCACGGAGCAGAATGTTGGTTGAGTAGATGTTCAACCCAGACTCTTTGTCTCTCCCATGCCCAGATCATACATGTAAAACACACAAGATGATGGACGGAATGTTGCACATTGGCAAAACCTTCACCCCCAGTCACAGATCTGGGTTTAATCCATTGATATTTTGCTCACTCTGCCACCCCAGTTCAGACATGGCCATATGCAAATCAGTCTTGACCCTGTGCCTCATGGGAACAGTCCAGCCGTAACTGCCAGGCCATGCCTTCCCTGGACCGGAAGCAAACATCCTGGGACCGGTTTCTGGCTATCAGCCTTCATCAGCCAGGATAGCTTGAATCCAGTGGCAAAGTGAGCAAGGGACCCACATCTGGGCATACTGTACTGGGGTGAATGTATGACATTGTTCTGCATTCTGTCCATAAACTGTTGTTTTTGAACAGATCATAAATGTAGCAGTGTCTATTTCAACCCGGGGGCTGCAGGCAGGCAAGTATATTCCTATGTTCATTGGGAAGGGCACCGCGGCGGAGGCCTCAATCGCCAGAAGAGGTCGGAAGGGGGTGGATGTATCCAAAAGTGCGCGCATTGCACTTGTACGCCGTGATAGCATCGTTCCATGACCATGGCGCATCTGTTAGCGTTTCCCAGGAGACCCTTGGTTGCTTGCCAACCATGTCAGGTTCTCGAGCTACATACAGAGTTGTTTGAAGAAGTGGGAAGTGAGTGGCAGGGACTATTGATGAAGAGACACAGGTGTGAGAAGTTGGCCTGGTATATGCTGACCACTAATTAAAGTGGGCACCTTGTCCCAGTCCAAGCAACCCTTATTGATGATTAGGTTAAAGACAACCTTTATTGAAAGCTATCCTAGTGGAAGATTTGGAGAGCAGCCTTCAGGCTAAGTCTTGGAGGAATGTAAAGCAGCTTGTTTTACCAGATTATAACCTCTTGAATGACCAAATGAAAGGAGAACCACACGAGGGATATATATAAAATATATGTATTTATTACTAAACACTCTCTACTAATCTCTTCATCAGATTAAAGCACAAAGCTCACAATATTAAATCACTAGAACAACAGTAAATAGCACAATACACAGTGGGCTCCAGGGGGAGACCAAACCATATACTAAGAAAGTGGTATAAGAACCACGACTTGACTAGACACAGCGCCTAGAGCGCGTACAATCGCTGAGACCCCAAGGAACCACCCAAGGTAGTGACACAGGAGACCCACGGGCGACGTGTGCAGTGTGTGAACACAGGGGCGAGCTCCGGACAATCCTATGGGAAAGTCGCGGTTGGAATTTTAAAGATTAAGAACACTTCGGAGAGGACTTCGAGAAAACCCTTTCAAACATAGAAGGTTCTAAGACCAGCACCCTTGAGAGTACAGAGATACCCGTGTTAGCTATCCCAGAGGAGGGTGCATAGGGGTCAACTGATGTCGGAAACCTTCGTCGATTTCAATGGCATGATGAGGAAAAGTGCTGCTGCCCGGAAGATGAAAAGTGTCCGGTGGAATCCAGGCCTGGATCTGAGGTGAGAAGAACCTGAAAGCAGAAGGGACAGAGTTTGGGTCACTACAGGGTGACCAGGGGCACGATAGACGAATGCCCACCGATGTCGGGTGCTTCAGGTGAGAAGATGCAATGCTTAACTCTGCAGCAAGGGGGACCAGGAGACATCGACGATGACCAAACTCCGGAGGTGAGCTGTCCCATGAAGGATGTTGAGTGCTGGGGGCGTCAGAATCTGGATTGAACACCAACAGGCCTTGGCAACTGCAACACATGCAGGCAGAGGAAACCAGCTACGGTGAGGACCAGCAAGGTCCTGGGGACTCTCCAAGCTATGGAGTCACGCACGTCTGGAGTAACCAGGAAAGCCCACTGACAGTCAAAGTTACCTTCACAGGGACCCACAGGCCAACGGACCAGGGACCGCGAAGGGACCTCAAGCTGAATCACGAAATACCAGCCCACGGAACACTCGTGGAGTGCAGGCCGGAAATCTTCAGTGTAATTACTGCTCGGGGTCAGGACTACAAGTAACCCAAAGCACAGCCTCAGGGATCGCCGAAAAGCATATGCTGCTGCAAAAGTACACAGTGCACAGGGGTTCGGGTTGCACGGTCCACACGAGGGATACTGGCCTTAGGATTGCTGAGTGGTCAGATCAACCTCAGGGATGCTCGGAAACCCACCTCCTGTGTTGCAGAAATCTTAAGAGTCCTCAGGAGCTCAGGAGATGCAAACCAGTCAGATGCATTTAGGTGCCTGCTGCTGCAGGGGAGTAACTCCTTTACTCCAAGGGAGAGTCTTCAGTCGTCCAGCGAAATGTAGATCGTCTAAGTAGGTGGTTTCTGTAGCAGAGTTTAGTCCAGGTAAAATCTAAAGTCCTGTAGTCAGGGGTTCCTACTTTATACCCAAGGAAGGAGTGGGACAAACTCTGGGGAACCACCTATGGGAGGGTCAGGACAGAGGGGTGGCTACACCCATGTCCTTTGTCCACTTTTGCACCAGAGCAGGAGCCAATCGCTCCTACAACCTGTTTGAACTGGACTATGCGCAGGGACACCAAATATGCACCCAGTGCAGACTTCAAAGCACTCTGAGTGCACCCACCCAGCCCCAATACACTAAAGCCTGTCTGGGAGTGGGTCAAACTTTCCTGTGACAGGAAACCTATTGTCAGGCCTTCCCCTGCTCGAGCTTGGCTCAGCAGCAGGAGTGCAGACTCGTGTCTGTGGCTGGAAGCATCCATTTTGTGATGCCCAGGTCGAGAAAGCTGGTACCGGGTGTACCGGTGTTTCACCTAAGTCCCTCTAGAAGGGTGGAATCATACCTCCCACCAGTTACTGGTGTGGCGGTATGATTCCAAGGTGTTTGACATCAAACACGACCTGTTTCTAAGCAGCCGTTTTAAAGTTAGCATTTACAGTGAGGTTATAATGCACTTAAATATATATGGTTGGCTGCATCACAAACAACCCCGGAGAATAGGTTCAGAAGGCTGCAGAGGGGCACCCCCTCACATAAAACCCAGAACCCTGTCTTCAGGATTGATAAGGCCTGCCATAAGGGTGACTGATAGGTTTAAATGTTCATTGATTTACAATAGATATAGTGAACCTATATCTGAGTATGGGGTGCCTGCACCACCTTACCCAGGCTGCTGTAGCAGACCTGTGGTGTCAGTTTGAGTGGTCTCGCAGGGGTGGCACAATACATGCTGCAGCCCCTGGGAGGCATCTGGGGTCTCTGGGGTACCTATGCCCTGGGTACATAGTATACCATATACTAGGTGATAGAGCGCGCGGGTCACCCGACCAATAATTTCGCCACTTCTGGCTTCGGGCCCATATATTTAAATCACCATATACATTGATCTGATGACCTCACGCTCTGCTATCAGATATTTGTGAGTTCCCTTCGTTATTCCTCAGAGTACCCGACTTACCATCCACCGACACGGGTACCTATGACCACCATGGATCAGGGAGCTAGCTGTAAAAGGAAAGGCAGCAAAATACAAACCCCACAATATAATACTCAATACCTTTTGTAAAATGACCACGGACAACTGGAAGTTTTAAAATCTTTATCTAATTTAGTAAAATTCAGAAATCATCAAATTCACAGTAATTAAGCAATCGATAATCAGAATAACAGAAAGTACATAGCTGAATAGCAAATAAGTCAGAGCAACCATTTATAGATTAATGGAATCAGGACACACTTAAATGAAGGATCAGGAATTAGAACGTTTAAGATGAATCACTAAAGATGGGATAGGCTTTGATTAGGACTAGTATTCTAGAATTATTTCAAGGGAATAAGACAGGAGTTCGGGACATTCATGTAGCTATAGGAGAATCTATGAAGAGAGACACGCTATGCTTTAAGGCAAAAGTTCTTTAGACAGTTTAAGTAAGGAGGTTCTAGACCATATCCGGAAATGACAAACTGCAATGCAAAATATAATTTCTAACAGATAGGATAACATAGGAACATGTTATGGAACAAATGCAAATGACTTTATGATTAAATGGTTGCAGAAAGAGCATGGAAAATTAACATATGCAAAGTATGTCTTTATTAAAGCAAAAGACAGAAAATATAGGAAGGTGCAGTTTCAGGAGATTCTGAGTAATATTTACCTAGACTGGTGTGAAAACCAAACCCTGGCCACGGGTCAGTTAAGACAGGAAACCCTCAAGGAAGGATACCCCTCAAGGGACAGCAGGTGCAGAATGGACACCCAGGACAGGACAGGAAACCCTCAGATTAGGAATCAGGACAGGACCTCTCGGACAGGACCCTCAGGACAGGACCAGCACCCGCAGTTCGGAAGCAACGCCTGCGCTCCACCCTCTCTGCAGCTATCGATCAAGACCCCGGTTGGATCAGCGAACTCCCAGCAAAGTGCTCCGCCAGCACTTTAAGGTTTAGTAAAACCTTAGTCTATGGTCAATTTCGGACAGAGTGCTCCGCAGTACTCTGTATCTTCAGTCACCTATTGAGTGCGTTGGGTCAGTGACAGGTCAGCTAAACCAGACAAGTCGGACAATTTCCCTAGGTAAACCCAGGGTAGTTATACTGTTCTGGGACGGTGTACCACCCCCCAATGTTGCAAAGTGTCAGAATCCCTCAATTTGGATTGGTCCTAAGGTAGGCTTTGGGTAACACACCAATCAGAATAGACTATTTGGAGGCCTAATTTACATCTCTGGGTACCGCCTCGCGAGATTGGGGTTCCCATGAGAAAGCCGCACAGAATACAATGGAAAGAATACATTTCGTTACAATAGAACATAATCATGATGCTTCTGCTGGGTGAAGGTGCTCTTTCCCAGGGTGGCTCTGGCATCAACCTTCTTTGGCCTGAATTCAATGCCATAGCAACTTCTGGCGAGTTTGCGCAGAAATACCCTCCAAGATGGACTCCCCAGCCCAGCACCCCTCCGAGTCGAGGATACATGAAAAGTAAGCGAAAACAAATTAATACATAGAAATAAATGTATGTAAACACATCATTGGGTTTGTACTTTAAACTTATCATTATAAAAATATACTATGCAACTGAAATGTTAGCAACATATACACGCTCACAAGAGCATTACCACGTTATTCACGAAAGCTGTGTATTACGCATGCGCACCCTTTCCCACCAAAACTTATAACTACGTCAGGTCACGTGAGTGTGACTGACGCATGCGCAGAAGAACTTTTCAAGCGGCGGCCATGTTTTAGAGACATGGATTAGTTGTATTAGAAAACACATACGCAAGCTTCCTCTACCTCGTTTGAATATAAAAATAAAAGATTAGTAAGACGTACAATTTATTAATTGATTACACACGGGCGAGGTTCTTGACTCGAGCAAGTCGCGATGCGAAGCTTGCTCTATCAATCCCCTCTTTGATGATATTTACTATCATCACAAAAAAAATAATGGAACCAGATGCCAACTTCTCACACCTTATACATCTCTATCTCTTCCAACAAGCGATTTAGCTTCTCTTTTTCATTTTTGGTAGGGTGAGAATTTTTCACCTTTTTGTATATCTGATTATTCATTTCCTCTAATTCAAGCTCATCCACACTTCGTTTCACTCCTCTTGCATTCACTTGATGCTTTCCGGTGTGTTTACGACACTTGCAACAGACAAATATGAAAAATAGGATAAGACCTATAATTCCAATTGGCATCAGTACCTTAAACAATAAGCTTTTACCTAAGCTAGCAAACCAATGACCTACATTTGAGAGACCATCTACCAGTCTCTTCCAGGCACTGTCAACCTCGAGTGGTTTGAGTTCCCTTTCCAAATTAGTAATGTTTTTCACATATCTTTTGAGCTGCACACTTTTGTCCGGAATATAAGTGCAACAATGTTGCGCCTTCAACATCCGGCAGACTCCGCCCTCGTTTGCTAATAAGGTGTCAAGAGCAAGTCTGTTCTGCAAAACCATTGATCTGATCGCAACCATTTCGGTATTGACCAGCAGAAATCCATGAGCTGTGTCAGTAGACAACACATCCACTATAGTAGACAATTTGCAAATTCTGTGAGTGTTCAGAACCACTCCCACTCCAGGTATCAGTGCACTGAAAATACTACCCATTATTTCACCTACGCTTTCTCTTTTACTACGCACTAAGCCATTAGTATTTTCACTGCTTCCAGCAACTTTGTTCACATGGTATATTTTCGGGAAGACAATGCCAAAGTAGCAGCTTCCATACCAGTGATCCAGCAATTTAAAATAAGCCTTGTCCCCACATATATAATAAATTCCAGGAAACACAGGCTCTGACCCATTTTTGAAACCCCATCCTCCAATTACCTTGTAATTATGTTCACATTCACTGGAACCAATGAAAATGTTATTATAGTAGCTAGTCTTCTCGCGGTGAAGACATAGCTTTCCTTTCTTTTCAAAATCCAGCAACAGAGCAGGACCCGCCCCACCATTTGAGGTGCCTTCCATGTTCTCAGCCCATTTTGGCGTTTTCTGTTTTTCATCATCTGCCTTTCTTTTTATTTTTATTCTCCTCTTCTCTGCCATGTTCAGGAACATCTTTTCCTGCTCACGCAAAGAACAGGTCAAGTTATCTCTGTGTGCGTCACCTATGTCTATATTACCTATAGTCAGGAAGTATTCGCCCATATAGCGAGTAACGTCACTTTTAGTATGTACAGGATTCAAGTTCCCACGTATAGGGAGTTCAGAAAAGATCACGTCATTGTTAGAGTAATAGTACTGTAACGGTCCTCTTTTGTAAAATAAGCTTGCTAAAATGCTACAGGAAATTCCATATGTTAGGGGCAGGTGATGGTATGTCACGCCTTCAGCTACAGAGGTAGGTAGCTTCATGCAGACATAGCAATCTTCAATTTCCATAGTCTCTACATAGTGTATTAACAAGTTTGCAAAAACATTTAAATGTGTCTTATTCTTAATCCATGATAATGTAGTCCTCCCTCATCTGATGCTTCTAGGTCTTGCTTTGTTTGTCTGAGTGCTCTCTCATGTATTGCTACACTCTGTGTTGTTAGTTCTTCAGTCTCAGTATTTACAATCTCAGTAGGGTCAATATTAGTATTTTTGCTCACCGCAAAAGGAATGAAAACTGTTAGTCCTATCCAAATTAATATCACTATAACTATACTACATACACATACCTTGCAGCATGTTTTGCAACGACTGCAACTAGGTCTACCATTCACGTTTGAATCAGACATTTTGGCTCAGAAGAAGTTTCTCGACCCCTCTTTGTGTCTTTACACCAGTAGCTTACTTTGTGCAAATTCACGGTGGCTCGTCTTCTTCTTCGGCAGAGTACTCAGCGACTGGTTCTCCGTCGCTCTCGTCAGTTATATCAAGGTCTTCAAATTCCTCCAAAACGAGCGTCCATTCAGGAGACTTGTACTTTTTGTTTTGTCTTTTTATTCGATCGCTCCTTCTTTTGGCAGTGTCTTCTGGTTGTTCTGCTATGCGAGCACTTCTCCTTTCTTCTGCACGTTTTTCTTCTACCGTTTTTATTCTCAGTCTCAATTTCTTTATGTATCCAGGCTCAATGTGCTTTCTTTTCTTAAGTCTTTTAGTTGGCACTGAGACTTCGTTCTCTTCTCTTGCCCTTTTATTATCATTAGTTTGTGGCAATTCTGCTTCTTCTTCCCTTCCTATCTCACTAGTTCCAGGACTTGCATCTATTTCTTCTGCCTGGTTACTAATCTGGCCTTGTTCAGGAGAATTTAGTTTTTGCTTTTCAAATGTCTCTGTTTCTGTTTCCTGAACACTTTCTCCTAATCCTGTCTGATCCTGTTTGAGCACTTCGTTCTCTTTATTTTCTTCCGCTCGAATCTCTTTACTAGGTCTAATCTGTCCCTTTTCGATATCAGGAGTTAGTGGAGGAGTATCGATCACTTGTTCTGTCCCTGTCTGACCTTCTCCTTCCTCAGTTTTGATGTGAATCTCAATACCCTGAGGTTCTTCGCCTGTGCCTTGCTTTTCCTCTCTATTCCACTCTCTACCTTTCAAAATTCGCTCTCTTGTTCTGATTGGGTCTTCTGTGAGGTCAATCAATGGTATCCACTCATCTGGCCATATGCTTGGCAGCTCGTCATCAGCTACTTCTGGACCAACTTTCGGGAACTCTTCAGCAGGCTTGACTCTCGGTAGCTCGTCATCAACTACCCCTGGACCAACGTCTGCGGACCCCTCAGCTTGACTGGTACTGGGCTGTACGTCGTCGGTTACTTCTGGTCTTGCTTCTGCAGGCCCCTCTGCTGGACCGTCTTCTTCTCCAGGCTCCTTGTCGGGTTGTACCTTCTGGGTGTGGCTGGCGTGGATCCAATGGGGAACTCCTGCACACTTCACTGCTGTGGTCGTTACCAGGATCACTTGGCGCTTCTCTTCCCACCTCGGTTCCAGGCAGCTCGACCGAGTATGCTTCTTTATTTTGACCCAGTCTCCGGGAACCAGTTTGTGGAGAGGACTCGTTGGATTGGCGACGGCGTCTTCTCCGATCTGGCGAGAGATATAACGCACTTGGTCACCTAATCTCTTGCAGTATTCAAGCACCAAATCATCAGTAATACTCAACAATTTGCTTCCTGGTACCCATGCTTGTCTCATCACTCTTCCCATCAAGATTTCATGGGGACTTAGGCCTGTCTTCCGGTCTGGAATACTTCGGAGTCCCATCAGAACCAGAGGCAGGGCCTTAACCCAAGTCATGCCAGATGAATCACACAATTTCGCTAGTCTTGTTTTGATAGTCCCGTTTATTTGTTCCACTACTCCAGATGCCTCTGGTCGATATGCACAGTGGAGTTTTTGCGAGATCCCAAATGCCTTACAGAGTTGGTCGATCACCTCATTCTGAAAATGTCGGCCTTTATCTGATTCAATAGTGACTGGAACCCCGAATCTAGGTATCAGTTCTTTCAGTAAACACTTGGCTACTGTCAGTGCGTCACTTTGGGGAGTAGGGTAAGCTTCCACCCACTTTGAAAATAGGCAGACAATGACAAGGACATAACGCTTCCCTTCACAATGTGGCATGGTGATGAAATCAACTTGTATTCTCACAAAGGGACCCGCTGACCTCCCAATTTTCCCTAGTTCCACCATTGTTCTCTTGCCTGGGTTCATCTTTTGACATGACAGGCACCTCTGGCAGAGGGACTCTGCTACCTTCCTGAATTTTTGACTATACCAAGTCTGTTGGAATACCAGAATCATGGCGTCCCTACCAATGTGTGATCCCTCATGTATCAATCTCGCCATTGTGCCAAGCAAGTGTCTGGGTAACACAGGCATACCATTTGGGCCCAAGATGACACCATCCTCACGTCTTGGTCTACACCCGTCTTCCTTCCACTTCTCTCTCTCTTGCCAGGGTGCCGCCTGCCACCATTCTCTCACTTCATCCCATGTAGGCACTTCTTCAAACACTCGAAGTTGGCAGCTGGTTCCAGGCCCCCCCGTTTTGGATTTATGATATATCGATCCCTGGCGCATAATTTTGCCACTCGATCCGCGAAATCATTTCCCAATGATACAGGGTCAAAGTCCTTTTTATGGGCAACACACTTGACCACTGCCAGTTCCTTTGGTAACCGGATTGCCTCTAAAAGGTCTTGAACAACTTTTCCATTTCGAATAGGGGTACCTGATGAAGTCAGGAACTCCCTCTGTAGCCACAATTGGCCAAAGTCATGCACAACCCCAAAACAGTACTGACTGTCAGTATACACTGTTAGGCGTACGTTTTTCCCCAATTTGCAAGCTTTTATCATAGCGATCAATTCGGCTACTTGTGCAGACTTTACTTCAAATAAATAACCTGCTTCTACAATTTTCGTTAAGGAGACTACCGCATAGGCAGCACTCAGGCCTCCTTGTTCATGCCTTAGGCATGAACCATCCACAAACAATTCCATGTCATGTTTAGGCAAAGGTGTTTCTTTAATGTCTGGGCGTGGCTTTGTGCAAAATTCTGTTAAATCAATGCAGTTGTGTTCCTCTTCCTCCCCATCTTCCATATCCATTGAGTTGGGAAGCAGAGTGGCGGGGTTCAGAATGTTGCACCTGACAATGTTTATATTCGCCGCACCCACGAGAATCCTCTCGTATTTAGTCAGCCGACTAGGGGTGAGATACTGAGTTTTCGTTCTTGTTAACAAAATTACCACTCCATGTGGAACATACACAGTTACAGGATGTCCCATGACAATGGATTCACTCTGCTCTAAACTTGTGCAAGTAGCAGCTACTGCTTTCAGACATCCTGGTAATCCAGCAGCCACTGGATCCAGGGTGGCAGAGAAATATGCCACAGGCCTTCTGGTTGTGCCATGTTCTTGGGTTAGGACTGCCAATGCGCAATTATCGCGAGTGTCACAGAACAGGGCAAATTCCTTGGAATAGTCTGGCATTCCCAACGCAGGGGCTGTACACAGACAATCTCGCAATTTTGTGAAGGCTGTTAAGCTTTCATCATCCCATTCTACGATATCCGGTGTTCCTCTCTTGGTCATTTGTATCAAAGGCCTAGCTAGAACTGCAAATCCCACAATCCATTGCCTGCAGTATCCTATCACTCCAAGGAACATTCTGATTTCTTTCTGAGTACGGGGTAACTGCATCTTTTGAATTATTCTCACTCTTTCTGATGTTACATTCCTGAAGCCTTTCTCTATCTGGTGCCCCAGATATTTCACTGATTTTGCACAGAACTGTAATTTTTCAGGGGCCACTTTATGTCCCTTTTCACTCAGGTGATTCAGTAGGGCAATGGTGTCAATCACACAGTCCCTATGACTTTTGGACGCCACCAAGAGGTCGTCAATGTATTGCACCAAGACAGAATTTCCAGGTAAGACCAAAGTTTCCAAGCATTTCTTCAAGATCTGATTAAAGATAGAGGGGCTCTCTGTGTACCCCTGGGGGACCCTATTCCAGACATACACGTGACTGTTGAAGGCAAATGAGAAAAGAAATTTGCTGTCTGGATGCAAGGGAATGGAAAAGAATGCATGACACAGGTCTATCACAGTGAACCACTCAGCATCCCAGGGAATCTGATACAGAATCACTGCCGGGTTCGGGACAATAGGGCAGCAAGGAATCACTATCTTGTTTACCTTTCTTAGGTCCTGCACTACTCTGTACTTGCCACTAGGCTTTTTGATGCCCATAATCAGTGAGTTGCATGGGCTACTCATTACTTCCTGTATGATGTTTCCTTCTAGCAATTTTTGTATTTCCAGGGCAACACCAGCTCTCACTTCTGCATTCATTCTGTAGGGTTTGGTATTAGGGTATACTGCATTGTCCTTGATGGCTATCTGTATGGGGTCTACGTTTTTCATTAATCCTACATCTTTTCCAGTAAAGTCCCATACCTCTGGCTTCACTGTTTCTTGGAGTTCTTTGGGCAAATCCTGCATAGTCATTCGTTTAATTTCTGAGTCCGGTCTGATTAACATTAATTTATAAATGCCATCTTCATCTGGGGTCTGAATTTCAACACCCTTTGGTGTGCAAAAGATGGTACAGTTCATTTTGCACAGCAAATCACGTCCCAGTAAGTTCACTGGACTGGTGTCACAAACGACAAATCTATGCATTTCTTTAAAATTTCCAATTGAGATCTCCATGGGCTCGGTAACAGGAGTACTAATCAATTGATTAGATACACCCACTACTTGGATGGCTTCTCCTGAGAGGGGTAGGTTTGGAACGTCCACTGTTCTCACAGTAGAACGGGTAGCGCCAGTGTCCAACAGAAAAGTGACATCATTTCCGTCAACCTTTCCTTCAATGTATGGTCCGGACTGGTCTACCGGCAAGGAGGCGCCAAGTACGCACTCCTCGTCCTCCCCTCTCAGGCCCCGTCAGTACTGGTCATCACAAAGGAAGGTATCATTTAGTAAATACTGCGAAGTTGCTGTATTTCTGTTCTCATTGCTTTCCCAGACTTCTACGTCATCACCCTGCGTGGATTTTCCCTTAAATACTTGCTTTGGTGCTCGGGGCAACTGAATCGTTTTTACCTGTGGTTGGGTCTTTCTTGGTCTTTCATTCTGCGTCTGTGGAGTTAAATCAGGTGTTTTGGAGTTATCATCCGGCAAATAGGGACACTCGTCTCGCCAGTGTCCAATTTCTCCGCACTGGTGGCAGGGAAATTTCTTCTTAGCCTCCTCCCTGCTCATTTTGGGCCGGGGCTTTCCTCCACCCCCACCCCCAGGACCTGGATTCTGAGTAGTTTTGGCCATTTTATTCAATTGTTTTTCCTGCTGTTCTGCGAGCTTCACTTGAGCCCACATAACCTTCTCCTTGAGAGCCTTTTTCTTTTCTGCCATCTCGTCCTCACAGTACTTTGCGTACCGTAGGACCTCATCCATCTTTTTAGTATGCCAACAGATTTTGTTATCTTTTATCCACTGACAAATTTCGGGTCTTAAACCATTTACAAACCTGTAAATAAAATGTGTCATATCCTTCATCTCGATGTTGTCTATACCGCTGTATGTTTTGAACACCTGCAACAGCCTTTCATAAAAGGAGTGCACTGTCTCGTCTCTTTCCTGTGTTGTTCTATCTATCTTGGTCCAATCAGTTTCCTTTGCTGGCACTTTTAGTTTCAAATGCTGAATTACTTGTTCATATTTTTTCATCACTTCTTTCGATGGTTCCCCTGTGTTGCCATCTCTTGGGTATTCTTCACTAGGCCAAGCTATGGCTATTTTACACTCGGTCCACAGATCTACCGGGACCACAATGTCGAAAAACCCATCCAGGTCTTTCCACAGGCATTTTTGCACCTTTACGAACCTTTCCACCTGCCTGTACCAGTCTACTGGCTTTTCGCGCAATTTGGGGAAATCGTTAGTAAAGGACACAATATCCTGTCTGGACCATGGAACGTGCACATACTTCCCACCTGGTACTTCGCGCATAGGGCATAACTGTTCTGGTTTTTCAGCTTCTTTTAGCAAAAATTCGGGAGTTGCCTGCCTAGACCTGGCCTCGTCCTTCTTCTTGGCCCATCTGGCTTTCCACCTTTCCACATCTCCCCATTTTTGCAATACAGTCAATAGTTCCTTGACCTGTGCTTTCTTCCCTGAAACATAAGTTTTCCAAATCTTTGTCTGAGAAATCTGCCCTATATGGTTTCTGCAGCGGTTTTGATTTTGAAATATCTATTCCCATGCTAGCAGCCGTGTCTATCAGTTTTTCATGAAGCACTTGAGTATTTCGAGTGAGACTCTTGCAGATAAACAGCATTTCGTCTTCAGAGTAGGTATTTAATCTGTCTAATCCTACGTTTCCTGCCATTAATTCCTTTATTTCTATTCTCAGCTTGTAGAGATCTAAAGGCTTTGTTGGAGACGCTTGTTTTTCAAATTCTCGACTCCATCTTTCGATTTCTTCAGGAGTCACCATTGTGACACTCTTAGTACCTGAGGTCGATTCCATCTGGATTTCCCTCGCATTAAAGGTATTCTGTCTTTTCTGTATCCTTTTCCCTGTATTTCTAACGGGCAGATCTAGTAGCGAGACCTCCGACTCGCACTCACTAGTCTGGTCATCTACAATTAAGGGCTCTGGTCTGGGCGGTGCAATGACAGGAGTAATTACGGGAGGGTTTGGACTTCCTTGACGGTCCCCGTACAACGGAACCACCGGTCCGATCGTTACTGGGATCGTTAAGGCTTCAGGACTTGCATTTAGCTGTGACATTTTCCGTATTATCTCAGCTCTCTGATTTCCTAGCGCTTCTCGCTCTTTCTCTAATAACCTGTCCAAAGTGTTTCCATATAACACCTGTGGGGTTAGAATGGGAGCATAACTCGGGGCAGTGGGATGTGTCTCACTCGGCCCTCCACCATAATTAGGTTTCTGAAACAGACTTCCTGTGCCTAGAGTTCTCGGATCTTCCTCACTCTGGGGCTGTAATAACGGGATTCCTGAACCCACGGACCTCACCTCTCCTCCATAAGGGGGACGAGGGAAAAACTCTCCTTCACGTGAATATCTTGTTTCCCCACCCACGGGTCTCCTGGGGTAAATACTTCTGGTTTCTACGGGTCCCAGATTCTCAGTATAAGGAGGAACTAGATAATCCCCTCCCACACTTGCGGACCTGACCTCCTCCCTTTGTAGGGGTCTCCGGGGAATATCTCCTGCACTCAAAGGTCGGTGTCCTTCATTATAAGGAGGCGGACTTCTCATGCATATGTCATCTAACAATTCGTCATCTGATTCTCCCAGGGGCCCCCAGTGCTTGGACTTCTCCGTCCTTTCCCCCCCCCCCCCCCCCCCCCCGGGAGGATCTTCTGCTGGCATCATGGGAAACAGTCCCTCAACAATCATACTCTGTCTCCATTGTTTCATCTTTTTGTCTCTGGTTTCTTGTTTCAGTTTTGGGTAATACTTTGTCAGCCCTTTGTCCATTCGGGGCTTCTCTCTTTGGAAAGCCTCAATCTCCCATTCCTCTAATGCCTCATACTGCGTTAGTCTCGGTCTGGGATGTAATTCATTCATTCGGGTTCTTAAATTGAACAAGATCCTACCATTAAAGGTACCTTCCAACGGAAAGGCCATTATTCCGTCATCTTGTGTGTATTTTGCCCAATTTTCCAACCACACACATGTATTGTACCCTCTGTCAAACATCATGAAAGAGGCGGGAGTATTTGGTGGTGGAATAACAATGCCCTCTCTAGTTTTAATCGGCTTGTCCTTTTTGAAGTAATTCTTTACCTTATTTACAAGGGACATTTTTCGCTTATTTCCGTACATAATATCGTATCTATTAGCCTTCCACTGATCCCTTTCAAACCCTTGGTTTCTTGGATCGGGTCTAGTCTCTGGAGAATACGAGTGCCACATACGATTTCTACGCTTAACTTTGTTTACAAATTACCTCCAATCAGAATGCGCCTTGGAATTCCGTGCGACCAATTGGTGCACGCGTTAAAATATTTTCGGCCAATGGGTGCGCGGCCTTTTCGCGAGACAGTTCTCACGCTTCGGCGCTCACCCCTCCTTCACAATTCCAGCCCCGCTACCCGCCCGCTGTATCTACCAATCCCAGCGCGGCACGGAGTGACGTCAGAGACGCTTCGCGACTGACTCCCTCCCTTCACAAGGTAACGGAAACTTTCTTTCTTTCTAAAGTGCTTAGTGCTTGGTTAATTTACAACGAATACACATTCGCCACAGTGCTCAAGTGTCTAGACAGGAAAGAGTTGTTTTACTGCAAGTAAACTACTTCCATTTACTTTTCACACACTGCGAGTAGATCTCTTCCGCCTACCCTTCACTCTAGCATCAGTGAACCTGTTACTTCCCTAGACCCATCCACTCTTTCCGGGATATATCCGAGTCTAAGGTTTCCCAGCGGACCCCTTTGCTTTCACTCAAGCTCCGATGAACCTGCTACTCTTCCGATGTGACCCTCGCTAGGTTACGCCACTATTGGAATTTTGCCAATGAACCTCGTTACTAACATTTATTCACACATGTATTCAGAAAAAGCCCTAGTTAGTGCTTCTGGTTTTCTACTTAACCTGCACCTAACTTTCCTTGAGCCTGCGACCTCAAGGCAATGGATTCTATTCACCACTTGCCTATTCAATTCCCCGGGGAGTTCTGACAACACTTAACGATACGTTTTACACATGCATGGATTAATACATATAACAATATAAGAACAAGAATAACAATTTTAAAACAATTCATAAATTTCAAAAGCAGCTCATTCTCAAGAGAGTGATCAGGTCCCTCGAAATGGCCGCTCTTATAGCAGCATCAATATACTAGCAGCTACCGACTTGACTTAGCTTAACTAGTCCTACCTAACCTTTAACTATTCCCTAACCATCCTCTGCTTACCAGAAAATACTGATAGAGCGCGCGGGTCACCCGACCAATAATTTCGCCACTTCTGGCTTCGGGCCCATATATTTAAATCACCATATACATTGATCTGATGACCTCACGCTCTGCTATCAGATATTTGTGAGTTCCCTTCGTTATTCCTCAGCGTACCCGACTTACCATCCACCGACACGGGTACCTATGACCACCATGGATCAGGGAGCTAGCTGTAAAAGGAAAGGCAGCAAAATACAAACCCCACAATATAATACTCAATACCTTTTGTAAAATGACCACGGACAACTGGAAGTTTTAAAATCTTTATCTAATTTAGTAAAATTCAGAAATCATCAAATTCACAGTAATTAAGCAATCGATAATCAGAATAACAGAAAGTACATAGCTGAATAGCAAATAAGTCAGAGCAACCATTTATAGATTAATGGAATCAGGACACACTTAAATGAAGGATCAGGAATTAGAACGTTTAAGATGAATCACTAAAGATGGGATAGGCTTTGATTAGGACTAGTATTCTAGAATTATTTCAAGGGAATAAGACAGGAGTTCGGGACATTCATGTAGCTATAGGAGAATCTATGAAGAGAGACAAGCTATGCTTTAAGGCAAAAGTTCTTTAGACAGTTTAAGTAAGGAGGTTCTAGACCATATCCGGAAATGACAAACTGCAATGCAAAATATAATTTCTAACAGATAGGATAACATAGGAACATGTTATGGAACAAATGCAAATGACTTTATGATTAAATGGTTGCAGAAAGAGCATGGAAAATTAACATATGCAAAGTATGTCTTTATTAAAGCAAAAGACAGAAAATATAGGAAGGTGCAGTTTCAGGAGATTCTGAGTAATATTTACCTAGACTGGTGTGAAAACCAAACCCTGGCCACGGGTCAGTTAAGACAGGAAACCCTCAAGGAAGGATACCCCTCAAGGGACAGCAGGTGCAGAATGGACACCCAGGACAGGACAGGAAACCCTCAGATTAGGAATCAGGACAGGACCTCTCGGACAGGACCCTCAGGACAGGACCAGCACCCGCAGTTCGGAAGCAACGCCTGCGCTCCACCCTCTCTGCAGCTATTGATCAAGACCCCAATTGGGTCAGCAAACTCCCAGCAAAGTGCTCCGCCAGCACTTTAAGGTTTAGTAAAACCTTAGTCTATGGTCAATTTCGGACAGAGTGCTCCGCAGTACTCTGTATCTTCAGTCACCTATTGAGTGCGTTGGGTCAGTGACAGGTCAGCTAAACCAGACAAGTCGGACAGTTTCCCTAGGTAAACCCAGGGTAGTTATACTGTTCTGGGACGGTGTACCACCCCCCAATGTTGCAAAGTGTCAGAATCCCTCAATTTGGATTGGTCCTAAGGTAGGCTTTGGGTAACACACCAATCAGAATAGACTATTTGGAGGCCTAATTTACATCTCTGGGTACCGCCTAGCAAGATTGGGGTTCCCATGAGAAAGCCGCACAGAATACAATGGAAAGAATACATTTCGTTACAATAGAACATAATCATGATGCTTCTGCTGGGTGAAGGTGCTCTTTCCCAGGGTGGCTCTGGCATCAACCTTCTTTGGCCTGAATTCAATGCCATAGCAGCTTCTGGCGAGTTTGCGCAGAAATACCCTCCAAGATGGACTCCCCAGCCCAGCACCCCTCCGAGTCGAGGATACATGAAAAGTAAGCGAAAACAAATTAATACATAGAAATAAATGTATGTAAACACATCATTGGGTTTGTACTTTAAACTTATCATTATAAAAATATACTATGCAACTGAAATGTTAGCAACATATACACGCTCACAAGAGCATTACCACGTTATTCTCGAAAGCTGTGTATTACGCATGCGCACCCTTTCCCACCCAAACTTATAACTACGTCAGGTCACGTGAGTGTGACTGACGCATGCGCAGAAGAACTTTTCAAGCGGCGGCCATGTTTTAGAGACATGGATTAGTTGTATTAGAAAACACATACGCAAGCTTCCTCTACCTCGTTTGAATATAAAAATAAAAGATTAGTAAGACGTACAATTTATTTATTGATTACACACGGGCGAGGTTCTTGACTCGAGCAAGTCGCGATGCGAAGCTTGCTCTATCATAGGGACTGATAGGGGTACCCCAGTATCCAATCTGGAGTGTACCTTAAGTACATGCAATCAATTTAGAGGAGAAAACAGCTAGACTGGGGTCCTGAATAGCAGGATCCCGGTCAGTCTAAGTCGAAAACATTGATACACCAGCAAAAAGTGGGGGTAACTATAAGAATTAGATCCTACTCTCCTACACAACCCCTCCCCCCAAACGCAGGGACATTAAACTAACCTTGACCAGTTGAGTCTTCATGTTCTAAGTGGAAATATCTGGAGAGCCCATCTGCATTGGAATGGTTGCTCCCAGGTCTATTTCCACTGTAAAGTCCAGCCCCTGTAGGGAAATGGACCACCTGAGCAGTTTGGTGTTTTCACCCTTCATCTGTTTTAGCCATAAAAGGGGCTTATGGTCAGTCTGAACAGTGTAGTGAGTGCCAAACAAGTATGGCCTCAACTTCTTCAGAGCGCAAACCACAGCAAAGGCCTCCCTCTCTATAGCTGACCAACGTTTCTCTCTAGGGGTCAGCCTTCTGCTAATAAATGCTACTGGCTGATCCTGACCCTCATCATTCAGTTGTGATAACACAGCCCCTACCCCCAACTCAGAAGCATCTGTTTGGACAATGTTTGGTCAGTATTCTGACCCCACAGCTCCTTGATTTGATGTCCTCGTCCGTCTGACAGTAAAAGCAAATGCTGGCATGAATCACTTCTCCTACATTTCCATAGCAGGAACCGCTGCTGGATATTGGCCAAGGCAGTCTGGTCAGAGGCTGGATGTCTAGACATGTTTTTTGTTTTTTTAAAGAGCCTGCAGGTCCAGTAAATCAGTGTTCTAACCAGTGCATGAAAGTAGGGGGATTCAGGCCAGTTCCTGGTTCTGGCAGTTTTCCGATTCGGATCAGGTACCTGGCCACCCATGGAAACATGCTGAAGTGTCCGGGTGTACATTTCCGACACCGACACGTTTCAGCAGAGCACGCTCTTTGTCTGCTTCCACCATGAAGCAGAAAGGGGTCTTTCATATTTTCCCTTTCAGGTGAGGCCAACGCAAAAGCTGAAGTTAAGGGGCCATTAGCCCTCCTTTTGTTTGAGTATCACCTTGGCTGGCAGGCATCAGGAGCTTAACACTTGGACGCCAATGCAATAGAAAGAAACAAAGGTGCTCAGCCTAACAGTCACTAGTACTTAAGAGAACCCATTGGAAGCAGGTTTTTGAAATCTGTGCCACCCCCAAGGAAGGGTTGTGCTTCCTTGGCAATGATGCATCTGTGTGAGTGAGTAATTCTACAAATAACAATTTTAATGACACTCATTTTATCTTTTTAATCTTTTACATCCCTGCTCACCCCAATGCATGTGTCCGCACTTACGTCACACAGAGGGCCCGATTCACAGAACTAACTTAAGACAAAATCCTAAACTTACTACTTTTGGTATTCCCAGAAGTTAGGATTTTGTCTTAGGCTTGTCTTAAGACAGACTTAAGACAGACTTAAGACAAAATCCTAACTTAAGTCTGTCTTAAGTCTGTCTTAAGTCTGTCTTAAGTCTGTCTTAAGTCTGTCTTAAGTCTGTCTTAAGTCTGTCTTAAGTCTGTCTTAAGTCTGTCTTAAGTCTGTCTTAAGTCTGTCTTAAGTCTGTCTTAAGTCTGTCTTAAGTCTGTCTTAAGTCTGTCTTAAGACAAACTTAAGACAAAACTCTAACTTCTGTGAATACCAAAAGTAGTAAGTTTAGGATTTTGTCTTAAGTTAGTTCTGTGAATCGGGTCCAGAGATAATACATCGTACACACGTGTAAATCAATGTACAGGAAATGTTACAAAAGACAGGGAGGGTTATGAGGTGCAGGCGTCCCGTATCACCAATACTTGTCGATAGTCTATGCTGAGTGCAGGGTCTGGAGAAACGTAAAGTGAGGGTTTAAAACGTAACAGTGATTGTGGTTGTCTGTACTAGAAAGACTTTATTACTTCCTAAAGGAACCCCTCTTTGCAAATTTAGAAAAACAACAGATTGAGAAACAAGCCATAAGGATCTAAAGACATGACTTACAATTTCCATGCAGCCCCTTGAGGCATGTAAATAGATCAGTGTGCTATATTAGAAGGATTGCAACTTATGAACTGGAAGTAACAAAAGGATCTGTGTCAAAAGCACTTACGAAGCTACATAAAATCCAAATCTGTGATCCGCATGTTAACCAATGTGCTTCGAAGAAGGCACTTTAACCCTCTGTTCTACTTTACGAGTCAATACACAGAACTCTCCAGCACGTGCTTTAACCACCAGAGTTATCTCTCCGTTACTGTAATTACCTAAAAATGGTTGGGCACACAAAGATCTCCGCAGCAGGCGTCTTAACCCTGTTAGATATTTTAAATGCAGCAGTCTCTTTGTGACCATAGCAGTAAGCTAGAACATATTTACTTCCACGTTTTTCCTTGTTGCAATTTCTTTGCAGCAGATAAATAAAAAAGTGTAAGTTGAGTGGTAAAGTCTGCTCTTCATGACTCCTCTTTCCTCTACCACTCCTTGACCTCCAACTTATCAGTTCCCGGTGCAAATGTTGTCCAATTCCAGCTTTGGTTCTAACACCCTGTAGATTGCCAGTCGAGACGCCTTCTTTTCTCTCTACATGTTTACTCTCCTCACCCTATCCTCTTCCTTCACTCCACATTTCCTCACCTCAGACTACCCGCTCTATTCCCTCCACGTTTCCTCACCTCACCACCCTCTTCCTTTCCTCCACGTTTCCTCTCCTCACCACCCTCTTCCTTCCCGCCTCTTTTCCTCTCCTCACCACCCTCTTCCTTTCCTCCACGTTTCCTCTCCTCACCACCCTCTTCCTTCCCTCCACGGTTCCTCACCACCCTCTTCCTTCCCTCCACGGTTTCTCACCACCCTCTTCCTTTCCTCCACGTTTCCTCTCTTCACCACCCTCTTCCTTCCCTCCATGTTTCCTCTCCTCACCACCCTCTTCCTTCCCGCCTCTTTTCCTCTCCTCACCACCCTCTTCCTTTCCTCCACGTTTCCTCTCCTCACCACCCTCTTCCTTCCCGCCTCTTTTCCTCTCCTCACCACCCTCTTCCTTCCCTCCACGTTTCCTCTCCTCACCACCCTCTTCCTTCCCGCCTCCTTTCCTCTCCTCAACACCCTCTTCCTTCCCTCCACGTTTCCTCTCCTCACCACCCTCTTCCTTCCCGCCTCCTTTCCTCTCCTCAACACCCTCTTCCTTCCCGCCACTTTTCCTCTCCTCACCACCCTCTACCTTCCCGCCACATTTACTTTCCTCACCACCCTCTACCTTCCCGCCACATTTACTTTCCTCACCACCCTCTTCCTTCCCTCCATGTTGCCTCTCCTCACACCACCCTCTTCCTTCCCTCCACGGTTCCTCACCACCCTCTTCCTTCCCTCCACGGTTTCTCACCACCCTCTTCCTTTCCTCCACGTTTCCTCTCTTCACCACCCTCTTCCTTCCCTCCATGTTTCCTCTCCTCACCACCCTCTTCCTTTCCGCCACGTTTCCTCTCCTCACCACCCTCTTCCTTCCCGCCTCTTTTCCTCTCCTCACCACCCTCTTCCTTCCCGCCTCTTTTCCTCTCCTCACCACCCTCTTCCTTCCCACCTCTTTTCCTCTCCTCACCACCCTCTTCCTTCCCTCCACGGTTCCTCACCTCACCAGCTCTCTACCTTCCCTCCACGGTTCCTCAACACCCTCTTCATTCCCTCCACGTTTCCTCACCTCACCAGCTCTCTACCTTCCCTCCGCAGGCATTGACCACGGGCAGATGACCTACGAGGGCCAGCACTGGCACGCCACGGACCGCTGCTTCAGCTGCTCCCGCTGCCGGAAGCCTCTCCTGGGGAAGCCCTTCTTGCCCAAGCAGGGTCAGATCTTCTGTTCTCGGGCCTGCAGCCTTGGCGAGGACCCCAATGGCTCAGACTCCTGTGACTCTGCCTTCCAGAGTGCCCGCTCAAGGGATGTCCGGAGGAGTAGCCGGCAGCAGAGGGTCCACACCCAGCCTCTGTCGAAGACCTCAGAAGACCGAGGTCCCTTAGGAACAGCCATGGGCTCCACCATGGCCCCTGCATTGAGGACTCTGCACGAAGCTCCAGACAGGACCAGCCCGGACATCGCAGGGCAGGGGACCCAGGACCTTGGAGAGATGCCAGACTGTGGACCCCACCCGGGGCGGAGCCCGCCTGTGCCCTACGAGGACTCCAGCGAGCTCTCGGACACCGGCTCGCAGAGCTCCCGGAGCACAGAACTGCGGTGTCACCCGGGCAGGGTCCAGTGGCCGGAGAGCCGGCCAGCACTGCCCCTACCGAGGGCCACCACCTCCCGGGGGACGTCCACCAGCCAGGAGCCGCCCATAGCAGGTGAGTCCATAGCGTGACCCCTGGGTGTGAGGGTGACTGTGAAGCTCTGGCCCTGGGGTGTGCCCTGAAAGTGTGGGGTGCGCTGTACAAGGAGCGATCTTGGAATATGAGTATTGTGAAATGCTTGTGACGTGGGAGTGTGAGTTTTTCTAACCCGCTCTGAGTGTTCATGGGTTCTCGTGTCACTTTTGGGGTGCACTGCATTTGTCCTGTTCTGCAGTCCATGCCTGCGTGCCTCTGAGGGCTTGGAAGACTTCGGATGTTTATCAAAAGGCGCTTTCTTAGATCGCAGGGGCACGAGCCCAAGTGAAGCCTCCGATGGCGCTGAAAGTCTGAGCGGAGCGCGCTCTTCACATGAGACCCCAGGTACTCAACCTGCACAGAATTCAAAACTTACCTCTCCTCAGACTTCAAACCAGCACTTAAAAGATGCAAGGCAAACATTCGATGAATTTAAAATTAGTGGTTTATTTATTTACAGACCCACTGGCTATATGCACATAATTAGAAGGAAGCAAATATATGAAGGAAAAGTCTACATACGGAGATTTGACTTTAAGAAATGACATCCTTACGTTTGTTACAAGTGTTTTTAGCTTTGGACAACCAAAGGGAATTAGAAGTTGAACAAACTCTGCTAGGGCCAACCCCCTTCCGCCCTGCTGGTCAGGCACCCAACCCCAGGGAATTAAGAGCAGAACAAACTCTGCCTGGGCCAACCCCCTTATGCACTGCTGGTCATGCACCCAACCCCAGGGAATTAAGAGCAGAACAAACTCTGCCTGGGCCAACCCCCTTCCGCCCTGCTGGCCAGGCACCCAACCCCAGGGAATTAGAAGCAGAACAAACTCTGCCAGGGAAACTCCCTTCCGCCCTGCTGGTCAGGCACCCAACCCCAGGGAATTAAGAGCAGAACAAACTCTGCCAGGGCCAACCCCCTTCCGCCCTGCTGGTCAGGCACCCAACCCCAGGGAATTAAGAGCAGAACAAACTCTGCCTGGGCCAACCCCCTTATGCACTGCTGGTCATGCACCCAACCCCAGGGAATTAAGAGCAGAACAAACTCTGCCTGGGCCAACCCCCTTCCGCCCTGCTGGCCAGGCACCCAACCCCAGGGAATTAGAAGCAGAACAAACTCTGCCAGGGAAACTCCCTTCCGCCCTGCTGGTCAGGCACCCAACCCCAGGGAATTAAGAGCAGAACAAACTCTGCCAGGGCCAACCCCCTTATGCACTGCTGGTCTGGCACCCAACCCCAGGGAATTAAGAGCAGAACAAACTCTGCCAGGGCCAACCCCCTTATGCACTGCTGGTCTGGCACCCAACCCCAGGGAATTAAGAGCAGAACAAACCGTGCCAGGGCCAACCCCCTTATGCACTGCTGGTCTGGCACCCAACCCCAGGAAATTAAGAGCAGAACACACTCTGCCAGGGCCAACCCCCTTATGCACTGCTGGTCTGGCACCCAACCCCAGGGAATTAAGAGCAGAACAAACCCTGCCAGGGCCAACCCCCTTATGCACTGCTGGTCTGGCACCCAACCCCAGGAAATTAAGAGCAGAACAAACTCTGCCAGGGCCAACCCCCTTCTGCACTGCTGGTCAGGCACCCAACCCCTACAATCATCTTTTGGTATAAAGTTTTTTAAATCCTGCAACTACACCGACATGGAACGGCTCCTTGCCACCCTAGACATGGATGATCTCACAGTGACGGTGTTCCCGTGGTGGATCGGTCTGTGCGGCTCCCGCTTCGTCCTTTGACGGTGTGCACTTACCTGTAGATTATACACTCCCCTGAAAGCCGCGGTCTCGGTGGGTCCTGTTGATCTCGCTGGGGTTTCCTGGGTGGTCCTCGCTTCTTGCTCCTGCTGCCTCCGGGCTTTCTTCTACTTGTGCTTTGTGGCTCTGGCCGGGTGGGGGCCGGTGTCCTCCGGTTCTGGGCTCTCGCCGATGGGCTGTCAAGCTGGCCGCCTGCACCCCTCGTGGCAGTCAAGGACAGGATAGTCTACATCAACCTAGGCATGATGGGCTGGCCTTCACCTGCCTCCACGTCATGACCCTCATGCACCTGCCCGGTGTCACCTGGCCGTCAGTCATACTGCACGTGAACCATGGAGACACAGGTCTGCCCGAAGCCTGAGGGCTCAAGCGGTTGAAGCCACCTCCCTGTCCTTCACCTAGGGTTTGCTTTTATTGTTCAAGGATGATTAGACCGAGGGACGGAGTGGTGTGGCTCACTGGTTAGAGGCGGCAGACCCGGAAGCAGAGGATGGCCCGGGACCAGGGTTCAATTCCCGACGCGGCAGGGTCGAGGACCAGGGTCAGCGGACTCGATAATTCTCGCCTCGGTGCCTACTCTAACCAGGGATCACACTCGGCAACTCTGGGCATTAGCTTGCCTCATCTCTACAACGGCCCCCCACAGACGCCCGGGATGCCTGGTTTCACCTTGGAGATACCCAGTAGGGACCATCTCACAGGGAAAACCAGGACGGGATCACCAGCGGTCTACAGCGCCACGACGCCTCAGGGCAGCAGAGCGCTTTACAAGACACATACATTTACAGGGACCCAACGCTGAGGCAGGTGTCTCAGGGTCTAAGTGTCACTGAAAGCAAAGCTTACGGACTCCACGCCAGCCCCCTAATGCTACACCCCGTGTGACACCGAGGCTACGGTAGACTCTGTGGTGCACAGTTGTGTCGATGGAACCACTCGCACCCTCCACTGAGGTTCACACAATTATTATAAACGCGCCTTCTCTATAGTAACCGGTGCAGATGCAATGTGTGATTTGCGTCCATTGCACGTCTAGACTTGAGATTTTTTTACAGTGAGTAAGTGTGTTCTATGTACAGTTGTTATGGGAGGAAGAATTTATTCCCAGGGCTTTGCTTAAATATTCTCTTGTGAAGAGTTGTACAATTCCCAGATCCATGTCCTAATAAGTAGCCCGCAGGTCATGGCCCTTTAGAAACAGTTTCATTGCCCTCCTCATTTTGGGTGGACAAGTGTTACTGCTCTTAAACAAATCCTTTAAACACTAAAGTAACACCCTCTCTTTTACCGGGATGTTAAAAAGTTCATGCGCATCACCTCACTTCTATGAAGCGAATAACTATTCTCTAATCTGCATTTTGTGGGAGTAACAGCCTTAAGTTTTACATTATTTGTGGCCACTTAAATAAGGATTTATTGTTGCCGAGACGCGTGACTTGCGTTTTCTTAATATAAATAGTCTCTTGATCGAACAATTAGAATCGAAGCCAAAAATTTTCTTTGAGGTTCAACAGCAGTTTGATTAAATATTGGCAAGTCATCAGCAAACAATCAGTTCACTGAGACCTCATTAATTTGTGGTGGGGTGGAGGTAGGTAGCTGGAGAGTGCCCGGCTGATAGCGAATAAGAAAGAGAACAGCAGCGCAGCGAGTACGCAGCCCTGTTTTACTCCGTTAGGGTCTGCGATCCTTGTAATCCTCACCACCCGTTTCCACCTGGGTCCGCACTTTAGTGTAAAACGCCGCCAGCAGATATAAGACGTCATTTGATTGGACCGTAGGAGTCTGCTGTCCCCTCCTCGCAGGCAGACTTGAAAAAAATATAGCACGTGCCTGAATCAGCGGCTTCATTCGTGATCTACTTTAACCCATTGCCTGCGGGGCTGATTCCCTCGCTGTGCTGGGGAGGGGGGGTGCGCACAGCGCCCCGGTGCTCGTGACGACCTCAGCTCGTCCAGCAGAACGGTGGAGCTGTGCTACACACGTTTCCTCAGAATGTTCAGCACAGCGGGGGAGATAGCCCCGCGTGCGAGCGTTGCGGCCGTCATGAGCACACGGCCACCGTGGCTCATGACGAGCTAAGCTCGTCATGAGCATGGGAGAGGTTAATGCACAAATGTGGTGGACGGTGGAGTGTCTCGGCCCCAGCCCGACCTGTTCTTTTGAAGTCACCTGTGCCCCTCTGATGGATACTCTATCTGCAGATTGCTCACCTTAGAATCCTCCCAGGAACTAGACTGGATCTGCAAAGCTTTCACCTGCAATGCTTCTGCTCGCAGCTAGGTGGCGCCGTTAACTCCATCCTGCCCAGAGGGGGCGGAGCCGCATATTCATTTATTCCATTAGTTTTATTTTACCCCAGTCATATCTACCCGTGCCTGTACCCAAGCTACTCTTTTTTTAATATTTTTCAGTAGCTTTTTGAACTCTTTCCATTGTGTTTCATTCCACTCCTCAGCTGTGTGAGGATTGGGTCTCAGCAACTTCTAAGAACTTGGCCAACTTTCTACACTTTATTCTTAAGTTCTGTTTCATACCCTATCTCTTGGACTAATTGGTAGCTAAAATTTACACTTCAGCAATACTTGAGATTTTTTATTTAAATTTAACCAATATCTCCCGATCACCTCTACCAAATATACTTTATTTCAAGCTGTTTCAAGTATAGTGACTAGTTAATCTTATCGTCATTAACAGCAATCCCTCTCCTTAGCTGTTCGATACGAGGTATCGATGCGGTTTTACTATGAACTTAATCGACAGAGGATCGCTGACGTCCCCTTATAAACCTTAAGAGGTTGATCCATAATTAAGGCTCCCTGTTTTATGGTATTTATGTTTTTTAACATTTCCATCTATATTTAGCCATATTTACTTTTTGTCAGTATTTATCCATATTTATTTTGTGTTTTAATATGGTATTTCCACATTTATTTAACTAATAAATGTGTGCTCAGACTTTGACGTATTTTTGCAAATTAAGCAGCCAAATATAACAGAACTGTACACCCACAGGTAAATATTGGCATTCTACTACAAATATGTCGTTATTTAATGAAACCTCATCCTGTTTGTTACCTTGTCGCGCCATCTTTCTGCTCAGCTGTCGGCCTGGGATTAATGAAAGACAGTATGGAAAGGCACTCAAAAGAAGTCAAATTTTCAGTATTTTTCCATTTTTAGACCTAAATGGAGACAGGAAGCATATTGTTTTCGGTCTGTATTTATCTGTAAAAAACGGAAAACTAGGAGCCCTGTCCAAAATTAGTAGATATCCAGAAACCTATTCATATATCGACAGAGTGGCCTTATCATGGCTAGAGAGTTTCGTCACTGGCCGCTCACAAAGTGTTCGATTAGGCTCCCACTTTTCCATCTTAAGGGAGCTCACCAAGGGGGTTCCACAGGGCTCATGCTTAAGCCCCACAGTGTTTAATGTGTATGTGGGCCCCTTGGCTGGTATTGTGAGGGAATATGGGTTCACACCAATATCCTACGCTGACGACACCCAGCTTCTGTTCCCCTTCCAGACCTTGACACCAGCAGTCAAAAGCTCCGTTGCTGCAGGAATGAGAGCGATAGCCGGATGGATGACCTCCAATTGCCTGCAGTGCAATGTGGGCAAGACGGAGGTCATGCTCTTGGGAGATGCCCCGCTCCTCTGGTCACCTGAGTGGTGGCCTCCTGATTTAGGCCCTGCCCCTTGTCCAAAGGAGACAGTGAAAAATCTTGGGGTCAAGCTCGATCGATCCTTGATACTTAAAGATCATGCTACCCAGGTAACAGGATCTTGTCTGAGGGTCATTGGACTATTGAGGAGGATATTTCCCTACTTAGCAGATAGCCACAGAAAAACATTAGTACAGACATTGGTAATCAGCAGGCTTGATTACTGTAATGGCTTGCTCATTTCGGCCAATGAAGAACAGCTGGGGGGGCTACAAGTAGCACAGAACACAGCTGCCAGGCTGATTCTGAATGTCCCAGCCAGATCTCCATCTCGCCCTTTGTTAAACAAGTTACACTGGCTACCCATTCGCCAGAGGGTGACATTTAAGATCTGTTGCATTATTCATAAATGCCTGTTTGGAGTTGGCCCCAGATATCTATCCGAAATATTCAGACTCTATGAACCAGGTCGCTCTTTGCGCTCTAAGAGTCAAGCTCTGCTCCAAGTACCGAGGATCAAAAAGGAGAGACGGGGAGGCCGAGCTCTATCTTATAAAGGCCCTGTTCTTTGGAACTCCCTGCCCCTCAGCCTTAGGCTAAATTCCAGTTTGACTGCATTTAGGAAATGCCTAAAGACTCATTTTTTTCTGACCTGGTAGTTTTTCCAGTATTTCTGCCTGTGTATCCTTGTTTAGTTCAGCTTATGGTAAGAACGTAAGCGCGGAGATACCCCTTCAGGGGTCGAATTCCTGCGCTATATAAGAAACTAAATAAATAAATAAATATATAATCTGGTGGGGAGTAAATTTACTTTTAGTAAAAGCTTTGCTTGCTGATTGATTGCCTCGAAATTGGCAAGTTAGCATAATAAACCCAGTTTCTAAACAGGCATTGCCAAAACCAATAGGTCTCGCCTATGCCAGAGCTATTGAATTGGCCAATGTGTTTTAGCAATGGGGTACCCCAGAATGGCTACTGGTCAGCATGGCTAAAGGTTTGTGGCGTAAAGGAGCAGGCGTGGAGTGTCGTAGAGTGGTATAAAGTGTCGAAAAGTAAAGTAGAGTGGCGTGAAGTACAGTGGAATAGAGTGGAGTAGTGTTGTGGTGTAGAGTATGCATCATGTGATCGCGCACTGCTATTACAGACAACACTTTCAACTTCAAGGACCTTTACATTTGCACAGACATACAGTTTTACTTCTAAAAACGATACAGTGCACAGATGTTAATGTATGGAAAAGGCATTACTTAGTGTATTCATTTGTTTTGATCGTATTAAAATATTTCTTTCCACCACACTTCAAAATTTCAAAACAATGTGCTTCGTTTGTGCTTTCAAAATTCTGAAATATTTGCACAGTTCCTTTGCAGACATTTACATTTAGTTGTATGCTAGAAAATGCTGTTCCTTTCACACCCTTAGATTGTCCGATAAATCCTCTCACTTTGAAGTTAGAGAAAGAAAAGTAAACACCAAGCTCCCTCGGAAGACAGCGTCAGACATTTGACCTCTGTCTTTGAACGCACAGCAAATGTGACAAAGAACCACATTTAAAGGCCTCTTTACAGATAGCGTGCACGCATGGAAGAATACAAGGAGCAGGTCCGAGAGGTGGTAGACAGCCGGTGCTCCACGGGAGGGACGAAGACCCGCTAGACAGTGTAAAACAGATAAAGGCAGCAAATAGAAAGCAAGTAATGTGAGTTACAAGCCACCAAGCCAATGGTAAGCAAAGGGTGGGATGCAATCCCAGGGAGGCTTTACGATTGTCCCCAGGACGTTTTTAGGCTTGAACCTAAAAACGGTCTCAAACTAGCCCGACCACAGTTCTCTTTTATAGAATAGGTTGGGTCGGGATAGTAAGATAGTTAAGCGAGGGGGGTTATAGTTTTCTCTAAGAGAATAGATATAAGATAGGCAGATATAAGATGGTTGCATTGTGGCTCCGGGATCTTCACTCTTAGCCCCTTCACACATCTTATAATGGTGGCAAAACATGTATCCGGTTTTACATTCTGCTATAGAATACATTCTAGTATGTTTGAGTTTGGTGGGAAAATCTAGAATAGTTACCAAACTTATCAAAAATTGTGATTGTCTGCTTTAATTTTGGTACTTTTTGACATTTCAAAATCTTCTTTATCAAAGTGGCTAAACCTCCTTCCGGGCGCTCTACCTACCGGGGTTAGTGGGCTTCCGATGACCGTCCAATCCAGGAATGTGTGTCTTATTGAACTTCAAAGTTTCTTGTAAAAGAAAAATTCATTTGTTACCATGTACATTCCAAGAAACCCCACCCTCTGACCCTCTCCAGGGCTTGGCTTGGGGCCAGTCTTTAAGAGATGAAAACGATTCGATAAGTTCTTTGACACTCGATTCTCTTCCCAATTCGAGGTGAAGGATCTTCTCAGAACCTTCTCAGGGGTGCAGGAGACTTCTTAAACGATGTCTTTATTCTTCGGTAATCTTCGTTTTTCTTGCAATCACAAGTCAACCAAACCCTTCCGCCCTTTGCGACCAGCCACGCATCATATTTGGTCAGAAGACAGTGGGCCACTTCTTTATTCTTTTTCAACGTCACCTTCATTAAAAGACGTTTCCTGCTTATTCCATTTTTACTTATCTCTTAAATTTATTACTAAAGTTCAGATTGTTTTGGACTAAAAATCCCTCTTAGTGGCCAATTTTCCCTCAGAATCACACGCGGAACTAACTCTTTTGATGTGTGTGGGGAATATTTTGCTTAGAGAAGGAATTTTCTCTACGATAAATGTGTGTTTGGAATAAAGGCATCCTCTTTCTTAAATCCCTTCTCCTTGATCAGCCGGATCAATCATCTCATTTCTACACTTCGATGTGAGACTGCAAGATCTTCCTCCCTTGAGTGTCTCCAGGAGACTTCTGGAGGGAGTCTCTTGGATTGTGACCCAGCCTGAACTCCCCTTCACTGGTTATTAAATATGAAACTTGTCTCATCATGGAGGCAAGTTCTTCCACGAGAGATGTCTGCTGTCGACGCTCTCTTTGAGTGGACCCGGTTACCCGCTTTGAGGCGGAGGAGTGCGGAGGGCACAGTGGACTCCGCCTCCAGCAGTTTCCTCATGTTTCTGAAGAGGTGAAAGCAGACAGATTCCCTTTTAGATTTTACACCTATTCAGAAGGCAAGCAGTTAAGTTATTGATTACTGGATATACCTTTATCATTAAATATACAGAATAAACTACCTGTGACTGTTGGATGGCATTGTATAAGGCTACCCAGAATTTTGTGAGACCAGAGACGATGAGGCGTCTGCCCTGTGTGATGTCATAACCCGGTGGTTACTGATGCAAATCGTACGTCAGCTTTACAGGAGTACTTTATTCCGTATAATACTGGTTGCACAAGTGCACATATACTTCAAGTACAGATTGTTGCTATGCAAAACAGCACTTTTGTTTTTAACACCTCAGCGTTTGTGGTTAGACAGGGTGCGTCTGTTGTTACTATCGCACACTTCGTCTGCTCCAGGAAACACCAGGTTTTAGTTCCACCGAGCCACTGCCAGAATGTAGGTCGGATCGCGCCTTCTTTACAGAACACAAAGGTCTGTTATGACCGGGAGGTCATAAGTGAAAATTTTACTTATTATTTTCCAGTCTGTTTTTGTTACTTCTAATACCTCTTTGCTTCTAATATTTAGTTATCCTCATTTTTGTTTCTACGTCTGCCCTTGCATTTATTGTCTTTTTCCTTTTCTTTTGCCCTTTTTGTCCATTCGTCCTTCTTTGCAGGGTGCTTTTTAAAGCTCTTCTGTCGTTCATGGTTAAACGGTTGTGCTTTATATGCACTTTAATGGACCTTGGGTTGGCTTTCTTCAGCCGTTGCCCTTTTTTGCCATCAACCCACAGGAGCATTTTGGCTTTCCAGTGCTGTTGTTGGCCGTTCAGGTGTGTCCTTCCGCTTCAATTGGCGTGCATGAGGGACTATTTTACATCTGAAATGGGTTGGAGACAGACCAGTACCTCAAGGGAGTGCGCGCTGAGAGTGTCTCGTAGTCGATACCACAGAAAAGAAAGAAAAGGAGCCCTTTCCTTCTGCAGTGTGTTTTCACTGGTGTTTTGTCTGCACTTTGTTGCTGTAGTGTAGGCTATAACACGGCTGCACGTGCCCCGTTGCGTGACCATTGGCTTTGCCACGTCTTTTTTTGCTTTCGTGTTTTTGCTACATTTAATGTTTTAATTTCCTTCTTTTGCCATCTTTTTCTCCTCTTAATGTGGAGATGCCCATTTTAAGGTATGATTTAAATTGTGCATTTAAAAACTATGAGCCTGATGAAGCTACATTTTGAGAAGTGTCTCGTTAGAAGTGTTAAATGATCAAGTGACGTTTCGAGTGGTTGTGTGACCTGAAGCCAGCAGGAAGGCGCGCGTAATTGTGAGATCAGGGGCGGGGGCTTTCCACACTCCCTCTGATGCCAGAACCTCTAGTAGGAACCACTGGGTGTAAAAAGATTCTATGTCCCGATGGACCTGGATTGGACATCTAATACAGTGATGTCACTTCCTGGGGGCATCCCTTACCTCTGTCACTCCATCTAGCCTTCAGCGACCTCCGGGAAATTGAACTACCCGCCATTTTGGTCAAGGCGCGGTCTAGTTGTTAACTCTGGGGCCTTTTAAACTGGACGCTGCGCGAGCGTGCCGTAGACGCCCCTAAGGTAAACCCGTCTGCGCCCGTCAGCGTCCCGGAAAAGCCTTTGAAACTGTATGAATCTCTCAGTTTGCTAAAGTTGACCCCTTATGCTCTCTCCCCTACACTTGAAAGGGGACACACCCTCGATCAGATTTTTTTCAACGGATAAGATTGAAATGGATCCGCCTTGCCCTATTATCCGGTCAGACCACTGCATACTTACTTTTAGACTATGCAAGAAATCCCCTCAGCCTCAAACTCCATGTACGCCACGCGCCATGAGCTTCAGACCTTTCAATCAGATGACTCCGGAAGCACTAGCGAGAGCACTTAAAACTCACCCTATCTCTTTTAGTGGCCACCTAATGAACGATGTATGTACATTAGAAAGTTGGCGCGAGTCTCGTGCGAATGAGCTCGCCCCCCTAAGACCCGAACAGCAAATGGCTGCAGAGCCGCAGCCCCATGGTTCACTCAGATCCTTAGGAAAAGCAGAAGTACCTGCAAACATCTTGAGAGAATTAAGAGGAAGAATTTAAACTCCTCGGATAAATTGGCGTATCAAGTGGCATTAAGTAGATCAATCCCCCGATCTACTATTCTTAACAGAAACATGGCTAACGAATGATTCCTCGGCCATTTTGACTTTGACTCTACCTCCTGGCTATTTGATACATACCCAGAACAGAGCCAAGAAAAGAGGGGGCGGACTAGCAGTGATTTTTAAATCTATCTATTCCTGCTCTTTTTCTCCCATTAACATAGTTAACTGTGAATGCGCCCTTTTTAAGATAAAGGTCTCAGATATCTTTACAGGGCTCCTGATCTATCGCCCCCCGGGCCCCGCAAGCGCCTTCCAGGAATCTCTGGTCTCTACTATTTCTACGCTAGCGCTACAGTCTGCGAATTTCAGCATACTCGGGGATCTGAATCTCCATCTTGAGTGCTGCGAATCCCCTGCTGTACGAGAGCTTCTGGGCGATCTTGAGGCCTGTCAACTCATTCAGATAGTCAAAGGGCCATCTCATTTGGCTGGCCATCTGCTTGACCCGGTATATTCAAACATTCCTGGTATCTCGGCCTCTATTCCCAGTCCCCTAAGTTGGTCGGATCATTTCCTAGTTCAAATTCTTATTAAGATCCCAGTCAGTTCCAGGAAACAGCCCCTTCCACCTCTTTGGAGGCGCCCATTGCACAAACTAGATGGTGCTTCGTTCGAGACTAGACTAAAAAATTCCCGCCCAGATTGGCCAGAGGATCTGGAGGAAGCTGACACAGTATACAGAGAGTGGGTTAATTCGTCACTTGACTACCTCATCCCCAAGAAACTGTCCAGGCCCAAGCGCGAGCAATCCCACCCCTGGCACTCTGTGGCATTGGCTGATCAGAAAAAGCAATGCAAGCTACTAGGGCGTACCTGGAGGCGCTCCTATGACCCTTTGGCGAAAGCCAACTTCAGATCGGCTACCAAAGCTTATCACAAACTCATAAAGAAAGTCAAGGCTAATTATTATACTGAACTGATCAGTTCTAGCACAAACCGATCCAAAACCATCTTCTCTCTAGTGAAGGATATGGCTAAGTCACCGGAGGGACTTAACTGTACAATAACATCTGACCGGCAATGTGAAGAGATTGCTGGCTTCTTCGTCAGTAAAGTCCAAGGGATCTATAATTCTTTTAAATCTGATAAGTCTGTTTTGACCTCAAACCAAGCCTCAGATTTACCGGAACCCCTCATTTCCTTCCTACCCTCCCTCTTATCTCACAGACTAATAAGGAACTTCTGGCTGCAAAAGTTAAGTCCGGGTCCCCGGAGGACCCTGTTAAACCTGAAATGTTTAATCTATTTCAAGATTCCATTTTGGCGGAGGGTCGGGAGCTGATTAATAGATCCTTTCAGTCTTCCACCATCCCTAAATCGTGGAAACACGCTAAGGTTGTTCCTTTACTAAAAAAGCCCACCTTGGATCCCTCCAGGCCTGAAAGCTTTAGACCCATCTCCTTGCTTCCCTATTTGGCCACGGTAGCAGAAGCGCACGTGAATGACATCTTGACCAATTACTTGGAGAGCAATGGGATTCTAGATGATTCACAAAATGGATTCCGGCCTAACCATAGTACGGAATCCGCCCTGCTGGCCGTCACTGAACAACTGAGGGTGACACAAGATCTGGGTGGCACGTCAGCTCTGGTCCTGCTGGATTTGAGCGCGGCGTTCGACACGGTCTCCCACGGGATTCTACTTAGAAGACTATGGGAGATCGGAGTCCGAGATGGAGCCCTGGATTGGTTCGCGTCTTTTCTATCAGAATGTTCATTCCAGGTCCATGCTCCAACGTTCTCATCCAGCAGGTTTCCACTGAGTTGCGGTGTTCCGCAGGGGTCGGTTCTCAGCCCCACGTTGTTCAACGTATACGTCCGCCCTCTGGCAGTGTTGGCCAGAGAACGTAAGATCAAATTAATTTCATATGCGGACAATACGCAGCTCATTTTTTCCTTCTCCAATGACATCAAAATGGACCAAGCCAAATTTCAAGATGACATTCTGGCCATCTTTAGTTGGATGACCATGAACTGCCGGCAGTTAAATTCATCAAAAACTGAGGTACTTCTAATTGGCAAGGAAACGCACAAGTGGGATGATCACTGGTGCCCCTCCACCTTAGGCCCTCCCCCCATCCCTAAGAAGGAAGTAAAAAACCTGGGTGTGACTGTGGACGACTCACTCTCCCTAGAGTCACATGCAAAAAGAGTGGCTGGCGTGTGCTATGGCCGCTTACGGTCGCTTAAACCTATTTTGGGCTTTTTTGAACCACTTGTACGCCAGACAATTGTCCAAGCCCTTGTTCTATCGCATATAGATTACTGTAACATATTAATGCTGGGCTCTAACCGGACAGCCATCTACAGACTCCAATGGGCTCAAAATGCAGCTGCCCGCATTTTGTTTGCCCTGCCCAAACATTGTCATACGTCCCATATTCTGCGGCGCTTACACTGGCTACCGGTGTCACAACGTATCCAATTTAAGGCCCTTTGTCTACTTCATAAAATTCTTTATTGCTCTGGTCCCCTAATCTTGCGAGGTTTGTGCGCCTCTTATGTTCCCACACGTGCTCTCCGTTCAGCGGACCTTCACCTTGCCTGTACCATTAAAATCCGAAGGAGCAGAGCGGGTGGCCGTTCCTTCAGGTATTTGGCACAGAAATTGTGGAATTCGATCCCCCCGGAGGTACGTGCTACAAATAACTATTTGTCATTTAGAAAGCAAATTAAAACCTGGCTGTTTCTTTCTATCTAGGGTTTCTAAGTAGCGCTATATGTCATCTCCTGGGGTTAGGTTGCTTTATTTTCAAACTGTCTGCAAGCGCTGGGACGCCCCGTTGCTGGGGTAGCCATGCGCTATATAAGCATTTTTAACATTAACATTAACATTAAAAGCCCACTACGCTAAAGTCCGCGTGGAAAAAAGGAACCTTTTGTCCTTAAAAATTGAGAAAGCAGGGAACAGAAGTAAGGAACCGTTCAAAATTGTTAAAGATTTTTCCTCCCCCTGCGTCATAAACCATCTTTTTACCCCACTAAGGAATGGACGATGCTTATTGCACACTATTTTGATACACAGATTACCACCATTCAAGCTTCGCTTGGGGAACCGTCCCCTGCTAAAGTAGCCACTACTGGTAGGCTCCCCCTTGCTTTGCCCAATGCTGGTGGAAACCTTTTGCATTTTCCTCCAATCACGCTGGCCGACTCGCTGAAGATAATGAAAACACTAAAATCAGGCTCCCCCTCGGACCCCTGCCCCGCGAAAATACTGGCCTCTGTTGCAGAGGTGATAAACCCGGCTGTCCATAGGGTTCTGGACCTCTCTCTGTCAGGTGTGAGGCCGGACAGCTGGAAGCATGGGAAAATCCTCCCGCCTCTAAAAAAAAAAAATCCTCAGCCAACCCTTCTGTAGCCAGCAATTACAGGCCAATCTCGTTGCTGCCTTTCTTCTCCAAGGTTCTGGAGAAATATGTAAATCGGGTCATCGCGGATTTAGTTCAGACCAATCGTGTTTTACATCCCAGCCAATCGGGGTTCCGAGCTAATTTCTGTACTGAAACAGCCCTACTGGAAATCTCGGAATCTATTAACACCGCACTTGATCGAGGAGGCAAGGCTGTTTTGATACTGTTGGACCTCTCCGCGGCTTTCGATACAGTGCCCCTCTCCGCGGCTTTCGATACAGTGCCCCTCTCCGCGGCTTTCGATACAGTGCCCCTCTCCGCGGCTTTCGATACAGTGCCCCATGCTCTCCTTTTGAACAGTCTCCAAGGATGTGGTATAGGGGGCACGGCCCTTCGGTGGCTTACATCTTACCTGGAAAACAGTCAGCAAACAGTTTGGTCTCCCCCTTTTTTGGCCCCTATCTTGCCGCTTAACATAGGTGTTGCTCAAGGTTCTATCTTAATCTCCACCCTGTTTAATGTGTTCATGGCCCCCCCCCCGGTGCCTCTGGCAGAACAACACAGCGCTAAAGTTATATCTTACGCCGATGATACAGAATTAATGTTCACATGCGGTAAGGATGAGGCCCTGAATGGGAATGAGATAAACACCTGCCTGTCCGCAGTATTTGAGTGGTTTAAACAGAATCAACTGCTGTGTAACTCCAGAAAATCAGAAATTATCTTTTTTTGGTCACAATCCGGGGAAGGAATGGCGCAAGTGGTGGCCACAGAATATGTCCCCCCCCCTGTAAACTTAGCCACAACTGTTAAGAACCTCGGGGTGAAAATGGACGCGGACATGTCCATGAAGTCTCGGGTCCAGGCGGCGGCGGGCACATGCTTCGGCCTACTGAAAATGTTGAGAAACTTCCTCCCACTACTCCCGGTTTCCCATAGGAAAACAGTGGTCCGAGTATTGCTTTTGTCCCTTCTTGATTTTGTGAATGTTCTGTATGTCGGCCTTCCTGACTATCTTCTGGGCCGTTTACAGGTGGTGCAAAACGCCGCGGCAAGAGCCATACTCACGGTGGGCCCCTGGACACACCTGACCCCTCACCTGAAGTCCTTGCACTGGCTTTCGGTACAAAAGATGACACATTTCAGAGCCTTGTGCTGGCTTATACGGCCTTTCATAATATCGGGGCCTTTTATCTGAGAAACGGATGCCAGCGCTATGTTCCATCCAGAAGTCTGAGGTCTTCTAGCCGGCAGCTCTGGCTGGTTCCTAGGTTCTCCCGCTCTCGCCTGGGCGGGCGGGCGTTCCTTTCAGGTGGTGGCCTCTCCGCTCTGGAATAACCTGCCGCCATCCTTACGTCAGCGGTACAAAAGGGGGTGGTGATGGACGGAGCATCTGAACCAATCAAACACTCACACCCAGTCAAAGGATCTGGGTCCAATCCATCACTGTTCTTACATCAGGCGCACAATCTCCTCCGTTTTAGACGCGGATTAAAAACGTGGCTTTTCTCACAATAAGTCAGTTGTCCTGGGGATGCCTGAGCTGCTCTGTCACAGGTTCTCTTTCTCAGCGCCGGGACACTCCATGGAGTAGCCGTGCGCTTTACAAGTACCCAGTAACATAGTAACATAGAAGGGTCTGCCTCCATCAGCTGCACATGAGAGCCTCTCATCGCCCTGTGGGGGCTGCTCCTGGCTCCGTTGGAGCCCCCTTCACTTCGAAGAGGGGACAGCGGCCTGGTGGTGTCACCCACTCCCTGACCCAGGACAAAGCTTCTCCTCCCAAGAGATGTGCAGACAATTGAAGCCAGTGCAGGCATGAAAGAGGCATTGTACCCAGGGCCGACCCGCCACAAAGGGCGATTCACTCACACAGAGAACAAACATGGAGGGCTGAACTCACCACAATGAACTATCCATTCACTCACGCCGGAGCACAGACGTGAAAACCCAGGGTCCCTGCAAGTCGCTGAAGCCCTCCAAACACCAACTCCCCTAGGGGTAGCAAGTGCATTATAAATACAATTCCAATGTCAATGTCCTTTTTCTAACAGCAACAAAATGTAAACACCTGTAAATGAACTGGATCAATAACTCAGGAAATACCAGCAGTAAGAAAAGCACAAATGAAGCCCTTTTTTGTAATTCTGAAGTGAGACGTAAACAAATATTTTAATAGGATCAAAACAAATCAAGAAACTTTACTTGGCGATGCGCAAATGATAAATATTCGGCAACACTTGATTTTTTACGTATAATCGTTTCTGTACTATATTGTTATATCGGCAGCCATTTGAATTAAGTCTGCGGTCTACAAATGACGGCAGCTTCTGCGCCATGATTTACCCAAACATTTGCGACCGCGAGTTCCTAAAAGTACCACCCGTTGCATACCACACCCTCGCCGCGCTTGCTTCATACATGTGCTGCACGTGTTTTGGGGATTGTACCCATTCCCTGCCTCTGCCCGGCAGACGAGTCTCTGGTCTGCAATCCTTGAAGGGGCTTCAAGCAAGGCCACAGATGTCCTTCCTCCGTCCCGGAGGGTCAGCGCCTGGACACCCTCACGTGTGACAAGTAGCGCTCTACAAATCCACTGATTGATCGATTGACACCAGAACCTCTGCCTGACACTAGGGGCCCGATTCACAGAACTAACTTAAGACAAAATCCTAAACTTACTACTCTTGGTATTCACAGAAGTTAGGATTTTGTCTTAAGTTTGTCTTAAGTTTGTCTTAAGACAAAATCCTAACTTCTGTGAATACCAAAAGTAGTAAGTTTAGGATTTTGTCTTCAGTTAGTTCTGTGAATCGGGCCCATGGTTAGGAGCCCTATGGATTAACTGGTATGGGATATTTTCCTACGCTTTTACACCTCTTCCACTCATTCCGTGTCTGGTTTGGAAGCTCAGACAAACATCCCTCACACTGATCCTAGAAGCTCCCACATGGGTTCGTCAACCATGATACACCCCCCTGTTGGAGCTGTCAGTAGCTCCACATCAAAAGCTGCACCTCACCTCCAGTCTTCTCACTCAGAAACATGGAGAAATCAGACATCCAAATCCCGAAGAACTAAACTTAGCGATCTGGCTCCTAAAGTCATAGAGTTTGGTTTTTTAAATCTGCCACCAGACTGCATGAATATTCTACAGGAACAAGAAAGCATACAACCTGAGCTTGTTATGCAGCAAAGTGGAAAAGATGTGTTGTCTATTGTAATAACAATAAAATCAATCCTCTAGATGCTTCTGTACAAAACATTATATGTTACCTGTTGCACTTACAGCAAACAGGACTAGCTTATACATCTATTCGTTCGCACCTTGCAGTGGTAGCAGCGTACTGGCAAAACTGGCAGCATTTATCACTATTTAAAGTTCCAGTGATCAAAGCCTTCATTGAAGGCTTGAAAAGGGTAAAACCACCAAGAATTCCTCCTGCACCAGTGTGGAATCTTAACATTGTCCTTACAAGGCTTATGGGTCCACCTTTCGAACCTTTTCACAATTGCCCTTTGCAGTTTCTTTCATTGAAGGTTGCTTTCCTCGTTGCGATCACTTCATTAGGGAGAGTTGGTGAGCTACAGGCAGTGACCTTAGAGAAACCCTTCTTTCAACTCCATAAAGGTAGGGTGGTTTCTTCGCACCAATCCCAAATGCCTTCCCGCTTTTCATATTAACCAATCAGTTGAGTTTACCAGTGTTTTTTCTCAACCTGATTCAGTAGCAGAATGAGCTCTTCAGCTCTACACACACGATGTGAAAAGAGCCTTATTGTACTACATAGAAAGGACCAGAGATTTTCGCAAAACAACTGTTTGTTGCATTTGCTCCATCTCACAAAGGCAATCCCATTTCTAAATCTGACATTTTGAGATGGAAACCTGCTATGCTAAAGCAAAGAGAACGTTCACAATACCCCCTAGAGCGCAGTCACCTCGCAAAATAGGGGCTACTATGGCTTTCCTAGGAAACATCCCCATAGTTGTCATTTGTAAAGCTGCAACATGGTCTGCACCGCACACACTCACCAAGCACTGTTGTGTGGATGTGTTAGCGAGGCAACAAGCAAATGTAGTCCAGGCAGTACTCAAAACACTTTCAAACAACTGCAACCACTACAGGTTAGCCATCGCTTTGGGAGATAACTGCGATATAGTCTTTGCAAAGCATGTGATCTACAGCTCCATACCTCGAACGGAAAATGTTACTTACCCAGTAAGCATCTGTTCTTGGCATGTAGAGCTGTGGATTCACATGCGCCCTCCCCAGGCACCTACAGTTGTTGCAGTTCTTGATTATACATTCATATGCACGAAGATCCCTATACTACTACTCCCACTAACTCTATTCTCACGGTCTGCGGGAAAACAATCTAACATGGAGTCGATGCCCATGCACACTCATCGAAAGGAGGAGTCACCTTACCTCGTGACTAAAAAGACTTCTTCGAAGAAAAGCAAAGTGCAAACATCCGGACCCACCACTAGATGGCAGGAGTATGCAAAGCATGTGATGTACAGCTCTACATGCCAAGAACAGATGCATGCTGGGTAAGTAACATAGTCCTTTTAGCTTGTTTGTACATGCATAGCTTAAACTAAAAAAAAAACACTGACGCGGTCTGGCCACGTCATATCAAATTTGTTTTACTTTAAGCTATGTAGCATAGCAGTCCGCACCGCTGTGCAACATTTAAAAAGAAACATTGACAAAGCCAATAGATCTCACATAGGTGAAACCTATTGGCTTTGCCATTGCTTGCTCCATTTACTAATCATCAGCATTTTCTTTTCAGTGCTACCTGTGTGGTAGCTTCCTGTTAGAAATAGAAAGAATCTCAAACATCCTGGCCAACGGAGCCACCTTTTTGAAACCACTTCCATCTTAGTCACTTCCAATCTGAGAGGAAGTGGCATTTAGCATCGGCTTCTCCGCAGCTGAAAAATAAAACAATATTTTGCTATTGTTTTATTTTCCAGATACCGGCTCTGAGCCAGCGTATGCAAGGGAGGCGGGGCAGGGTGGGCCATGGGAGGGGGGAGGAGGAGGAGTGGTAGATGTTTACTTCTGCATGCACATTTCTCTCTGGCCAACTCTCAGGCCAGCCAAACTGACATGCGCACTTAGATTTCTGCAGCCCAGCTGTATTGCACAGCCAGGTATGAGAAACAGCAAAGACTCCCTGTGCCTGAGCGAGAGTTAATGTAGCCCACTCAGGCCAATCCCCGTGCTGCTCTCAATCTTGAGAGCAGCACAGGGATTGGATGGGGAGTTTGTAATGCTGTCCCAGGGACTGCTGGGAACAGAAACTGAGGAGTGTGAGCACCAGGTAAGTCTTTTTGTTCTTCTTTTAATCCCCAGCCACTGTGCGCTCCCTTCATCGCCCCCCACCCATCAGACCACTCCTTATCTGTGTCAGTTGCCACTGGAAGCATTGCTGCTTGGGAGCAGGTCTGTCACTCCAGGGCCCCACGCGTTCACAGGACCCCTTTCTTCAAGTCCAAACCCGACCTGTGGCCATACCCGGTCTATGCCGGCCTGTGGCCATACCCGGTCTATGCCGGCCTGTGGCCATACCCGGTCTGTCAACCTGTGGCCATACCCGGTCTATGTCAACCTGTGGCCATACCCGGTCTATGCCGGCCTGTGGCCATACACGGTCTATGCCGGCCTGTGGCCATACCCGGTCTATGCCGGCCTGTGGCCATACCCGGTCTATGCCGGCCTGTGGCCATACCCGGTCTATGTCAACCTGTGGCCATACCCGGTCAATGTCAACCTGTGGCCATACCTGGTCTATGCCAGCCTGTGGCCATACCCTGTCTATGCCGGCCTGTGGCCATACCCGGTCTATGCCGGCCTGTGGCCATACCCGGTCTATGCCGGCCTGTGGCCATACCCGGTCTATGCCGGCCTGTGGCCATACCCGGTCTATGCCGGCCTGTGGCCATACCCGGTCTATGCCGGCCTGTGGCCATACACGGTCTTTGCCAGCCTGTGGCCATACCCGGTCTATGCCAGCCTGTGGCCATACCCTGTCTATGCCGGCCTGTGGCCATACCCGGTCTATGTCAACCTGTGGCCATACCCGGTCTATGCCGGCCTGTGGCCATACCCGGTCTATGTCAACCTGTGGCCATACCCGGTCTACGCCAGCCTGTGGCCATACACGGTCTTTGCCAGCCTGTGGCCATACCCTGTCTATGCTGGCCTGTGGCCATACCCGGTCTATGCCGGCCTGTGGCCATACCCGGTCTATGTCAACCTGTGGCCATACCCGGTCTATGTCAACCTGTGGCCATACCCGGTCTATGTCAACCTGTGGCCATACCCGGTCTATGCCGGCCTGTGGCCATACCCGGTCTATGTCAACCTGTGGCCATACCCGGTCTATGTCAACCTGTGGCCATACCCGGTCTATGTCAACCTGTGGCCATACCCGGTCTATGCCGGCCTGTGGCCATACACGGTCTATGCCGGCCTGTGGCCATACCCGGTCTATGCCGGCCTGTGGCCATACCCGGTCTATGCCGGCCTGTGGCCATACCCGGTCTATGTCAACCTGTGGCCATACCCGGTCTATGTCAACCTGTGGCCATACCCGGTCTATGCCGGCCTGTGGCCATACCCGGTCTATGCCGGCCTGTGGCCATACCCGGTCTATGCTGGCCTGTGGCCATACCCGGTCTATGCCGGCCTGTGGCCATACCCGGTCTATGTCAACCTGTGGCCATACCCGGTCTATGTCAACCTGTGGCCATACCCGGTCTATGCCGGCCTGTGGCCATACCCGGTCTATGCCGGCCTGTGGCCATACCCTGTCTATGCTGGCCTGTGGCCATACCCGGTCTATGCCGGCCTGTGGCCATACCCGGTCTATGTCAACCTGTGGCCATACCCGGTCTATGTCAACCTGTGGCCATACCCGGTCTATGCCGGCCTGTGGCCATACACGGTCTTTGCCAGCCTGTGGCCATACCCGATCTATGCCGGCCTGTGGCCATACCCGGTCTATGCCGGCCTGTGGCCATACCCGGTCTATGCCGGCCTGTGGCCATACCCAGTCTATGCCAGCCTGTGGCCATACCCGGTCTATGCTGGCCTGTGGCCATACCCGGTCGATGCCGGCCTGTGGCCATACCCGGTCTATGCCGGCCTGTGGCCATACCCGGTCTATGCTGGCCTGTGGCCATACCCGGTCGATGCCGGCCTGTGGCCATACCCGGTCTATGTCAACCTGTGGCCATACCCGGTCTACGCCAGCCTGTGGCCATACCCGGTCTACGCCAGCCTGTGGCCATACCCGGTCTACGCCGGCCTGTGACCATACCCGATCTATGCTGGCCTGTGGCCATACCCGGTCGATGCCGGCCTGTGGCCATACCCGGTCTATGTCAACCTGTGGCCATACCCGGTCTACGCCAGCCTGTGGCCATACCCGGTCTACGCCAGCCTGTGGCCATACCCGGTCTACGCCAGCCTGTGGCCATACCCGGTCTACGCCAGCCTGTGGCCATACCCGGTCTACGCCAGCCTGTGGCCATACCCGGTCTATGCCGGCCTGTGGCCATACCCGGTCTATGCCGGCCTGTGGCCATACCCGGTCGATGCCGGCCTGTGGCCATACCCAGTCGATGCCGGCCTGTGGCCATACCCGGTCTATGCCGGCCTGTGGCCATACCCGGTCTATGCCGGCCTGTGGCCATACACGGTCTTTGCCAGCCTGTGGCCATACCCGGTCTATGCCAGCCTGTGGCCATACCCTGTCTATGCCAGCCTGTGGCCATACCCTGTCTATGCCGGCCTGTGGCCATACCCGGTCTATGTCAACCTGTGACCATACCCGGTCTATGCTGGCCTGTGGCCATACCCGGTCTATGTCAACCTGTGGCCATACCCGGTCGATGCCGGCCTGTGGCCATACCCGGTCTATGTCAACCTGTGGCCATACCCGGTCTACGCCAGCCTGTGGCCATACCCGGTCTACGCCAGCCTGTGGCCATGCCCGGTCTACGCCAGCCTGTGGCCATACCCGGTCTATGCTGGCCTGTGGCCATACCCGGTCGATGCCGGCCTGTGGCCATACCCGGTCTATGCCAGCCTGTGGCCATACCCTGTCTATGCCGGCCTGTGGCCATACCCGGTCTATGTCAACCTGTGGCCATACCCGGTCTATGCTGGCCTGTGGCCATACCCGGTCTATGTCAACCTGTGGCCATACCCGGTCTACGCCAGCCTGTGGCCATACCCGGTCTACGCCAGCCTGTGGCCATACCCGGTCTACGCCAGCCTGTGGCCATACCCGGTCTACGCCAGCCTGTGGCCATACCCGGTCTATGCCGACCTGTGGCCATACCCGGTCGATGCCGGCCTGTGGCCATACCCGGTCTATGCTGGCCTGTGGCCATACCCGGTCTATGCTGGCCTGTGGCCATACCCGGTCTATGCCGACCTGTGGCCATACCCGGTCGATGCCGGCCTGTGGCCATACCCGGTCTATGCTGGCCTGTGGCCATACCCGGTCTATGTCAACCTGTGGCCATACCCGGTCTATGCTGACCTGTGGCCATACCCGGTCGATGCCGGCCTGTGGCCATACCCGGTCTATGCTGGCCTGTGGCCATACCCGGTCTATGCCGGCCTGTGGCCATACCCGGTCTATGCTGGCCTGTGGCCATACCCGGTCTATGTCAACCTGTGGCCATACCCGGTCTATGCTGGCCTGTGGCCATACCCAGTCGATGCCGGCCTGTGGCCTACCCGGTCTATGTCAACCTGTGGCCATACCCGGTCTACGCCAGCCTGTGGCCATACCCGGTCTATACCGGCCTGTGGCCATACACGGTCTATACCGGCCTGTGGCCATACACGGTCTATACCGGCCTGTGGCGGACAGGTGAACTAGCACCGCCTCCACCGCCGCGGGTGAGTGGGACGAGTGAGGTGCCGGGGACCCCCAGCCAGAAGCCAGGGCCTGGGCTGTGCATCTCAGCGGTGGGTCTGCTGGGGTTCTACATCCTCTAGCCAAGGCAAGTGCTTTACTGGCCACGTGGGCTCCAGGGCGTGCCCTGCTGCCCACTTCCGGTGTCTACAGTACGACGCCACAGGGCGCTTCCTGCCCCTTTCACACGTGTCATGTATGATTCTTTCGCTCAGTCTTCGGATGGCTGCAGCCCTGCCCTGGGCTCTGCGTGATAATGCACTGGGCCCAGGCTCACAGGAATGCTGGGCACTTCTTACCTGATTGTACAACACTAATTAACCTCATTTTGCAGTGAAATCCATAATTGAGACCTTCCATGCAGGTGTGAGGATGCTTGGCCTTCAGTGGGTTTGAGTGAGTTATATTATATAGATGTATTCACTGGCTGCCTGTTCGGGCAAGAATCCGATTGGAGGCACTATGTTGGCCCCATAAGACCCTTCATCAGGCAGGCCCTCGTTTCCTACAAGCTGGCTTCAAATGTTACCCTCCTACCCGTACCCTCCTACCCGTACCCTCCTACCCGTACCCTCCTTCCCGTACCCTCCTACCCGTACCCTCCTTCCCGTACCCTCCTTCCCGTACCCTCCTTCCCGTACCCTCCTACCCGTACCCTCCTTCCCGTACCCTCCTTCCCGTACCCTCCTACCCGTACCCTCCTACCCGTACCCTCCTTACCTGTACCCTCCTACCCGTACCCTCCTTCCCGTACCCTCCTTCCCGTACCCTCCTTCCCGTACCCTCCTTCCCGTACCCTCCTTCCCGTACCCTCCTTCCCGTACCCTCCTACCCGTACCCTCCTACCCGTACCCTCCTACCCGTACCCTCCTTACCCGTACCCTCCTTCCCGTACCCTCCTTCCCGTACCCTCCTTCCCGTACCCTCCTTCCCGTACCCTCCTTCCCGTACCCTCCTTCCCGTACCCTCCTACCCGTACCCTCCTACCCGTACCCTCCTTACCCGTACCCTCCTTACCCGTACCCTCCTTACCCGTACCCTCCTACCCGTACCCTCCTACCCGTACCCTCCTACCCGTACCCTCCTTCCCGTACCCTCCTTCCCGTACCCTCCTACCCGTACCCTCCTACCCGTACCCTCCTTCCCGTACCCTCCTTCCCGTACCCTCCTTCCCGTACCCTCCTTCCCGTACCCTCCTTCCCGTACCCTCCTTCCCGTACCCTCCTTCCCGTACCCTCCTACCCGTACCCTCCTTCCCGTACCCTCCTACCCGTACCCTCCTTCCCGTACCCTCCTTCCCGTACCCTCCTACCCGTACCCTCCTACCCGTACCCTCCTACCCGTACCCTCCTACCCGTACCCTCCTTCCCGTACCCTCCTACCCGTACCCTCTTACCCGTACCCTCCTTACCCGTACCCTCCTTACCCGTACCCTCCTTACCCGTACCCTCCTACCCGTACCCTCCTACCCGTACCCTCCTACCCGTACCCTCCTTCCCGTACCCTCCTTCCCGTACCCTCCTACCCGTACCCTCCTACCCGTACCCTCCTTCCCGTACCCTCCTTCCCGTACCCTCCTTCCCGTACCCTCCTTCCCGTACCCTCCTTCCCGTACCCTCCATCCCGTACCCTCCTTCCCGTACCCTCCTTCCCGTACCCTCCTACCCGTACCCTCCTTCCCGTACCCTCCTACCCGTACCCTCCTTCCCGTACCCTCCTTCCCGTACCCTCCTACCCGTACCCTCCTACCCGTACCCTCCTACCCGTACCCTCCTACCCGTACCCTCCTACCCGTACCCTCCTACCCGTACCCTCCTACCCGTACCCTCCTTCCCGTACCCTCCTACCCGTACCCTCCTTCCCGTACCCTCCTTCCCGTACCCTCCTACCCGTACCCTCCTACCCGTACCCTCCTTCCCGTACCCTCCTTCCCGTACCCTCCTACCCGTACCCTCCTACCCGTACCCTCCTTCCCGTACCCTCCTTCCCGTACCCTCCTTCCCGTACCCTCCTTCCCGTACCCTCCTTCCCGTACCCTCCTTCCCGTACCCTCCTTCCCGTACCCTCCTACCCGTACCCTCCTTCCCGTACCCTCCTACCCGTACCCTCCTTCCCGTACCCTCCTTCCCGTACCCTCCTACCCGTACCCTCCTACCCGTACCCTCCTACCCGTACCCTCCTACCCGTACCCTCCTACCCGTACCCTCCTACCCGTACCCTCCTACCCGTACCCTCCTACCCGTACCCTCCTTCCCGTACCCTCCTACCCGTACCCTCCTTCCCGTACCCTCCTACCCGTACCCTCCTACCCGTACCCTCCTACCCGTACCCTCCTACCCGTACCCTCCTACCCGTACCCTCCTACCCGTACCCTCCTTCCCGTACCCTCCTTCCCGTACCCTCCTTCCCGTACCCTCCTTCCCGTACCCTCCTACCCGTACCCTCCTACCCGTACCCTCCTTCCCGTACCCTCCTACCCGTACCCTCCTTCCCGTACCCTCCTTCCCGTACCCTCCTACCCGTACCCTCCTTCCCGTACCCTCCTACCCGTACCCTCCTACCCGTACCCTCCTTCCCGTACCCTCCTACCCGTACCCTCCATCGAGCTCTGCCAAGCTGGCCTGGGTCCCAAGAGTCAAAAGATCTCTGTGGGGAGGAAGAAGCTTTCTTTATCCTGCCTCTAAATTGTGGATTTCCCTCCCCTAGTCTTTGAGAAATCAATCTAATCTTCTGACCTTCAGGAAAGAATTAAAAACCTACATGTTCAGGAATCCTTGACTTATTAGTTTCCTCCAGTAGCGGCCCGTCGCCTGACAAAGTGGTGAGCCGGAAGAGGGAGGTGGGGAGGGTTCAGGGGCAAAAATAAATAAACTTACCTGAATGCCTCCGCCAACCGCCGCAACACGTACCTCCTTGCTTCTTTTTAGTACAGGCTCCCAGAATGCACTGCGGCCAATCCTGGAGCTGCATGAAAGCAGAGTTTGGGATTGGCCAGAGCGCTGGGACTTTGCAGGCCTGCTCTCTCCAGCCCCAGCAACGCAGCTGAGGCTGGAGAGAGCTTCACTGCGCATGAGGGTATGACCGGCCAGCAACGCAGCTGAGGCTGGAGAGAGCTTCACTGCGCATGAGGGTATGACCGGCCCAGCAACGCAGCTGAGGCTGGAGAGAGATTCACTGCGCATGAGGGTATGACCGGCCCAGCAACGCAGCTGAGGCTGGAGAGAGCTTCACTGCGCATGAGGGTATGACCGGCCAGCAACGCAGCTGAGGCTGGAGAGAGCTTCACTGCGCATGAGGGTATGACCGGCCAGCAACGCAGCTGAGGCTGGAGAGAGCTTCACTGCGCATGAGGGTATGACCGGCCCAGCAACGCAGCTGAGGCTGGAGAGAGCTTCACTGCGCATGAGGGTATGACCGGCCCAGCAACGCAGCTGAGGCTGGAGAGAGCTTCACTGCGCATGAGGGTATGACCGGCCCAGCAACGCAGCTGAGGCTGGAGAGAGCTTCACTGCGCATGAGGGTATGACCGGCCCAGCAACGCTGCTGAGGCTGGAGAGAGCTTCACTGTGCATGAGGGTATGACCGGCCAGCAACGCAGCTGAGGCTGGAGAGAGCTTCACTGCGCATGAGGGTATGACCGGCCAGCAACGCAGCTGAGGCTGGAGAGAGCTTCACTGCGCATGAGGGTATGACCGGCCCAGCAACGCAGCTGAGGCTGGAGAGAGCTTCACTGCGCATGAGGGTATGACCGGCCCAGCAACGCAGCTGAGGCTGGAGAGAGATTCACTGCGCATGAGGGTATGACCGGCCCAGCAACGCAGCTGAGGCTGGAGAGGGCTTCACTGCGCATGAGGGTATGACCGGCCCAGCAACGCAGCTGAGGCTGGAGAGAGCTTCACTGCGCATGAGGGTATGACCGGCCCAGCAACGCAGCTGAGGCTGGAGAGAGCTTCACTGCGCATGAGAGTTTGACCGGCCCAGCAACGCAGCTGAGGCTGGAGAGAGCTTCACTGCCCATGAGGGTATGCCCGGCCCAGCAACGCAGCTGAGGCTGGAGAGAGATTCACTGCGCATGAGGGTATGCCCGGCCCAGCAACGCAGCTGAGGCTGGAGAGAGATTCACTGCGCATGAGGGTATGACCGGCCCAGCAACGCAGCTGAGGCTGGAGAGAGATTCACTGCGCATGAGGGTATGACCGGCCCAGCAACGCAGCTGAGGCTGGAGAGGGCTTCACTGCGCATGAGGGTATGACCGGCCCAGCAACGCAGCTGAGGCTGGAGAGAGCTTCACTGCGCATGAGGGTATGACCGGCCCAGCAACTCAGCTGAGGGTGGCCAGAGCTTCACTGTGCATGAGGGTATGACCGGCCCAGCAACGCAGCTGAGGCTGGAGAGAGCTTCACTGCCCATGAGGGTATGCCCGGCCCAGCAACGCAGCTGAGGCTGGAGAGAGCTTCACTGCGCATGAGGGTATGCCTGGCACAGCAACGCAGCTGAGGCTGGAGAGAGCTTCACTGCGCATGAGGGTATGACCGGCCAAGCAACGCAGCTGAGGCTGGAGAGAGCTTCACTGTGCATGAGGGTATGACCGGCCCAGCAACGCAGCTGAGGCTGGAGAGAGCTTCATGGCGCATGAGGGTATGACCGGCCCAGCAACGCAGCTGAGGCTGGAGAGAGCTTCATGGCGCATGAGGGTATGACCGGCCCAGCAACGCAGCTGAGGCTAGAGAGAGCTTCACTGCGCATGAGGGTATGCCTGGCACAGCAACGCAGTTGAGGCTGGAGAGAGCTCCACTGCGCATGAGGGTTTGGCCGGCCAGCAACGCAGCTGAGGCCGGAGAGCGCTTCACTGCACATGAGGGTATGGCCGGCCCAGCAACGCAGCTGAGGCTGGGGAGAGCTTCACTGCGCATGAGGGTTTTGCCAGCCAGCAACACAGCTGAGGCTGGAGAGAGCTTCACTGCGCATGAGGGTATGACCAGCCTAGCAACGCAGCTGAGGCTGGGGAGAGTTCCACTGCGCATGAGAGTTTGGCCGGCCCAGCAACGCAGCTGAGGCTGGAGAGAGCTTCACTGCGCATGAGGGTATGACAGGCCTAGCAACGCAGTTGAGGCTGGAGAGAGCTTCACTGCGCATGAGGGTATGGCCGGCCCAGCAACGCAGCTGAGGCTGGGGAGAGCTTCACTGCGCATGAGGGTTTGGCCAGCCAGCAACGCAGCTGAGGCTGGAGAGAGCTTCACTGCGCATGAGGGTTTGGCCAGCCTAGCAACGCAGCTGAGGCTGGGGAGAGCTTCACTGCGCATCAGGGTTTGGCCGGCCAGCAACGCAGCTGAGGCTGGAGAGAGCTTCACTGCGCATGAGGGTTTGGCCGGCCTGAGACAGCCGGCCAAACACTTCATGCGCAGTGAAGGGAGTGCCCACCGCTCCCCCACCAGCAGTTTCATCCCCTGGACTCGTCAAAGTCCTGGGGGTGGGTCTAGGGGATTAAAATAAAAATGGTTTAAAACCCGATTTATTTGCTGGTGGCGGCGGGGTGGGCTGCGCTCCTCCGCCCTAAAGGAGCGGTCACCACTGGTTTCCTCCCTTCATCAGAATGGACCCGTTTCACCAAGAATCCGCATCCTTAACCTATTATCAGTCCTTCCTCCGCCATCTTTATCAGAAGGCTACAATGACCCTAGCTCCAAGACGTCTTAGGGTAATTGCGTGTTTTATAAAATGTAATAACATAACCTACAAGTGTGAGGTTGTTAGAATTGTGGGTCTCTGGTTGGCGCAAGTATGCACTTGTGACAAGCAGGGACCCTCTCCTCTAAGTCAGGGCGAAGGATGACCCCTTAGAATTACCCTTGCTCACCCTCTTGGTGCGTGACGTGAGCAGCCAAGGCTATTCTCCAGGCGTTGTTGAGTTAAGCATTTGTAATCACACACACAGTAAATGTACCAATCCCCCCACAAATGGACACAAGGCTGTGGATATATGAAAATACGTCTTCTTTATGTAAAAATATATCTGTGCAGGTAAGACTTATCACAAGAACACTATAACGATTTTCAAATTAGGCCACAAGATTGTAATAGGCAAGCGTATCTTAGTTACAGTTCAAAAAGGGTTCCTTTTTAGTTCAATTCACTTTAAAACAGTTCCATCAGTTCTTTGGGGGTCTTTACTGTCTTCACAATGTCCTTAGTCCCCTGTGAGACTCACTGGGTGCTTCGTAGCGCTTCCGGGCACCTAAAACGGGTGGAATCACTGCACCCTACCAAGTCTCATGCATCTAGCGTGAGTAGCGCACGCAGCGGTTCGTTTACTTCAAAGCGATACGAGGCGTACAGTACGGCAGTTCAGATGTGGCGCGTACAGCTTCTTTTGGGAGATACGGGACGCCCAGTTACTTACAATAAGGGTCGCACATTCACTAGTTGCTAAAGTGCAGCGCACACTCACTTACTGGCAATGCGACGCGCACAGGCAAGGCTCCCATGTTGGTTTTGGGGAAAACAGAACGGTGCGGACCCCAAGTCCGTTGAACAGGTCTGGGCGGGTGTCCGGTATCTTCGGGGAAACAGGAACGACTCGCACTCCTTCAGTGCGTGTCGGGGGGGAGCCTACGGACTCTAAGTGGTGGCGGCTTCCGTGAGGCAGGTGCGGCCCAGGTCCTCCTGTATGGTCCGTACTGGGGGGCGCTTCAGGGGGCGGCATGGCCTCTTTCCAGGTCAGAGGGCGAAGCGGGGCGGCCGGGTACGCTTGAGACATACGGCGGTAGCCCAGGGCATAGATCACGCTCGACAAGGAAATTCCAGCGGGAGGGGCGAGCAAGGGCACATAGCGCGCTCCAGTGACAGGCAGGCGACAGGGGAGCAGGCGGCCCGGTCCACGGGGAAGAGAGCGACTCTGCACAAGCGGGGCTCTCACAGGACACGGGCGGCCAGGCTCCTGGGTGTCACGGCCCTAGGAGGGAGCAAAGGGGGCACACGGTTTCAGCTCCAGCAGGAGAAAACACACGGTTCAGATGAGGGCGAGCGAAGTCACCAAGAACCCACTAGTCCTGGGGTTCAGATCAGGGGGCAAGCTCAAACAAGCCCTTGGAGAAAGTTTCTAGCACAAGTCAGCAAAGTCTTTTCATAAAGTCTTCTCCTCTCCTTCCTCAGCAAGGCAGACAGCAGGCCAGTCCTTCCAGCGTCTTCTTCTCCTTCTAGTTGGGCAGAGGTTCGTTGTGGGAAACAGGATTCTGATTTACAAGGAGCAGGGATCCTACTTTTGTACAGCATTTTCTTTGTTCTTACAGGCCAGGGGGGCCTTAGCATAACTTCTTTCAGTCTCTGAGTACTTTGTTGGGTGTACTCTGGCTTCTGCTTTCAGTGTGAGGGGCAGGCACATCAGACGCTCCACAGGAGGTGGAGCCAGCATTGTGTGGACAGGGGCAGCCAGGAGTACCTTGTTGACAGTGCTTCGCCCTTCCTGGGACAGGTGCAGGTTGAGTCATCAGTCGCTCCCCAGGGGGGCGGAGCCAGCATTGTGGTGGCAGAGCACAGCCTGATGCATAGTCCAGGGAAACTCCAACCTCCCACTAAGGTGTAATCCTGGCATTCACCACCTGTCATCCCCCAGCCCTGTCACTCACACAACCCAGACAGTCAGATACACATCCAAGCAGAGGCGGGCTGAAATGGTTAGGCAAGTAAATGCTAACTTTCTAAAAGTAGCATTTGCAAACACAGGATATTAAAATAAACTTTACTAAAAGAAGCATTTTATTATTCTGAGTTCAGGCGTACTAAACTTGACTTTCTACCATGCTCCCTGAGCCTGCTGGGATTATAGAGTGTAATAATTCCAGCAGCCCATCTTGGCCTAAGCGAACAGGTAGCCTTTCAATAGTGAAAAACGAATTTGGCTGTATTTCACTATTAGGACATGCCACACACATCAGAGCATGTCCTACCTTCACTTACAACGCACCCTGCCCTTGGGCCTACCATAGGGGTGACTAATATGAAGTTAAGGGAAGGTTTAGAGGCTGGCAATTGTGTGCACTTGCCCAGCCAGCATGACAGTGCCAGACTGCTCGCAGGTTCTGCAATGGCAGACCCTAGACACATTTTCAAAGGCTGCTTCTGTTTGTGGCGCAACCAGCGCTGCAGGGCCACTAGCCGTATTGGTATTTACAAGCCCTGGCACTCCTGGTGCACTTTACTGGGGACTAATAGTAAATCCAATGAGCCAATCATGGACATCAATCACAGTTACATTTTCCATTGGGAGCACTTGAACTGCGGCACGGATTGGCCGTGGCGCAGTGCCTGGAGCAGCGGATACCAGCAAAAACATCTGAGGCACATCAGCCAATAGTGGAAAGGAAACTCACGCCAAGGTGCCAGGTCTAACAGAGGGAGATTGACTTACTGTGGGTTTCGGTGAGTTGTGCAGGTGTGAGGGAGTTTGACCTACTATCATTTTTGAGTGAGTTGTGCATTGTGCGGGAGCTGACCGTCTGTGGGTTGGGAGTGAGGTGTGGTAGAGCGTGTTTGAGTCAACTGTTCTAGTGTAATATTGCGTGAGGTGTGTGTGTGTGTGGGTATCGGAGAGTGCAGTCTGGTAGTATGGGGGTGAGTGAGCTCTGTACATGCCGCTCACACTTTGGGGTGATTAGGGGAAGGAAGTGCTGTGAGTTCCTCATTCATTTTCTCTTTGTACTTCCAGGTGAGGACTCTCCGGTCCATTTCCTCCGAGGTCGCCCACAGCGGCACTCCATGCCTGAACTGGGCCGCCACCCCAAGGGCGGCGACCCCACCGCCCCCAGCAGGCCCTGCACCATGCCCAAGGCTATGCCTGACCAGAATGGAGACAGCTCCCTGGAAAGGGCCAACTTCAAGCGCAACACTGCCCGGGTCAGCTTCCGAGAGCCCCTCACCTCGGGCAGCCCTGGGTCGGAAGGGGCAGTGCCCCCATCTCTATCACGTCTGCCCCCACTGACCAGCAACCAGGGGCCACCACCGCGGGCCAGGAGGCCTCACCACCACAGAGACCGGCGGGCCCATTCGGACAATGCGCTCAACCTCGCCAGCGGTGCCCACCAGAAGGGGGCGGAGGAGCCGGAGTGGAGGTTGCCACCCGGGGGGCGTGCCAGGGTTTACCAGTCCTCGTCCCGCCTTGAGGAGGCCTCTCGGAGCAAGGTGAGGGGAGCGTTGTATGGTTTCCATGGGGACAGTGACTTGTGCTCTACCTGCTCGTCCTCCTCTGATGAGGAAGAGGAAGGATTCTTCCTGGGGGAGCGGATACCTGTCCCGCCCCATCTGCGAGTTTTGCCATGCACCGCTTCCAAACCAGGAGCCACCAGCACCCTGCCAGAGTGCCAGGTGGCGAGGGCGGGCAGCACCGAGCCCCGTAGGCGCCGGCGACACAAGGACAAGAGCTGTCTCATCTCCTGAAAAGGCCGGATGAACATGGAGTGGCGATAGACCGGTGGCAGCTGGGCACCGACCCTCTGTGCCCATGGAACATGGAGCAGCATAGACCAGTGGCACTGGGCGCCGACCCTCTGTGCCCATGAAACATGGAGTGGCATAGACCTGTGGCACCTGGGCGCTGACCCTCTGTGCCCATGAAACGTGGAGCAGCATAGACCGTTGGCACCTGGGCGCCGACCCTCTGTGCCCATGAGTTACTTCCACCCTGCTGACGCGCACAAGCACCGTCCGGAGACATCCACTGGACTCAGAATGACTCTTCCTTTCCCACCTGAGACTGTGTGTGTTTCCTGGCATGACGCCATTGGATGTGTTCTAAGGCCTGGTTCCCGCTGACGTTTAATGCCCCATGAGGCACAAGACACCCTAAGGTTTAACATTTCTAAGACCTGTTGGCACATTTATGTCCTCGTATGTTTTTCTATGAGTTTATTGTAATAAATTTTTGAAATCCGCGTCGAAACAATTTGCTGTGTTTGACATCTCCCAGAGGGGCTGTGGTGGGGAAGATGGGATTTGGAGTGGCTGGGTGAGGGGTGCATAGACTCAAACTAAAGTCTACCTGGTTGAAGAAATCAAGAAACTTTCTCAGGGGTCCCACTGATATTTGGTCCTTTTAAACCAACAAAGAAGCAATTAGCACAGAAGCTGAAATATAAAAGAGCATCTTTATTCACCTCAAATGAGGGAGACTACGTCACACAGAAGCCTTAGCAACTGAATGAGGCAGTCCAAGGAGTACAGAAAACAGAGGCCTTATATATGCGTAGGGTTACATAGTCAGCATAAGACCAAGGGGCAGTCCTGGCTCATGTAAGCATGCAAAATGACTAATATGGGCATACAAGACCTGCCTGCTCAACAAAGTGGGAGGAGAGTTACTTCTCCATGCAGCAGCAAAAATAGCCTGACAGTTATACTAGAGAAGCAGGTGCATTCTACTAGCTAGGCCCTTCTGAGCATGTGCGAAGGTGGAAGATGCTAAATATAGTTTGTCTCTAGGCAGATTACAAGAGCAGTTTACAGAAAGGTAGGACAGAGCACATGGCAAACAAGATGGCTGCCAGAAATACAAAATGGCTTTCACAAAGCGGATGAGATAACTTCTAAATACAGGATTCCTTCTGCCAATGCTAACCCATTGCTGCCAATTTACAACAGACGGCCGTTTTAGCATTAGCTGAAGACATTCCTATGATCCAGTAGGAACATAGAAAATATTTGCAAATTAATTTTTCATAAATTTATCAATATCCTGATTTCATTAAGCGGGTATATGTGAAGTATATGCTGGAATACAAAGGGAACGGAGCATTGGGTCATAATTAACATACAGATAGCAGGAGAGAGTAATGACCACTATTACAAACAGAATTATCATATTTGTAGTCCTAAGCAAAAGCAAATCCTAAAATCATCTAGTAAACATTTTCAGGGCTACTTGTCCATTTTCCTTTTAAGAGGGCTAGAACATCAATTTTATACTTTCAAAGAAAGGGCAAAGTCACATTTTTCAATTGCTCAGAAAAATGTTTTTAGTGCATAATAAATATAACTAATGCAAATATTAAAGCTACTAAACAGATTAATTAAAAAAAATCCTGGCTCCAAAGGACCAGGAGGACCATACAGGGCCATAGAAATTAGGACGAAGAGCTGCAAAGGGCTGCTCCTCCTTAAAAATAGGACGACTAAAAGGGGTATATTATTGACAAGAAAAAGAAGTCCTTGTGGCAATTGAAGCTGCTGTACAACCAAGCCAGAGGGGAGTCTCCCTGTGTCCGCTTGAGCCTCACAGGAAGGCTCTTGTTGTTTCCATGGTGGAGCTGCACAACTCTCAACTCAAGAATCCCAGCCCAGTTTCAAGGAAAAAGTCTCTTCTTTCAGGATAGGGCAGTCACCCACCAGGGCAAATGCTCTCAGAGATCCTGTCCAGTCTCTCAGGCTGTGCACCAGTTTCATTCACTTCAATCTAACAGGCACCAGAGACACAGCACCTGTACCCTGAACTCAAGTCCTTCCCTAACTCCTGATTGCTCTGCTGGCGCACTGCTCATTCGTTGGGGCCACACATTGCATCCAGTGTACCCAGGTATCTCTTGACCATCAAACAAAGGAGCACACTTGCACTCACTTTCGGACCAGGATTCAGAGTCCTGATGCTAGGATCTCTGAAGCAACCCTTGTTTCAAAAGGGGTCACCTCAAGCAAAGCTTCCTTGCCGTTCTGGTCGGTCTGTGACTCTCTGCTGGGCATCGAAAACTTGATCCACGATTTCTCCTTTCTGATTTGTGACCCCGTCTTTTGTCCAAGATAGTGGCAGGGGTACACACTTGATCACAGGGCTTCCGCCTTCACTGAGGTCCTGGTTGCCAGCAATGGCTGTGCTGGTTATCTTCAATTTGGCTTCAAGCTGGACTGGTGCTGACGCTGACTCCCCAGGCTGAATCTGATGTCCGGGCCCCTCTGGTAGTGGTTTGTACAGCAGCAAATATCTATTGGTGGACAGGACAAAAGGTCTTTAGACAAGGCACAGAAAGAGTCTATCAACAGAGAGGATAGTCTCAGAATACTTCCTAGTCTTTGGACGCCCCATATATTAGCAAGGCACCCAAGAACCACTTTCATCTATCTATGAGAGAGAAAAAAAACAACAGCTGGACCTATTGGCAAGTATAAAAGGAACATCACCCAATCCCCAGCAGCCAAGGAAGTCTATATTAATTTACTAAACTCAGAGGAAAAGAGAAAAACAAAACAGACATACTCTAAATCCTCACATTGGTGTATTCCTGTGCACTAATCTGAAAATCCTCAAAAAAGGAAATGTTCTACACTTTTGCTCATAAACTTTACATTACTTGTACAGGATTGCAGACACTTCACAAATGATTCTTCTTAATAAAAAGCACCTACATTGGACGCTTAGGACCATATTCTCGTGTTATAGGAGCAACAGGAAAGTCTAAAACTGCTAATTTAACAGGAGTTCTTATCTATAAAACAATATTTCCTTCAAAACATTTTTTGCTAAGGATCACATGGGCATCTTCCCTGCGTTCTACTTCTCATGATCCAAACTATGCAATATCAGCTCTAATAAGGGCTGTCAGTTTATTTATTCGGACTAGCTAATACAAAACTACCAATCCCCTTGCAAAACTATGTAGCATGGAATAACATACAATAATGGTGTTATCACCTAAGAATTTTAGAACAAAAGCTACCCACATCTAACTCCCCTTAAAGGTCAAATAAGGGAACAGCAATCTAGACTACTGATCCTGTCATATTTTCATCAAACAGGATGGGCAGTAATAAAACATATATTTATTCATTTTATTAATGCTAACAATGTTTAAAACAGTATTACTGATCAGCCAATTAAATGTCTCATTGCTATTTCACAGACAGTTTAGACAGGCTAAAAACAAATTGAGAAAAGGAGAGAGCAACATACATATTACCTAGCCTTGATTTGTAGAGGAGCTAGCTTCCTTCCCCCATTTTGACAGTAGGAAACCTGAAACAGGTTTCACTTCTGTCAATACTATCAACGCCTATTTGTAGCAACTGGGCCTAAACAAAGTTATAGGTGATACATAGCACCTTTGAGAGGGCAAACAAATATGAATACCCAAACCCCAATCCTTTTAGCAAATGTACAAATTTCATTGGATCAGCTTTTAAGCATTAGTGCTGTATAAATATGGCAAAGCTTATCTGTTAATCAAAGTTCACATATACCATTATATAATTGTCTATCACATGGGTGCTAAAAAAGTGCTTGTTTTTTGCCAAAAAAAAACTAAAACTTCTCCTTTTCCCCTGTCCTCTTTCAAAAAATGTCAGAAGTCAAAATGGCAACGCAGACCTTCCTCTGGGAGCCATGCTATGCTTCCAAATATAGAGCTGACATTTAACTCTTCCCAGCTGTCCTATTCTGTGTGTGAATGCAGATTCCCTAATTCAAAGTCCCCGTTAAAGCAGAAAACTGACCCATTCCCCTGTTTGTCAGTTCAAAATTTTCTGCTGTTTTTTAATACATATTTTCAATTATAAGCAGTGTGCAGTATAATTTTGCAGCAATATAAAGGTCAGCTAATTGTTTTATACCTAAATGTATGCATTTACTGAAGCCGAAGGCACTTTCAAAAGCTACTCTAAAAGGAAAAAATGCTGTTTAAATAGTGCATTTTACCCAATTTCGACTTTGATATTTGGGGAACTTAAAAATAAATATATCCTATAATTTCTTTGCATAATATTCATTATATGAATGTTCATTACATAGCCCAGGAGTTAGAAATTGAAAATAATCATATATAGCTTTATAAAAATTAGTTTTTTACGCCTGCGCAGAGTGAAATTCCATATGCAAATATCCTCATTATGCGGTACAACACAACTTAAATTACATTTTAATGCTAGGAGGTCACAGTATGAGTATTAAGCTTTATAAATATTAAAAAATGAATTTAAAAGCACGTATTTTTAAATAATTTTTCATAATTAATAAAAATATGAATAAAATCAATCATTTTTTATAATTCCACATGAAAAGCAAGCTGCATCCCTTGCCTATCATATTTAGACACATTCATTCACAAGCCTAAGCACAGAAGCCTAACTTAAAACATGACAAATTTTTGCGCCACTTTTTTAAAAGGATAGTCATTATTTAGCATCAGAACCACGAATATGCTCATAAAAAAAGCTTTAAGAAAGGAAATCCTTAATTGAAATGTTTTCCTGGTATCTAAAATAATGAACCTAATTTTTGTAACTTTTAAAAACAGCAGTCTGAAATGCAGGGTTTCACCCCGTGTTTTAACTGACAAAATCCTGGCTGAGTGAACATTCCTGTCTCTCCGTGGCCTAAAATCAAAACAACAGCTGCTGCGAACCGGCAGTTAAAACACAGCTGAGTAAAGCTTTTTTTTTTAAGTGTTGAAATGTAAGCACGGTGACAGTCTATTTAAAACTGAGACATTTCTAGTTCTAAAATGTGTGTGCAGTTCAGCAACATCCAATTTAGTCAGATGATGTGTTTGCCTGTTAATATCTAATACAATGTATCTAAGAAAAATGCTGTAAGTTTATTTATTGCAAAACACAGAATTTCGTTTTTGAGGCCTATTTTATTCCTATTGAATGTGAATTCTAATATTATCTTTTAAGCATTGGCAGTTTGTACATGTGCATAGTTGCTTACTCTTATAAATTTAATAATAACATACAGTTATTTAGCATATCATATGGTTCATTTCTGGATTTTTATTTAATTTTTATTTAATATTAATTAAATGACATTTTGCATAACAGACTGATGACAACAAGAAAAAACACAAACACACAGTGAGCTCATTTTAGACATATACAGAAGGAGTCAAACACTCAGGACACATAATACAGCGCGCTTAAGGCTAGCAATCCTTACACAAAGAGCACAATCGCTATTTACTTACAGAAGTTGTAATGTAAAACCATGAACCACAGACATTTAAACACAAATGATTAACCCACAGATCAACTCTTCGGACAGAAGAAAAGTACAGCCCACAGACTGTACTTAAACCGAACCATTTGTAAATACTAGTTGTAAGTCATATTTACAAGAAGCGCTTCTCAATAGTATTCCAAAAGACTGCAAAAACAGCCCAACAAACTGTTTTATTTCCAAGAAGCCAAAATACACTCAATTCACTAGCTTTGGCTGGCAGAACACCAAAAAAATCGCTCTGCATATCTCCATTCATAAAATTGCGCAGAACCAAGGACCCTTGTTTGTATTCTGTCCATATTTTAATTCCATGGGGAGACAGAATCACCAAGGAAGAAATATGATTTTTTTTTTTTTACCGTTTTTATTGCAGAACCAAGATATATAGCTTATTTTCATAATTATCTTGCACTGCCAACGCTAGTGCATATTTCTTATGCAAGTAATCTACGTACACGGCCTGTAAGCCCACAACCCGGCGGTCGGGCGGCGTCAAGCAATGCATCTCCATTCTCAGCAATCTGTAAAATAGAATCATTCTTCATGCAAGGATTTCTTCAGTACGCTTTTATATCCCCCCCCATCCTGAGCCCCATTTCCCCCCCAACTTCCTAACTCCCTCCCACCCACTAGTTCTTCCACCTACGCCTGAGCTCGCTGTTAGTGTGTGTTTGGGTACTATTAGGAGTAACTGATGATCTATTGAGAAAGTGCACCTGGCGTGTGTATGGGAGCCTCAGCTCCTAAGCCGGAAAGCTCGTCCTCCTCCTCCAACATGCTGTCTCGCAAGGCCTGCACTAACGTCTCCCAAGCCGCTGCCGCCTCCAGTGCCTTGTCATCGGACTTGCGGCGAGCCAGCTGGTACCTGAGTGTACTTTCACTTGCTGCCCATTTGAGAAACTCATTTACCCACCGCCTGTGCGTGGGACTCCTCTTCGATTTCCAATTTCTTGTTATTTCCCTTTTGGCCAGGATCAAACCCATATCTATAAATTTGCTCGTAATCCTATTCTTAGGTGTGTGTGGAAACCAGTGCAACACGCCACTAGTAAATCCCTATTGTAAATCCCTGTCTGTTACTTCGTTTAATGTCTCGCCAATCTCCTGCCAATAGTCCCGCAGGTATGAGCAGTCCCATAGCATATGACCCAGGTCCGCCCCTGCCGTATTACATCTGGGGCATGCCGAGTTCTCCACTCCAAAATACTTCCCGATTTTCCCTGGCGTGAGGTATGCTCTATGAGGGACATAAAAATGTATCAGTTGGAAACGTGCATTCCTCGTGCTCTTCCTCGCTCGCCTCACTATTTGCGCCCAAGTGGTGTCAGGGATCTCTATCTGGAGATCTAATTCCCATTTAGCTTTCAGTGATGTTAGAGGTTGCAAACTTTCGCGCAGCATTCTATAATAAAGGCACGTCACCGCTTTATAAGTACCAGCTGCCATCATAGTATATTGGCAAAGCCATAGACGTAGCGGGCTCCAGGAGCCCTTCCCCCCAGTGCGCTTGCATAGCTCTGGTCACAGCAGCGTGCATCAGGAAGTCCCCTCTCGGGATGTCAAAAAGCTCCTGCAAGGTTTGGTATGGGATTAACGCTCCATCTTCGTACAGGTCTACTAACATTTACAGCCCTGCGTCCTCCCATCCCTGTAATCGCGACCAATCGCCGCCATGGGGGAGCGCCATCACCATTCCCAGCGGTATCTCAGGTGCGTACATGCGCCGTACCCCTGCTCGTCGTTGTGATCGATTCCAGCAGAGCCTGAACGTCTGCTCCTCCAGAGACAGATCCCCAAGGGCAAGCCTCTGCTGCAAGGCGATGTACGCCAGAACGTGACGGGGGGTGCCCTCGTCTCTCTCGTGCTCCGGTCCTCGATACACCTTCGCCACCTCCTGCGTGAAAATCTGCAACTGAGCCGCCAGATAATATAGCTCAAAATCTGGGACCGCCAAGTCTCCCTCATCCCTCGGTCGTAGCAGCGTAGCTAAAGCTATTCTACGCCTGCCCGTGCCCCAAAGAAACGATATCAGTATCGATCTCAGCTGTTGAAAGACAGCCCTGGGTTTCCACACAGGCAGCGTGCGAAAGTAGTAAAGAAGGCGTGGCAAGGCTATAATTTTCACTAGTGAAATGCGTCCAATCACCGAAAGCGGGAGGGTGGTCCAAAAGGACATGCTGCCCTTCAATGCTCACATTACCCTCCAGCAGATCCGCCGCCTTGTGGTACACATGCACTCCCAAATATTTCAGGCAATTAGTCTTCCAATTGAGCAGTGGGCAGGTGGTAGGTCGTATCTCCCCCTGCCGCAGTGGAAATAAGCAGGATTTAGACCAGTTGACCTTTAGACCAGACAGCCTACCAAAGAGTGCAAGAAGTCTCTCTGCGCCCTCCAGCGCATCGCTTGCGTCCTCAAGAAATAACAGGAGGTCGTCCGCGTACAGCGAGATAACCTGTGGGAGTCCCCTGTATACTAGGCCCTTATAATAATGTCCCGTCCTGGCCTCCGCCGCAAAGGGCTCTATCGCCAATGCAAACAGCAGGGAGGAGAGTGAACACCCCTGCCTAGTGCCACAGCACACCGGATACTGGTGCGATATGAGGGAGCCCACCGCACTCATGCCATCACTGATGCATACAACACCCTCGTCCAACCTATATACCCGTCTCCCAGGCCAAAGCGCTTCATGACCCTGTACAGATATTCCCACTCTAAGCTATCAAATGCCTTCTCAATGTCGATTGATAGTACAAAAGGTGCTCGTGTACCTGGCATTGGGTCTCCCAGCAGACGTATCAGTTGACGTATATTGATAGTAGTGTTTCGCGTGGGAATAAATCTGGATTGATCACTATGGATCAGCTCCGATGTGTTGTAACAGTCTAGTCGCCAGTATAGTACTCAGGATTTTGTAGTCCGTTGTTAGCATGGACAACGGCCTATAGGATGCTGGCCTGCTGCTCTCCCTCCCCGGCTTCAGCAACGGGATCATCAGAGCTTCACACATGGAGTGGGGTAACCTGCCTCTACACTTAGCCTCATTATATACCGTTTGGAGCCGCGGAGCGAGTTGCTCCAGGTATTTACTGTGAAATTCTATGGGCAATCCGTCCAAGCCCGGGGTTTTATTTCGAGCCATTCGCTTCACAGCACTCCCGATCTCCCCTAGTTAGATATCCCTGCCCAGGGTTTCTGCCTGCTCTTGGTCTAACTGCGGTAATTGCAGCCCCTCCAGGAAGGTGTCAATCTCACATTCCTGTCCTTCCAACGCACTCTCATAGAGCGTTCCATAGTATGATTGGAAGCTGTCCAATATTCCCATTTGGGTGTTGTGTATACAGCCTCCTTCCCCCTCTATGGCCAAGATCGGGTGGCTACGTCTAGTGGGGTTAGCCAACCAGGCAATCAACGTCCCCGCCTTGTCCCCTTCAGCATGTGCTCTCGCCAAATAGGTCTTATGATCGAAGCTGCAAAGCCGTTCCTCTTCGACCGCCACTGCTTCCTTGGCCTTACAGACATCATCCTGCAACTCAGGATGATTAGGTCGTGCCATCTCAGCCTCCCGCAGTGTCCTCTCTGCCTTGTCTAGGTCATTCAGTAAAGCCTTGCGTACTCCTGCATATTTCCCTATTCAATGGCCTCTGACAACAACCTTGAAGGCGTTCCACTCCATCGCTCTGGATGCTGTGGTGCCTTTGTTTTCCCCAAAATAATGTGTGATCCTCTCCTCCAACGCCTCTCGAAATAGTGGGTCGTCCAGTGTGTCAGGTCGCAGCTGCCACGTCGAAACCCGCGTGGTCTCAGTCATCCAATTTAGCGTTAGTAGCAAGGGGTTATGATCGGACAGCGTGCGGGTTAAGTACTCAGTGCTTGTCACAGCAGAGATCACGAGTGGAGAGCACAAAAAAGCATCTAGGCGGACATGGAGGTCATGCAGGCTAGAATAGTACAAGTAGTCCCTTACACTTGGGTGTTGCGCTCGCCAAACGTCCTCCAACTCCCAACTCTCCTGCCACTCAAGTCTACGCTTCGCCAGTCGGTGCACCGGGATGTTCCTAGCGGTGAAGGAAGAAATATGTTTTTATACCTAAACCTATCTAGCTATTCCCTCAAGGGAGCCGGCTAATTTAATTCACATCTCACTATGGTACCTCCAAAAAGCAACACATTCTTCGATGTGTGCTTGAAACAGGCATGCCAAAAATATTGCAAAATATGCAAATATTATATAATTTATTTAGGCTATTTGTTAAGCGCTCAATTACCCTTAGGTATCTCGGCGCTGAGTGAAACGAATTAGCTCATGAGGAGATTATTGCTTAAACAGCCAGGTTTTTATCTGTCTGCGAAAGGAGAGCAGAGAAGTGGAGATTTTGATGTAGGAGGGTAGACTATTCCAAAGTTTAGTGGTAGTTACTATGAAGGATCTGTCTCCCCAGGAAACTCTTTTTGTCCTCGGGACTTGGAGTAGTCCAGCGGTTGATGAACGTAAGGATCTGGTAGGTTCGTAAGGACGAAAGGAGTCTTTCAGATACGTTGGTCCTTGATCGTGGATTGCCTTGTAGGCAATACAGAGAGCCTTGAACTTGGCTCTTTTCTGCACTGGCAACCAGTGGAGCTCCCGGAGAGTTCCGGAGATAGAGGCGTACTTGGGAAGTCCGGTAATCAATCTGGCCGCGGCATTCTGCACAAGTTGCAGTTTCTTTAAGACACCTTCTTGGGCATTGACTAGCAGGCCATTGCAGTAGTCAATGCGGGCCATGATAAGTGCGCTGATCAAAGTTTTTCTTGTATTCATTGGAAGGTAAGGTAGAAGTTTCTTTATCATTCTTAAAGTGTAGAATGAGGAAGATACTACCGTGTTAACGTGAGACATGAAGGTGAGTTTAGTGTCCAGTATAACTCCAAGATTCCTGGCCTTGGTTACTGGGGAGGGGGGAGGTCCCAAGGCATCAGGCCACCATGTGGGAGACCAGGCAGGGGAAAGATTTCCGAACAACATCACCTCCGTTTTATCGGAATTCAGTTTCAAGCAGTTTTGTGTCATCCAGTTACTTATGGCCAGCATTCCCAGATTGAAGTTGGAGGCCACTTCATCTCCGTTTTTGTTTATGGCTAGGACAATCTGGGTATCGTCGGCATAGGATGTAACCGCCAGGTGATGGGTTTTTATGGTCCTCGCCAAGTCCGACACATAGATGTTGAATAATGTCGGACTTAGCGAGGATCCCTGGGGTACACCACAAGGAAGAGTGAAAGAAGGTGAACTGAAATTACCGAAGGTAACAGATTGAACTCGATTGGTAAGAAATGAGGCGATGAGGTCCTTCGCCGAGCCCGTGATGCCGGCCGATTCGACACGGTCGATCAAGGTGGGGTGATCGACCGTGTCGAAGGCCGCAGACAGGTCCAGTAAAATAAGCACCGCCGAACCTCCACCATCCAAAGACTTTCTAATTTCCTCCGTGGCCCTGATGAGTGCAGTTTCCGTCCCATGTCCTTTTCGAAAGCCAAATTGTGTCTCGTCCAAACAGTTGTTGTGCTCTATGAAGTCGGAGATTTGTCTATTCATGATTTTTTCTACAATCTTGGCGGGGAGCGGGAGGCAAGCGATTGGACGGTAGTTGGCAACTAACGTGGGGTCAAGTGAGCTTTTTTTAATAAGAGGCTTGACGATGGCTCTTTTCCAGATGGAGGGGAAGGTCGTGGACAGGAACATGGCGTTAAATATCTCAGTGAGTATAGGACAAAGGATTTCAGGAAAGTTTTTAAGGATAGAGGGGGGGCAAGGGTCTTCTGGGTAGCGCTTATGGTACTCTTCGTACGTTGCGCCGTTCAAACAAAGTCAAACGGAGAAAAATTTCCTCATTACCTGCCTACACAAATTGCAATTTACATGTCTATCCCTAAGCATGGGCGTAAAATCCGTTCCGCTCGTGGATTTTGCGGATTTTCGGCAAATTCGCAATCCGCGAACTCTCGCAAACTTGCCGATAATTCGTAAATCCGTGCGAAGCGGATTTTTTGCTTGGTCGCACTTGCCAACTAGAATACTATACAATTTCGCGGGAGTAAACACTTGCGAACACGTAGATGCGGCGGGCAGCGACAATCTCGCAATTGCGAGATTGCAAAATTTGCAATTTCGCACAAGAAATCCACCAGCAGGCAGCATAAACCTTGAAAATTATGATTTTTATCAGAATAACTCCTCAGGTTGACATTTGCCTGCACTTTTTTTTTTGCAAGGAGTCCATTTTGGGGGGGGGTGGTAGGAAGGAAGTGCCCCACAGTCTCCAACTTCCTGTTCCTGTCCAGCAGGCTCCTCCCAGTGCTTTCTTCATGTGCTGGTCATTTTGATTTGGATCTTGACCTGGAAGGATTACTTTTTGTGGATGCTGCTGGATATTTGGATTTTTGCAAAACTGAAAGCACTCAGCAGGTGCAAAAGTGCAATCTTATCATTAATAACCATTCCCTGTAGTGCCTGGAAGGATTACTTTTTGTGGATGCTGCTGGATATTTGGATTTTTGCAAAACTGAAAGCACTCAGCAGGTGCAAAAGTTCAATCTTATCATTAGTAACCATTCCTTCTAGTGCTTCCTGAGGGGCCCCTTCAGAGTTCAGTTGCCTACTTGCAACTATTCTATGACCCTGCTCTGACCCTCACAGCAGGCTCAGAGAATAGCTACAAGTATACAACAAAGGTCCTGTTAAAAAAATTACACTGCAACAGAAAGAAATTACAGATAAGGAAGCAGGTGGCAGCCTGGAAGTTCAAATTCAGTGACACATTAATCAGCCCCTAATTCATTCATATCAGTTGAGGCAGGGCAGGTGTGCTTTTCCCCCCATAATCTACAGTGATGAACTAGAGGGTGGCATGGGTGAGCCAGAGGGTGGCAGTGGTGAAACAGAGGGTGGCAGTGGTGAAACAGAGGGTGCTGTGATGCACCAGACCTAGAAACAACATGGTCGCGACCGTTGCTACCCGACAAGTAAGTTCGCGTTTCCGAACTGGTAAAAAAACCTTGCGAAATGGCAGAAACACTTGCGAACACAAAAACCAAAAGGAATCCGCAAAATTCGCGAGAGTTTGCGGATTTTGCGGATTGCGAATCCATAAATACGCAATTTTGCGGTCTTTTTTAGAATACTCACGCCAAAAAGGTTCTCAGTCAGGGGTGACATCATGTGGAGGATCAAAATCAGGAAGATCAGAATTATACCGGGCTGCAGAGACAGAGAATCCCCAGAATCTCCATGCACAGAGTACCTCCTTAGTAGAGTCCTGTCCTGTCCTCCTCAGTAGATTTCTGTCTCCTGGCAAGATCACTCCCTCAGATAGCCACTTCCCTGATGAGGTCCAAGTTGGAGCGCCATTTGAAGAACTCAATAAACCTTCTTAGGGGTCCCACTGATACTTGGTCCTTTTAAATCAACAAAGAAGAAATTGGCACAGAAGCTGAAATATGAAATACATATTCATTAACCTCAAACGAGTGAGACTACGTCACACAGAAGCCTTAGCAACTGAATGAGGCAGTCTGAGGAGAGCAGAAAACTGGGGCCTTATATATGCTTAGGGTTACATAGTCAGCATAAAACCAAGGGGAGGTCCTGGCTCATGTAAGCATGCAAAATGACTAAGTTGGGCATACAAGATCTACTTGCTCAACAAAGTGGGAGGAGAGTTACTTCTCCATACAGCAGCAAAAATAGCCTGACAGGTATACTAGAGAGGCAGGTGCATTCTACTAGCTAGGTCCTTCTGGGCATGTGCGAAGTGGAGGATGCTGAATCTAGTTTGTCTCTAGGCAGATTTCAAGAGCAGTTAACACTGAGGGAGGACATAGCACATGGCGAGCACATGGCAAACAAAATGGCTGCCAGAAATACAAAATGGCTTTCACAAAGCGGATAAGATAACTTCTAAATACAGGATGGCTTCTGCTAATGCTAACCCATTGCTGACTTATGAAGGGCTTGTGCTATGTCCACAGCTCTGTGTAAGAAATTGGGTTTTTGATTAAAAACCGTAGTCCAGCAACAACCACAGTCCCTTTCAGGGTGAACCACTGATTACCCTCTGGTAGCTTGGAACAAAAGTAGCCAGGCTTCACTTAGAGGCAATGTGTTAAGTATTTATGCAGCGAACAAACAGTGATAAAGTGAAAACACAACACAGCAGGAGGTCAGACTCGTGTCTGTGGCAGCAGCATCCATTTTGTGATGCTGGGGCTCTTTTAAACTATTACCGGGTAAGTGAAGGTGTACATGTCTTCTCCCTCTAGAAGGGTGGAATTCTACCCCTGCCGCCAGGAATGGCGGGGGGGGGAGGGGAGTAGGATTCCAAAGTGTTTGACACCAAAGACATGTTTTGATGCAACCATTCCAAAGTTAGCAGTTACTGCGAGGTTATAATGCACTTAAGATTATATGGTATAACTATCACAGTACAGCTATAAGGACATGTTTTCGAAAGCTGCAGAGGGGCTCAGCTCATGCTTGGGCACCCTCTCACACAAAACCAAGCACTCTGCCTTCAGGATTGTTAAGGCCTGCCATAGGAGTGACTTATAGGTTAATATGTGTCTGTTTTAAAAGGTAGATATAGGTATACTATATCTAAGTAAGGGGTACTTACACCACCTTACCCAGGCTGCAAGTGCAGACCTGTGGTGCCATTTTGGAAGGCTTCCCAGGGGTGGCATAATACATGCTTCAGCCCCTGGTAGGCCTCTGGGGGTACCTATGCCCTTGGTACCTAAGGTAGATAAACTAGGGACTCACGAGGGTAAACCAGTAACCAATCTGGAGTGTACCTAATGTACAGGATATCAATTTAGAGAGAGAACAGCTAGGCTGTGGTCCTGATTAGCAGGGCCACAGCCAGACTAAAGTCGAAAAACAGTGAAACATCAGCAAAAAGTGGGGGTGACCATAGGAAGCAGATCCTACTCTCCTACAAGTCCCACCCTGGCTCTCGGGTCCAGCCCCACCCTGGCTCTCGGGTCCAGTCCAGCCCTTGGATGCCCCCGGAACACCCACTTCTCCCTCTAGGTTTCAGAGGCAGTGGGAGCTTCTCTGGACCTCTCCTGCCCCCTTCGAGGCTCCCTCAGGCGGCTCAGCCCTGTCGTGGCTTCCAGACCCCCCTTTTAATGTTAGTTATAAAGACATCGCACAGAAAACATTTGTCCTTATCTGTGCTTAATTAGAACACTGAGAATAACAGGAAGCAAGGCTTCTGATTAGCTGCTTCTGCTGTCAGTCATGCTTCCGGTCAATGGTTGGGCAGATTGATAACAGGAAGCTGTCCTCGCACGTGGCCCGGCTCTGGCGTCATACCAGTCACCTTTGGGTCTGTCTGACAACTCCTTGAACCCTGAGACACAAGACATGCAAGATGGGGGGGGGGGTTAAAAGAGTCAACTCAGGGCCAGGGATTGACCCAACTGTGGCAGCAATCCTATAGAGGTGCCCTATATATACATCCTATTGGGCGTCACCGCTATACCCAGGATGACTGTAACAACCTTCTCACCCCCATCAATGAGTGCAGTGGGTGGGCTGAGGAGCTGCAACCACTGCAGGGGGGCTGGGTGGTCTTCAGCCCCACGAGTCAGTGCGGTGAGTACCAGGGTCAGTCTGAGGAGCGGGCGCTGCTGCAGGGGTCAGGTGTCTTCAGTCATGAGTGAGTGCGGTGAGTACCGGGGTCAGTCTGAGCAGCTGTGTGCCATGCAGACACTCGTGCCACGCGCAGATCACGTCAGCTCAGGGCCCGGATGTCACATGGAAGCTGTACTTTTCACGAGGGGGCGGGTGGGCCACACTCCTCTGCACCAGAAGGGGTCTGTTCAAGAGTTATCCCAAACTCAGTGCTCTGCCCCTCTGCTTCATGTCAACACCCCAGGATCCACGCTTGCCCCATGTGCACCAGAGAGCACACGCGTGTGCCCCCATGAGGGCCGCAGAGCAGGGTTGGCCCTGAACTCAGCTCACTCAATGCATCTGCTGGTCCGTTGAGTCAGTAAAAAGACAGGATCATAATTTCACAGGCACTCACGGCGGGGTACACCCCTGTATACCATGCAGGGGGCATTCCTGTCCCAACACTGGATAGTGGCAAGCGCATTTTTATTGGGACTTAATTAAATTGTCATATAAAGGCCGTGGTCAGAGATGAATGGTTGCACCAGTAACAGGAGACTCTACCTTGAGGAGGGTGGATAACTGGTATATCCGAATGTGTTTTGCTGTATGGGATTCTGACAGTGCTTGTAGCAACTGTGCTTTTAGGGAAGGTTCACACAGCAGCCATCTTACTTTGCCTGACCTGTCCCAAACAAGGTCAGGCATTTGCTGATTGAAGTGGCAGCCATCTTGCATTGCCTGACGTGTCCCAAACAAGGTCAGGTATTTGCTGATCGAAGTGGCGGCCATCTTGCATTGCCTGACATGTCCCAAACAAGGTCAGGCATTTGCTGATCGAAGTGGCGGCCATCTTGCATTGCCTGACTGTAGGAAACTGGGTTTTTGTTGCAGTAGTCCCCATACGTTTTGCCTGATATTTGATGCAATTTCGACTGAAGTACACTGGGTTCCTGCTAACCAGGTTGTGGAGCATTAGGGTGGAAGGTTGGTGAGGGTTATGTGATGTGAGAGGCAGAATGTCGGGGGTGACAGTTGCTTGAGGGGGACGTTGGATACGGGCTGGCATCGCTCTCTGCATGGAATTACTCTTTTTTTCTCAGAATATTAATAAACCTGTCCATAAACATAGTTACCTGCATGATGATTCCGTCTTCTTGTGCAACAATGGCGACGTGATGGGCGAGAGCGATGTCGGGGTAACTGCACTGCAGGAGTCTTCGCTGGTCGGAAGTACGTATGGTTGGTAGGGAGACCTGGGAGGTAGGTATCGATTTTATGGAGGATGTTTTTTCTAGAGAAAGTGTACCAGAAACGTTGATAATGGTGAACAATTCAATGTCTGACAAGATGCATTTATTCCTGGAAAAATGTGGAATCAAGCATGTGAGGGCTTCATTGTATAATCCCGAAATGGTCAAGTTGAGCGGTTCAATAAAGTGGTCAAGGAAGCAATACAATTAGCACTCAAGTCTGGGTTGTCATGGAGGAATGCTCTTCAAAGTATGTTGTTATCATACAGGATTACGCCACACTCTGTAACGGGTAGAAAGCCATTTGAAGTATTAAGAGGAAGGAAGCCTTCTTCAAAACTTGTACCATGGTGGTTGAGACTTATGAAGGGAGAGAAAAATAAATCAGAGGATAACCTTTGAATGAAATGTAAGGTGGAAAAGTATCAAACTCATGTTGAAGACAAGGTCAACGTAGGCAAGAAAATACAGAGTATTTCTATTGGTCAGTACATGCGAGTAAGGAAACCAGGCCTGGAGGAGAAGAGAACATCTCGTTGGCTGGATCCATTAAAGATTGTAAGTGTGTTGAAAGGTGCTGTAAGACTTCAGGAGGGAAGGGTGCAACATTTTCATCATGTGAGTTAATGTAAGGGGGCTAGTGTGCATGGTGGTCAGGAAGGGAAGTTTCAGGCGAATGCGAGTTGTGGTGGAAGGTGATGGAGCTCAAAGTGTTCCCGAAGTGTGGGTACGTCTTAGTGTGAGGCAAAAGAAATTGCCAGGACATTTTAAAGAGTTCATGATGGAATAGAGAAGTTTAAGTGGTCTAGCGATTTTATAGAACTGTGTTAGTGACGTACATGCCTTGTGCATCAACTGTTGTAAATACTAGTTATATATTCAATAATCTTTCTGTTTTCCTTTTTGTTGTTATAATGTGTTGGGGGAAAGGTGTGTGGAACATTGGGGTAGAAGGTAGGTGAGGATTATGTGATGTGGGAGGCAGAATGTTCGGGGGTGACCATTGCTTGAGGGTGATGATGGATACGGGCTGGCATTGCTCTCTGTATGGGAGTTCTCGTTTTTCTCCGAATATTAATGAACCCGTACATGATCATAATTACCTGCGTGATGATTGGCTCTTCTTTCGCAACACTGGTCCACGGTGCCAGTGTTCTTTCCCCCTACACAAGACAACTGGTCACTTTACCCCCAAGTGACCAGGCTTTTAGCACCTCTGTAAGTCCCTAGTAAGTGGTACCTCCGGACCTAGGGCAGATGTACTAAAGAGGGTCCCTAATAGCTGTAGCATATCACGTGCCACTCTAAGGAGCCCAGCACCAAACTCACAGTCTGCATGACGAGGTGCTCTAAAAAGCTAAAACACGGCATAGCACACACCTGTGTGCCATGTCTCCTCGCACTGCATGTACTATTGGTATGTCACCCCTACAGCAGGCCTTACAACCCTAAGGCAGGGTGCCTTATATTACATGTGAGGGCATATCTGCATGAGCGGGTATGGCCCTGTGCTGGTCAGTCCTATTGCTGCCAGTTCAAGTGACCGGGGAAGCCATTATAAAACACGTGCTGGACACTGGTGAAAACGAGTTCCCCCGCTACATGATGGTTTCTCTGAAACCAGGGATGCTTGGTATCAAACACCTCATATTAATAAGCCCACACTGATTCCAGTGGTAGATTTATTAGGACATGCACCCGGAGGGCACCTTAGAGATGCCCCCTGAAAACCTACCAGCTACTGGTGTGCCTGCTGATTGGTCTTAGCCAGCCTGCCACCCGAGACGAGTTTCTGACCCCCAGAGGTGAAGGCATTTGCTCTCAGGAGGTCAAGAACAAAGCCTACTCAGGCAGAAGGTGTTTACACCCCTTCCCTCAGGATGACCTGCATTCCAAGGCAGGGAAGCGTCAAAGTGCCCACCGCTTCTGGTATGCGAATCTGGCTTCCCTCACAGGAGAGGATGTCGCCCTCTTTGTCCAGAGCCCCTTTGGCACTTGGGAAAATTAGTAGTCAGAGAGTCGTGTCCACCCTCAGGCTAGGACCACCCCTAAAGTGGACTGCCTGAAGTGGATACGACTTTTCAGAGTCTGCCATCTTTGCAATGGCAAACTGAGGATCTCTGGGACAGGGTTCTGCCCACTTCCCACAGAAAGTGGTCAATAAGGGGCATAGTGAACCCCAGGGTCAGAAGCCCATTAGCTACTACCCTACATGCCCCAAACACCCATAAATGTAGTATTTAGGGGAGCCCCTGGTACCAGGAAATCAGATCCTGCTGTCCTGAAAGAAGAACGGGCATGAAGAGTCACAAACATCAAGAATAGAAGATCAGCAACTGACATGGCACCAGCTCTGCCGGCCTGTCTGCTTTCCTCGACAATTGTGCCAAAGATGGCTTGTCCTGCAGCTGCTGTGCCTCCAAAAGACTGATACAACGGCCAGCACTGCACCCAAGAACCAGGAACTCCCGTGGGTTAGCGGAGCTGCTCCTCGGCATCCTGCTGCACCCAGAGACCTCAGAGCACTCCAGACCACAAAAATCCGACATCGAAAGCACCACTGCACCTGTGCCACCTAGCCCGAGCTGAAGTGGGCCAATGGTGCCAGCGCGGTCCCCTGGCCCTCCAGAGACAAACCCCACCTTGGACTTCCCGACACTGCCTGCAGCCTCTGTGTAAAGGCCCATCTACTGCAACTTTCCAGGTGACAAAAACCCGTCGCCTCCAGTCACCTCTGCACCCGTCACCCCTGGCCTGTGGAGAAGTGAACCAAAGGCGTCACCAAGCATTGTGAGAGCTGAGGCCACTTGTTTGTTCAGTCTGACTGGTTTCCCAGTCTAAGCTGAAGCCTTTTGACGACCAGACCGTACCCCATTGACTAACATTGGGCACCCAACACTGAAAAGCACCTCTGCACCCAGCCGCCCCAGTGCCGCCCGAGGTGACCTGTTGGTGCTGCCTTGGCCCTTGCCCCATACTTACCTTAAGTCCCGTGAGTTGCTGTGAAGTATCTGCATGTCTTTCCTCCTCAGGATAACCTAACTGAAAAATCAACACTGTACAAATTCTGAAGCAAAGTTGTAAAAATTCATAACTCAAAACGTACTTACCTGCTTTTGATGCCATAAGTTATATAAAGGTAAAGAGTTATTTTTATCAATTGGTGTGGGCTTCTTTATTGAGTCGTATGCATCATTTATCAACTATTGTGTGTATTTGTAGATGTCTAACACTTCTCTCTGATAAGACTTTTTTTTTATTTATTTTTTATTTTACAACAATTATCTTACACAGCCATTGCCTACAACCCGGAGGCCGGCAGCGGTTAGGTCACCAGTCACGAGCTTTCACGGTCTCAAGTTACACAGCCTTGTAGCCGACAGCCTGGGGGCCCGGCGGCGAGTTATTCACATAAATTCTAGGAGCTGATAACATATATTGCAAGGCTGAGAGTATCAAAACTTCCCTATTGGGTGAGCAGATGTACCTCGTCGCTACCCCCAGGGTGCAACCCTGTACTATACTTTATGGCTGTAAACGCCCTGCAGAATGTGAATCGAATTAAAAGAACAAACCCCCAACCACCCCCACACCCCCTCCTATGCACACATCTGGCCCTTTTCCTGGTCTCCTAAGACTGGATATGCCTACCATGCTGTTCAACTCTTCCTCCTTCCTTATTCCAAGCAGCTGAACAAGTGGTCATTCCGAGTATGTAATACTGTAGTGTCATATAGCCCCACCCGTCTGTTCGGGGGATACCCTCGGGGAAGTTGTCATGTGTCTAAATATGTTCACCTCGTGTCCCCTCTAACGTCTTCGCCTCTACGCCCTCTCGCCAGCACACCTACTACGTGTCTGCATATTATGTTTCTCTATTTAGTCGTCCTCCGAGGGTTCACAAATGTCTGGCATTGCGTCTTCCTCGTTTGTTACCTCAGCAGCATCCCTCTCTGCGTCCCTAGTTCGAAGATGCGCTTGGTACAGACCCCAGAAGTTCTTCGGGCGACTCGTGGGGGGCAGCAATTCATTGTAATGTTCAGACTGCGTGCAGCAGTAGAGCATTTCATGCGCCCATCGCTTTGCTGTTGGTAGTGGGCCTCTCATCCAGCAAAAAGCCACCACCCGCCTTGCTATTAGTAGACCCATGTCTGCCAATCGCCTCACCGCCTTTGGCAGCGCTCGCGAGTAACCCAGTAGTGCCAGTGCCGGTTCTGGAGTCAGTTCAAGCTCCAGTATTTCGCTCAGTTTCGAGAATATGCTGTCCCAAAATCTCTGGATGCCCGGGCACAACCATGCAAGGTGCATGAAGTCCGCTGTTGGCTCGTGGCAGCGATCGTACTCAGACGACTGCCGGAGGCCATACCGTTGAAGCCTCTCCGGGGTGTAATACACTCTTTGTAGATACTTAAAATGTATCAGCCTATGTCTGCCATTCAATGACAGTGTCTTAGTATTTGTACAGCAATAACGCCACATATCATCATCTATCGTTACCTGCAGATCTCTCTGCCAGGCTATTCTAGCTGTCATGAGTTGTTGCTGTCTATGCGATATAGCCATCTTGTACAAAATCGTGATCAATTTACGGGGGGAGCTCGTTTTGATCACATGCGTGAGTTCCTTAATCTCTGGCGGTTCCACCATATCCGGACCAAGAAGCTCCAGCAGCACGCTACGCGCCCTGTGGAATTGAAATCGGATTAACGGCGGTGCCGCGTCGGGGTTAGATACTACTTGGTCCCATGTTTTCACTTTGCTCCCCCGCAAACAAGTCTCCTGCTCGAGCAATGTCCACCTTGTGTAAGGCCTGCGTGACTCCTTGCTCTGCAAGCGGCGCCCGCCATAGCATCCACTCAATGGGCATGCTAGGGGAGTATAATAAAACACAATCTTGCGCGCGTAGGAGATAGTGCCATGCATGGTTCGTGGCGGAAATAGAGTCCAATATGCCCATCCTGCGGTCCACCGGTCCGAATACTGTGGCCGGAAGCAGGAGAGGATCTGCGAAGAGGCGTTCCATGCGTATATGGGGGATCGTTGAATCACCGTGGATCCACGTATGCAGGTGGGCAGCCTGGGCGACCCTATAGTACAACTCCAGGTCAGGAGCACCCAGTCCGCCCAACTCGTATGGGAGCGTGAGGGTGGTCCATTTCGCTCTGGGTTGTTTGCCTCCCCACGCTAATCTGATTAAAAGTTGTGTTCGAGTTTTGAAGAAAGCTTTGGAGAGGACCATCGTATGGCACTAAACAGGAATAAGAACCGAGGCAGCACCACCATTTTCATGATGGCTATGCGCCCCATTAGGGATAAGGGTAGCTTGTTTATGTTTATGTTTTGGCAATTTTTAGAGCGCGCAACTACCCAGGGGTGTCTCGGCGCTTAACTGAGCAGATGATAGCTATGGCAGATTTTAATGTGGGAACAGCCAAGTTTTTAATCTCTTCCTAAAACTAAGGAGAGTTGGGGCCGTTTTGATGGTGAGAGGGAGTAAATTCCATAGTCTGGCTGTGGAAATCACAAAACATCTATCACCCCAGTTGGCTTTCCTTGTGCGTTGGACTTAGAGCAATTTTGCCGAAGATGAACGAAGAGTGCTGTGGTTTTCAAGAGGATAAAGGGCGTCTTTGAGAAACTGCGGTCCTGAGTTGTTAATAGATTTGTATGCAATGCACAGTGCCTTAAATTTTGTGCGGCTTTTAACAGGAAGCCAATGAAGCTGTCGAAGGTACGGGGTGATGGAAGTGAACTTAGGGATGCCCAGTAAAATTCTGGCTGAGGCGTTTTGTACTAATTGGAGCTTTTCAAGGACGTTTTCTTGTGCATTGAGGAGAAGGGCATTGCAGTAATCGGTTCTGGCAAAGACGAGGGTACTTATCAAATTGCACCATTTCTCCACCTCATCTTCCAGCCTACTGTAAGCCACACCATAGTTTTCTCTTAGGTGAATTTCCGGATCTGTATGGAGCTGTATCCCCAGGTACCGTACTGACTCTTGTGTCCATTGTAGCGGATATTCCATGTCAAACTGGCATGTCGCTGGCGTCAGGGGGAAGGCAACCGACTTCGCCCAGTTGATCCTCAGACCTGAGAGTGCCCCGAAGCGTACAACCTCTCTGAGTACCGATGTTAGATTAACCTCTGGTTCACGCACGTATAGCAGAGTGTCATCCGCATACGTTGATATTATGAACTTATACGTTGGGAAGTTAACACCTTCGTTGCTGTGATATTCTCGCAATGCACACGCCATCGGTTCAGCCACAAGCGCATAAAGCAGCGGCGAGAGCGGGCAGCCCTGTCTAGTTCCTCTGCTGTGCAGCCTCCAGAACCAGAGGAGTACAGGTCCGAGTAGTAATTCCTGAACTCATGCGCAATCTCATCCTCATCCGTGACCATTCCGCCCGTAGCAGTTTTTAGCTCAGAGATATGCGCCTTCTCTCTAGATCCTTTCAATATCCTAGCTAGTAGCGAACTCGGCCGTTCCCCCTCACCATAAGTCTGAGCTGTCGCATATTTCCCCATGTGCTGTACTTCCCTGTCTGCCTCTTCGTTATACTCTGCTACCAGTCTTGTTATATCTTCTGCTATTGCATTGGTAGGACTTGCCTGTTGGCTCCTTTCTAGTCCGGCTAGCTGTTTTTAGGTTTCGCTGGAGGGCGGAGCTCTTAGCTCCGCCTCCAGAGAAATCTCTTGATTTCCAGTAAGGAGAATGGAATACGCCCCCCTGTCCCATTGGCTAGCTCCATAAATGGAGGCTAGCCATTGGAACAGAGATCTGTCCGTCAAGGCCGGACCAGATTCGGGGGCGTTCCCGAGATTTTTTCCCAGGGCGGAGTTACGTTTTTTCCCGTTCCCTCCCCTTTCACTGATGCGCTGTCCCCTCGCTGTCCTGTGCACGTTTCCCGCCGTCCGTGTCCTCTCCCGCCCCCTCCCGCCGTCCGTGTCCTCTCCCGCCCCCTCCCGCCGTCCGTGTCCTCTCCCGCCCCCTCCCGCAGTCCGTGTCCACTCCCGCCCCCTCCCGCCGTCCGTGTCCACTCCCGCCCCCTCCCGCCCCGATTGATGGTGATCTAGAGCCGGTGCCCACCCGGCATTTGCCCGTAAAAATCAGCCCCCGCCTGCCTACCTAAGGAGAAGGGCCGCTGCGCTGCCCGCAGCGACCCGGAAGTGGTTGGCCGGCCGGCCAATCCCAGCGCGGCCGGCCGGAAGTGCCCGCCCCCGCAGACCGGGGGGAAGAAAGAAGAAGCATGGCGGCCGGTTTGCAGGGCTCCCGTGATGCGAGGGAGCCCTGCTGCATCTAGGAGAGGAGAGGAACCCCGCCCGCGGCCCCAAAGCGACCGCCGGAGGAGTGCTGCAGGGAGCAAGGCTCCCGTGTGAGGAGGAGAGCCCCGCCCGCCAGAAGACAGTCGGTGAGTGCGGGTGCATACGTTTTTATAGACAATGTGTATTCCAGTGGCCAATCCTACATCTTGTTTTGTTTGTTCTCTAGTCTGTCCACCTTCATGTGAACTCCTGGCGATTGCATAGTTAAGTTATTACATTACTTGGTTATTCTTTTGTGCAGATGTGTTGACTTATTTCAATACCGAGGTTATGTTTATGGAATTAGTGGCAGTATAAGGAATCAAGTTTGGAGACGCATTTAATAATCGTTGAAAAATAAGCTGTCGTGCATGGAATAGTTGGATCTATTTTTGAGCAGACTTTACTTCAAAAGGTGGCAGTGTGTTATGGCCACGTCAAGGAGTAGTGATTAACTTGTTATGCCTGCTCTTTTGACATCCCATGGCATGTTTTCAAAAGTATGTAAAATAACTAACTGCAAAACCACAGGATACTCAAAGCGGGTTTTACTGACATAGTGGCGCCTTTTTAGGTTGAAGTACAGTACAGTGCTAAAACCTGGACCTCCCCAACAACACTAATTTTTAAAGGCCCCTTCACATACAAGACTACTCGGAGCTTTTATAACACACGATAATCGTTTAGTTACTTTTTAGTGGCATTTTTGAAGACTAATGTCCACTGTCTCTATACCTTGGTCCGGAATCTTGTACAACTTTTTTTTTTGTCTGAATGATTTCAGGACGGATTTTTAATAATTGACTTTCTCCATTTGTTTGGGGGGGGGGGGGCGGCCGCCGGGATGCAGCAGTGACTGTTTCCCCACTATTACCGCCCCTCTACCGCATTTGTGTTAGGTGGCTTATAGAGTTTCCTGGGTCCTTTGCAGGTTTTTCCTGACATTGGTAGCATGATGCTTAAGGACCATTACTAATTGGCAGCTGCCTCCACAGAAATGTTGGGTAGAAAGGGTATCAAATAAAAGTGAGGGGAAGCAGGGTCTCAATCACGGACAGCCTTTATCTTCTCAAGCTCCAATAGCTATATTTTCTACTGAGAGTATTGTTTCAAGCACCAGTGTCAATAAACATTTAACGGAGAACATTGACACACTCGCAGCTGGTGATTTGGAAATGTCCTCTCACATTGGAGCTTTGGTTCCCTCTGCCTTCTGTTAATAGCTGTACTGCTTGCTAGACAGGTAGGGTTCTTTAATAGTGATGGGGCTCTGTAAACGCAAAGGCAGGCTGTGTTAACACAGAGGCCGGGCCCCTCTGCTGAAATGACTGCTCAGTTAAAAATGCACACAGTCACAGCGATATTCTGGTTTAAATAACTAGCAGCCCGTATTGGAACAATTTAGGTCCTTAGATTGGTTATCTTTGCATGCTTGTTCCTTCACAGCATTGTATTAGTCAATATCCTGATTATATTTTGGTATTGCTCAGACGTGGCATACATCTGGGTGTCCACTACTTTTAGTAATCTAACAAGGTGAGTTAAGCAGTAATCGGTGGCTACATGGTTGACAAACTAGCACACCACATTGTCTGATCTTCTCCAAATCTCTTCGCCTCTGCCTCTTGATCTGCAAACAAGGGGTGCGCCATGGCCAGTAGTTAGAGGTGTGTTAAAATCTACCATTTGCAACATATGTTTTCCATACAGAAGAAACGTCACCAATTATTAATGTGAATCGGTGTTAGTTGGAAAAGTTTAGCAAGGGTGTATAGAAATGTTTCAGGTGTGTTAGTTCTTTAATCATTTTATCCTGAGTCTTGGCAAGGACTAGGTTCAACGTGATCACTTTACTAGGCTATCTGCTGCATTTATTCAACAGATTCTAAAAGGAGAATCAGTGCGAGCTTCCAAGAACGTGTTTTAATAAGATCCAAGTTAATAATGCTTAGATCTCCAACATATGAAGCATGAATGGATGGTTGGAGACAGCTGGAATCCTAAGCTACAGACTCCAGGTTACACATAGAGCTCCCTGATGGGTGCATTAATCCACCAAGCTACATCACCGGCTTTTCTGGGTATGTTCTACTAATGAATGCATTACGGGCTTACTTCAAGTGTCCTTTAACAGTGTTATCAGAGGTGGGATCGCAAAGGTAAAAACAGAGGCTGCCCCTGGTAATTTTCACTGGCGACCTCTGAGTGACCTCTTAAAGCTGTGTGGGTGTGTGTGTGGCTCTGGGTGTGTGTGTGGCTCTGGGTGTGTGGGGCTCTGGGTGTGTGGGGGGGGGTGTGGCTCTGGGTGGGTGTGTGTGTGTGGCTCTGGGTGTGTGTGTGGTAGTAATTGCTGTCTTATGAGCTCGTCCAGTAGAGTACAATAGGTCTTACATTTGCGAGAGATTAAGCTGTTGGCAATGTAAATGACAATGCCATTTATTTATCTGTTTTCAAAACCAACACATAAATAAAAAATTTGTCATTTACAATGCCAATAGCTCTAACTTTTGCAAAGGCGAAACCGTTGCATTGTAAATGCTTGTTCTAAGTGCTGTAATCTCTGGCGAATAGATTTGAGGACGCTTGAGTGTTTAGACATAGCTACACCTCAATAAAGACCTTAAATGCCTCCCAAACTGTTTGGAAACTATTAACCGAGCCTAAATTGGTCTAGAAGAAGACATCAATCTCTTCTGCTAGTTCCCCCCGGAAGTGTTCGTCCAGCAGCGAGTATGGAGGAAAGGGCCAGGTAAATGGTGGGATCTTCTTAGCTGACGTCTCCAGCACCAGCAGTAACGGTGAGTGGTCTGAAAGAGTACGCGGCAGTACTGTGCAAGCCTTGATACGTCCCGATTTAGAGGAAGACGCAAGCCAGTATTCAATTCTGGTGTGTATATTGTGGTATGCGGAATAATGTGTGTACCCCCCCTGCTCTGCGTGTCTGTGTCTCCATACATCCTCCAAGCCTTAAGTTAGAAGCTCTGTCTGCAGCGCTAGTGCTGCCGCAGAAGGTCTGGGTGGTGGGCCCGCTGATCTGTCTAACGGATTGAGTACCAGGTTGAGGTCACCTCCCCAGAGCACCTGCGTTGTTGGGTAAGTGCGGGAAATGTGAGCTAAGTTGCTATAAAAGGACGGTGAGTCGTAATTTGGGCCATAAACATTAATGACAATGAGATCGTGTCCCTTCCCAGTGCATCTGAATAGCACAAAGCGACCGTCGGGGTCTGCTTGGAGCAGCGACAGCGTAAGCTTCGATCTAGGGTTAACCCACGTTAGAACCCCCTGGAGTGTGTCGTAAACCCAGCAGCTGTGGTGTTGCCCGATAGGCTTCTGCCAAGGAACATTCTGCTTGTGAGTGGCAGATGCGTTTCCTGCATGAGCGCTAAATCTACCTTTTGACGCTGTAAGTAACTTAAAACCTTCCTAAGCTTACGGTGATCATTTAATCCCCTTACATTCCATGTGAGGGTCCTGAGCACCTCAGTCTCTGTTTTAATTAGTCATTGACTCGTACTAGTCATCTCTGCAAGTTTCCTGTCGATCTTAAGGCAGATCCCGTCGTGAACCCCTCGTGGGCAGTGTGTGCATGCAGTGTCCCAAAGCCATCCCCCTACTTCTATGCAGGAAAACATAAACATAATTGAAAATCTCCTCCCCCAAACCACAGCAGACCTCCCCCATCCTGGCCTTGCAGTGCCCTGTCCCTCTCCTCCCACCCCTTCCCCTAACTCTCAACGTGGACAATGTGAACTTCGGTGTGCGTTGAGCGCGGAGGCCAAGGTTGCCTGGCTGCCTAGTAACTGCAGTTATACACCTGTCTTTTGGCAAGCCCCTACCCCGCTACCGCCATGCCCCACGGTATACTTCATTAGAGCAATATCGCCTTTTTGATATCATCTTTGCTGCACAAAGAGCGTTGTCCCCAGTCGTCCCCCCCCCAAACACCACCCATATCATCAAACAACCACAGAATGGCTAGCCATGGTGAATCAAGCTTCCCGGTGTGGTTTCCATGTCGCCTGGGCCTCCATCACCTCCCCCAGGCCCCTACTCCATGTCCTGAGCAGCAGTATAGCAAATGTCTAATCTCAATCTTTACTGGCAGTAGCCCCAATCAGGTCGCTCAGAGTGGCAGTTACATATGGAAACGACCAGTCGGCACTGGCTAGTCTTACCATACTGTTTGGGTTTCATGGTCAGTCCTGATCCTCCAGATGGCTGCTGCCTTCACCGTCTTCCTGCATCCCAGTGTTGCCGCTAGCCTGTTCCCGTGACCAGCGTTTCAGCGCCTGATGTAGGGCCTGCGGGTCCGTGAATATGTGCGAGTGGCCCTGCCGGTTCACCCGCTGTTTAGCCAGATACAGCATCGCGTAGTCCAGCCCTAGTTCTCTGAGCCGCTGCTTATGGGGGATAAAGTGTTTACGCGCCTCCTGCACCTTGGCCGTGAAGTCTAGGTATAGCGATATCACCGACCCCCTCGTATTGGCATGATGTTTTACGCCTGCCCAGCCTAAGGGCAGTATCTCTATCTCGATAATTCAGTAGTTTGGCGATGATGGGGCGAGGCGGAGCCCCAGGACATGGTCGCGGGCCCAACGAGCGATGCGCCCGCTCAACTACAAACATCGTAGAGAACACCCCCTCCCCCAGGAGCGTGGTGAGGAGCTTCTCCACAAAGACCTCCATAGTGCCTGTTTGTGTGGTTTCCGGTGGGCCCGTAATATGTAGGTTGCAGCGACGTGAGCGGGCTTCTAAATCTTCCGTCTTTTCTTGCAGCGTTTGCATTATCTTCTCCAGTTTCTTATGACACGAGTCTAACTCCGCCTGGGCTTCTTCCACTTCCGTCATTCTTCTCTCCGCCATGTCGTGCCTCTCAGCGTGTTTATCTAGGCGCTCCGCCATGCGGTCCATCCTGTACGTGAGTGCATCTATCTTGGAGCCCAGCGAGGACATGCTAGTCTGCAGACTCTTTTCCATGGACACCAGCATATTCTTGATGTCTAGCCCTGCTGCTTGATCGTCGTCAGGTCTTGTGGACACCCCTTCCTCCGCGAGGGCCCCTTGGGACTGCGATCTCCTCTGCGCAAAGGGCAGTTTGCTTTGAGTTTTGTCACCTTTCACCATCTATAATACACTTCTACAATTCAGCACTCGGGGAAGAAGCCAACCGCCAAAGTCTATGCCTCACTCCTTGTCAGCTCCCTAGTACCAGACCAAGGCCGTCTGTCCGTCTCAGCCTCCAGGCTCAGGAAGCCTCTACGCGCCTCTGCAGGCAGTTTGCGGTGTCTGGGTGTCTATGCTGCGTCGCAAGGCGCACTCCAAGACGACTAGGAACTGCCTCCTCTCCAGGCGCTGCCCGTCTATCCGTGGGGCTGTCCCTCTTTGTGTCCCATTCACTGTGTTCCCCTTTGCTGGAAGGGCATCCCAATACTGTATCGACCTCGCTGCTCCCTCTGCGTTTGGGAGATGATAATCTGTGCAAAGGTGAGTAGCACTAGGCTGCTGGCGTTCGATCCTGCAAGGGGGGCCCGCTTCGCTGGCCGCTAGTGTTGAAGGTTGCAAGATGCCCTTTTCTTACAGGTAGGCCGCGTCTCCTCAGGCGTCCCCCAGTGGAAATGCTATTCCCCCCCCATTCCTCCTCTGCTGCCGTGTTACTGGGCCTGGGCCACCGTGCCCGTGGTGAAAGACAAGGGCCCCCGGGTCCGAGTGCCGAGCTATTAAAAAATAAGTGGTGAGGGTGAGTAGCGGCCTCCACGATAGTGATCCTGTGGCCCCGGGCCGCTGTGTCAACGGCCGCCGTGTGCTTTGTGTCTCTTAGGCGGGAATGTGGCCGCTAGCACTCCGCCTCCGGTCCCGTGCCGGTCAGCAGATCCTTCCGCGTGTCCCCCGCCGTGTAAGGGCCAGACTCGGTAGATCGAGGGCCGGGGGGGGGGGGGGGGGGGGTCAGGGGAGGGAGCAACCCCGCTCCGGTGTAGAGCCCCCCTCCTCACCCGGCAGTTCGGGCGTGAAGTCTGCCGCAGGGGCACCGGGCCTCTCCACGGAGCGCCGAGACGACTCCTCCCACCGCAGCTGCACGCCGCAGCACGTCCTGCAGCCTGCCGCTTCACTGTGGCTCGCAGCTTTCCGGCCCTCCGGTGCGTGGTCCGCCTCTCTGGTTCGCTCGGTTCTGGGGCAGCCGAGATTCCGGTGCAAGGGCAACGCCAGCCGCTCCAGTGTACACCTGTTTCGGGGGAGGCGAAGGGCTCGCAATCTGGTGGCTCTAATGTAGGATAATGGCAGGATAGTTGGTTATGCACGGCGGAGCTGTGGGTTCAGGCGGCCATCAAGGTTGCCGGCAAGCTTTGCCCCCCCCCTCTCTGATAAGACTTACTCTGCTCAACCACACTACCTTCTGGAAGAGCACTTTGGGATGTCTAGAGCGAGCCCCGTCCACAAGGGCTCAGACGAGAGCGTGGTACAGCCCTAGAGAGAATTTACTGACTCCAAAGGAGAAATACAAAAGACATCTGGACAGGATGATATGCGTCACAACTTTTTCTACAGAGGGCCCGATTCACAGAACTCACTTAAGACAAAATCCTAAACTTACTACTTACGGTATTCACAGAAGTTAGGATTTTGTCTTAAGTTTGTCTTAAGATAGACTTAAGACAAAATCCTAACTTAAGTCTGTCTTAAGACAAACTTAAGACAAAATCCTAACTTCAGTCTGTTTTAAGACAAAATCCTAACTTAAGTCTGCCTTAAGACAAACTTAAGACAAAATCCTAACTTAAGACAAACTTAAGACAAAATCCTAAACTTACTACTTATGGTATTCACAGAAGTTAGGATTTTGTTTTAAGTTTGCCTTAAGACAGACTTAAGACAAAATCCTAACTTAAGACAACCTTAAGACAAAATCCTAACTTAAGTCTGTCTTAAGACAAACTTAAGACAAAATCCTAACTTAAGTCTGTCTTAAGACAAACTTAAGACAAAATCCTAACTTCAGTCTGTTTTAAGACAAAATCCTAACTTAAGTCTGCCTTAAGACAGACTTAAGACAAAATCCTAACTTAAGACAAACTTAAGACAAAATCCTAACTTAAGTCTGTCTTAAGACAAACTTAAGACAAAATCCTAACTTAAGTCTGTCTTAAGACAAACTTAAGACAAAATCCTAACTTCTGCGAAATGGCTTGAACGAGTCTGAAAGTAGCCATGCCCAGTTTACCTGTTGACATTTGACTATTTCCTATTCTGGAAACCGCTGTCTTGACGCCATATATATTGTACATTATATTGATGGAACATCTGTATTTCATACACATGGTGACTTTCCACAGTCCCTTTAATGTACTTTATCCTGTCAAATGTGCTACTTTTGGACCAATCAATATGAATATTGCTATGTAATGCCTTAGCCCTGTGCCCATTACTGAACTTAGCCTCTTGAGGCAAGGCTGGAAGCATGTGCCCACCACAACATTTAGCCTACTGCACAGAACCATCTCCCTTATGTTGTCACCCTTGGCAATTTAATGACAGTGAACGATGTGCCCATTATTGTAATAAGCCCCCTGCTTTAACATTTCACCTAGGTTAATAATGAGAAGGACGTCACTGCATCATGTGATCCCCCTCGTGTGTCTTCCTATGTACAGTATGCTTCCGTCTTCCTAGGAATGTTTACATTATTTCATCACAATCGGTCTCTACTCGTACAATTTATTGCCCTCTTGGATGCACACATTTAATTTTCACCCTTGAGAGAGGCTCCATTACTGCAACAGGACTTAGTGATATTTCTTTTAATCGCCGCGCATTGCCGGATTTTATCGCATTCATAATGTGCTATTAGCAACGTTTATCTCTAAAGCGATAAAATATCCGGCGATAGTGGCGAAATTCGTGAATATCGCTGGGAATCAAGCGATATTCAGGCATTATCGCTAACAGGGTCTTAACCTGAATATCCACCTCCCATTGGATATACAGGCTAAGAAGTGGTCTGAGCAGGCGTTAGGTTTTGGAGATAATTGCGCTTAGCGTGAATATTTTCATCGATACGCCTGCGATGATAATAGGCGATAGCAATGTTAGCGACTGCTTTCAGTCGCTAAAAGGTTGGGTACGCCCACTTTGCCAGTCATTAGCGATAAATATCACTGAAAGCAAAGCGGGCCCCAAACCGCTCGCTATCACCTAAAAGCTGTCAATAACTGCTGTTAGCGACAGCTTGCTAATAGGGTGATGAAATTATCGCCGCTTTGCGGCCGAAAACGGACGCAAAAGCAGCGATAATTTCATTTCGCCTGCCTTGGTAATATGCCCCGTAATTCTTCCGCTTTTCATGGCGATGCATTTTTAAACTAATCGCCCGTTTCCTGTCATAGTAGCTTTATCTTTCACTTAGACTGATAGTCTTCACTCTTTTCCACTGTGTGACCCTTTGTGTTTAATGCATGTCGGCATTCAGTTTTTAGTTTTCTACTCATTAACTGGGCTACAGCACATTTCGTTTTGGCTTTTAGTGTTGCTTCTTTAACGTTGTCTTACCACTCTGCAATTGGGGTTCACATACTATACGTGGTCCACACATGAGGTTCCTTCTGGTTCCTTTATCTTTTAATCCATAGATCCTTTCTTTTTACCAGCACTCTGACCCATTAACACGGCAATACACATGTGCTATTCAATTCTACAGGGAGTAATAGACCCCTCTTCAGCTTAGTCTAGTTCCTTTCCATTGACTTTGGCCTTCACTGATCTTGCACCTTATTCCTTACAGATGCTTCGCTCACTTTCTCGCCCACGCGCTCATCCATGCCCCTAGCCATCGTGCAGAGGCCCTTTGGTAACAATAATTACTAGACGCCATTTTCCTACTCATTGAATTTTGCCCTGTATGGTTCTAGTTCTAAAAGTTTTTTCATGTCCATTCCTAGATCGCACCTTTCCTCACTCCCGAACCCTGTCCTGATGAAGACCATGACATAAGGGATAAAACTGCCTAGTTTCTTAGGGGTCGAAACGTCGACACTTATTTCATGTTGTGTTACTGTTGTAACCATGGCTGTATACTTTTTCTGTTAAATTGAGATTTATAGGCTTGATGGACGAGCCTCATGTGTTCGAATTAATGGATTGTTTTTGATTAACACTGCATCTTCCAATCACTTCCCTATCCTCACGGAACACCAATACCCGCCTTCCCTCTCACCATGTTTCTTTCTACGGGCTTTGTTATTTGTGGAGAAGCGTGGCTCAGTGGTTAGAGGCGGCAGACCCGGAAGCTGAGATCGGCCGTGGACCAGGGTTCGATTCCCCGCCTCGGCGGGTCTCTGGCTCAAAAAATGTCCACGGACTCGACAATTCTCGCTCCGGTGCCTACTCGACTCACGGGGTCACACTCTGCGACTCTGGGCAATAGCTTGCTTAATCTCCACTACGGCCCCTCGCGGCGGGATGCCTGGCTTTCACCTTGTGGATACCCTGCCGGGGTATCTCACAGGGGAATACCAGGACAGGTTCCCTAAGCAAGCGCTTAGATACCAGGTCGGTGATTTGCGCTATATAAATACATGTACATTTGTAATATGAATATTTGCATCAAGAGAGTTGCCCAGTGTGAATTAAAACACTGAGTTTAACCAATTACTTGCGTTTTATGTTTTATTGTGAATATTTGCTTTGATTTCCCAAATTGTATTCTTACTTTCTGGGACCACTGTCCTTACGTACCAAACAACGTCAGGCAATTTTTTCTTTTCATCCTTGCCAACTGTAGCCGCCATTTTGAGTGAAAACCAAGTTGAAGTTCATACGGCGGCCATCTTACGCTAACTGATACATGTTTTGCAGCCATTTTAATTTGTCTGACGTGTCCCCAACCAGGTCAGGCAAATAATTGTGTTATTCATGACAATTTAATGTGCACACAACCATCAACACAGCAAAACACTATTTTACAGTCAACGTGTTTTGACCAGTGAACCTTATCAAAGTTGGATTGTTCTTTGGCGACCACTGTTTATATTTCCTTTTTCTCTTGAAGAAGTGACTAGCAGCTTTTCCTGTACGTTGTGACACTCGTGCAACATGCGAGCTATCCACCCTCCACCGTTCTTCCAGTCTCCAGTGGAGCCAGCCACTGCGTAGAAGGAATGGGTTGGAGCCTTCGATGCATTTCTTGGAGCCATTGAGGACTTCAAATGTAAGCTGGATTGAACCAAATGGTTACTTGAACACTCTTTGGGCCTTGAGGGACAGGAAACGTTTGCTCATCTTCCTGTGTATACACCGGAGGAAGATCATGAACTGGACGAGTATGAGGAAGTGGTAAAAAGATTAGAAAAGCATTGTTCAAAGCCTCCAGACGTGGTCGTGAGGAGACACACATTTTTCCCAATAAAAACATTCTGCATCAGAGTTAATCGACATGGATATAACATCATTGGGGGGGGGGGGGGGGGTTTGCAGCCAAATGTGAACTTGGAAACTTTACAGATCAGTTGATTAGAGACCAATTAGTAACTCAGTGTCACAATAAAAAAGTACAAGAAAGGCCACTTACCTGCAAAAACCATCCATTTGATGAAGCTACAGAAATAGCAAACAGCATGCAGGCTTCATGAGAATCTGCCAAAGAACTTAAGATGGATGACACAGTGTTACTTGTTAAAGTGAACAAGCTCTTTGTGAACAAACCGGGAGATAAGAGAACCTTCAGCTCAGGCAATATCTGCCATCAATGTGGATCTAAGTTTCACATGGCTCTTCCAGTGTCCTGCAGTTACTAAGGATGCATTAAGTGTGGGGGTCACTGATCACTTTGCTAGGGTGTGTCATATGAATGCCAAGAGAGGTAGTGTGAACCTGGTGAGTGAAGAAAGTGATCTGACCTGGGTCTCCAACCAGGAGCTCGTGAGCGACTGTAGCTCTCCAGCTACCTCTGAGTAGCTCACCCGTGGGCATCCCAGCTCATTGAATTAGAAAGCTTTTGCTTGGTTGAATTAATATACATATAATAAAAACTGAAATTATACAACACTAATAATAGTAGCTTTCAATGTGTTTCATTGAACATAAGTAGCTCTCAGTACAAAAAAGGTTGGAGACCCCTGGGTCACCAGAAATTAACTAACGCCATGCTTTACCATGGTTTTGAGTCGAGCCTACGTTTAGGGCACCCGTTGCGTATAGTAAGAGCTCTGGTTATGCAGCCCTGATACACAGGCACCTTTGCGGCTTTCTTTTATCCAATTCACTTCGGTCACTATCTCACCAGACAAGAACGTTGTTCCTTTTACAGTTTTACATCCTCAGCTTGTATGTTACCTTCAAAACCACCTCCCACTATGTTAGACCTGTCAGCCCTAGGGTGGTCTTACTCCGTTTTTTTTGCCCTTTTCGCCTCATTTTTGCCATCATCTTTTTGTTGGACCTAGGTCTCTGGGCGCCTTACCACTGTCAAACAGTGCTGAGGTTGATGGAGCGAGATAGAAAACAAAATTTTGTTTAAACTCGTGAAGTCACATTTCCATAACATGAATAATAATATTAATGATTTGTCGTGCTAATACAACTTAGATTAAACTTTACACATGGGGGGACTAACATGTGTGCTCATAAACGTGCATAATTGTTGCATCTTTTTGTTCGTGCAAAATAATAAAATAATTTATTGTTTTCGTTTTTGTCATTACTAACTGCTGCAAACTTAAAAGAAGCATGTGCTTGTTTTGCTTTTCCTTGTCTGTGTGATGTCATTTCTACTATTCTAGGTGCATATAAGTCTCATGGATTATTGAAGACTGGTAGATATAAACGCTGCTTTATTTGTTTGCATTAGCTAGGTAACATTTGATTAATCGGGTGGGTTAATTAATTAGTAAATTTTGGGGTGGATACAGAATCTACATTATTTCTTACATTAATACTTTTCTTGTGTTTGTTTTATACTAGAAAGCATAAGTTGCCTGCTTTTGGGCCTAGTCTACTCGAGCTACAAAAAGCTGAATTTTACTTCTGCAAAAGTCATGAGACGCCCATTCTGAAATAAAATGTTCGTCAAAAGCTGCGTTCACAAAGCAAAAACTGACGTGCTATCATCATTCTGTCGGACATGGCCAAGGTCGAAAAAGAACATTTTGTCAGCCCTTAACTTGGCATCCGCGGAAGTCAATTGGAAGCAATGAGACATTTGTAGCAAACCTAGGAAGCTCCTGGTTGCATACAGAAAAGACAATGGTCCTTAAGAAAAGTGACCTAATGGAACTTTTGAAATGTGGGTGACATGTCACTTGTCACTCTCAGCCAATGGGACGTCGAAGATTTCTGAAAACTTTCCTTTGCGTAGTTTAGTTAGCGTAGAAAGGTATAAAAAGTCATGCCCCTAGGGATGGGCTGGCTGCTGCTTTCTGACTTTCCGATGAGGGTGAAGTGCTGTCGGACATTGCGTGGAGCACGTAAGAATCCTCAAAGAACTTTACTTTAATTTCTATCTATTTAGCTCAGTTAGGGACTTAGGTTTTAGAAATGCTAAACTTTAATTTTGATTCACTTGCTTAAATTGTATTTTTCTCACGTTTCTTTACTATCATGCTTGCTTCAATATTAATAAAATTCATTTATAAAACTATCAACTTATATACCATAATTTAGTAAATAAAATCTTACTTTTGACAAACAAGCTGGTCTTGGTTATTCAGGAGTGTAGGTTACTATTAGCTAGATCACGTCGCCAATGGTGGTCGTTTAAATGGTTAAGTTTTATTCTAATGACAATATTCTTTCCGCAGATGTATAAAATTGTATATAGTTTGTAGATAATGTGTATATAGATTTAATCTGACCACCTGATTCAGTAGGCCCAAAATATGTCAGGTTTATAAATGGGTCCATAATTTAGTATAGAATTTTGTTTATAGGTTATGAAGTTGGGTAGCGTTGTTTATGATATATTTTCTATAGGCCGCTGGATCAATTCTCTGGTAGCAGAAATTGATGGTTGCTAAGGGTAACCAAGGTAATATGTTGGTTGCTAAGGGTTACTAAAACGTTATGGTATGGAAATAGGATCGATGTTTTAACACATGTTGAGTTCGTTTTTCGTGCTATCTGTAAGCTATACCGGTATAGATTGTGTGGCGAGAAATTAGTCACGCAAGCCATCTGTTCTGTTTGTAGTGATATCGCCGAGTATCACAAGAGGTATCGCCGTGTACCATAGTGTTGTCGCCGAGCAGCACAGTTTTAGGGCTAGGTGTGAATCTTGTATAGTGAGGGTTTTCTAAGAAATTAGAGCAGCATGAGAATAGGGACAAAGCGCCTTCCATAAAACTCACTGTGATAAGAGTATTAGTTATATCCGAACTTGAGTGAAGGGTAAATTAGCGTCGGTGCATGATTATCTATAAACAGGTTAGAGTCCTGTACGGGTACATGTTTCATATCTATAAACAGGTGAGAGCCCTGTACGGATAACGTCGTTATTTTGCTAACGGTGCATGATCTCTATAAACAGGTGAGAGTCCTGTACGGATTTCATGTGTGTTTGAAATTAGGGAATTTTCAGTGTGAAAGTGCGAGTTTGATTTGTATTTTATGTTCAAGTGGAACTCTTAGAACTGTCACTTCGCGGTGGGTTCAGAGCAAAGCGAGTTCATAATTATACGTGTTAGAAGGGTGGGGTAAGGGTTACTCTACTGACAATTGAATATTATCCTTAGTGTGAATAGCGCCGTCTATTCCGAAGTGTGGATACTTGAATGTATGTAAACTATCCTAAATAGTGAAACGAACAGATGTTGTCCTTATAGTCATTGTTAAGAATTAATTTACACTGAAAAGTGTTCTCAAAATGGCGCTGTGAAAAGATTTTGTGAAGGAGGAGTGAGCGCCAGGAGTGAGAAACGAGAAACCGCAGCTGCTGTGTACGTCACAGAGCCGCGCTGGGATTGGGTGACCTACGTCACAAGCTATATTCTGATTGGCTCTTGAGTCTCTGACGACCTGTGAGCTGATTGGTCCTTCAGAAAAACTCCAAATTTATTGGTTGAGCAGAAAAGTGACGTAGCTCAACTATCATTGGCTTGTTGGTGTGTTTCGCGCACGGATTGGTTGTTTTGCGGAACATCCCGGAAATATTTTACGAACGATTTTGTGAATTAGATTTAACTCTTAAAAATGAGTTATCATTTTAAACATGTTGAGAAAAAGCCAACATTATTTCAGAAGTTTAAGAATTTATTTTCACCTGACAAGAAAATCGAAACGCGAGGTGGTAAACTACTTCATAAGTATAAAACACCTGCAGCGTATATGGAAGGTGAATATGGATATCATACTGTCTTATGGTTCGATAGTTGGAAACGCTATACTAAGAACGACGGTGTTTTAACTTGGCCTGATGATGGTTCATTTAATGTAAAAGTCTTGAGAAATTTACGAGAGAAAATGAACGCTCTTGTTCCGAAACCGAGACCAACTCAATTTGAAGCTTTAGTTGAGTGGGAAGACGAGATGTATCAGTCACAAAGAGAAGCTAGTGGAATTAAAAGACCTTCTAAAAATCCTCCTTGGAGAAGAGAAACTCATGAAGATAGATTGCGAATGTGGAGACAGGGAAACATGAGTGAAGGATTATATTTAATTCAGGAAATGGTAATGGGAACTCCTACAGGGAAATCTATGGAAAGTGAATCTGAGGATGCAGTTATGGAAGAAATATATACAACTGCTAGAAAGAATCAGCCTTTGAGACCTCCTAGATCATGGTCTACTCCGGTGGTTTCTACTGAAACTTCACCGAGTGCACCTCCAATTAATGAAGCTCCTAAACTTTATCCAAATAATTGTGAAATCATTGAAACTCCTAGGAGACCAGAATTCGAGAATGCTCGAAATGAAGGTAGACATTTTACAATGGCTCCAAGAGCAAGAGAAGCTCCAAAAGATTATACAAGAGAGGCAAGAAATGTTGAAGATGTTGATTATAATGAATATTTAAGATCTAAAGAAGAATTAATAAAAAGAATGACAAAAGGCATGGAAGCTGTGACAGTTCCAGTAACGATTGGTCCTGTTCAGCCTGTATTTGACCAAAAGGAAACAAACAAAACTGGATTAACTATTCCTTTAAATACAGAAATTCAAAAGGCTGCTGAAAAATTTTATTCAGACTTATCTGAAATAAACTCTTCTAAATCGAGAATGCCTGATTTAACCTTTAATGAGGATTTATCTCCAAAAACACCAATGGGTGCTATATCAGATATAGGGAGTCCTGAAGTCAGGATAACCACACCAAAACTTGATGTGGCCAAATTAAAAGCGAATATCGAAGAATTAATAATTGGAACAATCGGTCCAGATAGTTTAAATTACTATCGAGATGATGAACTACTGTTCATTTGCAAAAGCATACAATGGAAAACAAAAAATAAATATGATCAACTAGAGGATCTAGCAGCAGAACTTGAAATTGATGTGAGCAAACAAAAGAATTTTGCGAAACATTACAGATTAGACTTTTCAGAAAGTGACATTGAGAGTTTGAACTCAATGGGAAGAATAGTACATATAAAAGATTTGATTGTCTATATCAAAAAGCTAGGAGAACTGAATAAATGGAGAGTAAAATGGACGAAAAAGAAGGAAGATGAAAGATTGGAAAAATTGTCAAAACAATTTCCAATGAGAGAAATTGCAGGTGGAGGATATGTTCATGTCCCTTGGTCGAGACAGGACATTCTGTTATTTACAAATGACTTTCCGAAATTGAGGGAAAAACCAGTTGAGTGGTACAGGCAAGTCGATAGATTTATCAAAGTGTCAAAAGTTCTGTGGATTGATTTAGATGGATTTTTTGATATTGTTGTTCCATCAGATCTTTGGACAGAATGCAAGATATCGATTAGTTGGCCAAAAACAGAACCTGAGCGAATTAAAGAAACAGGTGCTCCAAATCCACTTGTAATGGATTTTTATGAAAAAGTGATTGTTTGGATGAAAAACAAAATTCCACCCAAAGAAGTCGATTGGGTTAAAATAGAAAGGACAGAACAGGAAACAAAAGAATCAGTTCATTCTTTTTATGAAAGACTACTGTTAATCTTTAAACAATACAGTGGTTATGAAAAACTAGACGAAAAAGACATGAGCCATTTTGTCTATAGATTTGTTTATGGACTAAAACCTGAAATTGGAGAAATGATCAGAAATAGCATTGTCGGATGGCAATCACTATCTGTAGATGATATTCTAAGAAAGGCTAAATATTGCAGCGATGAAATAGAAGTAAAACAGAAGAAGCTCAAGGAGAAAGCCATGTGGGCTCAGGTAAAGGTGGCTGAGCAACAGATTGCCAGCATGGGTAATAAGAACACTAATTTTGTTCAAACTGGAAATACAAACCAGATACAAGGAAAGTTTAAAAATAATAATTTCCCAAAGAAATTTAGCCCAAAGATTGAGGAGTTGAAACAAAGATTACCTTGTTTTAATTGTGGCGAAATTGGACATTGGAGAGACGAGTGTCCTCATCCTCCTAAAAACTTAAAGAATCCCTTATTGAATCCACAGATGCAGAGTGGTGTTGACCTGCAGCGACAGCTACAGATGCAACAGGGGTTAAACGAATTAAATATTCAGCGACAGTTACAGCAACAGCAACAGCAACAGGTGAATAATCGTCAAGACCAATTGCCACAACCACCTTTTCCGAATTTTGGGGGAGTTCAAAAATATAATCCAAACGTGGGATTTCAGGGAAGTGAACAGGTAATAAAACCACAAAAACAGCAAAAGCAGCAAAGAGTTCAAATGCAAAATGCTTCACAACAGTTTTTATTAACAGAAAGTCAAGACAGCGATTCTGATGATTATTGCTGACGGTGCCCGAGAGAGGAGGAAGAGTGTGTTGTTGGAGCCACTCTTGAGGTTGACCAGTCAGGTCCTTTTGTAAACGGGAAAGTTAATGATGTAGACATCACTTTTCTAGTGGACACTGGTGCTACTCGTTCTACTGTTAGATCAGTGGAAATTGAAAACCTACCTCTCTCTGGGGATACCATCCAAGTTGTCGGAGTAAGTAATCAGCAAATTAAAACTGACTTAACTGATCCAGTACCAGTTGAAATTGGAAATTACAGAGACAAACACAGATTTGTGGTTTGTAATAGTAGTCCAGTAAATCTATTGGGCAGAGACATCCTATGTAAAATGAATTGTAGAATATATTGTTCTCCTGATGGAGTTGAGTTACAAACAATGGAGGAAGATGGTTTATACAGAATGACAATGATGATGATGGAAGCAGAAGAAACAAAATTGTTTCCTGCATTTGAAGAAAAGGATTTACCTGAAGAACTCAAGGAAACAGTGAAATCTGAAATATGGGATTTTACTGGAAATGAGATGGGTCTGATGAAAAACGTAGATCCAGTAAAGATTACATTAAAACAGGGAATAGAATTTCCAAACATTCCACAATATAAAATGAAAACAGAAACAATTGAAGGTATTACACCAATAATTGAAAAATTAATCAAGCAAGGTGTATTAAAAGAAATGGAGAGTAGTCCTTGTAATTCACCAATTATGGGAGTTAAAAAGTCTAACGGAACATTTAGAATCGTACAAGATTTGAGAAAGGTTAATCAAATTGTCGTTCCATGTTGTCCTGTGGTTCCAAATCCAGCAGTAATTCTATTCCAGATTCCACATGATGCTGAATGGTATACAGTCATTGACCTTTGCAATGCATTCTTTACTGTTCCCTTACATCCAGACAGTTATGAAATCTTTGCTTTCAGATTCCAAGGTAAGACCCTCGGATGGTCAAGAATCCCTCAAGGCTATACAGAAAGTCCTTCAATCTTTAATGAATTGTTAAAAAGATCATTAGAAGACCTAGACTTACCTGGTAGGTCTACGCTAGTGCAGTATATTGATGATTTGTTAATAGCTGCAAAGACAAGAGAAAATTGTGTAACAGACACAATAATTCTGTTAAATCGCCTTGCAGAAGAAGGACATAAAGTGTCCCCAACAAAACTACAGTTTTGCAAACAAGAAGTAAAATATCTTGGTCACAGAATTGCAAAGGGAAAAAGACAAGTAACAATAGAGAGAATAAAAATGATTCAAGCAATGTTACCACCTAGAACACAAAGGCAGGTCAGAATGTTCTTGGGAATGGTTGGTTACTGTCGACAATGGATAAGTGGATTTTCAGTAATTGCAAAACCACTACAAAGACTGACAAAGTCAGATGTAAAAGATCCAATTATTCTCAATGATGCTGAGATGGATTCTTTTGAGAACTTGAAAAAGAGCTTATGTCAAGCTCCTGCTTTAGGTATGCCAAATTATGAGAAAGATTTCGAACTGTATTGTAGTGAGAGAGAAGGATGTGCATTATCTGTGTTAATTCAGAGACATGGAAGTTTAAAGAAACCTATTGCATACTTCTCTGCAGTTCTTGATCCAATTGCAAAAGCATTACCAGGTTGCTTGAAAGCAGTTGCAGCTACAAGTATCAGCCTCGAACAAAGTGAAGGGATCATTATGGGATTTCCTGTGAAAGTTTTTGTGCCTCATTCAGTAGAAATATTACTGACAAGAGGTAAGACTCAACATTTAACAAGTAGCAGATTGACAAAGTATGAGAAAATCATACTAGGAGCAGATAATGTTTCGATTTCAAGATGTTTAAATCTGAATCCTTCTACATTACTGCCTGATTCTGAAATTGTTGATGACATTGAAACAGAACACGAATGTTTAGATGTCATGGAATTCTGCACTAAACCAAGAAAAGACATCAAAGACAGACCTTTGTCTGAATCGGATTTTGTCTACTTTGTAGATGGCTCATGTTTAAGATCCGAAGGAGGTGTCTTAAAAGCTTCATATTCAGTTTGTACAGTCACAGACGTTGAAGAAGCATCATGTCTTGAAGGAGTTCGTTCAGCACAAGTGGCTGAATTGATTGCTTTAATTCGTGCATGTGAAATATCAAAGGATATAAGAGTTACCATCATTACTGATAGTCAGTATGGGTATGGAGTTGTGCATGATTATGGACAACTCTGGTCACAGAGAGGATACATGACATCAGCAGGATCACCAATTAAAAATGCAGTTTTCATTAGGAGATTAATTGAAGCAATACAATTGCCAAAAGAAATCGCCATTGTTAAGTGTGCAGCGCACACTAGAGGAATTGATTATATTTCCAAGGGAAATGCCTTCGCAGATGAAACAGCTAAATACTGCGCAAGGAAAAATTATTCTTACAATCGGGAGAGGAGTAAAGAAACTGATTCAAATTCATTAATGCTAACAACAGTTGTAGAAACATGGCATGAGATTAGAGATTTACAAAATGAAGCAGAAGATGAAGAAAAAGACTTATGGTTAAGATCAGATTGTAGACCACGTGAAGAAGATGGAGTGTGGGTTTACAAAGATGGCAGAGTAGTTTTACCAAATTGCTTGATTGCTGACATGGCCAGATTATATCATGGTCCAGCACATCTGGGAAGAGATTCTATGGTTAGACTTTTCAGAGAAACATGGTTCAATACTAAGTTTAGAACTATTGCAGAATCTTTTTGTCAAAGGTGTTTGTCATGCCAACAAATGAATCCAAACAGAAAATCAGTGGTGGGGACAGGAATAATTGGTCGAGAGGGTGGTCCCTTTACCAGGTTACAAATGGATTTCATTGAAATGCCCTTACACAATTGTTTGAAATATGTGCTTGTAATTGTTTGCTTATTTTCAAGATGGGTAGAGGCTTTCCCTACACGACATTGTGATTCAATTACAGTAGCAAAACTAATGCTCAGAGAAATCATCCCAAGGTACGGTTTTCCAGTCACTATTGAGAGTGATGGAGGAAGCCATTTTGATAACAAACTGATGAAGTTAATTTGCGAAGCTTTGAGCATTGAGCAGAAAATACACTGTGCATACAGACCAGAGGCATCAGGAGTGGTAGAACAAATTAATGGAACAATTAAAAACAGAATTGGAAAAATGTGTCTTGAAACAGGTGTAAAGTGGACTGATGCTCTTCCACTTGTTTTGATGTCATTAAGAAGTACACCAGATAAAAAGACAGGTTTGAGTCCTCATGAAATTTTAATGGGAAGAGTTATGAGGCAAGCTTTTGTACCTGTAGGTAAACTGTTGAGCATAAATGACAGTGCTATTTTGGATTACTGTAAAAGGTTATCTGATATGGTAACTTCTGTGTCTAATCAGGTGGGAACTGAAGCACAATCAGATGAAAAGGTTTTGACACATGATCTGAGACCTGGCGATTGGGTCAGAACGAAAGTACATCGGAGAAGGAATTGTCTAGCTCCTAGATGGCAGAAACCTAGGCAGATAATTTTGATCACTACTAATGCTGTAAAGTGCAGAGGATTGAAACGCTGGATTCATCCTAGTCATACTATTCCAGTACCAACTCCTGAGAGTTCTGATGTTGAAAGTGATACCACAGATGATTCTGATTCTGAAGCAGAAGGCGAAACAGAGGGTGAAATAATTCCAGATTCTGAAGATCGACAAGAAAGTCGACATCTGGAAACTGTGCCAGTGAATGGAAATTTGACAAGAAAAGACTTAGAAATCATTGAAATAGATTCTGAAGGTGAAGAGAATCTGTTAAAAGGAAAGATAACTGAGGATTCGGTTGTCTCTATTGAAGACAAAGAAGCAGAACAAAAAGAAGTTTCAGACCAGGAGAGTATCGAAAGGCAGAGAACAAACTCTGAAGTAAGGAACAGAAATCCGAAATCTGGGAAGTTGAGGGTAATCGAAGAAGAGGAGGAAGACGAATTACCGAGTACCAGTGATGGAAGACAAAGTGAAGTTCCTGAAGGAGTGAAATTGCCGAATAGAGAAGTACCTGAGTCAATTGAAATTTCAGACTACGAAACTGAAGAAAGTGACGTGGATGGTGAAAGTGGAAAGAAAAGGACTTGGAAGTCAGAATCAAATAATTCTGAACCAAAGAAGAAGTACGTGAGAAAAGCAGACTACTGGCCTGGTGGAAGATTGAGAGTCAGATTGATCAAGAAACCAAAAGAACAAGTTGAGGAAATCAGTAGTCAAAAGAGTCCTGGAAAAGAAGTTGGAGTTGGAAGAAAAATTGAAGTAATATCGAGAAAAGGGAAGAGAGTAGTAAGACCAAACCAAAAATACAAGTCTCCTGAGTGGACTTACTTAGTAATTCCACCTGTTATTGACATATATGATAGTAGTGAAGAAGAAAACGAAATCCAAGAAATTAGTGACAATGATTGAAATACAGATATATTAAATTGGCAAAAGGCTGAAGAAAATTTGTTAGTTGACATAAGGTCGAAGAAAAACTGTTTAGTTGAAGAAAACTTATGTATGACATAAGGTCGAAGAAATCTTGTTTAGGGTTTAAAAAAAAAAAAAAAAAAAAATATTTTAAAAGGGGGGTGTAAATATAAATTTAGAATGTAAAAATTTATTTTTATTTTTTTGAGGCTAAAATTAACCAAAAATGCCTTATGTTAAGGAGAGCACTTCAAAGTGTTCTGTTTTTAAAAGATGCTGTAAGATGACTCTGGTGTGTCTGCTCATTTTGATTCTGCTCTGGTTGGTTCTAGCTGTGATTATCCCTTTGGAGATGAATAGAGAATTACACAAAGTTAACATAACAAGCAAAGCTCTGGTTAGCCAAACTAAACATAGTGCGTCTGCAAAAGTTATTGATCATCAGCCTAAAATTCATCAAGATAAATCAATTGGTGATTTTTCAAGTAATACATTCACAAAGCTATTGAGTGAATATGTTAAGGTAATGGATGCAAAAGACTGCTACGTCTGCGTTAAGTTACCTGCTTCTGTTTCTGAGGGAGTAACATATAATATGCTTCCTCTCACTTATGCTGTAACATGTAGTGTGTTAACTAGTTTATTTTATCAAACTAGACGTTTAGAATATTACTATTCAAATTATGATGACATTTTTGCAAATATTAAGATTGATAATGCTTTAAATAAGCATAAGAAAGCAAAGCAAATGAGAGAATTTTTCCTTGTTACTAACGAACTTACTTATGAGTATGCTTATAAAAATAATTTAACTTGCAAATTAAGTGCTGAAGGAAAGAAATTTTTGAATATGGTTGAGGAGAGAAGAGCAATTTATAAGAGGAATGAATTAGTCAAGCAGACTAAGTCAAGTTTCTGGCAGAAAGAGGATGAGAAGTTAAATGGCAAAATGCTTGAAAATATTGCAATTCACATAGACAAACCAGTTAGTGGAAAGCTTTGCATTAGAAGAGATAATACACTTTTTGATAATTACTTTGTAGGTGCAAGTAACTGTGAAGATACTTATCAGATTTTGGGAGGTTGGGGATTCAAAGGTGGAAAAGATCCTATCTTTCCTGGGATTTATTTTGTTTGTGGTGACAAAGCTTATTACAACCTTCCAGACCACTGGTATGGAACTTGTTATGTGGGAATTGTTTTTCCTAAAGTGTTTCATGTTGACAGAGATTCAGAAGGATTGTTTAAAATTCATAATTATGTAAATAGAGTTAAAAGAGAAACTTTTACTGAAGTTCTGGGATATATTTTTCAAGCAGTAATACCTTTTGTTGGTATAACCTTAAATGCAGGGAGAATTAGAAAATTATCCACTATAGTTGATAGATTATCAACTGACACAGCTGATGGGTTTCAATTAGTAAATGTTGAAGTTATTGCAATTAGATCCATGGTAATTCAAGATCGCCTTGCTTTAGACATACTCCTAGCAAAAGAGGGAGGAGTCTGTGGCATTTTACATGTACAACATTGTTGCACATATATACCTGACGAAAGTAAGAATATTGAAATGTATATTAAGAATATTACACAAATGCATTCAGAGATAATTCCTTTAGAAGAAGATGATTTTACAGGGAAACTTTCAAAAAGGTTTCAAGCAATTAAAAACTGGTTTCATGATATCGGAAGTTCAATTCTTGGCAAGATTTTGGCACCTTTGATTATAATAGTATTCATTTTTATTTTGACCAAAATAGGTTGTTTGTTACATAAAAGAAAGAAACAGTTGAAAGAAAAGAAAAGAATCTATAAACTTAGAAAAGAAGAAGAAAGGGAGATCGAATTACAGGAGTTACATAGAGAGCGTTATGCTAATTCCAAAGATTATGCAGAAACAGACTTTTAGGTTTACTGATACAAATGAATTTGAATCGATTTCTTAGAAATTTAAATTATCAAAATTTTGAGTACTGGTGTGGTGATTTGTTAATCACCAGATGAGGGAGTTGATGGAGCGAGATAGAAAACAAAATTTTGTTTAAACTCGTGAAGTCACATTTCCATAACATGAATAATAATATTAATGATTTGTGATTTGTCGTGCTAATACAACTTAGATTAAACTTTACACATGGGGGGGACTAACATGTGTGCTCATAAACGTGCATAATTGTTGCATCTTTTTGTTCGTGCAAAATAATAAAATAATTTATTGTTTTCGTTTTTGTCATTACTAACTGCTGCAAACTTAAAAGAAGCATGTGCTTGTTTTGCTTTTCCTTGTCTGTGTGATGTCATTTCTACTATTCTAGGTGCATATAAGTCTCATGGATTATTGAAGACTGGTAGATATAAACGCTGCTTTATTTGTTTGCATTAGCTAGGTAACATTTGATTAATCGGGTGGGTTAATTAATTAGTAAATTTTGGGGTGGATACAGAATCTACATTATTTCTTACATTAATACTTTTCTTGTGTTTGTTTTATACTAGAAAGCATAAGTTGCCTGCTTTTGGGCCTAGTCTACTCGAGCTACAAAAAGCTGAATTTTACTTCTGCAAAAGTCATGAGACGCCCATTCTGAAATAAAATGTTCGTCAAAAGCTGCGTTCACAAAGCAAAAACTGACGTGCTATCATCATTCTGTCGGACATGGCCAAGGTCGAAAAAGAACATTTTGTCAGCCCTTAACTTGGCATCCGCGGAAGTCAATTGGAAGCAATGAGACATTTGTAGCAAACCTAGGAAGCTCCTGGTTGCATACAGAAAAGACAATGGTCCTTAAGAAAAGTGACCTAATGGAACTTTTGAAATGTGGGTGACATGTCACTTGTCACTCTCAGCCAATGGGACGTCGAAGATTTCTGAAAACTTTCCTTTGCGTAGTTTAGTTAGCGTAGAAAGGTATAAAAAGTCATGCCCCTAGGGATGGGCTGGCTGCTGCTTTCTGACTTTCCGATGAGGGTGAAGTGCTGTCGGACATTGCGTGGAGCACGTAAGAATCCTCAAAGAACTTTACTTTAATTTCTATCTATTTAGCTCAGTTAGGGACTTAGGTTTTAGAAATGCTAAACTTTAATTTTGATTCACTTGCTTAAATTGTATTTTTCTCACGTTTCTTTACTATCATGCTTGCTTCAATATTAATAAAATTCATTTATAAAACTATCAACTTATATACCATAATTTAGTAAATAAAATCTTACTTTTGACAAACAAGCTGGTCTTGGTTATTCAGGAGTGTAGGTTACTATTAGCTAGATCACGTCGCCAATGGTGGTCGTTTAAATGGTTAAGTTTTATTCTAATGACAATATTCTTTCCGCAGATGTATAAAATTGTATATAGTTTGTAGATAATGTGTATATAGATTTAATCTGACCACCTGATTCAGTAGGCCCAAAATATGTCAGGTTTATAAATGGGTCCATAATTTAGTATAGAATTTTGTTTATAGGTTATGAAGTTGGGTAGCGTTGTTTATGATATATTTTCTATAGGCCGCTGGATCAAGGTGCAGGTGCTCTCTCCTAACAACATGGCTGCCACAGGCCCCTGCTACTGCGGAGTGGCCACTGAATACACACACCAGTAGTTAGGAGCTGTCAGGGACATCCTGATACTGTATCTCTGCCGTCCCGCCTTTTTGTCCCATAGACCAACATGTGGAAGCTCCTGGAGCCTTCCAGCCCAGGGAGGAACTATGCTTTGCCACCTTTTCAGGAGGGTCACCTGACCTAGGGGTATAAGAGGAAAGGAGGGAAACCTGACTGTCAGTCGGGGCACCACTGGACCTGGGGGAACCTCTGCCGGAGTATAGGCGGTTGGGCCTAGGGTGGGGAACCTACACTACTGGGACTGAATGAGCTTAGGCCCTGCTGTACCCAAGTTAGCTGAGGGACTCTGCCAGCCTGCTGATCTTTCCCAGTGAGGGGGAAACCCAGGGGACCAACTCCGGTGTGCTGCAGGGAACCATACTGCCTTTTATGCCTGCCAACTCAACCCCCTTTTTCCCCCCAAGAACCTGTAACAGAGACCTGTCATCCATCCAGGCCTCCCCCCCCCCCCGAGAGGAGCTGTGCCCACCAAGCGCTGTATTAAAGTAGTGGACTGCCTGCTGTGAGCACTGCTGATGGGGATCACGAGGTAATAAGCACTGTGCCAACCAAGCGCTTAATTGGTAGAACTGTGCCCCTTAAGCGCTAGACTGCGATAACCTACTGCTCTCCTCCTAAGCGCCGTGGGCCCGATTCACAGAACTAACTTAAGACAAAATCCTAAACTTACTACCATTTTGGTATTCACAGAAGGCACTTACGCATTTTGGTATTCACGGAAGGCACTTACTCATTTTGGTATTCACAGAAGGCACTTACTCATTTCCGTATTCACAGAAGTTAGGAGTTCTAACTTTAGGACTCATAAATGCCTTCTGTGAATACAGAAAGTCTTAAAGTTAGGATTTTTCTCAGTTTAGGAGCAGGCATCAGAAGGCCCGGAACCACCCTGGACACCGGCGAGGGGGCTTCGAGCAGAGAGGGAGCCCCCCCCTACCTCTCCCGGCTGAGTTGGAAGAAGCGTAGAGGCCCGGGGGAGTGAGGAGGCGGCCAGCGCCTGCCAAGGCAGCGCCTGCTCGCAGCTGTTCACAGACCTTGTGTTCTTGCTCTTTAGTCCCTTGCCTGCCGAGCCCTGTGGAAAGGGTGAAGCTATTGTCAGGAGTGCGTGAGGCCGTTGAAACAGGGGCCGGGACTGCGAGACCCAGGGTTCCGCGCAGGATCACCGCAGCGCACCTGGAGTCTCTTCCCGCCCCTACTCCTCCTATAAAGCCACACCCCCCCACACTAAGCGGGACGCGTGCGGGACGCCGGACGAAGCCCGGACAAAGGGCGGACAGTCTAAGACAGTCCAAGACTGGCCACGACTGGACTGGACAAAGACCTCTGACAAACGCTAACTGCGAGGTATTTATACATGTTGAAGTCTTTAAGGCTTCATCATTGTTTGCTAACTGGGAAGGTATAGTAATTCCGGGATTGTAAGCGGGCCATTCGACTTGTACACATTTTGTATGTTGTCCATGGTTTAAGATTATGTCTAAGCAAAAGTCATTCAGCGCTCCTTCCAACACCATGGATAACTACTTAGTACAGGTAGTGGCAAAGATAAACAATGAACGAAGGTCCTCTTTGGGTCTTAGTGCTTCACCAATACTGACCCAGTTGGATTCCACAATGGGAGATCTGCTGGACGTGGATCCGACTAATGCTATTGTAACATCGTCCCAGACTAACATGTGTAGCCCTCTTGTAAATGTGTCAACAAACTCCAACATAGACAAAATAGCAGAGGATGACCTAGAGGATCAACATCAAGACTTAGTTTTTGTAGAGGAAGACTCTCCCCAACCAGCACCTGTTCCCGCTCCGAGAGTAGTAAAAGGGGCCACCAGGCCCCAAACTAAGCGAGGGGGGTTGCGTTCAAGTAAAAAAAAGCCAGCAACTCCCCCGAGTAAAAGTACCTCAGAAGATACAGGGGGCGATGAAAATGCTAGCATGGGGTGGGATGAGGCCAACATTAAAAAACGTATGGGCATGTTGGACTCAAAACTAAGTTGTATAATCAAACCACTACTAGCCAAGATTGATCATCTTACAAACAAAGTCAACAAATTGGAGTCTCTATTGGAAAGCACTAATGCCAATGTGGGGGACATACCAAACCAGGTGTTAGACAAGATTGAGCAAAATCAAATTATGGGAAAAATCACAGGGGAAGGAGGAGAGATAGTGACCCCGACGTATCCACTCTTACCACAAGTAGAAGCAGGTGCAAATAATGCTATAGCTGATGATCCTAGGGTAGAGCTTCCATTGATTACTGAACCAACTTGGGGTTTGGAAGGAGGTCCAGTGGAACTAATTGTGGAAGCCTCTCCGCTAATATTGGTTCTAGCTAATGTTCCAACCTTGAAAGAAGGCCAGACTGAATCTCCCCAATCTTTATTACACAAAGCATTGCTGTGGTTGAGTAACAATATGCACATTTCTCCCTGGGGTAAACAAAAGCTGTCAGAAGACCTGTCATCAGCAAGAAGAGTAAAGTGGATAGGAAGTAGTTCTAAAAAATTCGAGGGCGACTGTGTGATACTGAATTTCAAATCTCCTGAAGTCTTACCTGAAATACTACCTAACTTATTCCCTCCGCAACGCAGAACAGCAGAAATAATTCCTCTTACGCTGGATTTCTTTTACAGCAGAAGAGAACTGGTAGCAAAACCAACTGTGCTAAGGACCAAGTGGTCAGTAGTGGGCAGTAGAAAGACAAGGGGGGGCCAAACATGTGATTGGGGGCTAATCACGGAAAATAGATATTCTGCGCTGTCCAATTTAAACAAGTGCGATTGACTCATAGGGCCAACGTACAAGCCAGGAAACCCACAGGAGAGACTAACACACTTTTCTACCTTAAATACGACCTGTAAATTGACCAATATTCAGGAAGAAAGATGTAGGGAAGCTCTAGATCCTAATGTAAGGAGGATCGGAAATGTAAAACTGGATAGAAATAACATCCTTATGCAGGAAATGTCCGGTGGCCGGGTGTCTAAACATGAGTCATCTGCTCCTCCGGATACCCTTGCGGCAATCCCAGAAAGTAGTCTACCCCTAATATCAGAATATATAGTAAATGGCAGGGGCACGCGTCTGACAGGACTAAACCAGGATAAATCAATCCTGACTTTTATGTCATGGAACGTCGCAGGTGTAGCAAATAAAATGGCAACTCCAGAATGGTGCGAGTTCATTAACCCTTTTGACATCATTATGTTACAAGAAACGTGGTCATTGAATCCAATATTCCGACAGGGGTATATAACATTTTGCATCCCTGCAACAAAAAAACGAACTGGCCGACCTTCGGGAGGCCTATTAACATGGATACGTCAGTCATTGAACTGTACAATAAAAAAAAGATCTTTACCAACAAATGATATCTTAGGACTTGACATTAGATGGGATAATGGTCAGGAGCTTGCCCTCTTTAACATATACGCCAGGGGGGTTGGTCGTGGGAAATCTTCGGATGTGGTGTCTGCCTTAGAACGTGAACTAGAGCTGTTGCCTCTGAAGCCACACATCATAGTAGGCGGAGACATTAATTCCACCTTTGAGCCCTTGGGGGAGGAGGACAGGGAATTATATCAAGAGGAAGATAGCAAATGGGATATTCCCCAGCTTGAGGTGCCTACAATCAAAAGTTGGAGTACTGTAGCTATCCAAGTGAAAAGCCTATGCCTGGCAAGAGGTTTAAGAGCGGTAAATGGGCGTACACCCTCTGATCGAAATGGAAATAACACATTTGATAATGGCCGGGCAGCTAGTAGAATAGACTATTTCTTATTAGACATAAGGGAATGGAGTAAACTGATAGATATGGTCGTGGAGCCAAGACTGGAAAGCGATCACAATCCCTTGTGTATGACCCTCCACACACACCAGGGGAGCATGGTACAAAATAGCAGGGATAAAATGGTGACTAAGGATCTAGTATGCTCAAATAACCAGCGACACCTGAAATGGGGAAAATTCTTAGAAGATGCAGGGAAGCTGGACGAGCTGAAGAGATCGGTGGTTAGCGAAATAAATAGTATTAAACTCTACATTGGGAACCCGGATTTCCAGGCCTATATGGTAGAGGCCCACAAAAAATTCTTTGGTAAATTGCAGGGCTTTTTCTTAAAAACTGTAAATCGAAGTATGAGTAAAATACAACCACCAAAACAGAGCTGGTATGATAAGAGTTGTAGATTGGCAAGACAAAACTTGAGCAGCGAATTAAGAAATGGAAAGGCTGACGCAGTCAGGAAAGCGAGGGACCTATATAGATTAACCCAAAAGCAAGCTAAGAGACAATGGGACGAGGAACACTGGCGTGAGCTGAAGCATGCATGTGCAACTAGGGACTCTAAGTTGTTTTGGTCCACGGTAAAATGGGACAGGGGAGGGGCAGATCCTCAACCCCAAAATCACGTGGAAAAAGACAAATGGATCGAGTTTTTCGAGCCACAGTATGCCCGCAGCAAAACACAATTCACTGAGTCCCCCCCCCCCCAACTGTTTATTATACACAAAAAGTATTCAATGAAAATGATGTCAACATTGCTTTGGATTGTATAACTGGGGGAAGAGCACCTGGAATGGATGGTATCCCGGCAGATCTCTTTCTAACAGATAGGAAATCATGGTGTTTGTACTTTACATGGCTGGCGAATGCAGTGGCTATGGGAGGAGATGTCCCTCCCACCTGGAAAGGAGCTGAAATAATTCCCGTCTTTAAAAAAGGCGATAAATCCCTTCCTAAAAATTATAGACCGATCAGCTTGATAGACACAGCACAGAAGCTGATGGGCCGACTAGTCCAGAATAAACTTCAGTCATGGATTGAGGAAAACAACATTCTGTCGCCATACCAAGCGGGGTTTCGCCCACTGACTAGCTCAATAGACCAGGTATTCTACTTCATCGCTATCTACTGGAGAAACGTAACCTTGAAAAACGGCACTTTATATGTCGTATTCGTGGGCTTAAAATCAGCCTTTGACCTGGTGCCACGAGAAAAGCTGTGGAAAACTTTGGTTGAAGTAGGTTTAAGTCCGGAATTGCTCACCCTTCTGGTGCGTCTCCATGAAAATAATTACGCTAAAATTCGGTGGGGAGCACAAGGAGAAGTGACCGATTCATTTCCAGTAGAACGAGGGGTACGGCAAGGGTGCGTTCTGGCCCCTACATTATTTTCCATTTATATCAATGGCATTGTGGAATATCTGAAAAAATCGCCGAACGATGCCCCAATCTTAGCTGGCTCATATGTCCCCGTCCTCATGTTTGCGGATGATACGCTTATCCTTTCCCGTACACCGAGCGGCCTTCAAAAGGCTGTTAACTTATTTGGTGATTATTGTGATAGCCGGGGCCTTGAGCTGAACACAACCAAGACAAAATTTATGTGTTTGAACCGACAGTCTACATTTAAAGGTGTGATCAAGTACAAGGGTACCCCCCTTGAGGAAGTGAAAGATTTTTCCTATTTAGGAATAATTCTCCAAAACAACATGAAATGGAAATCGCACATTAATACCGCAATACTTAAGTTCAGCCAGCTATCAGGTGTGGTGGCCATGAAACACAAAGCCTCCTTGACAAAGCCTATAAACTGTGCTCTCGAAATTTACAATATGAAGGTCTTGAGCGCATGTTTGTATGGCTCTGAACTTTGGGGCTTATCAAACCTGGAGGACTTGGTTGTAGCGGAAAATAAATTTTTGCGAGGGTTAACAATGGTACCACAAAGCACACCCATAATTCCATTGAAGTTAGACCTGGATAGGAAAAGTATTGATGATATTGCCCGATTACGGCCATTGTTGTATTGGAGACGACTGATGGTGACCCCCGAGTTGGCTCATTACGCAGATGCATTGTTAGATGTTGTTAAGTCTGATCGGTTCCACTCTATTGTTTGGCTGAAAGATCTCCGGGGCCTACTGGTAAAACTAAATTTGGACCACCTTTGGGGCAACAGGGATGTGGGCTGCTTTCCGACAAAAGCAAAACTGAAAGAAATGTATTGGGGGATGGTGTATTCCACAATTAACTGTACTGGGAAAATAGCTAAACTTTCTACCCGGTTTCTGGATATTAAAATGGTACCAGTATGTGAAACCTATTGGGACATAATCAAAAGCCCACGAAACAGGAAGTTATACTTTCAATTCCGAGTAGGAACACTGCCGGTAAATGCTTTTAAGAAGCATTGGAGTCCACCGCGGGACGAGTACTGCTATTTTTGTAAAGACCAAACGGAGCATATCTCCCACCTGCTGTTCTGTTGCCCCTTATACGCCAATCCACGGCGGAAATGGCTACGCCCAGTTTGTCTAAATATTGGCACTCGGAGCGAATCGACTGCTCTCAGAATACTAGAATCAGACTGTTCGCCGCTCTTTGCAATTGCTGTAGCAAAATTTCTTGGTTGGGCCTGGACAATTCGCACCCGCACTTTGGTAACTAATGAGATAAACTGAAATTGTTTTATTTGATTTTTATGAAATAAGCAAGTAGTTTCAATTGTATAGTGTTTTTCGACTGTCAAATGTTTAATAACGTATTTTAATCTAACTTTTTAGAAGTAGTATTTATTTGTATAGTGGATAGGGAGGAAATGCTTTTATGACAAATGTCGAATAAAGCTTTGAAAATGGAAATGGATACTACAAACAGGACCGAGCCTGCCCCCAGCGTTAACCCGGTGAGTTGTGGGTTTGGGGGGCCCCCTTTCAAGTTCGACCTAGAGGTGTCCCCAGGGGCTCCTGGAGACCCGAGAAGCTTACTAATCAGGCCCTCACAAGGACGGCTGGGAGCTGGGGCCTAGATTGAGTCCAGAACTGCCCTAACCAGCCTGAGCACTGAACTGGTATTAGCCCTAGGCCACTAGGGACAAGTTGTTAATGTTATTCCTGTATTACCCACCTGCATAGGAAGTGTTTTAACGTTACATGCATCCTCCTAAAATGTTACCTTGATGACCATGCTGACAAGAAATGTTGTTGCCTATGATGTCCCTGAATAGCAGAAGCGTTACCTATTTGAATTGATGCCTAGAGATGTTGCATACGTTAACTTAATACGTAAGGAGAGTTACCTGCTTGAACTAAAAATGACATAAAGAGTCTTGGTTTCTAAAACAACCTGGTGTGGTCTCATTCTAGTGCGTGCGAGTTACTGTCTCAGTGCGAGTGTGTGCTGCACTACTGTTTTACACATTGCCTTCGGGTGCCTTCCTGCCCCGCGCCAAGCAACCGTGTCGGAATTGGTGACCCCAGTTCTAACACACTATATCCACAAACCACTGCATGAAACATTGAACGTTGCTTCAAAGGTTTGATTGTTCCCTCTCCTTTATTCCTTCTCTGAGAGTAGCCTAGTTTGAGCAGGATGCCTGTCCTGTCTCCCTCACTTATATTGGATGTCTGCAGACTGCCCTCCACAGATCACAGCCTCACCTTCCTTCTTGCATGCACCCTCACACCTGACGTCCTGGAGCCAGTACATGCCTCCCAATCACTGCCACTGGTGAGCCATCAAACACGACTCCTATTAATGGAATCTACCACAAAGAAACGAGTGAATGCGAGGGAGGCTTCCTTGAGCACACAAGACAAACCCAACATGGTCCACTGGATTAACCACTAACCTTGGGTTCAGGGGCCGCATGCTGCTCCCCATAAAGCTCCTCGTCGCCTTGTGAGGGGTAGTAAGCACTATACAAATGCTATTTCTAAGAAACACAAAAGCAGAATTATGAACTGCGTGTGAATCTATAATAGATTCACACTGCAAAATCTGCTCTCTGGTTTCCATATCTTGATGAACCCTGCCCCACTGCCAGTATTCCTTCTGCCCCAAGGACTGGTTCCCTCCATGCCCAGGCTCCACCCACTTACCAATATTAAGGGTAGACAAGTTTTGTTTAATACAGTATTTTATTAACAACCACAAGGAGTTTCCAACAGGATATAAAAGGTGACTTGTAAAAACAATTCCCTCCCACCAGCCATCAGCTCTCCAGTGAGCACCCAGGCACTCACTAGACAGGTGATGAAAGGAGGGGTTAAGGCCACGCCCACGTCTTGTGGGAGACACACATGTATCCAACCCTGCTAGCACCCATGATTTTATTGAGACATATAGGTTCTCTGTCACACATCCAGACACTCATTGCACACACTCTGGCCTTTCCTGTCACGCCGGGCACTACCGTCACTCTCACGCACTCTCATCCCATGCTTTCCTGTCACGCCTGTCACTGCCGTCACTCTCACGCACTCCATCCCATGCTTTCCTGTCACGCCTGTCACTGCCGTCACTCTCACTCACTCCATCCCATGCTTTCCTGTCACGCCTGGCACTGCCAGCACTCTCACGCACTCCCATTCCACACTTTCCTGTCACACTTAAGCACTTTGTGGCTGACTTGGATGCGCTCTGTCACACTCGGGCACTCTCTGAGACACTGGATCGCTGTTTGTCACACGCAGGCACTGCCAAGTCCAATGTGGCACTCTCCGTCACACGTCCTATCACACGTGTGCATGACAAGTCACTTAAACTCACTGGCACTCCTGGTATGGCATATCCCCCTCTGATAATACTTTGGCACTCCCTGGCACAAACTCATGCTCTTTCAACCAGCCGGACCCTCTCAGGCACACTCAGCTGCTCTCTCAACCAATTGGGTCCACCCAGGCACACTCAGCTGCTCTCTCAACCAATTGGGTCCTCCCTGGCACACTCAGCTGCTCTCTCAACCAATTGGGTCCTCCCTGGCACACTCAGCTGCTCTCTCAACCAATTGGGTCTTCCCTGGCACACTCACCTGCTCTCTCAAGCACTTGGGTCCTCCCTGGCACACTCGCCTGCTCTCTCAAGCACTTGGGTCCTCCCTGGCAGACTCGCATGCTCTCAACCATCTGGGCACTCCGTGGCACAAACTCATGCTCTTTCAACCACCCGGGTACACTCCGATGCTCTCAACCTCCCTCGCACACTCAAGTGATCTGTGACGCGATCTGGTACTCTCTGTAATTAGGGCACATACACAAATACACCTGATCACTCCCAACACACCCTGGAACTACAGGTCCCACTCCGGCACTCCGAATTTCCTTGACACACCCTCCCTCTCCATCACACAAGCAGGCACTAACTGGTACACACTTCAGCTTCACCTGTCAGACTTGGGCACTGCCCATCACTCTAAGATACTCATGCCCCGCTTTCCTGACACGTGTGCACGTTCTGACAGACCTTCGTATTCACTCTGTCACGCAGGAAGTTTTGACGTTCGTGGGTGCTCCATGACACACTCGGCAACTCCCTCGTGATCGGGCACTCTCTGATACATGCACTCACTCCCAGGCACTCGGCACTGCCTGTCACGCTCTGGCACTTGCGGATACAATGAGCTCCCTTTTATGACACACAAGTAAATAAGGCACCAAGTAGGCCCTGGACTCATGGCACAGAGGAGACCCTGAGACCGCTTTAGCACACCATGGAGCTCCAGGTACCCGGGGCAGGAACAAACATACTGGCGGGACCTCCATGCCACCTGACCCACAGGTGCAAGTCCAACGTAAACTTCTGCCAGGCCACCCGCTGCCTATTTGTGGATAATCGCACCCGAGTCCATGGATGTGCTCCACTTCGGGTCCTGGCGTGGCCTATGACTCGTTCCTGTATGTGGCCGGAGTGTAGCCTGGGTGCACAGTTCATGGCTGCACTTCACCAGACTGTGCTTGGCCAGTGATTGGTGGTCACACGCATGTGGATTCTGGCTGCGTACTTGGTGCACGCCGTTGGGTGATGGTCTGGCCATGGTGTGTGGTTTGCTCTGCCATGGTTGTTGTCTGGGTCCATTGGCTATAGCTGCACTACGCAGGACCGTTTGTATAGTTTTGACACTTTGCTATGCTTTGCCTGGATGTAGACTTGGCCAGAGTCCTTGGCTGTTTTCTGCTGGGTGTGGGTTGCCCCAGCGACAGGTGATTGCGCTCTGCCTGCTTTCGTCTGGCCCTCAGTCCATGGCTGCACGCTGTTGTGTGATGCTTGACCAGTGGTCTGAGGTATTCTGTGCCTGGATGTTGGCAGAACCACCGTCCTTGGCTGCTCTCCTGGTGTTGGTTGTCTACTGATCAGGGACTGTGCTTTACTGTGTTTTTTGGCGGGTCCATAGTCCATGGCTGCAGTCCATTAAGTGTTGGCTTGACCTGTGGTCTGTGATATGCTCTGCCTTGTGTGTTGCTTGACCTGTGGTCTGTGATATGCTCTGCCTTGTGTGTTGCTTGACCTGTGGTCTGTGATATGCTCTGCCTGGTCTGTTGGCTTGACCTGTGGTCTGTGATATGCTCTGCCTGGTCTGTTGGCTTGACCTGTGGTCTGTGATATGCTCTGCCTTGTGTGTTGCTTGACCTGTGGTCTGTGATATGCTCTGCCTGGTCTGTTGGCTTGACCTGTGGTCTGTGATATGCTCTGCCTTGTCTGTTGGCTTGTGCAGTCCTTGGCTGTACTCCATCGGGTTGTTGGTTTACCAGCGGTCAGTAGTATGTTGTGCTATAGTTGTGGCCGCAATGTCCATGGCTGCACACTGCCAGACTGTTGGATGCCCCCGTGATTGGTGGTTTTGCTCTGCCATGGATTTTGGCTGTGCCCGGAGTCTACGGCTACACTCCATTGGGTGCTGGCTTGACCAATGAGGTGGTATGCTTTGCCATGGTTGTTGTCTGGGGCCGTAGTCTATTGCTGCACTCTGTCAGAATGTTAGCTGTCCAGTGATTGGTGGTCTTGCTCAACCATGGTTTTTGAGTGTGTCCTGAGTCTACAGCTGCACTCCGTCAGCTGCTGGTTTGGCCTGTGATGTGTGGTAGGCTCTACTGTGGTTTTTGTCTAGGCCCTTGGCTGAACTCAACAATTTGTAGACTATCCCAACGATGAACCGTCTCGGTCTGCTGTGGTTTTGGCTGGTTCTCGATCCACGGCTGCTCTCTGGTTGGGTTCTGATTGAGTTCACGATCACACCTCACTTTTTGTTGGTGGTTGGCTGGAGATCGTACCTGTGCTCTGAACATTGAGCTGGCCAAGGCCACGGTGAGCAGAGTCGGGGACGGATTAGAGGAATGTGAGGGGACGGCGTGATGGGTGGGAGGACTCATGTTGAGGGGAAGGGTGGTGGGTCAGACTGGAGGAGTCCTTATATCCAGTGGATTCGCAGCGCTATTTACAATTTACAGAGGTTACAAAATGGCGGCACTGGTGGTGCAGTCACGTGCTCGGGTCTCTTGATCTCGCCCTCTGGTCCCTGTTCACTCCTTTTTAGACGTCCGGAGAGTCTGAAAGAAAGAGCAGAAGCTGTGTGAGCTCAGGTGGCAAGGAAGGGTGCTTGGGGTGAGCGCGCTGCATGGCGATGTGGTGCTTGTGGTGTGTGGGGGGGCACCTGCAGTGACAGGTGCAGCAGTGTGGGGGCAGGTGCAGGCATGGGTTCGAGGTCTCGGTCCTTGCCTACATGACCCCTTGCTTTCGTCTTGTTTTCACATCATGCGACTACTCGTCCCTAGAATGTGACGAGCAAAGTCCACATTCCTCGTGCCCATGTACCTGCCCGATGACCCCCTACTTCCTGTACATTTCTTCCCACTGCCCCAATCCCAGCCCACTCCTTTCTTGTCATTTCTCTTCACTCAGGCCTTCACTTCACCAATCTCCCATCTGCCCCCCCCCCCCACCAAATTTTATGAAACCTACAGATTTTTTTCTCACAGCATTTAAATGTAATTGAAACAAGGTAGAAAGAAAAAGGACTTCTTGGTCCTGTGTGTGCACGTTTATGTGCACACACGGGCCCTGTCTACAGGAAGAAGGCCTTTGAAGAGGAGACTGATCGTTTAGAAGAGCCGCAAACATTTAGCTCCTCTTTTTAAGGCCCGGTGTGCACGACACCACTAGGCCTGGTGTGTTAGCACGTCGTGAGCACGTCTCTCCAGGAGGCCAGCGAGCGGTCTCGTTGAACAGGCTCCACGTGTGCCCGGGACGGCACAGCACAGCAGGTTTAGAAGCAACAAAGTGGCAGCTTTGCTAGAGCTGCACCCAGCAACAAGCTACGTTAACTTCGACTTGAGATACAAGCTGGGCTTAATGTAACATACCTTGGATGACCCACGTGAATCGTGCCGTTCAGAAGTTAGCACAGCTGAGGGGTCAGCGTGTAACGCTGCACTCGCCAATTGGGTGGCCAAGTCTTTCCACAGTAAAATGGTAGTTATGTATGTTTTACTGCCAGTTCACGTGAAGTAGATGTTGTTTCTGTGTCATATGTTGCAAACTGCCTTTAACACCTTAGCTGCTGGGGCTATTCCCCTGCTGTGCTGGGGCGCACACAGCGCCCCCATGCTCATGACTAGCTCAGCTCGTCATGAGCCACGGTGCTCCGGTGCTCATGACGAGCTGAGCTCATCACGACCACGCACGTTTAATGGAACGCTCAGCACAGCATGCGAGCGTTCCACGGGCCATGACGAGCTCAGCTCGTCATGAGCACCGCAGCACCGTGGCTCATGACGAGCTCAGCTTTGCCATCGCTTTCATTGGCAAAGTCGGGAGGGCAGTGCACGACTGCTCCGCCAGTCTGCAGTGGTGGACCTCCAGGGTGGCACAATCACTGCTGCAAGCCCTGAGGTACACCTCTAACCTGCATGCTCTGGGTTCCAGGGTACCATTTACTGAGGACTTACATGTAAGTTAGCCATTTCCAATTGGCTACAGTGAATTCGACATACACTTTAGGGTCAGGGCACTGGCACAGATCCGGCTAGCAGGCCTCAGTGCAATCAGAGTCGAAAAACCAGCAGCAGCCGTCAAAAAAATTAGATGGTGAGCATAAAAAAAGAGGCATTTCCTTACAGTTGTTCTTTATATTCTCCTGATAAGTGCAAAGGGCTCCAAGTTCCCCTTTGGGGGCTTACATGTAGCTGATGTAACCATCTTTCATCACTAGTTTGTGGGGCCAAGTTAAGGAGGTCACCATTATGATATGTCACATTGGACAACCAGTAAGAAGAGCTGTCCTTCGAAATAGGAACTAACCTGGACGTTCCGCCACACTGTGTCTTACTTCTTATAACCAGTCTCTGTAAGATCCATCTCTACAGTAACAAACTATTCGGGCGGCGCTGTGAGGTTGCGAACACATGATTAGGCCTGGGTGGAGTTCTGCAATGGAGAACTCCAAGGAGTGACCCACAAAAACTCTGCCATGCACAGTTCTGCAAGCAGCAAAGTGCATTAGGTTGTGCCGTTTGCGCTGATTTTTAGTGCTGGGTGTTTGCCCCGCGCTGTAAAATCAGTGCAAACTGCACCATGCCCAGCGCAAGAGGGCGCTGCTTCTTTCTGTCACTTAAGTAGATTTTCTACTCGAGCGGCAGCTTTCTCAACGCAAGCAGTCACGATCATCAGCGACCCTCCACGTTGATAAATCTCACTGGGAGGTGGTCTAGCGTTGGGTTTTCTTTGCTTTCACTCACCAACTTAACGTTGGCGAGCGGGGAAAAATCTCCACTTCACAGAGCAGAGTTTTTCGGAAGCGCGAAATACTCCACAAACGGAGGTCAGCGCCCAGGCCTACACATGAACGAGCAGGCCCTCACTTCTGCTAATCCTTTCCTTCCACATAAGCTAGAGTCAGCTTGAGAAAGCCTTTCACATGTCATGCTTCATACGCTGAAGAGCAGACATGTGCGGTGCTCTCCCACAGCAGACAGAGACCTACAGCAGAGCATTAAAACACTCCAAGAACCCATTCGACGTGGGATGGTACTTGGCGCTGATGCAGCAGTTACCCCTTAATGTGCCACTACTCAAGAACTGTTTTACCCAATCAGATTATCAGAAAACCTGCTTAAAAGACTCGGTTACTGACTTAGCACAATTGGACCTTGAACCCACCGCCTCTGGATGCCTGGTAGCATAGTCCACAATCACTCAAAAGCATTGTTTATCGCTGCTGGTGGCAAGATTGAAGCAGCCCACTCTTTGGAGGGACAGCTCACCTCTGGCTAGACTTCACCTGACTTGCTCGTTAGTTGGCGACTGAAGTATGATTCACTTCTTGGTCTCTGGAGATTGTAATGCAAAGGATTCTCTAAACAGGGCTGATTGCCTTCAAGATGTGTCCTGTATTCGGTTCAGGGATGTCCTCGCTTAACGCTGGGAAGTGAGATGCCTCATCAGCAGGGCTTTCAGTTAAAACTGATTCTAACTGGTAAAACACCAGTGAAGGAAATATTTGCTTCTCAGTAGAAACCAGAAAACATAAACCTTTGCTGCACTTTTGCTGCTATGGTGTCCACTGGTCTCAAAGCAGGATACGTCATCTACCGCTAAGCACTTTTCAGTGATGGATACTCCTGTTAAGACCCACTCATGGTCAGACACTTAATATGTCCATATGCAAGTTCCCTGGACCTATTTCCACTCTTATGTAGGGCGCATAGCTCACCTCATATGACTTCGGCTCACTGTCCACTGCACATTGCCGTGTGGTGGCCAGCAGGTTTGCAACTGAACTATGAGCAGGCTTTCTCTGCGATAAAATGCCCCGCTATACTTTCATCGTCTTTCAGTGACAGCGCCACAGAGCTTTGCTTTCGGAAAGCTAAGCTATCAAGATTGTGGCAACAAAGATCACTGCGCGTACTGGTGTCTCTAGAATCTATGTCCTCCCGTAATGCTCTGAACTCAACACTCCTGTACTTAGGTTTATACTGAGATCAGAGAAGCATGCCTGTAAGAGCTGTGTCTCCTCATACAGAAGGTCAAGAACCATTTCACAAAGATCTTGAGTTACCATGCGCATCCCCGAAAGAGGTCGGTGTGCCAGCGTTGATGAAACAACGCGGTCTACAGCACATCCATGAACCTAGTCTGTTTGTTAGTGCATGAGCTGTAGATAGCGCGGCTCGAAAAACACAACGAGGCAGCGAGGAGTCCGTTCCCGCACATGTGCTGCAGACCATAGTTTTATCAGAAACAGCCTGGTCACGTTATGAGGCTGCATCCCAAAGTAGAACAAGTCCATGAGGCAGCCCCAGGACCACACATCTCAACTTCCATTCCTACAGCCTCCAAGTCCAGATGAAGCTTGGAGCGCGAGAAGGCCAGAGGTCTGCCAAGTCACCTGTCCAGGTCATGATGACCGTGTATAATGGAAACCTATTGAGATGGGCCTTCTTTTCCTCAAGATGGAAAGTGCACTAGAACAGCGAACATCTGCAGAGCACAAAGTTAGCATGCCTTTGGAAACCCTCACACTCGCTTGGCAGGAACACAGGTCCTGTGCTGCTTTCAAATAAACAAAGGTCTAAATGCATGGTGAAAACCAATGCTTAGAAGTCCGAGGACTTTTAAATAAATAGAAAATCCCCTTGGCATGGCCCAGCAATGCAAACTAAGCGCCACTCACTGTGTCAACTGCACAGGCAGATGTTGCCTGGCATCCCCAGGTCCTACCTCAGCTGCCTCATTGTACAGAGGCAGAGTGTGGTGCCCCAAGGACCCGGGACTGACAATAGGAATATAAATTCCTTCAGCAGACTTCTCACCCAAGACCTGGTGAGCAGGTCATATTCTAGGGCCAAATGTATGGGGGTAAAGCTCGGTTGTTTCTCGGTATCTCGAGTCAGTGCGACACCGACATAACACCGAGCGCCACACAATACAGATCTGATGTTCAGAGAAAAATCTTCATTCAGTCGCTCTAGGTTATTTGTTGCATAATTGAGTGGGGGGGGGGGGTGTTAAACGCCCCCATCCATCGCTGCCATAGAATCTGAACGAGATGCAAACTATCACTATATGCAGATCCTGGACACGCGGCAAGGGTGGGGCTCTGGAAAGGGGAGTTTGAGAGCTGGGAAATGAAACAGGCAGCAGGGATAAAGAAATAAGTTATTTGTTAGAGCAAATGTCAAGAAAGGGGCATATAGGGAATTCGCAGCAGGAAAGAAGGAAGGAAGAATCGACTCTGGGAGTCAACGAGGGAAGGGACGAAATAAGCCATATTGGTTTTAGACCCTCAAAAACACCACCCCATGATTTTTTACAGAGCAAAGAACAGTAAGCACCGATTTTTACATTTATTGAAAACACTGGAAAAACACCACTGGAATTCACAACAAATAGAAAAGTCTACTCTACGGGGAGTGGGCGGTAGGCAAGTGTCCCGGCCTATCCAATGCCACCTAGCCCCCTAGGTAGCCATGTTTAGAGCAGGGCTGTCCGCCCCTCAGGTTTTGAAGCGTATTGTCAGAAGGCAGGTTGTGTTGCAGATTTCTCTAGGCTGCGCCCTCCCCACACTGAGCCACAGCCAGGAACGTGAACACAGGGGAAGGGTGCCCCGCCTCACATTCCCAGGCAGTGCTGGTAGGTAGAAGGGAGGGTGCCCTTGCATCCCTCGAGGTGTACCCATGCCCCTCAAGAGAGAGGGCAGCACTCTCACAGGTACGGAAGTCCTCTGGGAGCAGCCGGTCCTCCACCTCAGGATGATACTGTGGAAATCTGCCTTACCAGGTGCTCCCAGAGTTCTTTGCGTGCCCTGAGGGCCTGCTGGAATACTCTGATCCCACATCCATCCCTAACCGCTTGCCATTACGGCCACATAAGTCCCCTGATGGTCTGGGTGCATGCAGGGGGAAGTCCTAACACTATCGTCACCTGTGAAGCGTGGCAGGAAAGCACAGGTGCTGGTGGAGGTCTGATGCTGGAGTCACTGCAGGCACATGGCGCGGAAGCGTGCTGACGGAGAGGTGCGGACGTGGTCAGTGGGGGGCCTAGAATGGGGAGGAGCCTGTGCTGATGGAGGTATGATGCTGAGGTCTCAAGAGGACCTATGGCGGTGGACCATGCTGGACAGGTCAACCACGGTCACTGGTGGCGCATCTACAATGTGTGATGATGCTGACAGACTGAGTGCAATGGTCCCCCATGGACCTATCCGAGGGCTGCACGTGCCGACCGCGGTGGTGCTGTTGCCATCAGTGTACAGACTGCGGAGAGGCATGTGCTGGTGGTGAAATTTTATTTTTATTTTATTTTCAAAGGTTTTATACAGCGCCACTGGACCCAGGAGTATCAGAGCGCTTTACAAGGATGGTGAACATAACGAGATAAAATTAACAATTAAGCGAATAAGAGTTACAGTATGATAATGCATTCAACAGGGCTAAGGGGGCAAAGAAACAGAGAGATAAAATTAAGTGGAAAATGAATATTAAAAGTTAGGAGAGAGAGGGGGGTGAGAAAATGAAGGGATTGAGAGGGGGTGAAGCACTTGTGTTCGGCAGCGGTGATCCTGTGTGTACATGTAGAAGGGGCGTGTGGTGGTCACCTGTGGACACACAGCGGGGGTGCTGGTCATCGTCACCGTGAGCACTGGTCCCCTGTACAGCTTCCGCGACGCGCTGATGGGTACCCCTTGCGCAGAAAATGCAGTGCCCAGCAGGGGCATTTCACCTACCTGAGGCCGACGTGGCCGCCGGCTGGTGCGCCCTCCTCAGGGTTTGGAAGATGGTGAAGGCGTCGTACCCGAAGAGTATCCCGGCCAAGAGTCCGAAGACCTGCAGAGAGGAAGACAGGTGAGCAAGGAGAGGGAAGGAGGGGTGCAAGGTATCTGCCGGAGGTCAGCGCACCCTAAACCTGTCCTCGTAGGGGGTCTCAGCAGGGATCCACAGTACAGCCATGTCACAGGGGCTCGCAGTATCACCAGGGTACAGGCCTTTCAAGGTCCCCTATTCGACCAGTCTGGACTGGTCTCAGGTCATTGCTCTATGGCCCTACACGTCATCTGGGGAGTCTGGGCAGGAGGGCATCTGTTCTAGGCAGGTGAACGGGGTGGTGCTCCCTCGCTAACCAGGGGTCTGCGGGGGGACTAAGGAGGCTATCTATGAGAGCCCTGGGTCACTTTTGCACCTCGTAAAGTGGTACATGCGTGACGCAGGCTCTGAATCAGATTCATGGAGCCGCGCAAAGCCACCCTGCGCGGCTCCGAGTGGCGTCATAAATCTTGAGTGCGGCGACGCACCACCAATCGCTGCGTTGCCTTACTCTGCGCCCAGGAGGCATTCCATAGGTGTTGCAGTGGGTTTTCTCAACCAACACCCATGGAATTCGATGATGCCCCATTTTTACAAAATCATGTCAACTTACGAATGCTCCAAACCCCTCTGCCTCCCGAAGTGAGGTGCAACAACCAGAAATCGGTTTATTTCTCCTCTTTTTTTTTGCCTCTTTCCAAATGTGCAGCAGACATTGAAAGAGGAGAACGCCTTTTAGGATTGTTTCTGAGCAGGAAGGCGCCCCTTCCGGCACAAAACCAACCCTGCCTGCATCATAGGCGCCCTTACACCAGGGTGCAAGGGCGCCAGCGTTGGCGCTAGTCTGCCGAAATGGCTCCAGTGCAATGAGAAGGACAGGAATGAACCGTATAGCGCCTCTGTTCTGTCTCCTGGTGAGGGGAGCATACTCATTGGGGGGGCCACGTGCCTGTCTCCTGGTGACGGGGAGCACACCCATTGAGGGGAGGGCTGTTCCTGTCTCATGGTGAGGGGGGAGCACACACATGGGGGCCCTGTTCCTGTCTCATGGTGAGGGGGGGAAACACATGGGGGCCCTGTTCCTGTCTCGGGGAAGGACAGACATGGGGGGGCGTGTTCCCGTCTCCTGGGGGGGGGGGGGAGCACACACAGGGTAATGGAGAGCCACAGCGGGTGTCGCCTGCCCCTGTCTCCCGGTGACTGCCCTCTGTGGGGGTAACAGATACTCACCCCCCCTGCGATGGCTGCTCCGTCTCCATGGCTGCCAATCATGGCGATCAGCGCGGTGATGAGGAAGCACAGTGCACCAATCACAGCTCGGATGAGATCCTGTGGAAGGAAGAGGAGGCGGGGTCACTGGGAGGGTGGGGGGGCAGATACTCACATAGCACAGTTTGGTAGGACCTCTCATACTCACGGTGAGAAACAAAACCTGCCCCCAGATACTCACAGTGCAAACCTGGCTTGTCCCCACCAATGAGCAGTGAAGACTTGGGCTTGTCCCCCGATACCCACAGTGTCTTTGCGTCAGCCAGAAACAGGCCACCTCGTCCGGAGGGGCAGTGCGAAAAGCGGACAGGGTGGCACCCAAAACACCTCTTTTCCAATGGGAAGCCAGCGTTTACCATCAACGCGGACTCTACCCAATGGAAAGGAGGGGCGGGGCTTACAGTACCCTTTTTAGAACGATATCTCTCGCAGAGGCGTGGCGGCAGCTTTGCTGCTCCGCCCACGCCTCTACGAGACCTAAAAATAATGGGGCGACCCGGTGTCCCTCAGAACCTGGGTATTAGTATCAAACAAAACAATTGGTTCTGTCGGGATGTTTACAATTGCTTAGAATACTGTTTCTAAATACAGAGAGCAATGACTTGTTTCACAATGTATAGAACAATAATTCATGAAAGAAAAGGAAAGCACACACCAAAATAAGATACAGAAGTATATTCAAAATGAGTATCAAATGCTGATGGCTGTCACAATTGCAAATTCAATTGCAGCAAGGAACAATAAGTGACTGTGGTGAAAAAAGTGAAATGTAGTGATTTAGTGATATAGACAGTGCACTATATACAAGACGAATATATGTGAGATAAAAAAGGGGGGGGATTTCGAAAAAGTTTTTTGTCCTGTTTATTTTTGCACACGTGCCGCAAGATCCAATAATGAGTTAAATCGTGATCATGAGGGCTGTGCGGACATATATGGCATGTCGACGTTTCGGCCCTGAGAGTAGCGCATCAGAGCGGGTCTTCTTCAGGACTATGGAAGGATGAGTGGACAGCCAATGTGCAGAAGTCTCAGTAGAGGAAATCAGAATGCGGGGATTAAACTGCACCGATCACTAATCCTTGTCAGTTTATCAGGAATAGCAAAAAAGTCTCCACCAGCCGATTAGAGACTCATCTGTATCTTCATTTGACTTCCACCAGCCGCTTTGAGTCTTGTGAAATTGCCTTTCGATTCAGGCTGCTTAGTATTTCCAAAGCGCGTGCGTCTGGCAGCTGCTGTTCCTTGCTGCAATTGAATTGGTAATTGTGACAGCTATTAGTATTTGATACTCATTTTGAATATACTAATGTATCTTATTTTGGTGTGTGTTTTCCTTTTCTTCATGAATTATTGTTCTAAATAAGTAATTGCTCTCTGTGCTTATAAATCGTATTCTAAGCAATTGTAAACACCCCGATAGGTCCACTGAGAGCAGCAGGCCAGTACCTTCATCGATTAGCTGTAGACCCAACGCCGGTCCCCTCACCACCCTAGGCCAGTCCGTTCACGCCCTCAGGCCTGCCCCCGCACCACCCTACGCAGGTCCCTTCACGCCCTCCGGCCTGTCCCCTCAACTCCCTAGGCCGGTCCCCTCCCCACCCTAGGCCGGTCCCTTCACACCCTCAGGCCTGTCCCCTGACCACCCTAGGCCGGTCCCTTCACGCCCTCAGACCTGTCCCCTCACCACCCTAGGCCGGTCCCCTCACCACCCTAGGCCAGTCCCTTCACGCCCTCAGACCTGTCCCCTCACCACCCTAGGCCGGTCCCTTCACGCCCTCAGACCTGTCCTCTCAGCACCCTAGGCCGGTCCCTTCACGCCCTCAGACCTGTCCCCTCACCACCCTAGGCCTGTCCCCTCACCACCCTAGGCCGGTCCCTTCACGCCCTCAGGCCTGTCCCCTCACCACCCTAGGCAGGTCCCCTCACCACCCTAGGCCAGTCCCTTCACACCCTCAGGCCTGTCCCCTCACCACCCTAGGTCGGTCCCTTCACGCCCTCCGGCCTGTCCCCTCACCACCCTAGGCCGGTCCCCTCACCACCCTAGGCCAGTCCCCTCACCACCCTAGGCCAGTCCCCTCACCACCCTAGGCCGGTCCCTTCACGCCCTCAGGCCTGTCCCCTCACCACTCTAGGCCGGTCCCTTCACTCCCTCAGGCCTGTCCCCTCACCACCCTAGGCCGGTCCCTTCACGCCCTCAGGCCTGTCCCCTCACCACCCTAGGCCGGTCCCATCACACCCTCAGGCCTGTCCCCTCACCACCCTAGGCCGGTCCCATCACACCCTCAGGCCTGTCCCCTCACCACCCTAGGCCGGTCCCTTCACGCCCTCAGACCTGTCCCCTCACCACCCTAGGCCGGTCCCCTCACCACCCTAGGCCAGTCCCTTCACACCCTCAGGCCTGTCCCCTCACCACCCTAGGCCGGTCCGGTCCCTTCACGCCCTCAGGCCTGTCCCCTCACCACCCTAGGCCAGTCCGGACACGCCCTCAGGCCTGTCCCTTCACACCCTCAGGCCTGTCCCCTCACCACCCTAGGCCGGTCCTCTCACCACCCCACGCCGGTCCCTTCACGCCCTCCGGCCTGTCCCTCCAACACCCTAAGCCAGTCCCTTCACTCCCTCAGGCCTGTCCCCTCACCCCCCTAGGCCGGTCCCCTCACCACCCTAGGCCTGTCCCCTCACCACCCTAGGCCGGTCCCTTCACCACCCTAGGCCGGTCCCACTCACAGCCTTGGAATGACACAAGTACCAGTTCTGTATAATTCCCCACCACACGATACCATAGCGTGCGAACCCAGTGGCACGCCACTACTGCATGTTGGTTGCACCTTGTCACCATTTGCAGTTTGTGACCACGGCATTACTGATTCTGTTTATGTTATTCTTGTACCATCAGCCCTGAAGAGTCGTGTTGACTCAACTGTACACGACGAAACACGTGTCGGCTTTGCATTACATTACTTGAATCTGGAGAGAATAAACCAACGTTTTGCTGCATTTTGAACACACCAAAGAATCTGCTTCTGTCTCCTTGAATACTTATCAGTCAATGTACTGCTTGTGATACTTTTTGTAGTAGCGAGAGCACAATTGTATATTTCTGTTTAGTCCCTTGACTTTTTTAGACGGTTAAGGGTGTTTTTCCGCCTGCTCTTCACGCACTACATTTCTACTTGTCAATCTATACTCTGTAACGTTTAACCGAGGTAGTGCGCCTGAGTGATCTGATTTTCTAAAAACCCCACTAGAGTGTTTCCCTCACCACCCTAGGCCGGTCCCCTCACCACCCTAGGCCGGTCCCTTCACCACCCTAGGCCGGTCCCCTCACCACCCTAGGCCTGTCCCCTCACCACCCTAGGCCGGTCCCTTCACCACCCTAGGCCGGTCCCCTCACCACCCTAGGCCTGTCCCCTCACCACCCTAGGCCGGTCCCCTCACCACCCTAGGCCGGTCCCCTCACCACCCTAGGCCTGTCCCTTCATGCCCTCAGGCCTTCCCCTGTGATGCTCACAGTTCATGTTCCCCAGGCCCTCTGGCCCCGCCCACAGATACTCACAGTGTAGGGCCCTCTAGGCCCGCCCACAGATACTCACAGTGTAGGGCCCTCTGGCCCCGCCCACAGATACTCAGTGTAGGGCCCTCTAGCCCCGCCCACAGATACTCACAGTGTAGGGCCCTCTAGCCCCGCCCACAGATACTCAGTGTAGGGCCCTCTAGCCCCGCCCACAGTGGAGAAGCGTGGCTCAGGTGGAGAAGTGTGGCTCAGTGGTTAGAGGCGGCAGACCCGGAAGCTGAGATCGGCCGTGGACCAGGGTTCGATTCCCCGCCTCGGCGGGTCTCGGGCTCAAAAATTCCAAGGACTCGACAATTCTCGCTCCGGTGCCTACTCGACTCACGGGGTCACACTCTGCGACTCTGGGCAATAGCTTGCTTAATCTCCACTACGGCCCCTCGCGGCGGGATGCCTGGCTTTCACCTTTGGGATACCCTGCCGGAGTATCTCACAGGGGAATACCAGGACGGGTTCCCTAAGCAAGCGCCTTGATGCCTTCGGGTGATACGTGCGCTATATAAGTCGCAATACATTTACATTTACAGATATTCACAGTGTAGGGCCCTCTGGCCCCGCCCACAGATACTCACAGTGTAGGGCCCTCTAGCCCCGCCCACAGATACTCACAGTGTAGGGCCCTCCAGGCCCCGCCCACAGATACTCACAGTGTAGGGCCCTCTGGCCCCGCCCACAGATCTTCACAGTGTAGGGCCCTCTGGCCCCGCCCACAGATACTCACAGTGTAGGGCCCTCTGGCCCCGCCCACAGATACTCACAGTGTAGAGCCCTCTGGCCCCGCCCACAGATACTCACAGTAGAGCCCTCTGGCCCCGCCCACAGATACTCACAGTGTAGAGCCCTCTGGCCCCGCCCACAGATACTCACAGTGTAGGGCCCTCTGGCCGCGCCCACAGATACTCAGTGTAGGGCCCTCTGGCCCCGCCCACAGATACTCACAGTGTAGGGCCCTCTAGCCCCGCCCACAGATACTCACAGTGTAGGGCCCTCTGGCCGCGCCCACAGATACTCAGTGTAGGGCCCTCTGGCCCCGCCCACAGATACTCACAGTGTAGGACCCCCAGGCCCCGCCCACATATACTCAGTGTAGGGCCCTCTGGCCCCGCCCACAGATACTCACAGTGTAGGACCCCCAGGCCCCGCCCACATATACTCAGTGTAGGGCCCTCTGGCCCCGCCCACAGATACTCAGTGTAGGGCCCTCTGGCCCCGCCCACAGATACTCAGTGTAGGGCCCTCTGGCCCCGCCCACAGATACTCAGTGTAGGGCCCTCTGGCCCCGCCCACAGATACTCACAGTGTAGGGCCCTCAGGCCCCGACCACAGATACTCACAGTGTAGAGCCCTCTGGCCCCGCCCACAGATACTCACAGTGTAGGGCCCTCTGGCCCCGCCCACAGATACTCACAGTGTAGGGCCCCTAGGCCCCGCCCACAGATACTCACAGTGTAGGGCCCTCTGGCCCCGCCCACAGATACTCACAGTGTAGGGCCCTCTGGCCCCGCCCACAGATACTCACAGTGTAGGGCCCTCTAGCCCCGCCCACAGATACTCACAGTGTAGGGCCCTCTGGCCCCGCCCACAGATACTCACAGTGTAGGACCCCCAGGCCCCGCCCACATATACTCACAGTGTAGGGCCCTCTGGTACCGCCCACAGATACTCACAGTGTAGAGCCCTCTGGCCCCGCCCACAGATACTCACAGTGTAGAGCCCTCTGGCCCCGCCCACAGATACTCACAGTGTAGAGCCCTCTGGCCCCGCCCACAGATACTCACAGTGTAGGGCCCTCTAGCCCCGCCCACAGATACTCACAGTGTAGGGCCCTCTGGCCCCGCCCACAGATACTCACAGTGTAGGGCCCCCAGGCCCCGCCCACAGATACTCACAGTGTAGGGCCCTCTGGCCCCGCCCACAGATACTCACAGTGTAGAGCCCTCTGGCCCCGCCCACAGATACTCACAGTGTAGGGCCCCCAGGCCCCACCCACAGATACTCACAGTGTAGGGCCCTCTGGCCCCGCCCACAGATACTCACAGTGAAGGGCCCTCTAGCCCCGCCCACAGATACTCAGTGTAGGGCCCTCTAGCCCCGCCCACAGATACTCACAGTGTAGGGCCCTCTGGTCCCGCCCACAGATACTCACAGTGTAGGGCCCTCTGGCCCCGCCCACAGATACTCACAGTGTAGGGCCCTCTGGCCCCGCCCACAGATACTCACAGTGTAGGGCCCTCTAGCTCCGCCCACAGATACTCACAGTGTAGGGCCCTCTGGCCCCGCCCACAGATACTCACAGTGTAGGGCCCCCAGGCCCCGCCCACAGATACTCACAGTGTAGGGCCCTCTGGCCCCGCCCACAGATACTCACAGTGTAGAGCCCTCTGGCCCCGCCCACAGATACTCACAGTGTAGGGCCCCCAGGCCCCACCCACAGATACTCACAGTGTAGGGCCCTCTGGCCCCGCCCACAGATACTCACAGTGTAGGGCCCCCAGGCCCCGCCCACAGATACTCACAGTGTAGGGCCCTCTGGCCCCGCCCACAGATACTCACAGTGTAGAGCCCTCTGGCCCCGCCCACAGATACTCACAGTGTAGGGCCCCCAGGCCCCACCCACAGATACTCACAGTGTAGGGCCCTCTGGCCCCGCCCACAGATACTCACAGTGTAGGGCCCCCAGGCCCCGCCCACAGATACTCACAGTGTAGGGCCAATGGATGAATGTGATGGTGCGGTCGAGGCGCATCATGAAGATGATGAAGAAGATGATGCAGAAGATCATCTCGACCACGGGCACGGTGGTGTACCCCGCGTACCTGGAGGCGCCGTAGCAGATCAGCACCACGATGCACAGCAGCTGAGGAGCACAAAAGCAGAGGGTCAGGCGCCGGGAGTGACTGAGGAGCACACAAGCAGAGGGTCAGGCGCTGGGAGTGACTGAGGAGCACACAAGCAGAGGGTCAGACGCCGGGAGTGACTGAGGAGCACACAAGCAGAGGGTCAGGCGCCGGGAGTGACTGAGGAACACACAAGCAGAGGGTCAGGCGCCGGGAGTGACTGAGGAGCACACAAGCAGAGGGTCAGGCGCTGGGAGTGACTGAGGAGCACACAAGCAGAGGGTCAGGCGCCGGGAGTGACTGAGGAGCACACAAGCAGAGGGTCAGGCGCCGGGAGTGACTGAGGAGCACACAAGCAGAGGGTCAGGCGCCGGGAGTGACTGAGGAGCACACAAGCAGAGGGTCAGGCGCTGGGAGTGACTGAGGAGCACACAAGCAGAGGGTCAGGCGCCTGGAGTGACTGAGGAGCACACAAGCAGAGGGTCAGGCGCCGGGAGTGACTGAGGAGCACACAAGCAGAGGGTCAGGCGCCGGGAGTGTCTGAGGAGCACACAAGCAGAGGGTCAGGCGCTGGGAGTGACTGAGGAGCACACAAGTAGAGGGTCAGGCGCCGGGAGTGACTGAGGAGCACACAAGCAGAGGGTCAGGCGCTGGGAGTGACTGAGGAGCACACAAGCAGAGGGTCAGACGCCGGGAGTGACTGAGGAGCAGAGGGTCAGGCGCCTGGAGTGACTGAGGAGCACACAAGCAGAGGGTCAGGCGCCGGGAGTGACTGAGGAGCACACAAGCAGAGGGTCAGGCGCCGGGAGCGACTGAGGAGCACACAAGTAGAGGGTCAGTCAGGCGTCGGGAGTGACCGAGGAGCACACAAGCAGAGGGTCAGGCGCTGGGAGTGACTGAGGAGCACACAAGCAGAGGGTCAGGCGCCGGGAGTGACTGAGGAGCACACAAGCAGAGGGTCAGGCGCCGGGAGTGACTGAGGAGCACACAAGCAGAGGGTCAGGCGCTGGGAGTGACTGAGGAGCACACAAGTAGAGGGTCAGGCGCCGGGAGTGACTGAGGAGCACACAAGCAGAGGGTCAGGCAGAGGGTCAGGCGCCGGGAGTGACTGAGGAGCACACAAGCAGAGGGTCAGGCGCCGGGAGTGACTGAGGAGCACACAAGCAGAGGGTCAGGCGCCGGGAGTGACTGAGGAGCACACAAGCAGAGGGTCAGGCGCCGGGAGTGACTGAGGAGCACACAAGCAGAGGGTCAGGCGCCTGGAGTGACTGAGGAGCACACAAGCAGAGGGTCAGGCGCCGGGAGTGACTGAGGAGCACACAAGCAGAGGGTCAGGCGCCGGGAGTGACTGAGGAACACACAAGCAGAGGGTCAGGCGCCGGGAGTGACTGAGGAGCACACAAGCAGAGGGTCAGGCGCTGGGAGTGACTGAGGAGCACACAAGCAGAGGGTCAGGCGCCGGGAGTGACTGAGGAGCACACAAGCAGAGGGTCAGGCGCCGGGAGCGACTGAGGCGCACACAAGCAGAGGGTCAGGCGCCGGGAGTGACTGAGGCGCACACAAGCAGAGGGTCAGGCGCCGGGAGTGGAGGGGTGAATGAAGAGCAGGGGGGGGGGGGGAATGAAGAGTGGAGGGGCGAGTGAGGGAGCGAAGGGGTGAAGGAAGGGGTGAGCTTGGAGTAGGGCCAGGGAGGGTGTAGGACGCTGGGTACTTGTTTCAAACCCCCCCCCCCCCACACATGTTTTGCCTGCTATTGATGCACCTTTGACTGACGTGCACTGGATTCCTGCCAACCTGGTCCCCAGTAGCAGTTTTCTTTCCCTAAAACTGTTCCACAATTGGCACAACTTTGGCCCCCCTGTAAGTCCCTAGTTGATGATTTCCCTGGTACCCAGGGCATTGGGACTGCAGAGGGTCCCCTAGGGCTGCAGCCCTGGTTGTGCCCCCCCGGGGACCCCTCACCAAGGCTAAGCCCTCTGCCAGTGCAGGCTGCGTGCCTTGGTGCAGAGAAAACCTTAGAGTCGGCATGGCACACAGCTCTGTGTGCCATGCCCACATACACTGCATGAGGTACAGGTAAGTCACCCCAACTGCACTATACCCCATGTGTGGACATATCTGCCTGAGCCAATACGACCCTGCATTATCTAAGTCCAGTCTTAGACATTGTAAGTGCACAGGGAAGCCATCACGAGCACATGGACTGGACACTTGTTATTACGAGTTCCCCAGCTCCATGACGGCTTCACTGCACCCCAAGGTGTTTGGTACCGAACACCTCATCTCAATAAACCCACACGGATGCCAGTGCTGGATCTATTAATCAATGCACACACAGGGCACCTTAGAGGTGCCCCCTGATAACCTACAGACTACCAGTGTGGTACCCCCTGGTCTCGGCCAGCCTGCCACCACTAGACATGTTTCTGGCCTCCAGGGGTGACCGCCTTCACTCTCAGAGGCCAGGAACAAAGCCTGCTCTGGGCGAAGGTGTCAACACCTCGTCCAAGCAGGAACTGCCATCCAGAGCGGGAAGCTTCAAAGGCCGTGCCACCTTTGAAACGCGGCACAGGCCACTCCTGCTAGTGGAAGATGCCAACCCCCCTGTCCTGACCCTACTTTTTGGGGGGAGGGACGGTGGGTAAATTTGGCTAGATTAGGAGGTGTGCCCACACCTAGCCAGCACCACCCCACTTTTTAGAATCCTCCATCTTGTGTTAGAGAGAATTAGCCTATCAGGGTCAGGGTTATGCCCACTTCGCACAGCAAGTGGTCTTATACAGGGTGTAATCACCCTAAAGGTAAGTAGACCATTGGCTACCACCTGGTACTCCCCTTGAAACCCCTAAATTGAGTATTTTGGGGGTACCCCGTGACTCAGCACTTCCGATTTGATGGCTCTAAAGACGAGGAGGACAAAGAGGAGCTGCTGAACCCGAGAACGGAGCGCCTGCCGCAGAGTTTTGGTGCAAACCCCTGCCTGCCGCTTCAAGACTCGACAGTCGGGGTGAACGGTCTCGTCCTGCTGCTGTGTGGCCTCTAAGGACCCCAGAGGACTACCAGCCGTCGCAAACTGCCCAAGACCTCCCTTGGAGTAGAGTTCCTACTCCCCTGCAGACCACAGGAACCGAAACCACAGGGTCCAGTTCAAAGACCTGGCACTCCCCAGCCCGACCGGTGCAGCAACCAATCAGGAAGAGGTACTCATGCTCTGGAAGGTCATATCTGTCAGCCTCTCGAGTGTGGACGCACCTGAACCGACCGGAGCTGTGTAGTACCAAACCCCGGCGTACCAGACGCCCTACAACCAAGACCTACGTCAAAGAGTCCAGTCGGGACTTTAGCTGTACCCGAGCCCAACAGCTTGTGCAGCCTGTCTTCAGCGGGCCCCCTACTCAGTAGCGCACCAGATACCAACTGCAGCAACTCCATGCTCCTGGAGAAAATCAGAACGCACCCACGAGCTGCTGGTAGAACCTTGGACCTTGGCTTCCTGCTACTCCATACCCAGACGGTGAAGCCCTGGACCTGTCTGTGCTGCGTGCTTTACCCCTCCCATGGGATTGCATGGTGCATAATTGAGCACAAATTTGAACTATTTGCCTATGTTTGAAATCTATAAGGAATACAGTCCTCACCTTTTGAACGTGATTCTTGGTCGAAAACAGATATAAAAAGCATTTACAATGCAATAGGTCTCGCAGCATTAAAGTTTGAGTTACTGGCATTGTAAATGGCAATGCTTTGCATTAATTCTTTTATTTTAATTTGCAATTGGTATATAAACATTGTTTGTGAATGGTTAGCTGTTGCTTATGCTAAGCAAAGTTGGCAGTAATATAGAGTGCTAGTCTTGCTCGTTATAAGCATGCTGATTTAAACCAGCCAGTAACATTCGACTAGGGCATAGAAGCTGACCGGATGTGGGGATGGGCAGGAAAAAAAGCAATGGGAAGCTGCTCATAGGTCCTGGTAAAGTTTGGTAGCCTCCTTCGAAAGGCGAAATGCCAGGCATGGGACATGTGCTCAGTCAGGCTTGCAACGCTTGATTGAGGGGCACTGGCAGATCTAGTGACCCAGTACTGGAAAACCAGGAATAGAGTGTCAGGGCTGGGATACATTCCCTGAGCTGTATCTGGTCTCAGTAATGGAACAACATTTGGTTCTGGATGGTGTTCGCGAGAAGCATTGGCAGGGCTGTTTGTAAGCTCCTGCACCGAAATAGCAGATTCTGCAGGTCAGGGGTGAGGTGCATTGAGGGGACTGTGGCAGCATCTCGGAAGGAGAAGCTGCAGGTTATGATTGTGATGCATTATTTAGCAGAGGTCAGTGTGGTTGACTCCATGATTGAATGGTTGCAGGCGAGTCTTGTTATGATCCATACCATACGTACCAGAGTGCTTTATAGCTTCTAACTCAAAGTGGAGGAAGCTTGCATCAACAAGGTTGCAGGCAATATCTAATGCTTGGACGCGCTAGCCGTTGAGGCCCGAACGCTTCGTACCGCTTCTGTGTGCCTCTTGCGATTACCGGGGAAGGAGCCTACCGACTCTCATGCATCCCGCGTGAGACGCGTACTCCGTAGGTCAGGCGAACCCAGGGTACGAGTCGTACCAGGCAGGTGCGGCTCGTATTGCGGTGCCCTTCCAATGTCCACGCTGCGTGGTGTACAGTCTCAACGTACCCAGGGCGAGGGCAGGCAGAGAGGCGGTGCGAGTCGTGATGGGGGTGAGACTCGCACCGCACACGATTCAGGGCTCAAGAGGCATTAAGGACGGTGCGAGCCATACGCTTAAATGCGACTGGCACCGTGACAGCGGACAGTACCTTTTGTAGTCTTGTGAGTTCGGGGCGAACCAGCAGGCATAGAGGGGACATCACGTGAACTGTTCACACGGCGCGCGTCGCAATCAGATTCTTTCGCCCATGCTGAAAACAGCAGAAGCTCCTGCGCGCAACGTAATCGTATGGGAAAATGCTGCGCGTGGCCAGCTCCTGTCACCCCTCGTTGTCGGCTGAGCCGACAGCTATAGTTCTCTGGCGGGAACGCGCTTCTAGGCGAGACCTAACTGCTCGCCCACGCTACCACAAGGAGAGCATTAGTTTTATCTACTTTTGCCTCTGTGTCCCAATAAGGGTTCCACTGGACTCTCTGCACAGTGTACTCCGTTTTACTGCTCTATATAGAGAGCGAGTGTCAATTCAATTAATTCTTTATTCGGATAAAAGAATATCCATAAAAGTACAGAATAAAATGCCAGCACGAATATACATTAAAAACAATCGTTACATACACAAGTAAATGGTTAAAGCAATAACCGCATGACTTAAAGCAGTAGGCACACAAAAACAAATACATAGTGCAAGAGTCAGCACGGCGAGTTCATCATAGGCTTATAATTTAGTTAAAGCCAATAACAAGAATGTTCCTAAAATAGAGCAATATAATATGATAACGATCCGATAGTATAACGAATAGCATCAAAGTGGTATAAAACCACACATTAGGTCAGAAATGATAACAGTGTAAATAATAAAATGTAGCAGCGTAATATAATACGGTGCAGACAATTTAACAGATAACATGGTGCAATAAAATATCAAATATCAAAGCATGCAGTCAGAACTATTTATACGGTGCTCATAGGAGGCGTGGGAGCGAACAGCCAGTCTTAGAAAGGTGCTAACGCGAAGGGTTACATTTTCCCCATTAACCCCATCGCCGCGCGGGGGGGGACAACGCACGCCGCGGTGATGATGACGAGCTCAGCTCGTCACGGCCACGCCCGCTCAATGGAACGCCTAGCACAGCGGGGAAATTATCGCCGCGTGGGCGTTCCGCGCAGGCCAGCTCAGCTCGTCACCAGCACACGGCCACCGTGCTGATGACGAGCTCAGCTCGTCATCAGCATGCAAGCTGTTAAGCTTGACAATATTCCTATAAGCCACCTTAAAATCAGTGATAGCCGAAGCCTTAAAAAAGGGAATCAGCAGCTGTTTGCTATATATCTGCTAGAAGTTGCCAAAGAATAAAAAGTGTAACGTGGATTGGCGACCACGATTTCCACAGGGGCGGGGCATTCGCTCGAGATTGGTGTTAAAGCCTAAGGGGAAGCACAGGAGGTATTTTAAAGCGCCAGCCCTAAGGCGGAAGAGCAAGCTTCGTTCCCAGCGGTTGGTCACTTCTAGGAGATAGCTCGCTGGAAGTTTTGTAGGGGGGCCATCGGCGTCCACCATAGGTATATACCGCGCGACTGAATATTTCATAATTTCTTGCTTACGTCTCAAGTCGCCAGTATATTCATACAAGGCCTCCTGGATCATCTTTTTGTTAATGCCGGCCATATTGCTTGGATTCGTAAAAATATGCGACAGATTACGGTAGTCAGGCTAGCCTTGACAGCCGCCAACCATGGTATATCACTGCCCTGATCACATTTAAGGATGTCTCTAGTAAACGTGGCTGCTGGATTTTGCCGTTCTTTTATCCAGAAAACGGCTGGGCGGGCCCTGATGTAGGGCCAGATGTAGGTAAATGTCATTTACCGATTCGGAAATACCGAATTTTACCGATTTGGTATTTACAAATCGGTAAATGCTATGTAGGTAATTTTAGGAATCAATGCCAATTACCGAATCGGTAAATACCAATTCGGTAAAATTACCGATTTTGCAAGGGGGACAGGGTGTCACTTTGATACCCTGTTGCACCCCTGATTCTGGCTTGTGTGCCGTGTGACACACATGCATGCCCTTAGGGCACACAGGTGTGCATGTACACAGGTATTCGTTATTTACTATGACATAGTATGTCATGGTAAATAACGAATTCTTAAGGGCCTGTGACACTGTTTCAAGTGCCACCTACATATAGATTTACCGATTCTGTAAAATGTAGGCCCCCTAACTCTCAATCACCAAATACCGGTCGGTAATGGCCGAAATCTGCCGTTACCGACCGGTATTTGGTGACCTACATCTGGCCCGTAGTCCTCTATAAAGGAAAATTTTAACTCGTGGTGGCAGACAAAGGAGGAGGAGCAGATCGGTGCCCCCAAAACTCTCCGACAGAATCTGTTTTCTTCTACCTGAATGCTGTTTCAATCCACGTGGCCCCAAACTCCAGCTCCAGATGTCGCGGTAGGTATACACCGAGTTTGATATATTTTCAATATGGATAGCACTACCTCAGTTCTTCTGGGTTGGGGGAGGCACAAGATCGAGTTGGCAGCTTTTAAAAATGTGCTCCGGCTATGTGCCAAATGAGCAGCCCAAGAGCCATTATCTCAAATACCAAGCCCCGATATGGATAAGTGCGGGTGTATGACAGTTTTTTGGAGCCTGAGTTGATTACGTTAATAGAGAGTTTTCGGGTCCGCAACTAATTTTAAATGATTTTTAAAAATTTGTGCGAAGGTCCAACATATTCATAAAATCTACAAAACCCCCAACTAAAATGCACAGTGCATTGGGTGTGCGGCCCAGTAGGACCACATCGTCCGCATAGAATAAGGCGGGTAGTTTGTTGCCATCGATCATCGGGATGTCCATAGTCAATCTGGACAGCTCATAATGCAACTCTTAAACCCTTTGCATGCTTATGACAAGCTCAGTCCGTCATGAGGCACAGTGGAGCTGAGCTCATCATAACTGCTGCGGTCGGCTCACGCGCGGCTTATTTCCCGCCTGTGCAGGAGTGGGCGGAGTCGTGATGAGCCCAGCTCGTCACGAGCACGGCGGCGCGTGGCCCCTCCCCCCCACACACCACAGGGGAATTAGCCCTGCGTGGAAGGGGTTAATGTATAGGGTAAAGAGCAGAGGGGCCCGCACGCATCCCTGCCTGACCCCTCTGCCAATAGAGCCAGTGCCCTAGAGAGGGGTTTGTACAGGGCACTGTAGAGGGTGGGGCTGGGGTGAGATCGGGGTAGGGGTCAGGACCCCCCCCCCACCCCCCCACTCCACCCCCTTTGCATTAGACCTACCAACAGCCATGCCCGAATATGGAACAAATTCCAGTCCCTGACCGCCAGGGGGTGATGCCCAACTCCGTTCACCTGCCCTGCGGTTACCCATAGCAAGCATGTGGAAGGTACAACAAACAATGAAACAAGCACTGGCAATGCCAAGCGGCCTCGCTTCCCTTGACTGCCAAGCAGCGCCACCTGGCATTGCCTGGCTTAGTTTATAGAAGTCTTGGCGTCGAATTCCTTCTTCCGCTGCAAGATGCTTTCCAATTCGGCTTCGAGGCGCCTTTTCTTTTTCTCCATCTTGGCTGCGTGTTCCGCGTCGGATGGTTCGGCCGCTCTTTTTGGGAGTTGGCTCAGCGCCGAGCTGATCCTCGGCGTCGAAGGCTTCGTCGCCGAACTGGATTTCGTGTCTCTGGTCGGCGTCGGCATCGAAGGTGCTTTAGGGTCCTTCTCCCTCGGCGTCGAACGATCCTTTTCGGGAACGTTTTTCGACAACTTTTGCTGTTCCACAGCCCTCGGCACCGGGGACTCCTTCTCAGAGGATCCGCTAGGCCTGGATACAGTAGCGGGCGCCGAAGTTTTTGGCGCCGGCGCTTTCGAGGCCTTGCCTTCGTTCTTTCGAGACTCAGAGTCTCTCGGGTGTTTAGGGGTCGTAGAGTCTCCTACCTTATCAGAAGTCTTGGAATTATCGGTCTCTACGACCATGTAGCTGTCGTCTTCGGCGGCGGCGTTGTCCTCTTCCTCGGAAGACATCCCCAGATCGTAAAGGGATGGAGTTGGGGCTTTGCCCTGCAGGTTGGCGTGCGCTACCCTCTGACTCGCTCTCACACGAAGGGTCTTCGGGGTGAAGACGGAGCAGGCGTTGCAGTCCTTGCCCCGTGGTCGACCGGTAGGCAAAGGTTGCAAACCGGGTGCTGGTCCTTCTGAGCGTACTTGTGGTGGCAGTTACGGCAGAACTTGAAGGGCGTGTTGTCCATCTTGAGCGCTCAGGGGGCCCCCTGGTCCTGCGTTCGTCGACGGGCGTCAAAGTTCTCGAAGTTTTCTCCTTCTTCGGCCCTTGGTTGATGAAGTCTCTTGAAGACTTCTGAGTTGTTTTCCTATCAATTTCTGTATTGTTCTTCTACTTTCTCCAAAAATGTCTGGAGCCCAAACGGGAACGATCCAGACCCGACCGCGGAAAAAAGAATCTGAAGATGGCGCCCAAGAGTGGGAGCTTCCGCAGGAAGCATGCCGACGTCACCGGAAATACACCCAGAGAGGTGTGACGCCGACGCCCACCTGGGCTACAAAAAAAAAAAAAAAAAAAAGACTACGATTCCGGACCCAACCACAAGACCGTGGAATAATGCACAGCATAGTGAATCCAGAAAGATTCACGCTGCAAAACCTTAGCTCCACAGTCCAGTCACATGCTCCAGAACACAAGAGCGCCCCCTGCAGGAAGCCCCTGAACAGAACCTGCGTCAGGCAACCCCAGGCATAGGGCGGCCAGAGCTGAGCACACAGTGCAACCCAGCGCATAGAAACCCGCTCAGGGCGCTTGACCATCACCTGGGTGAGGTGGAAAGGTCACCCCCAGCTCCCCAAAGGAAAATGCACCCCCTCCAGCCCCCCCCCCCCGACCAGCGTGTTAGATCTCATGGTTATCATTATTCCCAGCTGTTTTCATGTATATATGTGCTCTGTTGTATGTGTTCACATTGTACATTGCATGGCATTCCCTTTGTACCTGTTTGTGTGGGATTCTACACTCCACCTGTTGGCTTCAGTTGAGCAGATGGGAAGCTGTGCTGCCAATAAATCATCTTTACTTCTATTTGGACTATATTGAATTCTTACAACCCATGATCGGCAAACACACAGTGACCTAAAGACACACCTGCACAGTAAATCCACCTCCTGGGCTTGTGCTGGACACCTCTGGGTCTAAAGCAGGGGTCTTCAACCTGAGGGCCGGGCCCCCTAGCAGGGCCTCAAGTGATAGGGAGTGGGGGGCAGGCCTGGACAAAAGAGGCATTATGCTGGTAGCAGTGCTTTCTTTTAAGTTGGATCATTATTATTATTGGTGGGGAGGAATGATAATGCGCCATCACTAACATATTTTGTTATTTATATCCCAGCTGGGAGTGTGTGTCAAAAGGGAAGGGACTGCAAATGTTCTTCCTACCGGTTTGTGTCCCCGTCACCCTCCCCCTCCTCTTTCCATGCTGTGTCTCTCACCCTCCCCATCTCTTTCCCTCCCTCACTCTCTGTCTACTTCCCCTGCTCCTACCCCCTCCCCTGATTCTCTCCCCCCGCCTTCTTTTCCCCTTACGTATTTGTGCTTATCGTTTATCTCGACCTCACAAGTAACTATGTTGCCATGCTCTAAGAACTGTGTAACCTTTGTAACGATGTAACCTGTAAGTGTGATCTGATGCTCATGTAAAGCGCTCTGATACCTCCGGGTCTAGCCAGCGCTAGATAAAACTTTTAAAATAAATAAAATAAATAAACCCCCGTTTCTGATGTTTACACTGCGGACACCTTACACGTTAGTAAGGCCTGCCTGACCTTAATAGTGCGTTTGGTAATCGTGTATTTGAATGCACTTTTAAAACGGTAGCAGAACTTACCTGTAATCTGTAAGTCCAGAAATATTTTAACATTTCCAATCGAATTGAATAATTAAACAAGTTTGAAGACCTGAAGTAAGCAAGTCTCGGAGCCCCACAGCTCTTAGAAGCCACTGCAGACCCAGCACCCTGAGCAGGGCCCTACTCTGGGGCCCCTAACACAGGGCAGCGCAGTCAGCAGGGGATGTGGCCACCACTGGGGAGCAGATGCCATCTCGCTTTCTAGGAGTTTTTTTTTTCTCGTTCTGGGTGTCGTCGAACACCATTTGGGGCCAAGTACGTCCCTTGTGTCACGTCAGATGGCACCCTGCAGGTTGTTGTGCATAGTAGCCATCTTCAGATTATTTTTTTCCGCCGTTGGGTCTGGAAGCAAAAGGGGATGCTCTGAAGATTTGAAGAAAATCCTTGAAAGAAACGTAGCTTTTTAGTCAAAATCTCAACATCAGAAATCGACCTCGCGACTGGAGAACACAACTTGCCTCCGGGGACAACATCTCCAATACCGAACACCTCCACTACGCGGCTACGCACATGGTTTGACAAATGGCAAGGTAGGGGCCATGGAGTATACCTCTTTCAAATTCTGCCCCGAGAGCCACCACAAATTTGCACAACATAATCCACACGACATGTGCAACTTCTGCCTGCCCAAGGACAAGGACTGCGCAGTATTCCTGCCGAAGACCCTCAGGACACGCCTAAAGTAGAGAGAGGCCCACTACACTACAATGTCCCAGGCACCGAAGAAACCTTCCTTGAAGGACATAGGTCTCTCCAGCGATGAGGAGGAGGACCAGGGAGTTCCAGCAGAATCGATGCACGAAGGATCAGATGCCGAAATTGTAGAGGGAGACGCAGAAAAAATCTGCGCCAACAAAAAGGTGGCGAAGGACACAGAAAAAAAGATGGACAAGGTAAGACACCCACATCCGTCGGAACCGAAGGGCCACGATAATAAGCCACAGCCTAAAGTAGTCCCGACGCCAAACAAAAAAGCAATCGAAGTCTAGCCGCGATCCACGGAACCCCACAGAATCCTACCAAAGCACATAGACGAGGGACGATCGCTCAAGGCAGCGAAACTGAGGGTCAAACACGAACCCCAGGAAGGAGTTACGCCGCCCTCGAAGGCAGAGTCTAGTACTCCCAAGAAGAGAAAATCTCCATCTCCGACACCGAGGAAGCCCTTGAGATCAAAAAGAAAGAGAAACGCCTCGAAGCCAAAATGGTGGCACTCCTCCAGAGGAAAAAGAGTTTGAGGCATCGCTCAAGGGATTCCCCATGATTCCCCTTGTCGACACCAACAATGTCAACGCCTAAGGGACAGAGGACGACGAAGGGGAAGATAAAGAGATCCTCGCGTCACCTCCAACCCCTGAACCACGTGATGACGACCTCAAGGAGTACATCGATGCACCAGAGGAAGAAGAATCCTCTGAAACCTTTGAGGATCAATGGAATGACCTTGACACAGAAAGCTCAGAGGAGGATCAATGGAACGACCTTGACGCAGAAAGCCCAGAGGAGGAGATATGCTGTTATCCTTCAAAGGCTTCCCCGCCGGATGACATAGCCTTCTACAACGGCCTACTAAAGAGAGCAGCTGGCGCTTTCAGGGTCGCCCTCGAAGAGGAGAAGGGGGAAACGTGTTTCGTCTATAAACATTAGCGCCCGCCAACAAGAGCACAAGGAGCCTTTCAATGCTACCGAGCATCCTGGATCAACGCAAGAAGCCTTCAAAGCGCCCGCATCAGCCAAAGGGGTGACACGAAGGGTCGAGAAGAAGTACAAACCCTACTCCAAGGACCCTAAATATATCCAAGGAAATACAGTACCTGAGTCCATTATTGTCACCACAGCAAATGACCTAACAGAGAAGGAAAACAAGCGAACGGATAGGGTGGGCAGAAAATTTGAGAAAGAGGTAGCGACGCAATGGCGCATCGCAAACTGAAATGCCCTGCTAAACAGGTGTGGCCACCAGCAATGGGATGACATCGAGGAGCTCTTGAACAAGCTCCCCGCAGAGGACAAGAAAAGGGCTAAATCTATTGACCAAGAAGGCAAAAACATAGTGTTGTAAACGTATCTAGGAACCTATTTAAATATTCCCGATTTATGCCCTGATGTGGTTATAACAAAACATGTCCTTATAAAGGCATAAGAATCATGTCCATATTTAGGCATAGCCAATGCAGTCCAAATACGGCAAGCAGACAAATGTGCACGGGCACCACACTAGGGTGACATGCCTGAGCAGGAATATCCGGCTTTAAGCAGGAGGTTCAAACCGCCATCATTAACAGACCGTTTACAGGGTACACCCTGTTCGGAGAGGAAGTAGATGAATCCCTCCAGCAAATTAAAAAGGACAACGAGACTGCAAGAGCCATGGGAGCCCTGCACCAGAAAGGTGGCTTCAGAAGAGGAGGGTTTAACAGAAGAAAACCCAAAAGAATAGAGGCCTTGGTTCAAGGACAGCAAATGTCTCACCAACAACAGGGCCAGGAAATGGTCAACAAACAAATCAACAGGCCGGCTACCAGAACTGGCAACGACAGCCAAAGCAGCCCTTTCGAGGGAGAGGCAGAGGCAGAGGCAGAGGCCAGCCCTCCAGACGAAGAGGGAATGGATCAAATGGACTCGTGCCCAAGAAAAGACCCACACACGACACCAGTGGGAGGCAGAATATCACAGCATCTACAACAGTGGCGACAAATCACCACAGACAGTAGGATATTGAATTTGGTCAAATATGGGTATTGCGTAGAACTGACAAAGACACCACCAGTAACCCCCGCACCCCCCGATAAAAAAGCTTCTCAAATCAGAGCTGACGCAGTTAAATTCAGCAATCAAGGAGCTTCTTCAAAAACAAGCAATAGAAATTGTGCCTAAGCAAGACCTTTTCAAAGGAACCTACTCACCATAGTTCCAAGTCCCCAGACACGACATTTCACTAAGGCCATTCCTGAACCCAAGGTTTACGGACAAATTCATTTTGACGCAACATTTCAAAATGGCTACACTCCAAGAAATAATCCCCCAAATTCAAAAGGGGTAACAGTAGACCTCGAGGACGCCTATTTACACATTCCCATGAACAAAAGCCACAGAAAGTATCTCTGGTTCCTACAAGCAGGAACACACGACCAGTTCAAAGTACTCCCTTTCGGAATCAAACCAGCACCATTTGTCTACACCAAGGGGCACATGAATTCTGCAAATCGTCCACTTTGCAAACAGTATTTAGGTAATTGGGATGCATCAACCTAAAACCCATTCGTAATATAGGTAATCGTTAATTTTGCGATTACCTAAATTGCAATTCCCTAGTTGGGACGCATCAAGGCCTTTCCTAAATGTGATTTCGCATTTCGGAAATGCTAATTACCATCAACTGCAAGTTGATGGTAAATTGCAAAAACTTTGAAAAATGCACAAAAGTGCATTTTTCGTAAGTGCCATGTGGCACACACATGTGCCCTTAGGGCATATGCGTGCGCCACATGAACATACAGGACAAATTTGGGGGTGCATCAGGGTGGCCTTTAAGGCCCCCTAGCACCCCTTTAAATTGCATTCACAAATATTTGCGAGTTCCTATTTGGTATTTGCAAATTGCGAATGGCTTCCCATTCATTCCTATGGGCCTCCAGGCCCATAGGAATGAATGGGAAGGTATTCCTTAATTGTGAATCGCGATTTGCAATTAAGGAACGTGTAGGAATCACAAAAAGTTTTGCAAAACTACATGCATAGGCAATTGTGATTCCTTAATTGTAATTCCTTAATAATCGCTATTAAGGAATCGCAATTGCCTAGCTTGATGCATGTGCATGTTAATGCCTAGCCGCAGTCGAGGGTCGTCTGCAGAAAGACGGAATACGCGTCTACCCTTATCTAGACGACCGGCTTATAAAAGCAGACGGGGGGCAAATCAGAGGGACCCCTTCTACACCAACGGAATAGGGTTCTGTGTTTGACTCAGAAAACGTTTGTTTTTCCTTTGGTAGACCGTATATGACTAACTATCCTTCACATCCATCAATCGCACACACCTTACTTCATACAGAAAAGCGCAAAGTGGTGAATACTGTCTTTGGAAATATAGCGCGCCACTACCGGACGCACTTATGGAGTTATGCAAATAGATTTATTTTAAACATATTTTTAAAAAATCATCAATTCATTACAAATAAAACCCAATCTCAGAGAGAATCAGATCACATATATTACATACAAGTACAAAGGAGCGCCCTACAGGCACATAAAGGGAAAAAGAAAATAAAAAGAATGACAGAAAGAGAGTACAAACAAGACAATACACTTTGTCATCAATGAAACCTATCCATGACGGGATTAAGTTAAGGATGGAACTCGATGAATTTTAGATATTTCATCTGTTGTTCCAACCAAAGTCACGGATTAGGGGTCAATGGCGTCGACGCGTTTCGATCGTATCATCCTAGTTTAAACCATCTTTATCAAGACTGTAATAATAACTCTCAACCTGTATGTGTAAAAGTAACCAATATTATCCACCTTCTGGGCTGGCCCGTCCAGTATTGCTAATAATCCTTGAGTAAATCCAGGGAAATCTCCTGGGGATTGTTGTGGGTTCACCTCAATTGAGATAAACCAATAGGGATAATCAATCTGCTAACGGTTTCCTTCAATTAGAGACAGAGTATGTAAGTTGTCGCTCTCAAAGTTTAAAAATATATCACTCTGCTCTAACGATACTGCCCGTCCTCAATCGTAAACCTTTGGCGCTTGTACGCGTCTTTCCAGTACCACCAATATATGTGAGATACAAAACAGAAAGGTCTCACCCATGTTCAGACAGCAATCCACACACGCCAAACACTAGGGTTCACAAGAAATCACAAGAAACCCTCCATACGGCCAGAAAAGGAAACAAGCATTGAAAATGCAATAGGTCTCGCATTAGGAAAGTTTTTTATTTTTATTTATGTGTTGGTTTTGAAAATAGCAAAATTAATACCTTTGTCAGGTGGATGTGGTGGTGGATGTGGTGGTGAATGCGATGGTGGTGGATGCGATGGTGGTGGATGTGGTGGTGGATGCGATGGTGGTGGATGTGGCGGTGGATGTGATGGTGGATGTGATGGTGGATGCGGTGGATGTCATGGATGTGATGGTGGATGCGGCGGTGGATGTGGCGGTGGATGTCATGGTGGATGTGATGGTGGATGTGGTGGTGGTGGATGTGGTGGTGGTGGATGTGGTGGTGGTGGATGTGGTGGTGGTGGATGTGGTGGTGGTGGATGTGGTGGTGGTGGATGTGGTGGTGGATGTAGTGGTGGTGGATGTAGTGGTGGTGGATGTAGTGGTGGTGGATGTGGTGGTGGTGGATGTGGCGGTGGATGTGGTGGTGGTGGATGTGGTGGTGGTGGATGTAGTGGTGGTGGATGTAGTGGTGGTGGATGTGGTGGTGGATGTGGTGGTGAATGCGATGGTGGTGGATGCGATGGTGGTGGATGTGATGGTGGATGTGATGGTGGATGTCATGGTGGATGTGATGGTGGATGCGGTGGATGTGGCGGTGGATGTCATGGTGGATGTGATGGTGGATGCAGTGGATGTGGTGGTGGTGGATGCGGTGGTGGATGTAGTGGTGGTGGATGCGGTGGTGGATGTAGTGGTGCTGGATGTGGTGGTGGTGGATGTGGTGGTGGTGGATGTGGTGGTGGTGGATGTGGCGGTGGATGTGGTGGTGGTGGATGTGGTGGTGGTGGATGTAGTGGTGGTGGATGTAGTGGTGGTGGATGTGGTGGTGGTGGATGTGGTGGTGGTGGATGTGGTGGTGGTGGATGTGGTGGTGGATGTGGTGGTGGTGGATGTGGTGGTGGTGGATGTGGTGGTGGTGGATGTGGTGGTGGTGGATGTGGTGGTGGTGGATGTGGCGGTGGATGCGGTTATAAAGCCTGTGATTGGTAGAACTTAGAAACGGCAAAACTATGATAGCAAGCATATGTTTAATTAAGCGCATGTGGACAGTGAATTGCATTGCATGAAATCCTTTTCTTAGTGTGGCATGTCAGATTTAGTCCAATCCCTAGTGCAAAATCAACATGAATCACTTTTCGTTCCAAAAACACATGTAGGAGCAAAAATCTAACTTAGGTGAACAGTCTCTAATGCAGCAAAGTAACCAAGTGTGTGGCATTTCTTATAGGTGTAAAATCACTCTGCATAGAGTGAAAATTTAGTTTGATGATGAATGAGTTGTGAAAAATGTGTATTCGTATGACATCCCCAGCACATAGAGGTGCAAAAATTACATTTAGTTGCAAAATCACACTTTGTGAAACATCGATAGAAGTGTGAACACACTGCGATGAGCTAAAATAAAATTAGTGTTATAAAGCAAAGCAAGCAGATATCGTTATTATCAACATCGGATTAAAAAAAAAAAAAAAAAAAAAAAGAAGAAGAAAAGGAGACACGGCCGGCCAGCCGTGAAACTGAAAGCACGGCCGGCCGTGAAAAAGCCTTTGATGCAGCAGGGGGTAATTAGGGGAGGAGAATGGCTGGGCTGAGGCAGAGCGCCAAGCCTTTGATGCAGCAGGGGGCGGAGCGGGAAGAGCTGCTGGCGGCACTAAGCTGACGATTTGATGCTGTGCACGCGCATTTTAACTAATTGCGCTTGCGCATTGAGTTAAAAGTGCACATGCACTTCATCAAATCGCCAGTGAATCGCCACTGTAGGTAAGCTTTGTTTAAGCCCCCATAGTCTCGCTCTGCTCAATGCGCATGTGCATTGACAGGCGAGACCTAAAAACATCCTTAGGTGGAAGACTCAACTCAAAACTCGCCGAAGCTTACCCTACGCAAGAGGATACAGGTCATCAAAGAAGAAAGCTCGCTCTACCGGAAGGGTCAGTCTCGGACGGTGAGGAGAGTCATGAAACCTACGGGCATGAGGGCGTCATGCACCCCACTCATCCCCCCCTACATTTGGGCCCCTTCCAGGAACGGCTCACCACAACTGGTCACAAGCCACAGGGAGTTGAGAGGATCTAGTGGTTGTTACGCACAAGCTGCAAGCGGAGATACTATGGTGGGCGTCCAACAACATAACACAGGGCAGACCCTTCAGGAACGCAACTCCTTCTGTGACGACCACTACAGACGCGTCCCTCAACGGATGTGAGCCCACTTCCAACAACGGAAGATAGGAGGCCGTGGAACGCCCTCGACTCCGTAAAACACATCAATTACCTGGAGATGGAAACAGCCCTCCTGGCATTGAAAGCGGTCCAGAAACACATCCGCAAGAGGACGGTCTTGATTCAACCAGACAACACCACCACAATGTTCTACCTCAACAAACAGGGAGGGGCGCAGTCATTTCCACTAAGACAACAGATCTGCCACTAGGCAGTACCTCAAGATATCAGCCTGCAAACAGTACACCTACCGGGAGTGGACAACACAACCGCAGATCCGCTGAGCAGGCAGAACAACTGTTCCCTCGAGTGGGAACTGAAGCACAAGACAACACAACGCATCCTCAAACTCTGGGGGACCCCAGAGATAGACCTGTTTGTGACAATACAGGGCAAGAAATGCCGGTTCTTTGCCTCCAAGTTTCATCACCACCGGTCAAAGGGGAGTGCCCGGTCACTATTTTGATCAGGGACATTGGCATACGCTCTCCCACCGATACCCCTGCTCCAAAGAGTGTTGGAACAACCAAGACAACCAGGGACAAACCTAAGTCTCATTGCTCGACAACGGGTCAGACAAACATGGCGCTCAAGTCTGTTAGAACTGTCCAAAGGTCAAATAATCCGACTCTAAGCAGACAAGGACCTACTAACAATCATGGGCGTGTGCAGGGGGGGCAAGGAGGGGCGCTTGCCCTCCACTGGAGCGTCCCTCCTTGCCCCCCCGGCGGACGCCCATGCTTAGTGTCTGTCAGTCACTGCCTTAGTTTGCTGCTCATCTTTTTATTCACTCTCAGGTGTGCATGGAGGGAGATTTATATATTTATTGTGTTCTGCCATGTGGTGCTTGCATCAGGAATTGCCTTTTGTTAAAGGTGTAAGTTGTACTTCCAGGTTTCGGCGGCAGTCGTCTGTCCGTCCTTTGTTGTTTTCATGACACTGCTGGTTTCTCCGGTGGCTGCTGTTTGTTTGTGATGGGTCAGGTTCTTGGCTCTAGTGAAAGGCGCCCTTCGGCTGCTTTGTTGTGCTAAGAAGTGTTTCTTCATTTTACACCACCAGGCTCCCCGCGGAGCGTCTGCCTCTTGCTCTGGTGTTGTTCTTGTCCTCAGGCTGCTCCCCGTCCCTTCTCACCTCTCTGAGAGCCAGTGCCCCCTTTGACCCTCTACCTGCCGCCCACCCCCTCCCCCACCTCTTCTCCAGGTTCACACCTCGGTGCTTTCACACTTAACGTCACCTCCGGCTCACATTTTCAGAGAGGGCCCCGGGCTCCTTATCACCGACATGAGGAGGAGGAAGAGAGAGGGGCGACAGAGGAAGACTTGGTGGGATCGGGAAGACGGATACGGTGGGGGGTGAGAGTGAACGAAGAAGGGGGGAGATAAAGAGAGAGAAGCAGTGGGGAAAGACCGAGAAGTAGGGAAGAAGGAAGATGAGAGAGCAAGTGGAGGGGGAGTGGGGGGTCTGGGTGAGGGAGAGCAGCTTCAGAGAAGGGAGACCTGTGTCCTAAGTCCACCAGTTAAGACAGCAGGTCCAAAGGAGAAATAACCAGGCCAGACAGAGTAGGTCCAGGCAGTGTGCACGGAGGCAGGCTCGGTGGGTCCGGAAGAGGGACAGGGCAGGCAGAACAGCTCCAGAGAAGGGCGAGCGGAACCGGACCAGGGCGAGCCGAGCCGGACCAGGGCGAGCAGAACCAGGCCAGGGCGAGCAGAACAGGACCAGGGCGAGCAGAACAGGACCAGGGCGAGCAGAACAGGGCCAGGGCGAGCCGAGCCGGACCAGGGCGAGCAGAACCAGGCCAGGGCGAGCAGAACAGGACCAGGGCGAGCAGAACAGGGCCAGGGCGAGCAGAACAGGGCCAGGGCGAGCAGACCCGGACCAGGGCGAGCAGATCCTCCTGAGCAGGGAGACGGCACGATACACAATCAGAATGTAGTGTCCAGCTTTTGTGGTGCCAGGGGGTAACTTTAAGGTTCAGGGTGGGTGTGTGTTTTAGGGTGCTCGGGAGTCATTTTAAGGTTCAGGGTGGGTTAGGGATTGGGGTGCCAGGGGGATAATTTAAGGGTTCAAGGTGGGTATGGGTTTTGTGGTCCCAGGTGGGTAATTTTAGGGTTCAGGGTGGGTATGGATTTTGGGGTGCCAGAGGGACAATTTTAGGGGTCAGGGTGGGTATGGGGTTTAGGGTGCCAGGGGAGTTCATTTTAGGGTTCAGGGTGAATATGGGTCTTGGGGTGCCAGGGGGACAATTTTAGGGGTCAGGGCGGGTATGGGTTATGGGTGCCAGGGGGTAATTTTAGGGTTTAGGGTGGGTATGAGTTTGGGGGGGGGGGGTAATTTTAGGGTTAAGGGTGGATATGGGTTTTGGGGTGCCAGGGGCATAATTTTAGGGTTCAGGGTGGGTATGGGTTTTGGGGTTCTAGGGGGTAATTTTAGGGTTCAGGGCGGGTATGGATTTTGGGGTCCCACAAAACAAAGAGATGGCTGTGGCACAACAACCCTATGGTGTATGAGATCATATGCGGCCTGCTTCCTGCCCCCCATGGCTCCTCCTGCGCCCCACCTGGCACACATCATGTCGGAGGATGGTGATGACGTTAACATTTTGCCCCCCCTGGAAAAATGTCTGCAGACGCCCATGCGAACAATGCAACAGCGCCAAATCTTCCACCTGGAGCCAGCGACGCTGCACCTAGCGGCCTGGCACCGGAACAGCAGCTTCACAAACTCCACATGTTAAAAGTGCTGCAGCCCAGCAGCGGAGAGGCCTCCCCCTCCTTTCACCGGGCCTCTCTGCCTGTGCATTCATGTTCACTCAATGAGCCGTTGTGTCAAGAGGGGGCAGGCCCAGACACACCCGGGAACTTTCCATCTCCTTGAAAGGCCTGAAGTCTGAGCTCTGCTGCTCCCGGGGCACGCACAGCAGCACACATCTGTACAGCACACTGTACAGCACACATCTGCACATCTGCACAGCACACATCTGTACAGCACGCACAGCACACATCTGTGCAGTACACTGTGTCTGCCTCCTCACACACATCTGTGCGGCACGCACAGCACACATCTGTACAGCACACATCTGTACAGTACACTGTCTGCCTGCTCCCGGGGCACGCACAGCAGCACACATCTGTACAGTACACTGTGTACAGCACACATCTGTACAGTACACTGTGTACAGCACACATCTGTACAGTACACTGTACAGCACACATCTGTACAGTACACTGTGCCTGCCTCCTCGCACACATCTGTACGGTACGCACAACACACATCTGTACTGTACAATACTGTGTACAGCACGTCTGTACAGTACACTGTGCACAGCACACATCTGTACAGTACACTGCACAGCACATCTGTACAGTACATTGTCTGCCTGCTCCCGGGGCACGCACAGCAGCACACATCTGTACAGCACACATCTGTACAGTACACTGTGTCTGCCTGCTCCTGGGGCACGCACAGCAGCACACATCTGTACAGTACACATCTGTACAGTACACTGTACAGCACACATCTGCACAGCACACGTGTACAGCACACACCTGTACAGTACACTGTGTACAGCACACATATGTACAGTACACTGTGCCTGCCTCCTCGCACACATCTGTACGGTACGCACAACACACATCTGTACTGTACAATACTGTGTACAGCACGTCTGTACAGTACACTGTGCACAGCACACATCTGTACAGTACACTGCACAGCACATCTGTACAGTACATTGTCTGCCTGCTCCCGGGGCACGCACAGCAGCACACATCTGTACAGTACACTGTGTCTGCCTGCTCCTGGGGCACGCACAGCAGCACACATCTGTACAGTACACATCTGTACAGTACACTGTACAGCACACATCTGCACAGCACACATGTGTACAGCACACACCTGTACAGTACACTGTGTAGCACACATATGTACAGTACACTGTGTACAGTACACATCTGTACAATACACTGCGACTGCCTCCTCGCACACATCTGTACAATACACTGCGACTGCCTCCTCGCACACATCTGTACAATACACTGCGACTGCCTCCTCGCACACATCTGTGTGCTGTACAGATGTGTGCTGAGCAGAGAGCAGTCCCTGCTGAGAGCAGCAGTCACGGTGTAAAACCGCCGCAGGCAGAATAAAAGCGGCGCACCTTTATTATCACAAGGAGTGCGCAGGCGCAGGCCTGTTCTCTGCCGAGGGTCACACGGCGTGCGCTTCACTCTGGGGATCCGTTCATACAGGGCGCTGCTGCGGTCCTTCTATGCAAGACAAACACATTCATTGCCACCTTATGTAGCGGTTTAGATTTAAGAAATATTCATTGTGTGTAATGTTGCGCTTTATGTTGTTTTTTTGGGGGGGCGGGGGGGGGGCACCTCGCTCCGTGTCAGGAACTCCGTGTCCTGGCCAGGCTTTCCCAGTAAAAGTCCGTGTTTGTCGGCAAGCCCGGACTACAAGGCCCACAATGCATTGGGTTATATCATGAAGGCCTGGAACTGGAACAAGCGGCCTGAGGCCACAGAGTGAGGCAGCAATCCTCCCTACGTCTCAAACCAGCCGTCTCACATTCAAGACACCTCTCAAGACGGACCTCCTCCTACGAAGACGTAGGAATGCCAACGACCCCTCATTATGTTTCAAGAAATTACTCTCGACTTACAAGACCTTCAGGTAGACTTACAACGCCTCAGAAGCATCACCTTCAAGCTGAGGAACAATCATGGTGCAACATGACTCCTGGGAAGAACAGGCAGAGCAATGCGCAATCCACTACCCCCGCCTCCCCCTAGGATCTCTACAATCCCAGAGACCCCCACCTGAGATGGAGAACCAGACCCTGCCTCCATGACCCCACCCGGCCCTTTAGACAGACATTCACTCCCTCCTCCCCCTCCTCTCATAATTCCACATCCTCTGGCAGCACAGACATTCTGGAACAAACCCAAACCATTCCTGCGAACCCACAAGGAAACCTGGGACCAGCTCCAGAGCTGTTAATAACTCCAACCTCATGCGAGTTACCGTCACCCAGACTACCTCAGCGTCACCCAGACTACCTCCGCGTCACCCAGACTACCTCCGCGTCACCCAGACTACCTCCGCGTCACCCAGACTACCTCCGCGTCACCCAGAATACCTCAGCGTCACCCAGAATACCTCAGCGTCACCCAGAATACCTCAGCGTCACCCAGAATACCTCAGCGTCACCCAGACTACCGCAGCGTCACCCAGACTACCGCAGCGTCACCCAGACTACCGCAGCGGACACCCAGAATACCTCGGCGTCACCCAGAATACCTCGGCGTCACCCAGACTACCTCGGCGTCACCCAGACTACCTCGGCGTCACCCAGACTACCTCGGCGTCACCCAGACTACCTCGGCGTCACCCAGACTACCTCGGCGTCACCCAGACTACCTCGGCGTCACCCAGACTACCTCAGCGGACACCATATCTCACCTGAAATGCACGCTACTCAACTGCAGATCAGCCGTACGGCACGCAGCGGATATCGCTGACCTTACCCTTACACATGAACTCGACCACTTAATTCTGACTGAAACTTGGCTAAATGATTCCTCCGCACCTATCCTTGGCTTACAGTTCCTCACGATCATGACATCATAAGATCAGATCGACCCCACAGGCCAGGTGGAGGTATCGCCTGCATACATCGCAGCGGTCTCTCAGTGAAACATCCACAAGCCGCTGCTCTGTCCTCATGCAAATACCTATGCATTGATGTCGCTAGCGACAACAGGACGTTATGCAAACTGCATGCGCTCTACCATCCGCCAGGAGATAACGTCACATTCTTAGAACAAATTATGGAAATCACCTCAACCAACGCTGGACAACATGGCAGCCACACCTTCCTGGGAGATTTCACCCTCCACTGGAATGACAGAATGACTCTGCAGTGAGCAGCCTTAAAACCTCCTTAGATGACCTCAAACTGGTCCAGGTTTGTGACAGTCCTACACACAATAAGGGTGCGACCTTAGATCTAATCATAGCTAAGGTCGATGCCATTCTACTCTAACCTATAGTCCCCGGTGATCGGACCGACCACCACTTCATCACGTCATCATCACTGACCTGGTGGAAACCAGCAAGGCTCAACTCAAGAAACCTAAACACTGGAAAAGGAGCTCAAGAAATATTAACTCGAAAGATCCGACAGCCATCAGCAACAACCTCTTGCCCCCGCCTGTTGAGACGTTGGACGTCCATGAGCCCACTGACCATACAACAATACCATGACGTACTTTAATGGTGGCCGCACCCCTTTCTTTAGACGAGCCGCGTCTAAAGAAAGCGGTACAAATGGGGGTGGTGATGGACGGAGCATCTGAATCAATCAAACACTCACACCCAGTCAACAGATCTGGGTTTAATCCATCACCGTTCTTTAGCCCACTCTGCCACCCCAGTTCAGACATGGCTATATGCAAATCAGTCTGACCCTGTGCCTCATGGGAACAGTCCAGCCCGAACTGCCAAGCCATGCCTTCCCTGGACCGGAAACAAGCTTCCGAGGACCGGTTTCTGGCATTCCAGCCGTCTTCAGCCCAGCTTGCTTGAATCCAGTGGCAAAGTGAGCAAGGGACTCACGTCTGAGCATACCCTGCCACACTTATGGCGGCCAAAAGCGGTACAAAAGGGGTGGTGATGGACGGAGCATCTGATCCAATCAAACACTCACACCCAGTCAACAGATCTGGGTTTAATCCATCACCGTCCTTTAGCCCACTCCACCACCCCAGTTCAGACATGGCCATATGCAAATCAGTCTGACCCTGTGCCTCATGGGAACAGTAAAGCCCGAACTGCCAAGCCATGCCTTCCCTGGACCGGAAACAAGGTTCCGAGGACCGGTTTCTGGCATTCCAGCCGTCTTCGGCCCGGCTTGCTTGAATCCAGTGGCAAAGTGAACGTCTAAAGAAAGTGGCATGTCTGCCTTTAAAGTGAAAGCGCGGCATGGCACACTTTTACAACAACAACAAAAACATTTGTTCCTCATCAAGTTGACAAACTAATTTTTTCAATGTACAAGCACCCCATTCCGTGCTTCCACTTTAATAGCGGCCGCGTACCTTTCTTTAGACGAGCCGTGACTAAAGAAAGGGGCGCAGCACCCATTAAAGTGAAAGCGCGCAATGGGCCGCTTGTAAAAAATATATATATATATATATATATATATATATATATATATATATATATATATATATATATATATATATATATATATATATATATATTTGTTTATGGAGGTAAATTCGGTGAGCCATGTTTAAAGAAAGGGGCACCGCTGCCATTAAAGTGAAAGTGCATCATGGTGCACTGTAAAAACAAAAAAGTTAATAAATAGAAGGAAAAAAACATGCGGCTGCATTCGGCGCCACAAGTAAACCAGAGGCCCGGCAGCAACTAGATCAGCTGAGGCGTGCCGTGCGATGAAAGAAAAAAAGGAAAGCAGTGCGAGAGACCGAGTTCTGCCTCCAACAGCAGGCAGGAGAAAATAATTTAACAAAATTGTTCTCAGAGGCTGTAATTAAAGCCTTCCAAGTAATAGCACATGTAACATGGGGGAGTCCTCATGGGAGGTTACAAGATGAGAAGAGGCGGTACTAAGGAGGGACTACTAAGACTATTGACCAATGAAAAGCCACCATTTACAAAGGACAGGGACAGGAGCCAATTAAAAAAAAAAGATGGGCGGAAAGTGGGTGGAGCTTCAAGTCCATAGCTGAATACAGCATGTCTCGAAGAGACAGCGCAAGCTGTACCTAGGCGAGACCTAAAAATTGAAACTGAACTGAGGACAGCAATGTAGCACCTTCCGGACTCTCCAGATCTCAACCTCCCCACACCTCGTATCACTGAGCTCGCACCCCTTTCTGGGCATTACCCCAAAAATAACGCTTTGTGGTAAAGTCTGGACAGGTTACTCCTATTTTGAAGAAACCGATGGCAGAACAGGCGGACCCCAACAACTTCAGACTAATCAGTAACATCCCGACCCCGGAGAAGCACTTGGAGAAGTGTGTGCCCTCTCAGCTAGCCATAGAACAATTCCAACTATTAGACCAGTTCCAACCTGGCTTCCGACGGGGTTGTAGCACTGAAGCGGCTCGCAGGCACATTGGAGACGATGGCTAGAAGTGATGGATCTAAATGAATCCCACCTGCTAGTCCACCTTGACCTATCGTCCGCTTTTGACACGGTTAAACACGGCAGCCTCCTAGAATTACTGGAAAGTTGGATGGGGCTCTCTGGGTCTGTCCTGAATTGGTTCACCTCTTACCTCCAGAACAGAACAAAATAATTCAAGGTTAATCAGTCCCTTTCCAATTATCCACCCGTCACACTAGCGGGCCCTCGGGGTTCGATGCGCTCTCCGACACATCACCTGCATCAAACGTATGCCAACGACACCAAACCCTACTTGAAACTATCTTCCTCTGAAGATATCTGGTTTCTAAACCCAACTCTTCAAAAACTCAAAACTGGTTGACGCACAACCACGTCTAACTAAATGCTCAAAAAATGGAATTCCTCCTAATCGCCCCATCCCATCAGTCCTCTGATGTCAGAGAATGGATGAAGCAGCGAACAAGGACCTAGTAATGGCCGACAACACACTGGAATAAATATAATGTCTTTTCTCTTCAAGGTGTCCCCTTTGCAAGCTGCATCCGTTAATCATTTACCTATGAATGGCAAATATAGAGCGCGTGTTTGTTTAATGTCCCTGTTCCTCGCACCGTGATAACCGAACCTATATGAACATATGCACAGTAGTTAGTATGTGCTCCATTTGGTTCTAAAATAATCATTGCTGAGTTGTGGACACGGTTTCATTACAATGGATAATTGCATTAATTTCTCATGAATTATTATTGAACAAAGAGCACAGATACGCAGAATGAAAATAAGCGAAAGAGCGTCAGGCCGCTTTCTGCTAATTGTTTATTCTAAAATATTCAACAGGGGTCAGATAATGTTATAAAAGTTTGGTAGAGTGTAGGACGGCCAGAGTGTGACTTCTTGCCAGGAGTCGGAGACGAGACAGGGCTCGGAGAGTCGTTTCACCCTACCCCCGTTGAGGGCTAGCGGGGGCTCTTTCAGCCTTCACTTGCCGGGGGCTATCAGCCTTCCTCCCAGCCTGAATGAGAACCGCAGATAATGCGATTTTATTGAACGGTAACTTCATTGTTGGAAGCAGGTATGAGTGTGAACCATCTTTGGAGCTCGAGTAAGTCTTTTCATTTGTGGCAGAGTTTAGCTGAGTGAGCCAAAGATACAAGGGGGGAGTTATTATAACGCTAAAAAGTCAAAATGATGGAATTCTTACTTATGTTCACACTACTAGTCATCATTGCAGCTACTAGTCTATTTATTTTTATTATAGTTTATACTCATATTGTGTGCACTAGGATATGATTCTAAAATAAAGCTTTAAACTAGGTCTATTGTTTCCTAGTGTTCTTGAGTGTGCATTTCTATCACTGCTCGGTGGGTTGTGCAGTTGTTTCAACCCCATGGTATTTCTGTCTTGTGTTGGCACATTGACAAAGTCCTTACTGCCAGGAGGTCTAGAAATCCTGCCCTCTCAGGCCGTGTTCAAGAGGATCATGGTTTTCACATCCTGTTGCGGGGCACTTTCTTCTAGACCTTTGAGTAAATTCTGATGACAGGCTCAAGAAACCAACTATTACAGTTGGCAGCGACTTCGATGTAATAGTGGATACCTACTTCAGCCGAGGCAGGTGCTTTGTTTCTGCTGTGGGTTTGTCGGGTGGTTATTCCCCATTTTGATTTCAGTTTTAAGTTTCATGTTTTCTGTCGGTTTATTGATAATGCCCACAGACACTGGAATTACGCGGTTCTGCAGCGCATTTTGCATAATTATGGATTTTCCTCATTTGTCACATAAACCATAATTTGTAGATTTTAACAAAAAAATCCTTTCTAGCTCAAAAGGATCAAACGTTACAAAAAATGTGGCAACGCGTTGCTGAGCAGCGGAAGGCGCTTCTCACACGTTGACTGTTCACCCTTCAGTTGCGTATTGCTGTATTTGGGAGTTTAAATTGTGCTAATAAAGTGAAATCTTTAACCAGACAGTGTTAACCTGCAAAAATGACGAACGTATACTGTCACAAATTGTGCTGCATTATGCCTCATAATTTGCATTTCCTTGCAATATAAATTATTCAGCCCTGCCACTTAATTTGGTGGCAGGGCTGAATAATTGACCGCACAGATCCAGTAACCCGGATAATGGCACAAGCTGCACTTTTTAGACACGGAACATTTCAGGGTACCAGTCACACAATACGCACCCACTTTCCTCTCACTGAGTCTCAATCTCATCTCTTTTCATGTGCCAGACCCCTCTGAAGAGACCCCTCCACCTATGAGGACATAGTAATGACACTGCCCATCCTCCTAAGAAGACATAATAATTAACCCTGGGCGTAGTTCGCGTAGTCACGCTACGTGCACTTTTAACTATGTCGCGCTACGCGTAGCCACGCGAACTGTGTAGTGCGGTAGGAAAATGCTGTTCACAATGATTGCACAGTGCCGGATGCTTGTCCACACTGTGCAATCATTGCGACGGCACCATGCACAGTGCAAGCGGTCGTTTTCTGCCACTCGAGTAGATTTGTACTCGAGCGGCAGCTTTCTCAATGCGGACTGGTAGTTTCTCATCGCGCGCGGTAGCAACCACTCGCAATGAGAAACCTGACCTCCCCGCGTTGTGAAACTCGCCAGGAGGTTTATTTTCCACACTCGCGATCGGCAACTTGATGTTGCCGATCGCGAACGAGGAAAAAGTCACACCGGGGATGTTGATTTCGCTCGCTCATGGTCGCCAACTTGACGTTGAGTAACGCGAGCAAGCATAAATGCCAGCTATGCTACGCTACGCGTTTTTGCACTGTGCTACGCGCAATTTGCGTAGCACGCTGTTGCGTTGCGATGCAAACTCTGCGAGAGTAGCCCAGGCCTAATAGTAATGACAAACCCCCACCACTCCTCCTACGAGGACACAGTAATAAGACCCGCTTCCTCCTACGAAGATGTAGTAATGACACCCCTTTCTCCCTACGAGGACATTGTAATGACATAGAAAACTGACAGTGAATCTGTTCGGCTTAATTGGTTGCAAAGATTGTATTTTAAGTATCTTAAGGGGTTAAGGCATCTGTAGCAGAGAACTGTGTGTTCTCAGTAAATCTCGGTGAATAATGATTGTAAGATAACTCTGGAGGTTAGTGCACTTGCTGGAAAGATCAGTGTTGGCCTCAGTTTTGCACAGAGGATTAATGTGTCTCATGCAAAGCACATCCTGGAACATGCAAATGACAGATTTCATGTTATGCAGATAGCTAAGTGGGTTACTGCTTTGAACACAGAGAACCTTGTGTTACTTGCAGTTGTATTATAGCTCAGTGAGCTATGGAAGGTGATGTGTGACTTCTACACCTTGTAACCCCCGCTGTTTTATGTAACACATCCTGTACATTCATTTACAAACGTATATGATTATTGTATATGTAATATGTACGTGTGATGTAAAGCGCCCCGACACCCTGCATTGGGATGAGTAGGGCTACACACGAACACATAGTGGTACTTAAATTATTTCAAGGCCTCCTCGGGGGCTTTAAGCTCTGTATAAATGCAGTTTGCTTTGTGTAAATACCGGGAAAGACCAACACATCTGACTTCTTACAAGGCAGGCAAATCTCCTAAACAGGGACAGAACAAAGTGCAAAGCTGCCTCTCCTAAGTGTGTGTGAAGTGCAAACAAGGTGCAGCCTTTGTTTCCCCTCTGCTGGTGCGAGCCTTTGTTTCCCCTCTGCTGGTGTGAGCCTTTGTTTCCCCTCTGCTTGTGTGAGCCTTTGTTTCCCCTCTGCTGGTGTGAGCCTTTGTTTCCCCTCTGCTGGTGTGAGCCTCTGTTTCCCCTCTGATGGTGTGAGCCTTTGTTTCCCCTCTGCTGGTGTGAGCCTTTGTTTCCCCTCTGCTGGTGCGAGCCTTTGTTTCCCCTCTGCTGGTGCGAGCCTTTGTTTCCCCTCTGCTGGTGCAGCCTTTGTTTCCCCTCTGCTGGTGTGAGCCTTTGTTTCCCCTCTGCTGGTGTGAGCCTTTGTTTCCCCTCTGCTGGTGTGAGCCTCTGTTTCCCCTCTGATGGTGTGAGCCTTTGTTTCCCCTCTGCTGGTGTGAGCCTTTGTTTCCCCTCTGCTGGTGCGAGCCTTTGTTTCCCCTCTGCTGGTGTGAGCCTTTGTTTCCCCTCTGCTTGTGTGAGCCTTTGTTTCCCCTCTGCTGGTGTGAGCCTTTGTTTCCCCTCTGCTGGTGTGAGCCTCTGTTTCCCCTCTGATGGTGTGAGCCTTTGTTTCCCCTCTGCTGGTGTGAGCCTTTGTTTCCCCTCTGCTGGTGTGAGCCTTTGTTTCCCCTCTGCTGGTGCAGCCTTTGTTTCCCCTCTGCTGGTGTGAGCCTTTGTTTCCCCTCTGCTGGTGTGAGCCTTTGTTTCCCCTCTGCTGGTGCAGCCTTTGTTTCCCCTCTGCTGGTGTGAGCCTTTGTTTCCCCTCTGCTGGTGTGAGCCTCTGTTTCCCCTCTGATGGTGTGAGCCTTTGTTTCCCCTCTGCTGGTGCAGCCTTTGTTTCCCCTCTGCTGGTGTGAGCCTTTGTTTCCCCTCTGCTGGTGTGAGCCTTTGTTTCCCCTCTGCTGGTGCAGCCTTTGTTTCCCCTCTGCTGGTGTGAGCCTTTGTTTCCCCTCTGCTGGTGTGAGCCTCTGTTTCCCCTCTGATGGTGTGAGCCTTTGTTTCCCCTCTGCTGGTGCAGCCTTTGTTTCCCCTCTGCTGGTGTGAGCCTTTGTTTCCCCTCTGCTGGTGTGAGCCTTTGTTTCCCCTCTGCTGGTGCAGCCTTTGTTTCCCCTCTGCTGGTGTGAGGCCCTGACTGCTGCAGCCAGGAGACTCCAACAGAAGGAGGCCTGAGGACCCTCAGACTGGCCTTGTGAAGGAGGGATTCACGGCAGGGGCTGCAGGTCTGGGGAGCTCTGGCAGAGGGTGGGGGTCCCAGTGCAGCCTGTGGGAGAGCCGAGGGGCTTTGACAGAGCCGTGGGGGCTCAGAGGCGCCGTCCACAGCCATGCAGGAGGCTGTGAAACCCAAAGACAAAACACACACTCCTGTCTCCAGCAGCAGCACGGAAAAATATATTCACATGGATGTATATATAGAAGGAGGGGGTGGGAGCAGAAATGAATCACTGGATGGAGGGAGGAGAGAAGGAGGACTTCAGGCTGAGGGGGAAGAGGCCAGAGAGGCCAGGCTCTGCAGCCAGTGTCAGGGGAGGGGCCAGAGAGGCCAGGCTCAGCAGCCAGTGTCAGGGGAGGGGCCAGAGAGGCCAGGCTCAGCAGCCAGTGTCAGGGGAGGGGCCAGAGAGGCCAGGCTCTGCAGCCAGTGTCAGGAGAGGCCAGAGAGGCCAGGCTCAGCAGCCAGTGTCAGGGGAGAGAGGCCCAGGGAGGCCAGGCTCTGCAGCCAGTGTCAGGGGAGAGAGGCCAGGCTCAGCAGCCAGTGTCAGGGGAGAGAGGCCAGGCTCAGCAGCCAGTGTCAGGGGAGAGAGGCCAGAGAGGCCAGGCTCAGCAGCCAGTGTCAGGGGGAAGAGGCCAGAGAGGCCAGGCTCAGCAGCCAGTGTCAGGGGAGAGGCCAGAGAGGCCAGGCTCTGCAGCCAGTGTCAGGGGAGAGGCCAGAGAGGCCAGGCTCTGCAGCCAGTGTCAGGGGAGAGGCCAGAGAGGCCAGGCTCTACAGCCAGTGTCAGGGGAGAGGCCAGGCTCTGCAGCCAGTGTCAGGGGAGAGGCCAGAGAGGCCAGGCTCTGCAGCCAGTGTCAGGGGAGAGGCCAGAGAGGCCAGGCTCTGCAGCCAGTGTCAGGGGAGAGAGGCCAGAGAGGCCAGGCTCTGCAGCCAGTGTCAGTGGAGAGACCAGAGAGGCTAGGCTCTGCAGCCAGTGTCAGTGGAGAGACCAGAGAGGCTAGGCTCTGCAGCCAGTGTCAGGGGAGAGAGGCCAGGCTCTGCAGCCAGTGTCAGGAGAGAGGCCAGGCTCAGCAGCCAGTGTCAGGGGAGAGAGGCCAGGCTCTGCAGCCAGGGTCAGAGGAGAGGCCAGAGAGGCCAGGCTCAGCAGCCAGTGTCAGGGGAGAGAGGCCAGGCTCTGCAGCCAGTGTCAGGGGAGAGGCCAGAGAGGCCAGGCTCAGCAGCCAGTGTCAGGGGAGAGAGGCCAGGCTCAGCAGCCAGTGTCAGGGGAGAGAGGCCAGGCTCTGCAGCCAGTGTCAGAGGAGAGAGGCCAGGCTCTGCAGCCAGTGTCAGAGGAGAGAGGCCAGGCTCTGCAGCCAGTGTCAGAGGAGAGACCAGAGAGGCTAGGCTCTGCAGCCAGTGTCAAAAGAGAGGCCAGAGAGGCCAGACTCTGCAGCCAGGGTCAGTGGAGAGGCCAGGCTCTGCAGCCAGTGTCAAAAGAGAGGCCAGAGAGGCGAGGCTCTGCAGCCAGTGTCAGGAGAGAGGCCAGGCTCTGCAGCCAGTGTCAAAAGAGAGGCCAGAGAGGCGAGGCTCTGCAGCCAGTGTCCGAGGAGAGGCCAGGCTCTGCAGCCAGTGTCAGAGGAGAGGCCCAGAGAGGCCAGGCTCTGCAGCCAGTGTCAAAAGAGAGGCCAGAGAGGCCAGGCTCTGCAGCCAGTGTCAGGGGAGAGGCCAGAGAGGCCAGGCTCTGCAGCCAGTGTCAGGGGAGAGAGGCCAGAGAGGCCAGGCTCTGCAGCCAGTGTCAGAGGAGAGGCCAGAGAGGCCAGGCTCGGCAGCCAGTGTCAGAGGAGAGAGGCCAGAGAGGCCAGGCTCTGCAGCCAGTGTCAGGAGAGAGGCCAGGCTCTACAGCCAGTGTCAGAGGAGAGGCCAGAGAGGCCAGGCTCTGCAGCCAGTGTCAGGGGAGAGAGGCCAGGCTCTGCAGCCAGTGTCAGGAGGGAGGCCAGGCTCTGCAGCCAGTGTCAGGAGGGAGGCCAGAGAGGCCAGGCTCTGCAGCCAGTGTCAGGAGGGAGGCCAGGCTCTGCAGCCAGTGTCAGAGGAGAGAGGCCAGAGAGGCCAGGCTCTGCAGCCAGTGTCAGGGGAGAGGCCAGAGAGGCCAGGCTCTGCAGCCAGTGTCAGGGGAGAGAGGCCAGGCTCTGCAGCCAGTGTCAGGAGAGAAGCCAGGCTCTGCAGCCAGTGTCAGAGGAGAGAGGCCAGAGAGGCCAGGCTCTGCAGCCAGTGTCAGGGGAGAGGCCAGAGAGGCCAGGCTCTGCAGCCAGTGTCAGGAGAGAGGCCAGGCTCTGCAGCCAGTGTCAGAGGAGAGAGGCCAGGCTCTGCAGCCAGTGTCAGAGGAGAGAGGCCAGGCTCTGCAGCCAGTGTCAGGAGAGAGGCCAGGCTCTGCAGCCAGTGTCAGGAGAGAGGCCAGAGAGGCCAGGCTCTGCAGCCAGTGTCAGGAGAGAGGCCAGGCTCTGCAGCCAGTGTCAGAGGAGAGGCCAGAGAGGCCAGGCTCAGCAGCCAGTGTCAGGGGAGAGAGGCCAGGCTCTGCAGCCAGTGTCAGGGGAAGAGGCCAGAGAGGCCAGGCTCAGCAGCCAGTGTCGTCAGGGGAGAGAGGCCCTGCAGCCAGTGTCAGAGGAGAGAGGCCAGAGAGGCCAGACTCTGCAGCCAGTGTCAAAAGAGAGGCCAGAGAGGCGAGGCTCTGCAGCCAGTGTCAGAGGAGAGGCCAGGCTCTGCAGCCAGTGTCAGAGGAGAGGCCCAGAGAGGCCAGGCTCTGCAGCCAGTGTCAAAAGAGAGGCCAGGCTCTGCAGCCAGTGTCAGGGGAGAGGCCAGGCTCTACAGCCAGTGTCAGAGGAGAGGCCAGGCTCTGCAACCAGTGTCAGAGGAGAGGCCAGAGAGGCCAGGCTCTGCAGCCAGTGTCAGGGGAGAGAGGCCAGAGAGGCCAGGCTCTGCAGCCAGTGTCAGAGGAGAGGCCAGAGAGGCCAGGCTCAGCAGCCAGTGTCAGAGGAGAGAGGCCAGAGAGGCCAGGCTCTGCAGCCAGTGTCAGGAGAGAGGCCAGGCTCTACAGCCAGTGTCAGAGGAGAGGCCAGAGAGGCCAGGCTCTGCAGCCAGTGTCAGGGGAGAGAGGCCAGGCTCTGCAGCCAGTGTCAGGGGAGAGAGGCCAGAGAGTCCAGGCTCCGCAGCCAGTGTCACAGGAGAGAAGCCAGGCTCTGCAGCCAGTGTCAGAGGAGAGAGGCCAGAGAGGCCAGGCTCTGCAGCCAGTGTCAGGGGAGAGGCCAGAGAGGCCGGGCTCTGCAGCCAGTGTCAGGGGAGAGGCCAGAGAGGCCAGGTTCTGCAGCCAGTGTCAGAGGAGAGAGGCCAGGCTCTGCAGCCTGTGTCAGAGGAGAGAGGCCAGGCTCTGCAGCCAGTGTCAGAGGAGAGAGGCCAGGCTCTGCAGCCAGTGTCAGAGGAGAGAGGCCAGGCTCTGCAGCCAGTGTCAGGAGAGAGGCCAGGGAGGCCAGGCTCTGCAGCCAGTGTCAGGAGAGAGGCCAGGGAGGCCAGGCTCTGCGGCCAGTGGCACAGGAGAGAGGCCAGGGAGGCCAGGCTCTGCAGCCAGTGTCACAGGAGAGAGGCCAGAGAGGCCAGGCTCTGCAGCCAGTGTCACAGGAGAGGCCAGAGAGACCAGGCTCTGCAGCCAGTGTCAGGGGAGAGGGGCCAGGCTCTGCAGCCAGTGTCAGGGGAGAGGCCAGAGAGGCCAGGCTCTGCAGCCAGTGTCACAGGAGAGGCCAGGCTCTGCAGTCAGTGTCACAGGAGAGAGGCCAGAGAGACCAGGCTCTGCAGCCAGTGTCAGGGGAGAGGCCAGAGAGGCCAGGCTCTGCAGCCAGTGTCAGGGGAGAGAGGCCAGGCTCTACAGCCAGTGTCAGGGGAGAGGGGCCAGGCTCTGCAGCCAGTGTCAGGGGAGAGGCCAGAGAGGCCAGGCTCTGCAGCCAGTGTCAGGGGAGAGCCAGAGAGACCAGGCTCTGCAGCCAGTGTCAGGGGAGAGGCCAGAGAGGCCAGGCTCTGCAGCCAGTGTCAGGGGAGAGAGGTCAGAGAGGCCAGGCTCAACAGCCAGTGTCAGAGGAGAGAGGCCAGGCTCTGCAGCCAGTGTCAGGGGAGAGGCCAGAGAGGCCAGGCTCTACAGTCAGTGTCAGGAGAGAGGCCAGAGAGGCCCGGCTCTGCAGCCAGTGTCAGGAGAGAGAGGCCAGGCTCTACAGCCAGTGTCAGGGGAGAGGCGGGAGAGGCCAGAGAGGCCAGGCTCTGCAGCCAGTGTCAGGGGAGAGGCCAGGCTCTGCAGCCAGTGTCACAGGAGAGAGGGCAGGCTCTGCAGCCAGTGTCAGGAGAGAAGCCAGAGAGGCCAGGCTCTGCAGCCAGTGTCAGGGGAGAGGCCAGAGAGGCCAGGCTCTGCAGCCAGTGTCACAGGAGAGAGGGCAGGCTCTGCAGCCAGTGTCAGGAGAGAAGCCAGAGAGGCCAGGCTCAGCAGCCAGTGTCAGAGGAGAGAGGCCAGGGAGGCCAGGCTCTGCAGCCAGTGTCAGGGGAGAGGCCAGAGAGGCCAGGCTCTGCAGCCAGTGTCAGGGGAGAGGCCAGGCTCTGCAGCCAGTGTCAGGGGAGAGGCCAGAGAGGCCAGGCTCTGCAGCCAGTGTCACAGGAGAGAGGCCAGGCTCTGCAGCCAGTGTCAGGGGAGAGGCCAGGGAGGCCAGGCTCTGCAGCCAGTGTCAGGGGAGAGGCCAGGGAGGCCAGGCTCTACAGCCAGTGTCAGGGGAGAGGCCAGATAGGCCAGGCTCTGCAGCCAGTGTCACAGGAGAGAGGCCAGGCTCTGCAGCCAGTGTCAGGGGAGAGGCCAGAGAGGCCAGGCTCTGCAGCCAGTGTCACAGGAGAGAGGGCAGGCTCTGCAGCCAGTGTCAGGAGAGAAGCCAGAGAGGCCAGGCTCTGCAGCCAGTGTCAGGGGAGAGGCCAGGCTCTGCAGCCAGTGTCACAGGAGAGAGGGCAGGCTCTGCAGCCAGTGTCAGGAGAGAAGCCAGAGAGGCCAGGCTCAGCAGCCAGTGTCAGAGGAGAGAGGCCAGAGAGGCCAGGCTCTGCAGCCAGTGTCAGGGGAGAGGCCAGAGAGGCCAGGCTCTGCAGCCAGTGTCAGGGGAGAGGCCAGGCTCTGCAGCCAGTGTCAGGGGAGAGGCCAGAGAGGCCAGGCTCTGCAGCCAGTGTCACAGGAGAGGCCAGGCTCTGCAGCCAGTGTCAGGGGAGAGGCCAGAGAGGCCAGGCTCTGCAGCCAGTGTCAGGAGAGAGGCCAGGGAGGCCAGGCTCTGCAGCCAGTGTCAGGAGAGAGGCCAGGGAGGCCAGGCTCTGCAGCCAGTGTCAGGGGGGAGAGGCCAGGCTCTGCAGCCAGTGTCACAGGAGAGGCCAGAGAGGCCAGGCTCTGCAGCCAGTGTCAGGAGAGAGGCCAGAGAGACCAGGCTCTGCAGCCAGTGTCAGGAGAGAGGCCAGAGAGACCAGGCTCTGCAGCCAGTGTCAGGAGAGAGGCCAGGGAGGCCAGGCTCTGCAGCCAGTGTCAGGAGAGAGGCCAGAGAGGCCAGGCTCTGCAGCCAGTGTCAGGGGGGGAGAGGCCAGGCTCTGCAGCCAGTGTCAGGGGAGAGGCGAGGCTCTGCAGCCAGTGTCAGGGGAGAGGCCAGAGAGGCCAGGCTCTGCAGCCAGTGTCAGGGAAGAGGCCAGAGAGGCCAGGCTCTGCAGCCAGTGTCACAGGAGAGAGGCCAGGCTCTGCAGCCAGTGTCAGGGGAGAGGCGAGGCTCTGCAGCCAGTGTCAGGGGAGAGGCCAGAGAGGCCAGGCTCTGCAGCCAGTGTCAGGGAAGAGGCCAGGCTCTGCAGCCAGTGTCAGAGGAGAGGCCAGGCTCTGCAGCCAGTGTCACAGGAGAGAGGCCAGGCTCTGCAGCCAGTGTCAGGGGAGAGGCGAGGCTCTGCAGCCAGTGTCAGGGGAGAGGCCAGAGAGGCCAGGCTCTGCAGCCAGTGTCAGGGAAGAGGCCAGAGAGGCCAGGCTCTGCAGCCAGTGTCAGGGGAGAGGCCAGGCTCTGCAGCTAGTGTCACAGGAGAGAGGCCAGGCTCTGCAGCCAGTGTCAGGGGAGAGGCCAGGGAGGCCAGGCTCTACAGCCAGTGTCAGGGGAGAGGCCAGAGAGGCCAGGCTCTGCAGCCAGTGTCACAGGAGAGGCCAGAGAGGCCAGGCTCTGCAGCCAGTGTCAGGGGAGAGGCCAGAGAGGCCAGGCTCTGCAGCCAGTGTCAGGAGAGAGGCCAGGGAGGCCAGGCTCTGCAGCCAGTGTCAGGGGGGAGAGGCCAGGCTCTGCAGCCAGTGTCACAGGAGAGGCCAGAGAGGCCAGGCTCTGCAGCCAGTGTCAGGGGAGAGGCCAGAGAGGCCCGGCTCTGCAGCCAGTGTCAGGAGAGAGAGGCCAGGCTCTGCAGCCAGTGTCAGGGGAGAGGCCAGAGAGACCAGGCTCTGCAGCCAGTGTCAGGGGAGAGGCGAGGCGAGGCTCTGCAGCCAGTGTCAGGGGAGAGGCCAGAGAGGCCAGGCTCTGCAGCCAGTGTCAGGGAAGAGGCCAGAGAGGCCAGGCTCTGCAGCCAGTGTCACAGGAGAGAGGTCAGGCTCTGCAGCCAGTGTCAGGGGAGAGGCGAGGCTCTGCAGCCAGTGTCAGGGGAGAGGTCAGAGAGGCCAGGCTCTGCAGCCAGTGTCAGGGAAGAGGCCAGAGAGGCCAGGCTCTGCAGCCAGTGTCAGGGAAGAGGCCAGAGAGGCCAGGCTCTGCAGCCAGTGTCAGGGGAGAGGCCAGGCTCTGCAGCCAGTGTCACAGGAGAGAGGCCAGGCTCTGCAGCCAGTGTCACAGGAGAGAGGCCAGAGAGGCCAGGCTCTGCAGCCAGTGTCAGGGAAGAGGCCAGAGAGGCCAGGCTCTGCAGCCAGTGTCAGGGGAGAGGCCAGAGAGGCCAGGCACACTTAGGGCCACCACAGGCACAGAGAGTGGCTCCTGCGAGACATGGGGAGGTGTCGAGACCCACTAATGGCACCGCTGGCACAGAGAAAGACCCCGTGAAACACTTAGCAGCACCACTGTTGGGGCACTGCTGGCACAGAGAGAGGCACCAGAGACTCCGAACAGTCCCCTTGGCGCATGAAGCAACACCTAGGGGTCACTGGAAGAAACTGCTTGAATTGTTCTGCGTCCCTCGTACCCTACGGTACTCCTGGCCACAAGACCACAAACCCACCTCTGCCCGAGGGCATGTGAGCCCTCTCCCCAACCAGCGCTTTCTTTGCCGCTCCTGGCACATTCAGAGGCGAGTCTGGCACATACTGCACTGCGAGGGTGGGCGGTGAGCTCCGCTCCGCTGGCGGAGTTCACGGAGTTTTGTCCATTCCGCGCTCCGCTTGGAGCACGGAGTTCAGCAAAACTCCGCACAGCGGAGAGGAGTTCACCGTTTACAGCGGTGCACAGGCATGACAGGAGAGAGACGGGTTGGCTGATGTGTGGCGGTCGCAATGGAGGCGCTGGCTCCGCCTCCGGGTTGTAATTGGTTGTTGGCCTCCTTCGCCCTGTGCCTCACTCCTCCTCGCCCGCGCCGGACGAGGAAGGACGGGAGGAGGAACCATCCCGGCTATATACTCGGGGCGGGTTCTATTCAGTTTTTCTGTTTTCTTTTCTGAGGCAGGAGGATTTCTCAGTTAATTAGTTGTATTGGGGTTTTGTAAACAGGTTAGCCTGGAACAAGCCCGGAACAGCTTTTTTTATGATTTGGATGCATATATTGGTCACTGCCCTCCCTCTCTCACTTACCTTCACACTCGCACATTGCGGCATCTTTCCCTTCCTCCCCTCTGGGGCACCTTGTTCATAATTGTATTCAACAAATGTGATGTTTGAACAGGAGAATCTAATGTTCAAATATGAAATAAAATGTTGAATCTGCACATTATCATTTATACTTGAATTAACAGGTGTTGTTGATGTGTATGTTTCACATTTTTGAGTTTGTGTCACTGGGACCATTTTTTCTGGTACAGTACTTCCCCCAGGTCCTAGTGACGTGTCTGGGATCACCCCTTTGTTTTGTAACTCGATACGCAACGCAGCGCCTGTTTCATATTCAGCAGCACCTGGTACAGTCTGCAGCGCCTCCAGTGTATTAAACAGCATGCTGGTACACTGCGCAGCGCCCCAATACACCGCGCAGCACCCATGCGTATTCAGCAGTGTCCCGGCACACTTTGCAGAGCCCCAGCACACTCTGTGGGGCCCCGGCACACTCCGCAGAGAGCCCCCCGGCACACTCCGCACAGAGCCCCCGGCACACTCTGCACAGAGCCCCCGGCACACTCCGCACAGAGCCCCCGGCACACTCCGCACAGAGCCCCCCGGCACACTCCGCGCAGAGAGCCCCCCGGCACACTCTGCGCAGAGAGCCCCCCGGCACACTCTGCGCAGAGAGCCCCCCGGCACACTCTGCACAGAGCCCCCGGCACACTCTGCACAGAGCCCCCGGCACACTCTGTGGGGCCCCGGCACACTCTGCAGAGAGCCCCCGGCACACTCTGCACAGAGCCCCCGGCACACTCTGCAGAGAGCCCCCGGCACACTCTGCAGAGAGCCCCCGGCCCGGCACACTCCGCACAGAGCCCCCGGCCCGGCACACTCCGCACAGAGCCCCCGGCCCGGCACACTCCGCACAGAGCCCCCGGCCCGGCACACTCCGCACAGAGCCCCCGGCACACTCCGCAGAGCCCCCAGCACACTCTGCACAGAGCCCCCGGCACACTCTGCACAGAGCCCCCGGCACACTCCGCACAGAGCCCCCGGCACACTCTGCAGAGAGCCCCCGGCACACTCTGCACAGAGCCCCCGGCACACTCTGCACAGAGCCCCCGGCACACTCTGCACAGAGCCCCCGGCACACTCTGCACAGAGCCCCCGGCACACTCTGCACAGAGCCCCCGGCACACTCTGCACAGAGCCCCCGGCACACTCTGCACAGAGCCCCCGGCACACTCTGTGGGGCCCCGGCACACTCTGTGGGGCCCCGGCACACTCTGTGGGGCCCCGGCACACTCTGCAGAGAGCCCCCGGCACACTCTGCACAGAGCCCCCGGCACACTCTGCACAGAGCCCCCGGCACACTCTGCAGAGAGCCCCCGGCACACTCTGCAGAGAGCCCCCGGCCCGGCACACTCCGCAGAGAGCCCCCGGCCCGGCACACTCCGCACAGAGCCCCCGGCCCGGCACACTCCGCACAGAGCCCCCGGCCCGGCACACTCCGCACAGAGCCCCCGGCACACTCCGCAGAGCCCCCAGCACACTCTGCACAGAGCCCCCGGCACACTCTGCACAGAGCCCCCGGCACACTCCGCACAGAGCCCCCGGCACACTCCGCACAGAGCCCCCGGCACACTCTGCAGAGAGCCCCCGGCACACTCTGCAGAGAGCCCCCGGCACACTCTGCAGAGAGCCCCCGGCACACTCCGCAGAGCCCCCGGCACACTCTGCACAGAGCCCCCGGCACACTCTGCACAGAGCCCCCGGCACACTCCGCACAGAGCCCCCGGCACACTCCGCACAGAGCCCCCGGCACACTCCGCACAGAGCCCCCGGCACACTCTGCAGAGAGCCCCGGCACACTCTGCAGAGAGCCCCCGGCACACTCTGCAGAGAGCCCCCGGCACACTCCGCACAGAGCCCCCGGCACACTCCGCACAGAGCCCCCGGCACACTCCGCACAGAGCCCCCGGCACACTCCGCACAGAGCCCCCGGCACACTCCGCACAGAGCCCCCGGCACACTCCGCACAGAGCCCCCGGCACACTCCGCACAGAGCCCCCGGCACACTCCGCACAGAGCCCCCAGCACACTCCGCAGAGAGCCCCCGGCACACTCCGCAGAGAGCCCCCGGCACACTCTGCACAGAGCCCCCGGCACACTCTGCAGAGAGCCCCCGGCACACTCCGCACAGAGCCCCCGGCACACTCCGCACAGAGCCCCCGGCACACTCCGCACAGAGCCCCCGGCACACTCCGCACAGAGCCCCCGGCACACTCCGCACAGAGCCCCCGGCACACTCTGCACAGAGCCCCCGGCACACTCCGCGCAGAGCCCCCGGCACACTCCGCGCAGAGCCCCCGGCACACTCCGCACAGAGCCACCCGGCACACTCTGCACAGAGCCCCCGGCACACTCCGCACAGAGCCCCCGGCACACTCTGCACAGAGCCCCCGGCCCGGCACACTCCGCACAGAGCCCCCGGCACACTCTGCACAGAGCCCCCGGCACACTCTGCACAGAGCCCCCGGCACACTCTGCACAGAGCCCCCGGCCCGGCACACTCCGCACAGAGCCCCCGGCACACTCTGCACAGAGCCCCCGGCACACTCCGCACAGAGCCCCCGGCACACTCTGCACAGAGCCCCCGGCACACTCTGCACAGAGCCCCCGGCACACTCTGCACAGAGCCCCCGGCCCGGCACACTCCGCACAGAGCCCCCGGCACACTCCGCGCAGAGCCCCCGGCACACTCCGCGCAGAGCCCCCGGCACACTCCGCGCAGAGCCCCGGGCAGTGGTCAGAGGCTTCAAAAGAGGGTCTCGGCTTCAGGGGACCCCTGCCGGACAGAGGCGGCTGTGAGACATTTACGGGGGCAGCCACCCCCTCCTGCACACCCGAGGCCATAGACCGGGCCTGAACTGCAGGAAGTGAAAGGTATTCTTTTAGAGTCTTCTGCAGCCAGAAACATTTTCCTGTAAGTGCAGTGATTTGGTTTTGAAAAGAGTTTCTCATCAAACCAGAGGCCCAGATTCTTGACCTTAGGCTTGGAAGGGGAGTGGACCCAGGGGCAGGGCCCTGAGCAGGAGAACAGATGTTATGATGTTTGCCTAGAATCCACATGGGACCTCTACAGGACAGAGAGGAGGCATTGGGGAGGGGGGGGGGGGGGTGAGCCGAGTGTCATCCGCATAGGAGATGATGGTAAACCCAGGAGGCCGGGCCACTGAGCAGTAGAACAGATGTTACCCTGTTTGCCTAGTATCCACATGGCGACCTCTACAAGCCTAGATTGGAGGCTGTAGGCGAGGAGTTCTGCGGGCGAGAGGTGGTGAGCCGAGTGTCATCCGTGATGACACATGGTGATCTCAGCCTGCTTTCTGGCCCTGAGAATTAACCCCTTCGCTACGGTGGGAGTTTCACCCCAGCGCTAGCGGGGAGGGGGGCCGCACGGCGCTCCCATGCTTATGACAGAACCGCTCCGTCACGAGCCTCGGGCGCGCTGTGCTTGTGACGGAGCGGTTCCGTCACGGCCCGCCCGCTCAATGGAACGTCCAGCGCAGGCGCGAAATCAGCGCCGTGCAGGCGGACGAAATCAGCGCCGTGCAGGCGCGAAATCAGCGCCGTGCAGGCGCGAAATCAGCGCCGTGCAGGCGCGAAATCAGCGCCGTGCAGGCGCGCCGAGTGGGCTGTGACAGAACCGCTCCGTCACCAGCACAGCGCGACTGAGGCTGGTGACGGAACCGCTCCGGAGGGGTTAAAAGGAAATTAGATTCTTCCTGTCTGAAAGCCGCCTCAAGACAGTGGTAACGGCCCTCATAATGTCGCGCTTGGACTATGGTAACGGCCGATATCTTAATGCTCAAAAGCAGTTTATCAATCAGCTCCAACTAGCCCAAAACGCCGCAGCCAGATTGCTGCAAGGAACCCCCGAAATGTGTCTCCGTAAAAGAAGCGCTGAGGCAACTGCACCGGCTGCCGGTTAAACAAAGAGTACGATTTAAGGCACTGTGTACCGTCTTCAAGGCCATTAATGGAGCAGGACCCGAGTTCCTTAAGCGTAAATTCCAACGGTATGTCCCCGGAAGAATGTTACGCTCCACAGGAGGTAAACAAGTTCAAGTCCCCGCATTTAAAAGTCAATTGGGGAGGCCGGAGTTTCATCCCGTGTGCTTCCAGGGCATCATCCCGTGAACGCCCCGGATCTCCTCTCCTTTAGAAAGCGGCTGAAGACATGGCCATTCTCCCAGTCGTACACATCCTTTAGCTCCCTAGCAACCAGTGCTTAGCGCCAGGACTAGGCCTCGGCGGTACATTTCGTTCCACTCGCAGAATGTGTGAAATGTAGGTAATTTTGCGTTCCGCAGAGAACACGGAATTGCCAAAAATTCCACGGCTTCGCGGAATGTTTTGCTTGTTCGCGCTTTCAAAATGCGTGTTCGCGTGATATTTCTCCCCGAGCGCGCAAACAGCATTCGCGAACAGGAAAAAAGCACCACAAACGGGCGGAACAAGCAGTTCCGCGTGTTCGCTGAACGTTTGCGTGCTTGTAGAGAATTTTTACCGTTTCGCGGAGCTTTGCGTAGCGCGACTATGCAAATTACGCCCACCCCTAGCCAGGACACCCTAGGGTAACCGTGCGCTCTATAAGTGCATTTAACATAACATAACATGCGCGTAGGAGATGATGGTAAACCCAGGGGCCGGGCCGCGAGCAGTAGAAAGGATGTTACGTCGTTTGCCTGGTATCCACATGGGACCTCTACAGGCCTAGGGAGGAGGCCATGGGGGGGGGTCATGTGGGCGAGAGGTGGTCAGCCGAGTGTCATCCGCATAGGAGGCGATGGTGAACCCGCAGCGTTGGGGCCTACGCCGGGGACGCATGTAAACATTAAAGAGGGCGGGGCTCAAGGAAGAGGCGGGGGCACCCCCTGTTGCATAGGGCGGGGGGGGGGGGGGGTCTCCTGTTAATGTTTTAAGTCCAGTCACTCTGAGCCAGAGGGGGCTCAGAAAGGCTGCGTCGTGTTTAAAATACCACTTCCAGATTCAGAGGGCAGAGGCGGGCTCTCAAACTGGCAGCGCCTTCCCTCCAGCCCGGGTCTCTATCAGCTGCCCCCCTGCCCCCGTCAGACTCTCGCCTGAAACCTCCCCCCCCCCTGCTCTCAGACTCCAGGGGGTCTGCCCCAAACCTGCAAGGCCCGCAGGTGGCACCTCCTGGACCGGGCAAGGCGCCCCTCTATGCAACTAGGGTCGAATTACACTCTATGTACCCTCTTGCACCCCTAACTGGGGGTGACTTACACTCTACGTACCCCCCTCCACCCCTCAGCTGGGGCACGTGCATTCATTGCACCCACGTCCTGCCCTGAATTGGGGGTCTCTTGCCCTCCCCGTGCCCCCCTGTCTTGCCACGCACGTGCCCTGCGCCCCCTGGGCACTGGGGGGGGGGGGGGGGGGCAGTGTGCCCACTGCCCACGGGGCACTCACCGTCTCCATGGCCAGGATCATGCCCTTGGTGCTTCTCAGGTAGGAGGTGAAGGCCTCCAGGCCCTGGGGCGCGCCCCCGCCGCGCTCTCCCGTGTCCGCCATCCTGTGGGGGCACCGAGGTCTGCCGAGGATCACAGGAGGGTCCGGAGGTGGCGAGTGGCACCCGAGGGTCCGCCGAGGATCACACGGGGGTCTGCGGGGGGAGCGGGGATCACAGGGGGGTCCTGGGAGGGCAGCAGGGATCAGCGCAGGGTCCGGGAGTGCCGAGGATCACACGGCGGTGCAGGGTGGCACACAGGGGGTTCAGGGGCACCCCGTCTCCAGAGCTGCGGCTGGCACAGAGCAGGAGCTGGATGGGCGCGGCGGGAGGGAGTGAAGAGTGAGTGCGTGGGGGAGGGAGGGGCGTGCACAGGGGGGGGGGGGGCAGCTGCCTGACAGGAGCAGGTTTGAACCGGGCCCGGGGCGGGCCCTCCTCTGGGCAGGGCGCCACAACCCACAGCGGGCACACCCTCGCCGCAGTGCAGCCTGGGAAGGGGAAAGTGGCGGGCTGGCACGGGCTCCAGAGCAGACCTGCAACCCCCGGGGGGGGGGCTGGCACTGGGTGAGACACGCTGTCCTCGGAGGCGCAGGCGCATTAACCCACTCAGCATCTTTAGGACTGTCTGGAGATCACCCCGCGGGTTATTTGAACATCTCTGCAGCAGGAGCGGCGGAGCACAATCCGCTGAGCTATCTCACCACCCCCCAAACCAGTGATCTGTGGGTTTTATGTGCAGAGGCAGCGGGGGGCGCGGTAACACCACAGACTGTCTATGTCACCAGATCATGCGAGGCACTGAGCATCTCTGCAGGAGGCGCTTGAACCCACCGCGCTGGCCTTCAAGGACGCGCACACAGTACTCTGCAGGGTACAGAGAGATCTCCGCAGCAGGGGCATGAACCGCTGAGCTATCTCACTCGCACTCAATGGCTGCAGAATTCAAACAGAGGCAGAGAGAGATCAGAGCAGCAGGTGCGTGAACACCACGAACTATCTCCAGGACTGAAGCCTGTGCGTGGCCATATCCGGAGGGTTATTTTAAACTTCCCGCAGCAGGGAGGACTGGGGCTTCTCTTCTATTTTTTCACAGTGATTCACCAGGGTCCCCCTCCCCCTGGGCCCCTTGAGAACTCTTCAGTCCAGGGATCTCCCTTTGCATTCTGGGTCTTGTAGTCCTGGTTTTATAAAGGGAGAAACAGGACTACAGACCCCAGAATGCAAAGGGGCACCCTGGCCCGGAGCCCCCGTGCACCTGGGACACGTGACGTCCGTGCCGCCTGCTGACGTAGGCAGACCCGTTCCACGTGCATGCTGGGATTTGTAGTTTTCCAAGTCCCATTATGAACATAGGACTGAAAATCCTAGAGCGCAAAAAAAACAAGCTTTGACAAAATCAATAGGTCTGGCGCGGCCTGCCCACCTCTTGGCTTTTCAATGCTTGTGTTGCTTTGACAGGTTTTTATCTCAAAATAAATACATTTTGAAGGAGCATCTGCTGCGCTCCTCGATGTAAAAACACAAGAGCCAAAACCAAAACTCCCAAAAAGGACGAGTTGAGTGGAGGCGCTCTGTGGGGTGGGGGGGGGGGGGGGGGGGGGGGGTGCTCCTGTAAGGCCCAATGCGGCGACTGAAGGAAGATCGGGGCGCGGGGTGTGCCCCCCCCCCCAGCATTAGAAAGCAGCCCCCCTGCAGTGCTCAGCAGCACTCCCTGCCCTCTGCACGTGCATGCAGGCCCCCCGAGCCCCCCTGCAGTGCCCAGCAGCACAGCCCCCCTGCAGTGCCCAGCAGCACAGCCCCCCTGCAGTGCCCAGCAGCACAGCCCCCCTGCAGTGCCCAGCAGCACAGCCCCCCTGCAGTGCCCAGCAGCACAGCCCCCCTGCAGTGCCCAGCAGCACAGCCCCCCTGCAGACATGCATGCGGGGGGGGGGGGGGGCGCCTTTGGTGTCAGTTTGAGTTGTATCGGATGCACCCTGTTGCACTGCGCCCCCCCCCCCCTCCTCCAGCGTCCATGGGGCCCCACCAGGGCCCTGCTGACGGCCGACGCCTGTGCTGTGCAGGGGGCCGCAGGGTGTAGTATATTTCATAAGAATAAAATGATGAAGTCAATGTAAGTTGGGAGTACAGTTTATTCGCCTCATCCACAACCAGCTTCAGGTCCCAACTGACCTGGAATATTCAGTACATTCTTATTCCTAGAACATTACCAGTGTTCCTATTCTAACCCAGTGACATAAGCCCCACATAAGAGAGATGTAAGCCAACATAACACATCTCCCTTCTTTACAATAAGCAATAACATAAATAATGAACCTAGAAGAGATATAAGAAAGTTAGTAACTTAGAAGAAGAATTGAACATTATTTACACATAATCCTTCATGTACATTGGAGCACTGCGTAACCTTTGACTCCTCACACGAGTGTTGAGAGAAGAGTCAACGCTTGGGCGAGAAGGATTTCTTATACTAAAGAGATTAGATTTGATATCAGAGTCAGACTGAGTAATGTTTTTTGATTTAACAACTACCACACGACTCTTATTCCAAATCCTCCCGTCTTGTGTCTTGATGGCATTCCCAAAAACTTTAATGACAGGCCTAACATTGGTATATTTTGACCAAGGCCTTCTCCCTACAGGTGCCTTTATTCTTATAAGGTCACCTACCTTTATCTCCTGAAATTTAACACACTTAACTTTGTCAAAATATGTTTTCCTACAAGCCTGTTTTTCCAATTCTCTCTCTCTCCAAGCACCAACATGATTGTCCACAAACCCTTTCTTTAAGTTCATCCAACCCGGACACCACATCGTGTTTGGAACTCTACCTCTGAATAACTCAAAGGGAGATTTTCCAGTGGTTGAGTGAGGAGAGCAACGATACGCATCTATTCTTTCCCTTAATGTATCTTTCCAACTTAAACCACTAGCTCTTGCAAGTTGTATGCTTTCTTTCAATGTGCGATTGACCCTCTCAACAGCACCATTCGTTTCAGGGTGATATAAAGATGCTTTTTTGTGTACTATTCCACATTTTTTAAGATAATCCTCAAAGAAACTAGAACAGAATTGTGGACCGTTATCTGATAATAAGCTATTCGGGAAACTCTCCCTCACAAATATTTCAGATAAAAACTTGATGACAGAGGTTGAAGTAATCTCACTAACAGCACAAACCTCAATCCATCGTGAATATAAATCAATTAAAACTATCAGATAGGGAGTGTCAGCAACTCCAGGAAGAGGCCCTAAGATATCAATGGCTATTTCATCCCAAGGGTGATTGGGTAACTCTCTACACACCATCGGCATTTGCCTGACTTTTAGGATCTTGTCACTTGCACAGCATTCAACACATTCTCTAACCATGCGTTCTATTTCTAAGTCCATTCCTGGCCACCAAAACTGGGTACGAACCATCTCTTTGGTCTTTACTATTCCCAAATGTCCAGCATGTGCATGTGCCAATAACTTTTTCCTTAAAGAGAAAGGAGGTACAAGCCTCAACCCACGAGTTAGCATGTCATCAGAAATTGATAGCTCCTGAGAAACTAAGGACCAAGGTTTGTCCAGACTTTTGTTGTCTTTTAATAACGACATTATCTTAACTAACTCCTCATCTTTTGACAATTCTTCTTTCCACTCTTCTTTACCTACTACACCCTCTGTAACCTCACAAACATTGAGATAATCATCTTCATCAACATAATCATCTTCACACCCTATATCATCACTTTTTACTAATCTAGAAAAACAATCAGCTGCCTTGTTAGATACGCCAGGTAAATATTGTACCTCAAAGTCAAATTCCTGTAGGGATATGATCCATCTTCTAATCCGAGAGGAGATAGAATCCAACCCCTTCTTACAAAAAACTTCCTTTAATGGTTTATGATCGGATTTGACAACAAACTTAGTTCCCCAAACTAAATTTTTGAACTTTTTTAGAGCCCAATATATCGCTAATGACTCTTTTTCAATTACCGAGTAGTTTAATTCAGGACCACGAAGACACCTGGATGCACATGCAATTAAAGAGTCATGGTCATGTTTATTTTGCACTAACACTGCTCCTAAGCCTTTATCACTTGCATCAGTGAATATAAAAGTTGGTAAGCCAGGAACAAATGCTTGTAGACACGGAGCTTTCTTCAATTCCTCTTTTATACTCTCGAATTCCTTTTTACAGTCTTCTGACCAGACAAAAGTGACACTTTTCCCAGTGAGTCTCCTCATATTCTTTGTCTTGTCCGCAAAATGTATGATAAATTTCCCATAAAATTCTACCATCCCAAGAAAGGATAACAACTCTTCCCTATTAACAGGTTCAGCAACTTTACCAATGGAAGCAACTAGATCAGATTTTGGAAACACCCCTTGGCTCTTGATACAATGACCCAGGTAGTTTACTTCCTCTAAGCCAAATTTACACTTTTCCCTTTTAAGAGTCAAACCAGAATCAGTCAATCTTCTCAAAACATGACACACACGTTCATTGTGTTCTTGTAAGTCTGACCCATATATTAGAAGATCGTCCTGGTAACATTTTACCCCTTGAAGACCTTTCAGTATATGTGTCATGATACGCTGAAACACCGAAGCAGCCGATATCAAACCAAAGGGCATTCTTCGGAATTTAAACGTACCCATTGGAGTGACAAAAGCAGTCAGGTCTTGACAAGAACTATCTAGCTCAACCTGGTGGTAGGCAGATGCAAGATCTAATGTGGTAAAGTACTTTGCTCCCTCTAATGTACCTACAATTTCATCTATGTTGGGTAACGGAAATCTGTCTACCACAACCTCTTTGTTTAATGCTCTTAGATCAATGCATAAACGAATCTCTCCAGTTGGCTTTTTCGCTACTACAATTGGAGCTAACCATTCTGTGGCTTCTACGGGTTCTATTACTTTATTTGTAATCAATTTCTCTATTTCTTCTTGTACCTTTACTTGTTCTGCAAGTGGTATCCTTCTAACTTTTGCCACTGTGGGAATTGCATTTTTCTTAAGCTTAATACAGTGTTTATATCCAATCAAACATCCTAACTTATCTTTAAACACAGAGGGAAACTTTTCTGCAAACATATCAGACAGGTTTTCTACCTCATGAATTCTCACCTGAGGTGTGGCATTCGGATCAAGTGTAACTCCTAAATCACGTTGATCCCTCCAACTAATTAGAGCATCCCCAAAATTAGTAACATAAATTTTGCCTGGAATAATTCTGCATCCCAATTCCATGCTGGCCATAAAATAACCTAAAATCTTAATAGGTTTACTGCCATATCCTAAGGGTAATATATCACTCTTAAACAATTTTACATTTTTCCCAAAAGTTTTGTGTAACAACCCTTCATCTATCATGGTGATTTGAGAACATGAATCAAATTTAAATTCTATCATGGCGTCATCTACCTTAACCAGGTGTGTGGGATGTTCTAACAACCCACTACTAATCTGAAACGTAACTGTCTTTACTTGTGGTTGTGTCCACTTTTTGTACATATTGTCTCTTTTATTACCTTTTGTCTTACAACATTTCGAAAAGTGACCCCTCCTCCCACACTCATTGCAAATAGATTTCAGTGCAGGACAATTTGAAGAATTTGCTAAATGACCGGGGTTGCCACATCTGAAACAAACAAATCTGTTTGACATATTAAAGCTCGGATTAAATCTATTTATCCCCGTATCATTTCTTTCATTGTCTTCCTTTCTCTCTTTTTGAACTTGACAAACAACTTCCTCTACTTTGGGCTCAGATTTCTTCTCAGGTTCCACCATCTTCTCTTTTTCACTTTTCAGTTCATCTACACATTTAGTCATGTGTTCCACTTGTTTCGCTATTACTAGTACTTCCTCTAAGGGTGGTTCATCTTTTAGCCATAACTCTTTTCGAATGCTATCATGAGCACATTTTAAAACAAATTGATCTCTTATTCTTTCCTCTAATGTTTGTCCAAATTTACACGAAGAAGCCAGTTTTCTTAGAGCAGATACATAGTCTTCGACAGACTCATCTCTCTTCTGTCCTCTTAGCCCAAAATGATATCTCTCCATTATTGTGCTCAATCTTGGGAGATAATGTCGATCTAACTGTTCTATGGCTATATCATACTCATTTAGGTTCCTTTGTTCTGCCGCTGTGAGCTCTGGTAAATGTTCCAATACATCTTGTCCTTCTCCTCCCAAACAGTGTAATAATAAAGAATGTTTTCTCTCTGCACTTAAGTTCGTGCCGCAAACTCTCGCATAATTTGCGAAAATTTTCTTCCATTTCTGCCATTTCACACTTGGTTCTCCTGGGCTTATCAAAAAAAATGCTGGCTGGGTCACGTTCTGCATGTTTATTATCTTTGTTATTTTAGTCTTCTTCTTTTTTTTTTTTTTTTTTTTTTATAATATTCACACTGTGTCAACCTTTCTTTTTTTTTTTTTTTTTTTTGAAAACTTTAGCTTCAGAAAGAATTATTTCATATTATGAGCTCAATTCTCCTTTGGTTTTGTTTACAAAGATCCTTTCTAGAATATTCACTCTCCTTATATTCCTTTTTTTACTTGTGACCCCAAACAATGGGCTCTCTGAGTCTCAATGGAATGCGCTTTATTTCTGCTGCGCAGCGAGTCTTGGAACGCAGTGGAACTCCTTGTTTTCACCACGTGACGTACACAAAGCCTCTAATGACACGCGCTGTTATGCGTGAGCGTCTTCCAATGATACGCGCTGTTAGGCGCGAGCGTCCTCCAATGACACGCGCTGTTTAGTGCGAGCTCCTTTCCATGACGCGCGCTGTTTACTGATGACTCGCGAGCAGTGCGAGTGCATTTACTGGCTCTCTGCCTAACGCGCCGCGATGTCCATATATTTTCACTTGAAACCCCTTCCTTAATTTAAATAGCCTCCCGCCGTACTCCTCACCGCTCTACAGAGTTTCCTTCCTTCATGTGGAGTCGAGGACATCAGCCGCTGGGAAGACTTCGCTTCCTTCCTTTTGAAGCGCAGCCGCTGGGGAGGCAGAAAGAGTTGAGGATAGCTGTGTGTTGAGGCTTCTTGAGGTAGGATCGTCGCCAAATAAATGTAGTATATTTCATAAGAATAAAATGATGAAGTCAATGTAAGTTGGGAGTACAGTTTATTCGCCTCATCCACAACCAGCTTCAGGTCCCAACTGACCTGGAATATTCAGTACATTCTTATTCCTAGAACATTACCAGTGTTCCTATTCTAACCCAGTGACATAAGCCCCACATAAGAGAGATGTAAGCCAACATAACACAGGGCGCTGCTCGAGAGCCCCCCCCTGCGGACCCCCCCCTCCCTGAGCTCAGGTCCCAGGACCTCTCTTGCAAGGAGGGGGGGGGGGCGAGCACACGAAGGAGACACAGCATGTCTGGGGCGGGGGGCTGAGCAGGTGCTGACCTTTGACCCCTCCTCTGCCAGGATAATGAACACTGGACCAGGCCACCTTCAGAGAGCATGGACTAGGGGGGGGGGGGCTGAGAAACAGCCTCAGCCCTGGGGGGGGGGGGAGAAATACGATGAAAGCAGCGGCGTCCGCAGCCAACAGAATGTGGGGCTTTGGCTCAGTGTGGATTTCTGGCCAATGCAGCTTCCCAGGGCTTCAAGATCATCACAATCATACTATTGACGTGGCTGGATGTACATATATATATATATATATATATATATATATATATATATGTATATTACCGACATCATATTTCCGCTTTGAGTCCGCTCTGCTCTCTACCATTCCTATGTGACTCTTAGAGTATATCCATGTGTATCCCTTCCCTATGTATATAGTGATAACTCTAATCACTGGTATATGCAGTAGACCTGTGTACTCTCTACCATTCCTCTGTGACTCTTAGAGTATATCCATGTGTATCCCCTCCCTAAGTAGATAGAGATATCTCTAGTATATGCCTAGAGTTTATCCATTTGCATCTCCTCCTTGTGTGACTTTATCTCTTGTACATTTGCAATTTTTTCTGTTTGTACCTTTTTAAAACGCATGTAATCCTAAATCCGTATGTTTTCAACTGGTTCTTATGTAAATCAAAAATTTTGCAAATTTGTTCTTCCGATTGTAACCTTCATGCCTTATGGTTGTAACTGGGTCCTAGGTAAAGCGCTCTGACACCTTCGGGTAAAGTTCGCGCTATATAAAATTGCATAAATAAATAAATAAATAATAAATAAATAAATATTGGGAGGTGCTATATCAGGTATTCTTTCAGACTCAGCGCCTCCAATGCTCAGTTATTCCTCTTTTCTCCAAGTTCTTCAAACCCAAAGACCTTCTTATACTCTAGAAACTTGCAATGCTTGAGCTGAGTTTCCACACCAGCCTCCTGTGGTGTCCTGCTGGACACGTTCTAGTTGTTTCCCTCTGTAACCCCACACTTTACACCCACCCACCACTGGTGTCACGAGTCACGCGAGCCCGTCAATAAAGAGGGCGGAGCGCACGTGCTCGGGGCCCATTCACTCGCCCACTATCCTGGTGTCCGTGTCTCCATGCATTAGTCTAACGAGGGCCCAGGGCCCGACACGACACCTCCCTCCAGGGGCGGCTCTAGGCTCATGGCGGCCCTGGGCAGGGAGCGTAGGTCGGGGGGCCCCGGAAGAGGGGGTCTGGGCGGGGCGGAGCGCGCAGGCCAGTCAAGAGGGGAGGGGGTCAGGGTGTTTAGAAGTGGAACAGAGCCAGAGGCCGACAAATCTCTGCCAGGGGCCGCCACGCAAATATGTATCCATCCTCAGAGGATTAATATATTAAGGATATATATTGGTGTGAGCGCCCCTGGGGTTTGGCGGCCCCTGGGGTTTGGCGGCCCTGTGCAGGTGCACAGCTTGCACATGCCTAAGGTCGGCCCTGCTCCCTCGTCCTCGAATCATTAATCAAATGATTCAGCGTGGTCCCTGGCCGAACTTTGCGTGCAGATACACACCTTCTATATTAAGATATCTGGGTTCAAGTGCAGCATTGGGCCATGGACATTTAAGCGCTTTACACGACAGTCAGAACATCTGCATTAAAGCGGGCTTTTTTAAAGAACCGCTGGTGAAGGGAGTTGACCAGGATCACAGGATGAAGCGCCGATGCCGGGATTTGAACCTGGTTCTCCAGTCCCACTGTCAGCATCTCTGGCCACATCCTTGTTCTCGTTGCGATGCCCATTAGAACCTAACACTGCAGGAGCACCCGGCCGCAGGAATACACTGCCCGTTGCCTGCCGGAGCGGCACATAAACATGCTCCATCGGAAAGTTTTAATTTCAGTAGTTTTTGCGCTGCACGTACCCGTACTTCAGGGCCTGAGCCTTGCTGCTTCTGGGAGCACTGGGACTCTCCTTGCCCAAAATCAAGTTCTGGGACTCGGGGGAGAAAACTGAGAAGTGCTGGCACTCAGCACCGGTGAGTACCGACCAATTTATAGCTCTGGACACTAATGCTGTTTTTTCTCATAGGTGAGCACGTATCAGGCGGGTGCGCCATGACACCGGTCTGTATCACGGTAAGCCGTCTTGTTGGACCAGGAGGGGCACCCACAGGGCTATCCTTATAGTGGTGGAAGGGTACAGCCTTCGCCAGGTGTTAAACAGCACAAGTGCGGTGCTGGCAGCTGTAGGAAGGTGGAATCTGACTGCATGGTTGACCCCACTTTTTTCCTGGTGTTTTGATGTTTTTTTACTTAGTTTGTCTGGGATCCAGCTAGTCAAGGTCCCAGCCTATCTGCTTTCTCTACTAAATTGATTCCCTGTACTTTAGGTACACTCCAGATTGGATTCTGGGGCACCCTTATAAGTCCCTAGTATATGTTATACCATGTACCCAGGGCATAGGTACCCCAGAGGCCTCCCAGGGGCTGCAGCATGTATTATGCCACCGCTGGGAAGCCTTCCAAACTGACACAACAGGTCTGCTACAGCGGCCTGTGTAAGGTGGTGTATGCACCCCTTTTTTAGATATAGGTTCCCTATATCTATTCTAAATCACTGCACATATAAACCTATCAGTCATCCCCATGGCAGACCTTATCAATCCTGAAGGCAGGGTGCTGGGTTTTGTGTGTGAGGGTGTCCCTGCACGAGCAGGGCCCCTCTGCAGCCTTCGGAATCTATTCTCCAGGGTTGTATGTGATGCAGCCAGACCATATACTCTTAAGTGCATTATAAACTCGCGGTAAATGGTAACTTTAAAACGGCTGCACAGAAACATGTCGTGTTTGGTGTCAAACACGTTTGAATCATACCCCCCACCAGTCCTGGCAGCGGGGGTATGATTCCACCCTTCTAGAGGGAGTAACATGACTATATCGGTACACCCGGTACCAGCTAAACAGAACCCTGGCATCACAAGATGGATGCTGCCAGCCACAGACACACGTCTGGCCTCCTGCTGCTGGATGAAACTCCGTCAGGGGAAGGTCTAACTATAGGTTTCCTGTCACAGGGAGGTGTCACCACCTCCCAGACAGACTTTAGTGTATTGGGGCTGGGTGGGGGCACTCCAAGAGTGCTTTGAAGTCTGCACTGGGGGCACATTTGGTGTCCCTGTGCATAGTCCAGTTCAAACCGGTTACAGGGGCACTCAGCCCCTGCTCTGGTGCGAAAATGAACAAAGGAAATGGGGGTAGCCACCCCCTTGTCCTGACCCTCCCATAGGTGGGTCCCCAGAGTTTGTCCCACCCCTTCCTTGGGTATAAAGTAGAACCCCTGACTACAGGACATTAGATTTACCTGGACAAAACTCTGATACATAATCCCGGAACTTCGACAATCTACAAGGCGCTAGATGACTGAAGAATCTCCCTTGGAGTAAAGGAGTTACTCTCCTGCTAAGCAGGCACCAAAGACGCATCTGACCGGTTTGCATCTCCAAAGCTCCTGAGGACTCCGAAGACTTTAGCAACACAGGAGGTGGGTTTCCAAGCGTCCCCGAGGCTGACCCGTTTTCTCAGAAAACCTGAGACCCGTAGTCCTCGTGGGGACCGTGCAACCCGAACCACTGGACACGTGCACATTTGCAGCTGCCCATTGTAGGAAGGTAGATCCCTGACTATGGTTGCCCCCAACCTTTTGCCTGGTGTTTTGCTGGTTTTCTGACTTAGTTGACCTGGGGCCCTGCTATTCAGGACCTCAGGACCACTGCTCTCTCTGTAAAATGGATTCCATGTACCTTAGGTACATATCTAAATTGGATACTGAGCCACCTTATCAGTCCCTGTACAGTGTACCTTAGGTACCCAGGGCATAGGTGTACCGAGGGCCTACCATGGGCTGAAGCATGTATTATGCCACCCCTGGCTGGCCATCCAAAACTGACACAACTGGCTGCTTGACAGCTGTGGCAAGGTGGTGTAATCACCCTTTGCTTTAGATATAGTATACCTATATCTAAACCTAAAATGGGCACACAGATCTCCTATCAGTCACTCCTATGGCAGGCCTTAACAATCCTGGAGGCAGAGTGCTTGGAATCGTGTGAGATGGTGCTCTGGCATGAGCTGAGCCTGTCTGCGGCCTTTGGGATCAATCCCTTAGTCGTTTCCATGATAGCGTCAGACCATATACTCTTAAGTGCCTTATAATCCTCGCGGTTATGGTAACTTTGGTCTGACATTATCTAAACATGTCGTGTAAGGTGTCATACGCTTTGGAATACTACCCCCTCGCCAGTTCTAGCGACGGGGGTAGCATTCCACCCCTCTAGAGGGAGAAGACATGTTGGTAGCTGTAACCCCGGTTAAAGTTGAACACAGCCTCAGCTCCACAAAATGGATGCTGCCACCGAGACACAAGTCTGCCCTCCTGCTGCTGGGAGTCCTTCCAGCGAGGGAGGCCTGGACAAAGGGTTTCCTGTCAGGGGCGGTGCCAGCACCATCCCAGACAGGGTTTTGTGTATCCCAGGTAGGCAGGGCTGAGAGGAAGGTGACTGCAAGTGGCACCCCGGTGCTCACTGTGCATATGCCGGCTCAAACCAGTTCCAGGGGCACACCAGCCCCGGAGCTGGGGGGGAGACCGGACAAAGGAAAGGGGTGTAACCACCCCCCCTCCTGGTCCCACCGATGGGCAGGACCTAGTCGCGTGCCAGCCCCTTTTTTTAGAATAAAGATAGGAGCAGGCCCCCTTCCCAAATTGGATAATTCTGAATCTTGAAACTACTTTCCACGAAAGGAACTCTTGACTTTTCTGAAGACTCTCCCTTGTGGCTAAGGAGTAGCCACCCTGCACCAGCAGGCACCACCTAAGCGCTTGCGGGTTGCTGCACGTCTCTCCTCAGGATCAAGACTGCCCAGCTCGACGAGACCCGGATTCCCGCCATCTCTGACCTCTACCTGCCTCTACAGCTCAGCTGAGATTCGTGGGTGTGACGAGACCCGAGGGACCGGCCATCTTCAGAACCTGCACGACGCTTATCCAGCACGACCGCCGAGGGATCCTCGAGTGAGTGCTTTGGGGGTTGAGAAGCCCTAACCCTGAGCAGCTCCAGCACCGAAGTCCAGCCTCCCAGCATCCACGAGATCTGGGTGGGGCCTTTCTGCTCTTTGCTGCTCACCGCGTTGTCCGGCTACTTGCCTGCTGGCTTGTGGCCCTCCTGACGACGAACCACGACGACACCACCGCTGGTCTGGTTGCTCCAGACTGGCCCTTGCTCCCCTTCAACAGAGGAGCACCCCGGACCCTCCTGGTCCACTCCAGACGCCATCTTGACTCCACCGCGTGGGCTTGCCTTTGCCAAGGCTTGTTGCTCCAATCCTGGTTTCAGCAGCGCCAACAGCAGACACCACCGTGGGACAGCTCGCCCCTCCATCCTGGTCGCCGACAACGCCTCCTGGTCCGAGAGACTGCAGAGCCCAGCAGCGCCCACTCACCTGGTCGAGGTGACTTCATCCGATGCCATCCTGGTGCCCACCTAATCACTGGCTAGTGATCAAGAACTGAGTCCCCTCTGCTTTCAGGTCATCTTCAACTCCGATCCAGGCTTGGATCCCATCGAACTTCATCACTGGACGCCTGCCAGCAACTTCTTCTTTCAGGCTCCATAGACTGTAACGAGGATTCCCGACGTCTTTTGAACCCTATGCAGCCGCAGCCCCTGGGCTAGGTAACTCGAGCATTTCGGTGCTCCAACGTAGGTTCACTATCTAAGTGTCCAGATCCTTTTTCGTTTTCAGCCTACCTAGTCGGATTCGTCCGATCACACTAACTTTACGAAATCTAGCATCCATAGTCTTCTTCCCGCATCCCGCGTGAGAGTGCACACTCTGCACCCGATCTCCCTAGGCCTCTTGCTTGTAATCTGAAGGTTCAGTAGTCTAGTCCTAGCGATCCCAAAGCCTCTGAGAATAGTTACTTACCTGCTAGTATTTCGCATTCCACTTTTGTAGTATATGGTTTTTCGTGCCCCTCGGGCATTTGTGTAAATTGTGCAACTTGAAGTATTTTCTTAAGAGTTTTGTTATGTGCTTAGCTCCCTGACTCATAAAGAGTTCAGGGTAGTACTGTTATAAATAAATATACTTTTATTTTCATAACAACTTGTGTGGTGTCCTTTCACTTGGTGTTCAAGGGGTAAATGTGATGGTAAAACAGCTGGCTTAACATGCCCTCTAGAGTTTAGCCTAAAGACTGCACGTGTCCATGCTACTAGGATAGCTGGTCTATCAGGTTGACTTACAACCAATCATCAATAAGGGTTGTTTGGTATGATACAAAGTGCTCCCTAGAATAGTGAACACTATATATCAGGCCAACTTCTCACACCCATGTTTCCTGGCATTCCCCCAGGCTGTGCTTTGGGCTACTTGTAGTCCAGACCCCGAGCAGTGATTCCATCAGAGATTACCGGCCTACACTCTCTGAGTATTCCGTGGGCTGCTTCCAAGTGTTTCCTCTCGAGTCTCGAGGTCCCTTCGTGAGATCTTGACCGCCGAATTAAGAGCACACACAACTTATGTAGGAGAGTAGGGTCTGCAATCCTATGATCACCCCAGATTTTTGCTTTTTGCTTCACTGGTTTACGACTTTCCCTGGCTGTGGGCCTGCTAATCAGACCCACAGCCTAGCTGTTCTCTCTATCCAAATTGTACCCAGGTGCTGAATTGGCACTGGGCCCTCTCTTGTGTCCCTGTAACCAGGGCAGAGGTGCACCCAGAAGTCTCCCAGGGGCTGCAGCATGTATTATGCCACCCCTGGACTGACTAACTAAATCAGACACAACTGGCTGCTGGACAGCTGGGGCAAGGTGGTGTACTCACCCTTTGCTTTAGATATAGTATTCCTATATCTAACCCTAAAATGGACACATATATTCCTATCAGTCACTCCAAAGGCAGGCCTTGACAATCCTGAAGGCAGAGTGCGTGGAATAAGGTGAAATGGTGCTCTGGCATGAGCCGAGACCGTTTGCAGCTTGCGGAACCAAGTCCTAATAGCTGTTCCATGATAAAGCTATACCATATACTCTTAAGTGCATTATGTACCTCGCGGTCATATGCTAACTTTGGTATAGCATTATCAAAACATGTCGAGTAAGGTGTCATACGAATTGGAATACTAACCCCTCGCCAATTCTGGCGACGGGGTTAGCATTCCACCCTTCTAGAGGGACAAGACATGTTGGTAACCTGTAACCCCGGTTAAAGTCAGACATAGCCTCAGCTCCACAAGATGGATGCTGCCACCGAGACACAAGTCTGCCCTCCTGTTGCTGGGAGTCCTCCCAGCGCAGGAGGCCATGACAAAGGGTTTCCTGTCAGGGGCGGTGCCAGCACCGTCCCAGACAGGATTTTGTGTATTCTAGGTAGGCAGGGCTTTAGAGGAAGGTGACTGCAAGTGGCACCCCGGTGCTCACTGTGCATATGCCGGCTAGAACCAGTTCCAGGGGCACACCAGCCCCTGAGCTGGGGAAAGCCCGGCATGGGAGAGGGGTGTAACAACCCCCCTTCCTAGTCCCACCCATAGGGCAGGACTTAGTCGCGTGCCAGCCCCCTTTTTGCAGGATAAAGGTAGGAGCAGGCCCCCTTCCAAATCAGATCATCTTTGAATCCTGAACCGACTTTCCACGAAAGGAACTCAAGACTCTTCTCAAGATTTCTCCCTTGTGACTAAGGAGTAGTCACCCTGCAGCAGCAGGCACCATCCAAGCATCGCGGTCTGCTGTAAGTCTCTCCTCCGGATCAAGACTGCCCAGCTCAACGAGAACCGGCTTCCCTGGCACCTCTGACCTCTCCCCGCCTCTTCAGCCCAGCTGAGACCCGTGGGTGTGACGAGACCTCGAGGGACCGGCCATCTTCAAGACTGCACGACGCTTGCCCAGCACGACCACCGAGTGACCCTCGACTGAGTGCTTTGGGGTAAGAGAAGCCCCGACCCTGAGCAGCTCCAGCACCGAAGTTCAGCCCCCTTGCATCCACGAGATCTGCGTGGGGCCCTTCTGCTCTTTTCTGCTCACCGCGTTGTCCAGGTCACTTGCCCGTTGGCTAGTGGCCCTCTGACGATGAACTTCGACGACAAACACCGCTGGTCTGGTTGCTCCAGGCTGGCCCTTGCTCCCCTCCAACAGAGGAGCACCCCGGACCCTCCTGGTCCACTCCAGACGCCATTTTAAGTCCACCGCGTGGGCTTGCATTTGCCAAGACTTGTTGCCCCAATCCTGGGTCCAGCGACGTCGACAGCAGATATCTTCGTGGGACAGCTCGCACCTCCATCCTGGTCGCCGACAACGCCTCCTGGTCCGAGAGACTGCAGAGCCCAGCAGCGCCCACTCACCTGGTCGAGGTGACTTCGTCCGGTGCCACTCTGGTGCCCACCTAAATCACTGGCTAGTGATTCAGAACTTGGTCCCCTCTGCTTACAGGTCTTCCTCTTCCCCGATCCAGGCTTGGATCCCCACGAACTTCTTCACTGGTCGCCTGCCAGCAACTTCTTCCTTCAGGCTCCTGGTTCATCAACGAAGAAACCCGACGACATTTGAACCCTATGCAGTCGCAGCCCCTGGGCTAGGTAAACCGAGTACTCCGGTGCTCCAGCGTAGACCAACTCTTTAAGTGTCTAGATCCACTTTCGTTTTTGACCTACCTAGTCGGGTTCGCCCGAAAACACTAACTTTGCTTTTACTAGCCTCCATAGACTTTTTCCCGCCTTACGCGTGAGAGTTCCCACTCTGCACACGACGTCCCTAGGCCTCCTGCTTGTAATCTAAAGGTTCAGTAGTCCAGTCCTAGCGATCCTAAAGCCTATGAGAATAGTTACTTACCTGCTAGTAATTCGCATTCCACTTGTATAGTATATGGTTTTTCGTGCCCCTCGGGCATTTGTGTAAATTGTGCGACTTGAAGTATTTTCTTAAGAGTTTTGTTATGTGCTTAGCTCCCTGTCTCATAAAGAGCCAGGGTAGTCTTGTTATAAATAAATATACTTTATTTTCATAACACTTGTGTGGTGTCCTTTCACTGGGTGTTCAAGGGGTAATGTGATGGTAAAACAGCTGGCTTAACACGCCCTCTAGAGTCTTAGCCTTAGACTGCTCGTATCCATGCTACTAGGATAGCTGGTCTATAAGGTTGACTTACAACCAATCATCAATAAGGGTTGTTTGGACTGATACATAGTGATCACTAGAATAGTGAGCACTGCATATCAGGCCAACTTCTCACAACTTATACGTCCCATAAATGATTTAAATCGTAAGTCCTATACCATTAAAGCGTCTTTTATTCTTCGTTCCATAGTACATGAAGGAAGTTTTTATTCATCGTTTGATAAAGATTAAAACAGCCAACACGTTTCATTCCCTTATTATATTGAAACTTCTTCAGGGCTGTAAACCATATAAGTGTATAATATTTACATTAAAGAATATTACAGATTTCATTTACGATATATATATATCACAGTACATTACAAACCAATACATAAAACATACAAGCAGTGCAGTCGGATTACTGGTTTCGACTCTGTAAATAGGATACCCCATTCCTATGATTATTTTATGGTGTTAACCGGATTGCCAGCAGAAACAGGCTACCGTGTTTGTTTTTCACAAAGCGTATACATAATGTATGTCTAATATTGCAATTGGTCCCCACAGGGTATTTACAAGGGATGTCTCCAAATACCAGTATATATCAAATTGGCATCATGACTACATTTTACACCATCATGTTTTAGTGCACTGTGACTAATGTGGTCGAGTAACTAAAATAGATACAAAGAGTAATTAAAAAAAAAAGAAGAGGTTAATGATTAACACAGGTAATTGGTATTATTTGGATTGGTCGCCACTGCTTATATATATATTTCTGTATTGCTTATTAATGTATTGTGATATAATATATAGAAAACATGAATGAAATCTGTCACGTCCATTGATGTAAATATTGTACATTACAGCCCTGAAGAAGTCACATTGAAATGAGGGAACGAAACGCGTTGGCTGTTTTTATTTTTATAGAATGAAGAATAAAAGACTGTTATCTAATGTGGGATGAAGAACACAAAACTCTTAAATGGACTGTAGGATTTTTTATTTGAATTATTTGCAGAACCCATCAATTGTGCACACTCCTAGTGAATCCATGAGTGTCGTGCATGGTGAGGCCGGTACCTGTTGGAGCGGGGTGTGTTTACAGACGCGCCTTTGGCTGTAAAAGGACTGCCTAGGGGAGGGCTCTAGGTTGTGGCCACAGATGCTCGTGTGCACTGCTTGCACGAGGCTCGGATAGTGAAGGCGGGGGGAGGGGGGCAGGTAGCACTAGTGGTAACAGGTTCCTTGCACCAACCAATACCCACTGTGCAGATATGTTTGCCCACCAGCCCGTTATTGGCTGGAAGGAATGAACCCACAGCTCAGGGCTGGAACTGTTAGCGGGGCGCTGCCCTAGCGCTGTACGGGCCCAATCGGGCTTCCGTCCGCAGCACGCATGCGTCTCACTGGCTCTCGACAAGGGAAGGTGGGCAAAAGGAAAAAGGCCCTGGAGGGAAAACAACAAAGTCTGTGGAGGGACCAAGGGCAGAGAGAAAACTCAACAAGTTGTCATTTTAAATACCTAGAGTTTTTTGTTGGACACAAATAATGTGTGGCCAACAGACCTACAAAACTAAAATAACAACTGAAATGAAAGGAAAAGGTAAAGCTTACATTTAAAAGAACAAAGGAAGAGACAAGTCCGTCAGGTTAAAAAGTCAACTAATCAAACCAACCAAAAATAACAGCAGTGAGGCAACTACCTTCCTCCCTGGAAGAAAAAAAGCTGCAGTGACGCGACCGATGCAGCCGCGTCATTTTTAAGTGTGGTCTGCATGATGATGAATGCGTGTATCATCACATAAGTGCGCCCCTCGAAAATAACAAGAGTGATACGGATCAGTAAACCAGTAAACTAATGGACAAGGAGAGCCATCGAATAAGAAGCAAGCAAATGAGAGTGACAAGGAAACCAACCAATAGTAAGCAATGGGCGGGCTTTAAATCCACTCTAAATTCCAATAGGTCTTTGGAAACTGGATACCTTGTAATGGGTGGTGGGATGGACCTAAAAGGTGAGCATGAGATATCTGAAGGGTGGTTCACGATCTCTTTAAGATCCAGGACCGCCATCTTACGACAGTCACCAGGTGTCAACAAGAAGACGGCGGTTGTTCAGTGAAAGACGCGCTCTTGGCTACAGAGAGAAGATGGCGCAAAGGCCTAACACAGCGGTGATTTTGAAAGAAGGGGACCCCTGCTGAAAACAATATGTCTCGCTAGCTGTAGGGTAAAGAATACAATGGGGTAAAGAAAAATGATAGATACAAGAACTGCGTTATATCATCATGTCAAAAACAACAACAGCAGGCCTAATCCTGTGCGGGCTTTGCTTGTTAGATTAACATAAACATAGCACTCGATACAATTTGTTCTGATACAAAAATATATTTTATTTTTATTCTTTAAGTTATTTCTTATTTTTCTTTTTTTGCTATTTAGATATTTTCATGATTCATTTAGTTCATAATTTCAATTCACAACCTCATATGTACATGACATATGCACAGAATATATGCATCACATCACAAGCAATACAAAACAGTGCTGTACAAAACTCAAATATAAAACTAGGAGAGGAAGTTGCTATATTAACAAATCTTTTCAGTGTCTGGCGGTCGATTAACACACTAGGAGAGGAAGTTCTTAGATTAACAAAATCTTTTCAGTGGCTGGCGGTCGGATAACACACTACGTGCGTTTCGGCGTTTTGAGCCTTCTTCAGGGGAACCGTCTCAGTGTTTTTTCTACAATAAAGTGCACAAAAAATACAATAAAAACACATGTAACAACACTAAAGGCCTGAAAATTATTTGTCGATACAGCGGTGAACAATCCATGGAGCCCGCCCAGGCCGAGGTCTCAGCAAGTAACCGGCTCACCTTCAGCAATGCGTAACCAAGCAGAAGTAACGCCCTTGAAGGACTACGTTAACCTAGTTTCTATTTATTTGTAAGTCTCTTCAAGCTCAGCATAATTTCCAAGATTCCATGGGTAAATCGTGAAAAACATGAATTCTCTGCGATTGTCCCAGTGCCGGTGTAAATCTAAGGTTTACCTCCTAATCTCGGGCAGCAGCTGCCTAATCCCGCTCCCCACTCACCCACACAGGTTCCAATTTTCAGATTTGACTAACAAATGCAATGGGAGGGATCATATTACCAGATCAGGTGTAACCAAAGCACCTCTGCTGGCAGGAGGCCTTCCAGGCGCTACAATGGATCCAGCACCCCACCTGTATCTACCCGTGTGGGATGAACAAGGCACACAAGATCACACATGTCCTCGTCTCTCCCTCTTTAAATGTGTTCTTGTGGAGTTTAAACATATTATGATGGATCATAAAAAATTCAAATACAAAACTGTTTAAGCCTAATGTGTTAATTATCTTTTTTTGTGACCAAATTCATCAATGATTTACATTTGTATCGATTTTTTTTTTAAATATTGTCAATTATGGATTCACATTTTTCCTATTTTCGTTGATGTTTTATGCAAGATACTGCTTCTCTGTACAGACTACTAAAATAAAGGACACGATGTAGAGAGTGCGAGATATCCCCAGAGAAAGATAGAGGCAGTAAGTAGATAACGCTACCTCTGTTTTGGAGGTAGTGTGGGCGCAGTTAGGAGTATCAGACGACCGTGTTAAGCATTTGCTGTACTCACAGAGGCAATAAATGAGACACACATTCAAGAATAAATATGAGACCAATTTGTATAAAAAAATTACACAAACTTTATGTAAGTTTTGAGGTTGCAAGACTTCAAAATAGTGAAAAAATACTTTGTGCAATTTAAATTTTTCAATGAAAGTAGTGTAAGCGAAAGAAGCAATTTCTTTAGCATTGTAGCGCAAGGCGGTCAATACCAGCAAACTTTTACCATCATGGTCAGTGAGGTTACCAATGGATGCAATGGAGTTCGGGATACCGCAAACACGGGTCAGAGGTCGAAGCAATGGAGTCCAATGGAGTTCTATGGAGTCAGGGCACCGCCAACACAGGGACCATCGCGATCGCTGGAAAGAGAGTGCTGAAATAGATAGCGGAGGACCGCCAACACAGTTACCAATGTGGTTGATGGAACCAGGACTCCGCCGTAGAACTTCGGGTGACCATGGTCACTCTGGGCTCAAGGGGTGATCTCTTCCGTAAGGAAGAAGGTCTTTGAGGGCCCAGGACTCCGGTTCAGTAGGAAGTAGAGGGCAACCTGGTTTGGGGGTACCTGGGGTCATCAGGGCGGGTTTCGGTCTTCACCTGCGGCAGTTGGGTCACAGGTGTGATGCAGGGCAGTCCGACGCGGTCTTGCCCAAGTTGCAACAGTCACATAGCCGACTCCACAAGGAATCAGGTGCAGGCTCACGGGAGTGGGGCTGTTTCCAGCATCAGTCACTATACTGAAAGGAGCTTTCTCCCTGGCGGGTGCATTGTGGGAGTTGGTCCCTGGTGTAGAGGCCAACAAGCCTTGGCTGCTGCACCTGAAGAGTTGGTGGTGAGTCGCATCGACACGGACCGTGCTGGTCCTCACCATTTGTCGATCTATACCGGTGGTGTGCCGGGGACTAGTGCTTCTAGCCCAAAGGGGGGTTCTTGGCGATTTGTAGAAGGCTAGAGGTCTCCGGGGTTTCTTGGAAGCCTTGCAGTTTTCCAGGAAGGCAGCAGGTTACAATTGTCGAGATCCTCAGCAGTATCAGGGTTTGACGCTAATTTCTTCTGCAGGGGGACTCAGTTCTTCAACCGCGGCGTTCTCCCTCCATCATCTTCTTGTGGTCCGTCGAATCTGAAGTCAGGTTCTCGGGGGGCCGTCTAAATACTGAATTTAGGGGCGATTTTAGGGGAGTACAGGTAGTAGTCAATGGGCTGCTTACCTGCAGGGCGTCTACATCATCTTTTCTGGCCCACGTGGGGGTTGGGCACCCCCTGACTCCTAATAGGCTCCTATACCCATCATTAAAATGGCGGATAGTGAAAGTGGGGTTTACCTCGCCTGCCCCACCTGAGGGGTGGTCCAGGGTGAAGGTAGGCCCACCTCCTATTTTATCTAATTTTCCGGTCAGTCCTCCTGCCAAAGGTGAGGCAGGACTGAGGGGGGTTCGCCATCTGCTTCTAACAGCAGAGGCTGGGGGCCGGGCTCAAAGGCGGCATGGCCTTTGAGGTTACTGCTTCTGCCAAGGCTGATCCTGCACGGGGGAAGGTGTGACCACCTCCACCCACAGCAGGCTTTGTCTCTGGATCCGGAGAGCTCTGGCTCTCCACCCAGGGGTACAGACACATGTCTGGTGATGGCAGGCTAGATAAAACCAGACAGGGGCCACACCAGTGGCTGGTAAGGTTTTGGGTTACCCTCTAAAAGGGTCTTCTGTGGGAATTGATTAATAACCCACAACTGGTATCAGCAAGGATTTATTAAGACAAGATTTTTGGTACCAAACATCTTAGAAATCAGTGACGCCATTGTGAGAAGTTGGCCTGATGTGCAGTGCTCACTATTCTAGTGATCACTATGTATCAGTCCAAACAACCCTTATTGATGATTGGTTGTAAGTCAACCTTATAGACCAGCTATCCTAGTAGCATGGATACGAGCAGTCTAAGGCTAAGACTCTAGAGGGCGTGTTAAGCCAGCTGTTTTACCATCACATTACCCCTTGAACACCAAGTGAAAGGACACCACACAAGTTGTTATGAAAATAAACAGATATTTATTTATAACAAGACTACCCTGAACTCTTTATGAGTCAGGGAGCTAAGCACACAACAAAACTCTTACGAAAATACTTTAAGTCGCACAATTTACACAAATGCCCGAGGGGCACGAAAAACCATATACACAGTAAGTGGAATGCGAAGTTACTAGCAGGTAAGTAATACTTTTCTAGACTGTAGAAACGCTAGGCCTACAATACTAAACCCTTAGATTAGAAGCAGGAGGCCTAGGGACGACGTGTGCAGAGTGGGAACTCTCACGCGTAAGGCGGGAACAAGTCTATGGATACTAGCAATTGCAAAGTTACTGTTCTCGGGCGAACCCGACTAGGTGGGTCGAAAACAAGAGTGGATCCGAACACTTAGGGTGTTGGACTACGCTGGAGCACCGGAGTACTCGGTTTACCTAGCCCAGGGGCTGCGGCTGCATAGGGTTCAAGTTGCGTCGGAAACCCTCGTTGAAGATCCAGGAGCCTGAAGAAAGAAGTTGCTGGCAGGCGGCCAGTGAAGAAGTTCGTGGTGATCCAAGCCTGGATCAGGGAAGAAGAAACCTGTAAGCAGAGGGGACCAAGTTCTGAATCACTAGCCAATGATTTAGGTGGGCACCAGGATGGCACCGGACGAAGTCACCTCAGCCAGGTGAGTGGGCGCTGCTGGGCTCTGCAGTCTCTCGGACCAGGAGGCGTTGTCGGCGACCAGGATGGAGGTGCGAGCTGTCCCACGAAGGTACTTGCTGTCGACATCGCTGGACCTAGGATTGGGGCAACAAGTCTTGGCAAATGCAAGGCCCACGCGGTGGACCTAAAATGGCGTCTTGACTGGACCAGGAGGGTCCAGGGTGCTTCTCTGAAGGAGGGAGCAAGGGCCAGTCTGGAGCAACCAGACCAGCGGTGTTTGTCGTCGTGGAGCGTCGTGAGGGGGCCACTAGCTAACGGGCAAGTGACCTGGACAACGCGGTGAGCAGCAAAGAGCAGAAGGGCCCCACGCAGATCTCGTGGATGCAGGGGGGCTGAACTTCGGTGCTGGAGCTGCTCAGGGTTGGGGTTTCTCTTACCCCAAAGCACTCAGTCGAGGGTCACTCGGTGGTCGTGCTGGACAAGCGTCGTGCAGTTCTGAAGATGGCCGGTCCCTCGAGGTCTCGTCGCACCCACGGATCACAGCTGGGCTGATGATGTAGGTTGAGGTCAGAGGTGCCAGGGAAGCCGGTTCTCGTCGTGCTGGAGCAGTCTTGATCCGGAGGAGAGACTGGCAACAAACCGCGATGCTTGGTTGGTGCCTGCTGCTGCAGGGTGACTACTCCTTAGTCACAAGGGAGAAATCTTGAGAAGAAGTCGAGAGTTCCTTTCGTGGAAAGTAGTTTCAGGATTCAAAGATTGATCTAATTTGGAAGGGGGCCAGTTCCTACCTTTATCCTGCAAAAAGGGGCTGGCACGCGACTAAGTCCTGCCCTATGGGTGGGACTAGGAGGGGTGTGGTTACACCCCTTTCCTTTGGCGGGCTTTCCCCAGATCAGGGGCTGGAGTGCCCCTGGAACTGGTTCCAGCCGGCCTATGCACAGTGAGCACCGGGGTGCCACTTGCAGTCACCTTCCTCTAAAGCCCTGCCTACCTGGGATACACAAAATCCTGTCTGGGACGGTGCTAGCACCGCCCCTGGCAGGAAACCCTTTGTCCTTGCCTCCTGTGCTGGGAGGACTCCCAGCAACAGGAGGGCAGACTTGTGTCTCGGTGGCAGCATCCATTTTGTGGAGCTAAGGCTCTGTCTGACTTTAACCGGGGTTACAGGTTACATACATGTCGTGTCCCTCTAGAAGGGTGGAATGCTAACCCCGTCGCCAGAATTGGCGAGGGGTTAGTATTCCAATTCGTATGACACCTTACTCGACATGTTTTGATAAAGCGATACCAGAGTTGGCATATAACCGCGAGGATTATAATGCACTTAAGAGTATATGGTATGCGATATCATGGAAACGGCTAAGGGATAGATCCCGAAAGCCGCAGACAGGCTCAGCTCATGCCAGAGCACCATCTCACACGATTCCAAGCACTCTGCCTTCAGGATTGTCAAGGCCTGCCATAGGAGTGACTGATAGGAGATCTGTGTGTCCATTTTAGGGTTAGATATAGGTATACTATATCTAAAGCAAAGGGTGAGTACACCACCTTGCCCCAGCTGTCGTGCAGCCAGTTGTGTCAGATTTGGATGGCCAGCCAGGGGTGGCATAATACATGCTGCAGCCCCTGGTAGGCCCTGGGTACACCTATGCCCTGGGTACCTAAGGTACACTGTACAGGGGCTGATAAGGTGACTCAGTATCCAATGGGATATGTACCTAAGGTACATGGAATCCATTTTAGAGAGAGAGCAGTAGGCCTGGGGCCCTGAATAGCAGGGCCCCAGGTCAACTAAGTCAGAAAACCAGCAAAACACCAGGCAAAAAGTTGGGGGCAACCATAGTCAGGGATCCACCTTCCTACAGCCATCATGGAGCTCGGAAACTCGGGTTGATGAGTATCCCGCCCGTGTACACGTTAGGGCTTCCCTGATCACTCACAGCACCCAGAATGGGCTGAACATTGTAGGGGCGTATCTGCTCATGCCGATATGCCCACACATAGGATATAGTGCCCCCTGCCTTACGGCCCAAGGCCTGCCTTACCTGTATCTTATGCACACTGGTTTGTCCTGAACCTGGACACACAGCCTTTGACAGCCGTAGCGCTGGGTCCTGGTGAGGGGCCCATAGGGGTCCTTCGGATGCCCTCCGGCCCTGGGTACCAGAGGTGCTATTTACAGAAGTTGTGCTGATCGTGGTATACTTTTAGGGAAAGGAGATCTGGCCCTCAGAACCTCGTTAGCAGGGACTCGGTGCACTTACTGTTCGAAATTACATCAGACATCAGACAAAAAGTGGGGGCTAATCAAGTGAAAAGAGGCATTGTCGTACGTTTTATGTATCTTTGGTGAAGTTGTCAACATTCTAAAACATGTCTAAACATTCAAAGGGGCAGGAAGAAGACTGGTTGGCGTCCCAGCACCAGTTCACCCAGATGCATTATGGTAGATGTAGTACATGAACACATTCACTGCTATGTACTCGCAGGTTGAAGCATGTTTGTGTAGGAGAGTAGGGTCTGCTTCCTATGGTCACCCCCACTTTTTGCTGTGATTCTCTGGTTTTTCGACTTTAGTGCGGCTGTGGCCCTGCAAATCAGCCCACAGCCCAGCTGTTCTCTTTCTAAATTGATACCATGTACTTTAGTACATTGCAGATTGGTTACTGGGTCACCCTTGTGAGCCCCTGTCTAGTGTACTATAGGTACCCAGGGCATAGGTGCATCCAAGGCCTACCAGGGGCTGCAGCATGTATTATGCCGCCCCTGGCTGGCCCACCAAACTGACTCCACAGGTCTGTTCACACAGACTGGGTAAGGTGGTGTAATCACTCCCTACTTAGAAATAGTATATCTATATCTACTTATATATAGACACATATACACCTATAAGTCACTCCGATGGCAGGCCTTAACAATCCTGGAGGTAGAGTGCTTGGTTTTATGTGAGATGGTGCTCTAGCATGAGCTGAGCCCCTCTGCAGCTTTCGGAACCATCTCCTTATAACTGTTCTATGATATAGCCATACCATATACTCTTAAATGCATTATAATCCTCGTGGTTAATGCTAACTTTGGTTTGGCTTTATCAAAACATGTTGTGTAAGGTGTCAAACACTTTGGAATACTACCCCCTCGCCAGTTCTGGCGGCAGGGGTAGCATTCCACCCTTCTAGAGTGATAAGACATGTAGTTACTGGTAAACTCGGTTAAGGTTAAACAGAGCCTCAGCATCACAAAATGGATGCTGCTGCCACAGACACGAGTCTGACCTCCTGCTGCTGGGTGAAACTCCGGCAGGGGAGGCCTGGACAATAGGTTTCCTATCGAGGGAGGTGCTCGCACCTCCCCAGACAGCCTGTAGTGTATTGGGGCAGGGTGGGTTGAATGGAAAGATGCTTTTCTAGACACTGCCTGGGGCACACAAGGTGCTCCATGCATAGCCCGGTTCAAACCAGTTGCTGAGGCACTCAGCCCCAGCTCTGGCGTTAAACTGGACAAAGGGAAAGGGGTGTAACCACCCTCTTCCCAGGTCCACCCATAGGAGGGACCTTACAGGTAGTCCAGCCCCTTAACTTAGTATACGTATAGGAGCTGTGTCCCTAGGACTTTAGATTACCCTGGATGAAACTTTGAAACACAAATCCTGGACCTTCGACGTTCCATTTCGACTGGAAGATGGAAGACATCTCCCTTGTGGTCAAGGAGTGACCACCCTGTGCAAACAAGCACCTTCAGCAACTTTGCCGGTCTGAATTGTCGAGGCTCCCGCCGGAACTCAAAGTCTCTGCGACACAGGACATGGACTTCCAGACATCTCTGACACTGCTCGACGATCCCAGCAAAGCTGAGACCCGTGGCGGATATGAGAGACATGGGACCATCTCCCGAGGTATCTCGCAGTTGTGCATTGGGGCACGAGAAGCCCCAGACCCGAGCACCGTTTGCACCGAAGCTCAGCCCTCCACACTCCACGAGTGCTGCGTGGGGCCTGCTCTTGCATTTCAACTCGATGCGTCTTCCCGGTTCCTAGTCTGTTGGCTAGTGAGACCCCGGAAGACTTTCCTTTGAACTTAAACTGATTTCCTGGTTGCTCAAGGCTTGCTCCAGCTTCCCTTCAAAGGAGAAGCGCCACAGACCTCGCTGGTCTGCACCGAAGCCAGTCTTCATCTCTTGCGTCGGTTGTATTTGCATAGGCTTGTTGGGTCCAATCCAGATACCGACACAGCAGTCAACTAGATCCTATGTGGGACAGCTCGAATCCAGCACCTGGTCATCGTCGACACCTCCTGGACGATGTCGCTGCAGAGACAAGCTTCACTTCTTCACCTGATATCACCCGACATCGCCTGGTTCCTTCCTGGTTCCTTCCTGGTCACTGGCTAGTGACCCCAGACTCTGTCTCTTCTGCTTTCAGGTTCTTCAGATCTTCGATCCACCCTTGGATCCACCCGGACAATTTTCCTCTGGTCGCCTGCAGCACTTCTTTGCAGATCTCTATTGAAATCGACAACGAAACCCGACATCAAAAGACACCTATGCACCCGGCTTCCGTGGGTGAGGTAACACTGGTACTCCTGTAGTGCCGTGGTGCTTGGCCTTCCAAGGGTCCTAGTCTACAGGGGTTTCATCGTAGTTCACCTCCTTGTAGCCTTAATCTTTAAAATTGTAACTTGTTCGTTTTCCATAGAAAGTCAATGGTAACTCGTGGCTGTGTATAGACACTGCACACGTCTCCCGTGGGCCTCCTACTTCCTAACCCTTTGGTTGTTTAGAGTAGCCCCAGCGATTCCACAGGCCACAGGCCTGGTTTCTAACTCTGACGTGGTTCTTATACCACTATTTTAGTATATGGTTTGTGAGGCCCCTAGGGAAAAACCTATATTGTGCAACTTATCGTATGCTAATGAAGTAACTTGTATTGTACTTTTACCTCTGACCTCATAAAGAGTCTAGAGGGGTTGTGTTTAGAATAGATACATATATATTCGATATATACCTTGTGTGGTGTGCTTTCATTTGTATTCAAGGGATTATAATTGGTGAAACAACTTGCTTAATGCGCTCTAGTCTCAGCCTGATGACTGCTGGTCCATGCTACCACTAGGATAGCTTTCTATAAGGTTGACTTTACAACCACCATCAATAAGGGTCGATTAGACTGGTGCAAGGTGCCCACTAGAACTAGTGGACATCATATGCCAGGCTAAGTTCTCACAGTTTGCCTCTTGTTGGCACAGCCAATGATTGTATCTCTGCACACGTGTTTCTGGATGAACAGAGAGTAAAGGATTGGCTTCCAGTGGACTCTATGCACAAATACCGAGCCATGCTATTGGCTGGAATTTCACCTCCTTCAAGTACATCTTCTCCTTGCAGACTTCCTGGCTGAAGCCTTAGTTCCTGCGACCTGAGGACAGGCGAAGGGAGGTCACACCTGCCTGCACGATGCGCTAGACTGCACCTATCTCAGGAGCTGACCTGAAACTAGGAAGTACGTTCTCCTTGAGGACGGGTCAGCATCTGTCAGGGGGAGCAACCTGACCCCAGGAAGGAAGACCTGAGGGTGGGCCAGCTCATCCCAGGACTGAACGCCACCCCAGGAAGGAAGGCCTCACTTGGGACGGGTTTGCACATCCCAGGAGGGGTGAACCTGGCCCTAGAACCTGTGGTTGGCCCCAAGACCACCGAGGAGCCAGGACGTCCAACAGCCTAGCAGGTAGCTGGGGGGGTGCCGAGAACCCCCAGAGATGGTGAGCTTGTCTGTGAGATAAGCGGGGTGCCGAGAACCCCCAGAGATGGTGAGCTTGTCTGTGAGATAAGCGGGGTGCAGTGTACCACCAGAGACGGTGAGCTTGTCTGCGAGATAAGCTGGGGTGCCGAGAACTACCAGAGACGGTGAGCTTGTCTGCGAGATAAGCGACAGCGCCAAGAACTACCAGAGATGGTGAGCTTGTCTGCGAGATAAGCGACAGCGCCAAGAACTACCAGAGATGGTGAGCTTGTCTGCGAGATAAGCTGGGGTGCCGAGAACCCCCAGAGATGGTGAGCTTGTCTGTGAGATAAGCGGGGTGCTGAGAACCACCAGAGATGGTGAGCTTGTCTGCGAGATAAGCGACAGCGCCAAGAACTACCAGAGATGGTGAGCTTGTCTGCGAGATAAGCGGGGGTGCTGAGAACCACCAGAGATGGGGAGCTTGTCCATGAGATAAGCAGGGTGCTGAGAACCACCAGAGATGGCGAGCTTGTCCATGAGATAAGCGAGGGTGCTGAGAACCACCAGAGAAAGGGAGCTTGTCTGCTTGATAAGCAAGGATGCTGAGAACCACCAGAGAAAGGGAGCTTGTCTGCGAGATAAGCAAGGATGCTGAGAACCACCAGAGATGGTGAGTTTGTCTGCGAGATAAGCGGGGGTGCTGAGAACCACCAGAGATGGTGAGCTTGTCTGCGAGATAAGCGGGGGTGCTGAGAACCACCAGAGATGGGGAGCTTGTCTGCGAGATAAGCGGGGGTGCTGAGAACCCCCAGAGATGGGGAGCTTGTCTGCGAGATAAGCGGTGGTGCCAAGAACCACCAGAGATGGTGAGCTTGTCTGCGAGATAAGCGACAGCGCCAAGAACTACCAGAGATGGTGAGCTTGTCTGCGAGATAAGCGACAGCGCCAAGAACTACCAGAGATGGTGAGCTTGTCTGCGAGATAAGCGACAGCGCCAAGAACTACCAGAGATCATGAGCTTGTCTACGAGATAAGCGACAGCGCCAAGAACTACCAGAGATCATGAGCTTGTCTACGAGATAAGCGGGGGTGCTGAGAACCACCAGAGATGGTGAGCTTGTCTGCGAGATAAGCGGGGGTGCTGAGAACCACCAGAGATGGTGAGCTTGTCTGCGAGATAAGCGACAGCGCCAAGAACTACCAGAGATGGTGAGCTTGTCTGCGAGATAAGCGGGGGTGCTGAGAACCACCAGAGATGGTGAGCTTGTCTGCGAGATAAGCGACAGCGCCAAGAACTACCAGAGATCATGAGCTTGTCTGTGAGATAAGCGGGGGTGCCAAGAACCACTAGAGATGGTGAGCTTGTCTGCGAGATAAGCGGGGGTGCTGAGAACCACCAGAGATGGTGAGCTTGTCTGCGAGATAAGCGACAGCGCCAAGAACTACCAGAGATGGTGAGCTTGTCTGCGAGATAAGCGGGGGTGCTGAGAACCACCAGAGATGGGGAGCTTGTCCATGAGATAAGCAGGGTGCTGAGAACCACCAGAGATGGCGAGCTTGTCCATGAGATAAGCGAGGGTGCTGAGAACCACCAGAGATGGTGAGCTTGTCTGTGAGATAAGCGGGGGTGCTGAGAACCACCAGAGATGGTGAGCTTGTCTGTGAGATAAGCGGGGGTGCTGAGAACCACCAGAGATGGTGAGCTTGTCTGTGAGATAAGCGGGGGTGCCAAGAACCACTAGAGATGGTGAGCTTGTCTGCGAGATAAGCGGGGGTGCTGTGAACCACCAGAGATGGGGAGCTTGTCCGCAAGATAAGCGGGGTGCTGAGAACCACCAGAGATGGTGAGCTTGTCTGCAAGATAAGCGGGGTGCTGAGAACCACCAGAGATGGTGAGCTTGTCTGCAAGATAAGCGGGGTGCTGAGAACCACCAGAGATGGGGAGCTTGTCTGTGAGATAAGCGGGGGTGCGGAGAACCACCAGAGATTGTGAGCTTGTCTGCAAGATAAGCGGGGTGCTGAGAACCACCAGAGATGGTGAGCTTGTCTGCGAGATAAGCGGGGTGCTGAGAACCACCAGAGATGGTGAGCTTGTCCGCTTGTAAGCGGGGTGCTGAGAACCACCAGAGATGGTGAGCTTGTCTGCGAGATAAGCGAGGGTGCTTAGAACCACCAGAGATGGTGAGTTTGTCTGCGAGATAAGCGGGGTGCTGAGAACCACCAGAGATGGGGAGCTTGTCCGCAAGATAAGCGGGGTGCTGAGAACCACCAGAGATGGTGAGCTTGTCTGCGAGATAAGCGACAGCGCCAAGAACTACCAGAGATGGTGAGCTTGTCTGCGAGATAAGCGGGGGTGCTGAGAACCACCAGAGATGGGGAGCTTGTCCATGAGATAAGCAGGGTGCTGAGAACCACCAGAGATGGCGAGCTTGTCCATGAGATAAGCGAGGGTGCTGAGAACCACCAGAGAAAGGGAGCTTGTCTGCTTGATAAGCAAGGATGCTGAGAACCACCAGAGATGGTGAGCTTGTCTGCGAGATAAGCGGGGGTGCTGAGAACCACCAGAGATGGTGAGCTTGTCTGCAAGATAAGCGGGGTGCTGAGAACCACCAGAGATGGTGAGCTTGTCTGCGAGATAAGCGGGGGTGCTGAGAACCACCAGAGATGGTGAGCTTGTCTGCGAGATAAGCGGGGTGCTGAGAACCACCAGAGATGGTGAGCTTGTCTGCAAGATAAGCGGGGTGCTGAGAACCACCAGAGATGGTGAGCTTGTCTGCGAGATAAGCGGGGGTGCTGAGAACCACCAGAGATGGTGAGCTTGTCTGTGAGATAAGCAGGGGTGCCAAGAACCACTAGAGATGGTGAGCTTGTCTGCGAGATAAGCGGGGGTGCTGAGAACCACCAGAGATGGTGAGCTTGTCTGCAAGATAAGCGGGGTGCTGAGAACCACCAGAGATGGTGAGCTTGTCTGCGAGATAAGCGGGGGTGCTGTGAACCACCAGAGATGGGGAGCTTGTCCGCAAGATAAGCGGGGGTGCTGAGAACCACCAGAGATGGTGAGCTTGTCTGCAAGATAAGCGGGGTGCTGAGAACCACCAGAGATGGTGAGCTTGTCTGCAAGATAAGCGAGGGTGCTTAGAACCACCAGAGATGGGGAGCTTGTCTGTGAGATAAGCGGGGGTGCGGAGAACCACCAGAGATTGTGAGCTTGTCTGCAAGATAAGCGGGGTGCTGAGAACCACCAGAGATGGTGAGCTTGTCTGCGAGATAAGCGGGGTGCTGAGAACCACCAGAGATGGTGAGCTTGTCCGCTTGTAAGCGGGGTGCTGAGAACCACCAGAGATGGTGAGCTTGTCTGCGAGATAAGCGAGGGTGCTTAGAACCACCAGAGATGGTGAGCTTGTCCGCAAGATAAGCGGGGTGCTGAGAACCACCAGAGATGGTGAGCTTGTCTGCGAGATAAGCGGGGGTGCTGTGAACCACCAGAGATGGGGAGCTTGTCCGCAAGATAAGCGGGGTGCTGAGAACCACCAGAGATGGTGAGCTTGTCTGTAAGATAAGCAGGGGTGCTGGTCATGGTGGCTTTGTAATGATGCAGCCGGTTTTGAAGACGTGCGGCCATCAAGGGGAGCCATTAGAGTTCCATCAGGGTCGGGTGATGCTATCATGTGTCCTCCGGCCCTAGATGAGACTTGTAGGATTTCTCTAAGGGGTGCCAGTGTGGAGTCTCAAATACCATAGAGCCGGGCGTTGCCACTGTCCAGATGTCAGAGCACGGGGCTTCAACAGCAGTTCTGAAGTCACTTTCTGGAAGAAACAGTTTAGCTTTCTTAAGACGGCTGACCGGGTGCCAGGCTGTCTTTGTGTTTTTTTAGCCGTGTGTTCCGTGAGGTTGGTGTCCAGGGTGAATCCAGGTGACTTGGCATTTGGTGAAAGTTGGGGTTTGAAGGTGTCAAGGCTCATGTTACTGAGCCAGGTTTGTTCTGTTTCTTGTTTGTTGTTGGTAAATAGCAGGAACTCTGCCTTGGTTGGGTTGAGCTTCAGGAAGGCGCTGGGGACCCGGGTCTGGATGACGTGCAGACGGTGTTTGACGCAATCGATGTCGGCAGCAGCGGAGACTTTCAAGCGGAGTCGTGCATCATTGGCACATCGCTGAATCTTTTGTTACAAATCTTTTTACTGTCATTTCAGTAAAGACAAATGCAAGCATCAAACTGTGCACTGGTGGTTTCTCCGAGACCCTCGCCGCTGCGGAGTCAAACCGCGTGGGTGACTCGATGCTGGTCTCTGTGAGTCGAGCACCACGGGGCGCTATGTAGAGGTTGAAGATGACAGGAGACAGAATGGAACCGGGGGACCCCCGTGATAGGGACCTTCTGTCACCGGGAGGGGCCCATGTGGACGAGGTGCTGTTGGTTTGAAAGGTAGGAGGAGGGTGCTCTGCCCAAGACCAGGACCCACACCAGATACTGCCCAGTAACCACAGACTATCCCTAGGACCCACACCAGATACTGCCCAGTAACCACAGACTATCCCTAGGACCCACACTGGATACTGCCCAGTAACCACAGACTATCCCTAGGACCCACACCAGATACTGCTCAGTAACCACAGACTATCCCTAGGACCCACACCAGATACTGCCCAGTAACCACAGACTATCCCTAGGACCCACACCAGATACTGCCCAGTAACCACAGACTATCCCTAGGACCCACACCAGATACTGCCCAGTAACCACGGACTATCCCTAGGACCCACACCAGATACTGCCCAGTAACCACAGACTATCCCTAGGACCCACACCAGATACTGCCCAGTAACCACAGACTATCCCTAGGACCCACACCAGATACTGCCCAGTAACCACAGACTATCCCTAGGACCCACACCAGATACTGCCCAGTAACCACAGACTATCCCTAGGACCCACACCAGATACTGCCCAGTAACCACAGACTATCCCTAGGACCCACACCGGATACTGCCCAGTAACCACGGACTATCCCTAGGACCCACACCAGATACTGCCCAGTAACCACAGACTATCCCTAGGACCCACACCAGATACTGCCCAGTAACCACAGACTATCCCTAGGACCCACACCAGATACTGCCCAGTAACCACAGACTATCCCTAGGATCCACATCAGATACTGGCCAGTAACCACAGACTATCCCTAGGACCCACACCAGATACTGCCCAGTAACCACGGACTATCCCTGGGACCCACACCAGATACTGCCCAGTAACCACAGACTATCCCTAGGACCCACACCAGATACTGCCCAGTAACCACGGACTATCCCTAGGACCCACACCAGATACTGCCCAGTAACCACAGACTATCCCTAGGACCCACACTGGATACTGTCCAGTAACCAGAGACTATCCCTAGGACCCACACCAGATACTGCCCAGTAACCACGGACTATCCCTAGGACCCACACAGATACTGCCCAGTAACCACAGACTATCCCTAGGACCCACACCAGATACTGCCCAGTAACCACAGACTATCCCTAGGACCCACACCAGATACTGCCCAGTAACCACAGACTATCCCTAGGACCCACACTGGATACTGCCCAGTAACCACGGACTATCCCTAGGACCCACACCAGATACTGCCCAGTAACCACAGACTATCCCTAGGACCCACACCAGATACTGCCCAGTAACCACAGACTATCCCTAGGACCCACACCAGATACTGCCCAGTAACCACAGACTATCCCTAGGACCCACACCAGATACTGCCCAGTAACCACAGACTATCCCTAGGACCCACACTGGATACTGCCCAGTAACCACGGACTATCCCTAGGACCCACACCAGATACTGCCCAGTAACCACAGACTATCCCTAGGACCCACACCAGATACTGCCCAGTAACCACAGACTATCCCTAGGACCCACACCAGATACTGCCCAGTAACCACAGACTATCCCTAGGACCCACACCAGATACTGCCCAGTAACCACGGACTATCCCTAGGACCCACACCAGATACTGCCCAGTAACCACAGACTATCCCTAGGACCCACACCAGATACTGCCCAGTAACCACAGACTATCCCTAGGACCCACACTGGATACTGCCCAGTAACCACGGACTATCCCTAGGACCCACACCAGATACTGCCCAGTAACCACAGACTATCCCTAGGACCCACACCAGATACTGCCCAGTAACCACGGACTATCCCTAGGACCCACACCAGATACTGCCCAGTACCCACTGACTGCTCCAGGACTTTCAATCTCTCAGAGTAGTATTCCAAACCATAGGATATTTTTGTCCACCCTAATCGGGACCCAGCAGTATGAAAATCAGTCTTGACCCTGCTCCCTATGGCAACAGTCCAGACCGAACTGCCAGGCCAAGTTCTCCGTGAACCGAAATGCTGGCAACCCAAGACGGGTTTCACCCTGGTTTGGGCTTATCAGTCGGGTGTAGCTTCGTTCCAGTGACACATTGAGCAAGGGACCCACGTCTCGGCCTACCCATGGCCACTTAAGGGGGTTACATCAAACACACCACAGGTGATGGGAGGACACTTGCAATAAGTCTAACCGCTGGCAATCGCTCAGATACTGCCCGGTAACCAATGACAGACCTGGGACCCAGGAAAACCCTCTCATCTTCCCTTCCTTTTGGGGCCAGAGACTGTCCTTTTATTTTACACCTACAACTAAAAAACAACAGCACAGAACAACCCATCAAGTGTTCAAGGCTGAAGTAAACCTATGAACTTGTAGATGAAGTAAGAACATGTTGCCTAAATCACCTGCGGCCAAAACAAGTTTTAAGAGGTTTGCAGAGTTTGCCGGCAGAACATGTACAAAAATAACCTCTAAAACAGTTAAATTAGGTGGAGGATGTTGTACAACTAGGTGTAAAGGCGCACTTGAGGGAGCACACCCTGGCTCGTGCGTGGAATGACGCTGACGCCCTTCGGGCACACCTCTGCGCGATCGCAGATGGTAGGAGTAAGGTGTGCCCGCTTGTATAACTGGCACAGTAGTAGAAAATGTTTAACTTTCTCCATGTTTATAGAGTAGTAAAAGGAGGAGGGGGCACTCCTTGACTTAAGAGCTCCAGTTGGGGAAGTCCATGTGATAGGTCAAAGTCACCCAAAGGGAGCCCTTTCTCAAAGTACATAGGTCACAGCAGGTGAGGGGACAGGGTTGGGTGGTGTGACTGGAGCAGATGAGAATGCTATGTTCATAAGCACAGGGCTGTCAGCCTCTCCTCCACCAACGAGCTATAGCGGCTTGAAGGAAGCTGCCCGCGCAGCCGTGAATGAAGCTCCTATGTCCAGCATGGACCGTCCATGAAGAGCCGCCATCTTGTGCAGCACACGGGGTACAAATGGGTCCAGCCGGCACCTAACTCACACACTACGTACACACCAGACATGGGGACAGGAAGGGTCTTCAGTCGTGGGGACTTATCTGACGTGTGAGTACGGCGGGTCAGTGCACTCTCTCGGCCACGCGACGGGTAAAAGGCGTGTGCCCCTGGACTTTAATCCTGCTACCACCACTGCCAGTCACCTCATAGCCCGGGCTGAGGGGCAGTAGCCACCAACACTCAGAAGGACACATGGGAGCTCCCTTGTCACAACAACACAACTCTGACGATGAACTGCAGGATGGGGGTCGTCGCGTGGACTCGCATGATTGTCAAGCTCGCGGGAGGAAAACCAAAAGCCGGACCCAGAAAAAAGGAGACGACAGACAGTGACACAGCTTTACCAAGACATGTAAATGTAATTTGCACTTGTATAGCGCCTATCACCCAGGGGTCTCTAAGCGCTGTACACATACCGCTGTGGAACTCTTCCTGGCTTTCCCTGTGAGGTGTCCACTCCTGGGCACCCCCAAGGTGGAGGCCAGGCATCCCAGCGCTGTTGGGGCCGTTGTGGAGATTAAGCAAGCTATTGCCCAGAGTTACAGAGTGGGACCCATGATTACACTAGGCACCGAGGCGAGAATTATCGAGTCCGCGGACATTGAGCCCAAGACCTGCCGAGGCGGGAATTGAACCCTGGTCCCGGGCCAGACCTCTGCATCGGGGTCTGCCGCTCTAACCATTGAACCACACTTCTCCACATGGAGAGGGCTTCTCACCAAAGGTGGCCTGTCCGCTCCAAGGGGCATTCCCACTCCTGAAGGAGTGCTCTGTTGGCCTCCGCGTGGGCCACCGCCAAGCAGAGATGGAATCATCGCCCATGGCCCGTGTTTTGTGTGTTCTGGGTGTGTGTTCAGTAATGGTTGCAGTGGCGTTAGTGACAGGATTATTTGCTGCTCTGCACCCGGCACTTCCCTTGTTCAGCACTTTGGGCCAGATTCACAGAATGAACTTAAGACTCAATCCTAAACTTACTACTATTTTGGTATTCACAGAAGGCACTTGCTACGTTTGGCATTCACAGAATAAACATACTACTTTTGGTATTTACAGAAGTTAGGATTTTGTCTTAAGTTTGTCTTAAGACAAACTTAAGACACACTTAAGACAGACTTAAGACAGACTTAAGACAAAATCCTAACTTAAGTCTGTCTTAAGTCTGTCTTAAGTTTGTCTTAAGACAGACTTAAGACAAAATCCTAACTTCTGTGAATACCAAAAGTAGTAAGTTCATTCTGTGAATACCAAAAGTAGTAAGTGCATTCTGTGAATACCAAAATAGTAGTACATTTAGGATTGAGTCTTAAGTTCATTCTGTGAATCGGGCCCTTTGTTCACTTCCCATCCAACCAACACCAGTTTGTTCACATGGGCACCTCCAGGTCCCACCTGTCGCTGACAGAGTCCGGGGGCGTCCTTCGTCCCCCGTCATCTTCAATGTTCATATGGAACCCTCTGGGGATCAAGCCACCAGTCTCTCATCTGGGCCTGTTTCATCCGAGCTCTCACCTCCTGCTGCTTCTCTCCTCATCTCCAAAATGGCAGCCGCCTGCCTGAGGCTTTGCAGTTGCCTTTTACAGCCCAGAGCAGCTAGTCCAGGTTTTCTTTCTCCTTTCCCTCCCCATCAAAGCTGTTCCTCCCTTGGTTTCTGCCTGATTTTCTCCCTCCATTATGTTTCCTGTCCTGTGGTGTTTGAGGTCATTTTCTTTTCCTGTGTTTTTTTTGCTGCGTAAGGGCTTCAGTCTCGTTTACGATGTGTCGCAACAAAGCAGTCTTCGTTCACTAGATTCCTCGCCCCCTCCATTTGCTGATCCTGACTCCTCGCTCCTGAAGGATCCCACTATTGGATTCCAGATTCCCGGTTTGATTCCGGATTCCTGGATTGATTCCGGATTCCTCAAACAATCAATCATAACATTTGTAAAGCGCACTACTCACCCGTGAGGGTCTCAAGGCGCTGGGGTGGGGAATGCTGCTACTACTCGAATAGCCAGGTCTTGAGAAGCCTCTTGAAGGTCAGCAGGTCCTGGGTCTGCTGTAGGAGGATGGGGAGGGTTTCCAGGTTTTGGCGGGGAGATGGGAGAACGATCTGCCGCTGGTGGTCACTCTTCAGATGCGGGGGACGGTGGCGAGGGCGACGTTGGGGGAGTGAAGCTGGCGGTTCAGGATGTAGAAGGTGAGACGCCTGTTGAGGTAGGCTGGTCCGGTGTTGTGGAGTACTTTATGTGCGTGGGTGAGGAGCTTGAAGGTGATCCTCTTGTCGACAGGAAGCCAGTGCAGGTCTCTCAGGTGGGGTGTGATGTGGCTGCAGCGAAGGATGTCGAGGATCAAGTGTGCGGAGGCGTTCTGTATGCGTTGTAGTTGTTTCAGGCGTTTGGCCGAGGCTCCTGCGTAGAGGGCATTACCGTAGTCCAGCCTGCTGCTGACGAGGGCCTGGGTGACCATTCTTCTTGTTTCAGTGGAGATCCACCTGTAGATCTTGCGGAGCATGCGGAGGGTGTTGAAGCAGGAGGAGGAGACGGCATTGACTTGCTTGGTCATGGATAGTGTCGAGTCGAGGATGAACCCTAGGTTGTGTGTGTGGTCGGTGGGTGTTGGTGCTGTTCCCAGTGCGGTCGGCCACCAGGAGTCGTACCACGCCGAGGGGGATGGAGCCGAGGATGAGGATTTCCGTCTTGTCTGAGTTCAGCTTCAGACAGCTGTTCTTCATCCACTCAGCGACGGCTTTCATTCCTTCATGCAGGTTGGTTTTGGTGGTGAGGTGGTCATTTGGTGAGGGAGAAGATCAGCTGGGTGTCGTCGGCATAGGAGATGATGTTGAGGTTGTGCAGTCGGGCGACATGAGCGAGTGGTGCCATGTAGATGTTGAACAATGTCGGGCTGAGAGATGATCCTTGGGGTACACCGCAGATGATCTCGGTGGCATTGGATGGAAAAGGGGGAGGCGGACATTCTGGGTTGTGCCTTAGAAGAAGGAGGTGGTCCAGTCCAGTGCTTTGTCTCGGATCCCTGTATTGTGGAGGCGTGTGTGTAGGGTGCGGTGGCAGACAGTGTCGAAGGCGGCTGACAGGTCCAGGAAGATGAGGGCCGCAGTTTCGCCGTTGTCCAGTAGGAAGCTTATGTCATCGGTGGCAGCGACGAGGGCTGTTTCGGTGCTGTGGTTGCTGCAGAACCTGGACTGGGACAGATCCAGGATGCTGTTTTTCTCGAGGTAGCGGGTCAGTTGTCTGTTGACGGTCTGCTCGATGACCTTCGTCGGGAACGGGAGCATATTTCAGTGTGTGGTGACATTGTGATTTCCGGAAACAGTCACCTGTTGTAAGATATTAGAATATTATTTGGGGTGAGTGACTACCCACCTGAAGGAATAATCACAACCCTTCTCAGGGTGAATCCTCAAAGTCACTAAAAGTCACTAAATTAACCTGATTTCAACCCCCTGGTAGCTGTAGTACAGAGCAATGTGTAACATGTGTATGCAGTACCAATACAGTAATTAAGTCAAAATGCAAAACAATAAAAATCCCTAAAGCAAATGAGAAAAATAGAGTGAAATGTTAAAAAAAACAATGGCACCAAAATGGAAAAAATCCAATGAGGGTAGCCAAAGATATGGATTTTTTAAAGTTTTAAATAGAAATAGCGCCATAAAGACAAAGCACCAAGGATAGTCAATGAAAACAGTAGACTAGCACCTAGGTTCAATTTGAGACTGACTGCAATAGAGCACGGATAGAATACACCAACCAGGTTTGTCCTGGTCAAAGATTTTATATTCTGATTTTAGGCCAGATTTAAATGTTGACGATATGTATGTTCCGTCGCAAGGGCGAGTATACATACCCCCAACATGAAGGTTCACCCACCCTATTTAAATGGGGGTGGAACTTTGGTTTGGCTACGGCAGTGACTACTGTGTCATCGACATAGTCAAACTTCTCCGATTGCCCGATGGAGTAAGGGCCTATAGCCATTTTTAGGATGGGCACCATCAATGCAGCACCTCCAATGAACCACTTTTGATGCAACATTTTTGATGCAGCACCTTCGATACAGCACCTTCGATGTAGCTCCTTTGATGCACCACATTTGATGCACCACCTTCAATGCGACACCTTTGATGCACCACCTTCAATGCGACACCTTTGATGCACCACCTTCAATGCGACACCTTTGATGTACCACCTTCAATGCGACACCTTTGATGTACCACCTTCAATGCGACACCTTTGATGTACCACCTTCAATGCGACACCTTTGATGCACCACCTTCAATGTGACACCTTTGATGCACCACCTTCAATGCGACACCTTTGATGTACCACCTTCAATGCGACACCTTTGATGCACCACCTTCAATGCGACACCTTTGATATACCACCTTCAATGCGACACCTTTGATGTACCACCTTCAATGCGACACCTTTGATGTACCACCTTCAATGCGACACCTTTGATGTACCACCTTCGATGCAGCACTTTCTATGCAGCACCTTCAATGCGACACCTTTGATGTACCACCTTCAATGCGACACCTTTGATGTACCACCTTCAATGCGACACCTTTGATGTACCACCTTCGATGCAGCACTTTCTATGCAGCACCTTCAATGCGACACCTTTGATGTACCACCTTCAATGCGACACCTTTGATGTACCACCTTCAATGCGACACCTTTGATGCACCACCTTCAATGCGACACCTTTGATGTACCACCTTCAATGCGACACCTTTGATGCACCACCTTCAATGCGACACCTTTGATGTACCACCTTCAATGCGACACCTTTGATGCACCACCTTCAATGCGACACCTTTGATGTACCACCTTCAATGCGACACCTTTGATGTACCACCTTCAATGGGACACCTTTGATGTACCACCTTCGATGCGACACCTTTGATGTACCACCTTCAATGCGACACCTTTGATGTACCACCTTCAATGCGACACCTTTGATGTACCACCTTCAATGCGACACCTTTGATGCACCACCTTCAATGCGACACCTTTGATGCACCACCTTCAATGCGACACCTTTGATGCACCACCTTCAATGCGACACCTTTGATGCACCACCTTCAATGCGACACCTTTGATGTACCACCTTCAATGCGACACCTTTGATGTACCACCTTCAATGCGACACCTTTGATGTACCACCTTCAATGCGACACCTTTGATGTACCACCTTCGATGCGACACCTTTGATGTACCACCTTCAATGCGACACCTTTGATGTACCACCTTCAATGCGACACCTTTGATGTACCACCTTCAATGCGACACCTTTGATGCACCACCTTCAATGCGACACCTTTGATGTACCACCTTCAATGCGACACCTTTGATGTACCACCTTCAATGCGACACCTTTGATGTACCACCTTCGATGCAGCACTTTCTATGCAGCACCTTCTATGCAGCACCTTCGATGCACCTCCTTCGATGCAGCACCTTCGAGGCACCACCTTTGATGTACCACCCTCGAGGCACCACCCTCGATGCACCACCTTCGATGCACCACCCTCGATGCACCACCTTCGATGCAGTATCTTTGGGAAAATGTAATGAGGCAGTCGGATTGACAGGAGAGTTAGTGCAAGAACATTTAAAGCGAGTTGGCCTAACGGCTAGGGCGCTCGAACTCCGACCTGGGGATCTGGGTTCGAGTCTCGGTAACGACGCCAAAAACCCCCTGTGATTCTGGGCAAATCACTTAATCTCCCCGTGCCTAAAATGAATGCGTGTCCTCATGTAACGTAACTGGTGCTATGTAAAGCGCTCTGATACCTGATTCAGTTCGGGTCTAGTTCGAGCTATATAAAACTCTGCAAAAAAAAGAAAAAAAAAACAGTGGATAGGCCCCTTGACAGAGTATTACTAGTTTCTTGTAAGTCACACAGGCTCTGTTAAGTTACTGGGGTGAGACCTGTTCTGTAAATTACAATGCACTATATATTGAACTCCAGATGGGATATTTCTGAAAAACCAAAATGGGGGATTCTTATAACAAGTGTTCCAATCATGTACCAATTCTCCGGTTCCCTCAGAGTTCCAGAAACTGTGTGTGCTCAACACCCAAATGATGTAGGACAGGTGATTCACCATCCAGTGGTACAGCTCAAACTAAGGTCGGGTTCCACCCTTCCCAAAGTAATACAAGAAAGAGCAGATGTGTGAAACAGAGAGTGGTCCTCACAGAAGCAGGCTCTGCCAAAGACTTGCTCAGCCCTCACAGTGCAAGTTCAGCCCTCACAGAGGGAGGCTCAGCCCTCACAGGACAGTGTCGGCCTTCAGAGAGGCTGGCTCAGCCCTCACAGAGACAGGCTCAGCCCTCAAAGAGGCAGACTCAGCCCTCACAGAGCCAGTCTCAGCCCTCACAGAGACAGTCTCAGCCCTCTGAGAGGCAGACTCAGCCCTCACAGAGGCAGTCTCAACCCACACAGGGCAGGCTTAGCCCCTACATAGACAGGTCCAGCACTCACAGGCCAGGCTCAACCATCACAGAGGCAGTCTCAGCCCTCACAGAGGCAGGCTCAGCCCTCACTGAGACAGGCTGAGCCCTCACTGAGACAGGCCGAGCCCTCACAGACAGGCTCAGCCCTCACAGAGGCAGTCTCAGCCCTCACAGAGGCAGGCTCAACCCACACAGGGCAGGCTTAGCCCCTACATAGACAGGCCCAGCACTCACAGGCCAGGCTTAGCCCTCACAGGCCAGGCTCAGCCCTCACAGAGGTAGGCTCAGCCCTCACAGAGGTAGGCTCAGCCCTCACAGAGGTAGGCTCAGCCCTCACAGAGACAATCCAAGCCCTCGAAGAAACATTCAAAGCCCTTGTTGGGAAGTGCCCCTTTTGACATGGTTTTACCCCACTTTTTCCCTAATATCTGGTGACATGTTGAATGAGAGTGTGTTGTATTCCTGCTAACCTGGTCCCTAGTCCCTGTGTTCTTTCCCTAAAACTGTTCCACAATTGACACAACTTCAGCCCCCCTGTAAATCCCTAGTGGATGATACCCCTGGTACCTAGGGCACGGGGACAGAAAAGGGGCTGCAAGACAAATTGTGCCACCCCAGAGACCCCTCACCAAGACCATTCACACTGCCAGTGCAGGCTGTGGGTCTTGGTGCAGAAAAAACCGAAGAGTTGATATGGTACAGATCTCTTTGTGCCATGCCCACATACACTGCATGAGTTATAGGTAAGTCACCCCTACGGCAGGCCTTACAGACCCAAGGCAGCGTGCACTATACCCATGTCAGGGCACATCTGCAAGAGTGAATATGTCTCAGTGACAGCTAAGTTCACCCTTCGATATTACCAGTGCACAGGGAAGCCATAACAAGCACGTGGGCTGGACACCTGTCACTACGAGTCCCCAGCTCCATGACGGCTTCACTGAACCCCAAGGTGCTTGGTACCAAACACCTCGTCTTAATAAACCCACACTGATGCCAGAGCTAGATTGAATAATCTATGTACACAGAGGGCACTTTAGAGGTGCCACCTGAAAACCTACTGACTACCAGTGGGGTTACCCTCTGGTCTCGGCCACCACTAGACATGGTTCTGGCCTCCTGGGGTGACCGCCTTCGGTCTCAGATGCCAGGAACAAAGCCTCCTCTGGGCGGAGGTGTCCACACCTCGTCCAAGCGAGAACTCCCTTCTTGGGTGGGAACCTTCAACGGTCCTGCCGCCTTTGAAACGTGACATAGGCCTCTCCAGCTAGTGGAAGAAGCCACCCCCCCTGTCCTGTCTTATCTTTTCTGCAGGAAGACAGGCAGGAAAATTAGTTAAGGAAGTGTGCCCACACCCAGACAGCACCACCCCTAAGGTGGGGCAGCTGAGGTGGACCCCACTTTTTAGAATCCTCCATCTTGTGTTGGAGAGAATTGGTCATACAGAGGGTGCCGTCACCCTAAAGGTAGGTAGCCCATTGGCTACTGCCTGGTACTCCCCATTATACCCCTAAATTGAGTATTTTGGTGGCACCCTTCGACCCAGCACTTCCGATTCGATGGACCTAAAGACGAGGCGGACAAAGAGGAGCTGCTGAACCCGAGAACGGAGCGCCTGCCGCAGAGTTTTGGTGCAAACCCCTGCCTGCCGCTTCAAGACTCGACAGTCGAGGTGAACTGTCTCGTCCTGCTGCTGTGTGGCCTCTAAGGACCCCAGAGGGCTTCCAGCCTTCGCAAACTGCCCAAGACCTCCCCTGGAGACCACAGGCACGAAACTGCAAGAGTCAGATCCACAGACTTGCAGCTCCCCGGCCCAACAGGCGCAGCTACCAATCAGGAAGAGGTACTCGAGCTCTGCAAGGTCAGATTTGTCAACCTCCTCCTTGAGGTTCTGTGAATTATGAACCTGTGGGTTCCATTTTGTGTATGGCAGCCATTTTGTGGTTGCCCTCACATAGGCCGATGATTGTGGCTGAACTAGTCTTTTAAGTACATGTACACCTTAGCTCGTGTTCATGCTGACTCCTGTTTGACCTGAGTGAACTGACCCTGTTGCCTGAAACTGACCTTGTTAAACCAGTTCCTGCCCTTTAGCTGATCAAGATTGAGGATCAGAGCACAAGACATCATAAAGTTTTCCTGCACACCAACATGCCTTATCCTACTTCTATCTGTTTCTGTTTCTTCTTTTATGGTCTATTTACGATATGGGTTGTGGTCCTTTTTATTATGGGTTTGTCCGGCTTGTGTAAAGAAGAATGTTGGGTTTGTTCAATGATTGATTATGTGCCGGACAACTGTAAAATGGGTTTGTCGTTTGGCAGACCTTGCATGTCCATGTTAGGCATTTTTTGCATGTTTGCAAAAGCAAGGACTGCCCCTTACTTTTATGCTGAGTTTTGTAACCCTGAGCATATATAAGGCCTCTGTTCTCTGTATTCCTCAGACTGCCTCATTCAGTTGTTATGGCTTCTGTGTGACGAGGCCTCACCTATTAAATTTAATAAAGATGTCTTTTCATATTTTCAGCTTCTGTGCCAAGTTCTTTTTTCTATTAGTAAGTATTCCCTGAGAATAAAGAATACATTTCTTCATCCTCCGCCCCCCCGTCCACCCTGAGTGTGGCGACACTAGGATCAACCAGAGCCGTACAGTACCAACCCCAGAGGTACAAGACGCCCTGCACCCAATACTGACATCAAAGAGTCCAATCCAGATTCCAACTGTACCCGAACCCGGCAGCCGCCGAGGGACATCAAGACCCCTGAGACCCACTTCAAGAGTGCCCAGAAGTCCTGACTCTGCCCCTGCCAGATGATAGCCCCTGACCACCAGGAGCACCTTTACGCACCAGGGCGGGCCAACCTGCCTGCTCTGCACCCAGCCCATGCAGTCTGGGTAACGATGAACCAGCTGTGCTCCCTTGTCCCTAAGGAACTTCAACCCCAGAGACAGGCTGAGCCCTCACAGAGACAGCAAAAGTTGATCTAAATAAATAAACCTAAGTGATGGCGTCTTTGGGTCCAGCCTGACTTGACACCCATAAATTCACAGAGTGTGAGGCCCTGTATGGCTCCCACGAGGAGGCACATTCTTGTTGAAAGGCCCAGAGGGGCCCGTGTTGTCCCCAGTTTTGTTTTTAGAGCCTAGGTGGCTCCAACGCGAGCCCCGTGTGGCTCCAACAGGGGCAATATTGTTCTAAGAGCCCCAGCAAGGTCCCAGAGGGCACAGTTGTGCCAGGGCCCATTTGTTCTATTCCTAGCTGCACCGCACCAGCGCGGGCAGCTGCAATGTTTCTACCTATCTATTCAAAGGGCACATTGAGTGCCCGGGCCTTTCCCTCATTTACAGCTGCGCAGCAAGTAGTGCCAGCTGCACCGTTTAGGTCATTTAACCCTTGGGGGCAGTTCTGATTAAGTTAGGAGTGAGGCGCACTCCTTTGCCCCATCCCGTCACAGCTGCGCAGCACCTAGTGCCAGCTGCGCACCCTGGACTTTCGCTGCATTGGCAGCAGCCCTGACATTCTGGATACAGGGCATTTGAGCCCCTCTGAGATGGCCAGTTGGCCAGGGAGAATGGGAGGTTTGCTGGGCGTCGGGCCCTAATGTGATTATGTGGTGCTAGGAAATGTATTTCATGTTGTATGATTTACGCACCCTGCGCTGATTACCTCTAAAGGTAGTTTTTATGATTATGAGGTTGTCTTGCATATTATGGTTTATGCTAGTGAGTTTGTGTTCCACCCTGTGCTTCATGCCCCTAATGTTAGTGATTCTCAGGTGGTTAGGGTCCAATGTTAGACTGTTGAGATTATGGGCGTACAATGCGTTTGGCGCCTAATGTGGTTTATGTTACAGGCTGATGCTAAGTACAGTGATCCCCAGTGTTTAATGGTTGTACGTTTATGATCTGTTTTACTTTTACTAAGTTCGCTTTGTGATGGTTCTGACAGTGGCCCAGTTGGCATTGTCATATGTAAACAATTCCCTTGTAAATATTATCTAGTGCCAGGTGGCTTCATGTATACCTAGATGAAGGACCCATCAAATACCAGCGGAATCATAGAGACTCCCAAGCAGTGAAACTTTCTCGACCTCTGGAATCTGTGCCCCCATCTTCTCCTGCTCTGAAGTAACAACCTGTTCCTAATCGCCTCACTTCCCGGACGGCACATTAGTTCAGATATCTTCACCCGACGTCTGGAATATGTGCCCCCTTTATGTCCTTTCATTTCACCTCACCACCGCTTCCCTAGTGACACCCCTCTCTTATCCCCACCACCCTCCTCCTCCTCGCTTTCCCAACATGGCCACCACTCGAGTTAAGGTTGGAACTAATTGCTACAAAATCATTTATTCTCCTGAGCAGACTAAAGCTTCAGCAAAACGATTCAAGCACAACACTATTGAACGTTTCCCAGATTCCCTTTTTGTTGATCAATTTTACGATGGTTGTCTTGGGCGGCTCAAAAACAATTTTTTTTTTTTCACTTACAAAATCAACTCTTGGTCCACCAGCATATATAACTCCCTTAACGTCACCTCCTCCTCCTCCTCTATCCCTCATGGGAAACAGCAAAAAAATTCCCCCACTGCGTGTTTCAACGGCTCCCTCACCATCTCAATCTACAACAACGGTACTGTCGTGATCCAAGGCAAAGACGCCTGTCTCTCGCTCTTTGACCACCTCTTCCCCTCCCTACTCCCCTCCCCGCGACCGGGTTATCCCCTGACTCCTCATCTAGCTCCACCCATTACTCCCTTTCTCCGCCCCTGACCCCCCTACAATCCAATAGGCTGCACCCTCGGGAGGCACAGGTCGGCCCTCTTCCCTCCCCCTCCCCTGTGCCCTCCTCCACCATTCCTCCCCCCTCACAGTATGCCCCCTTCATCACTTCAGCCCTAGCTAATCTGCTCCTCGTCCAAACTGCACCGTCCCGGTACTCCAATCTCACCTCCCCCTATCCCTACCTGCCACCCCCTTTTTAGTCCACCGCTCCTCCAACCTTCTCCCCTAGTTAACTTTCCTTACGTTCCCCTTATTCCCTCCTCTTCTCTTCTTCTCTACCCACTCCTCCCCTCGCTATATACCCCGATTTCTCCACAAACCCATTGCATCTCTCTCGTTCCCCCACTCCTCCAGCAATGCTGTGCTACCCCCTTTCCCCCCTAGGTAACACTTTTCATTTCCTTCCCTCGGGCCCAGCAGAAGTACTTCCTTTCTTCAAATTCCCTTTCTCCCAACCCCCCTTACTCTGCCAGATGCCCGTTCCCTCATAGCCTCCTCACCTAGCTGACAGGACCTCTCCAACCACCTCCCCTCTTTTCCTCCGAAACCTCCTTCATTCCTATGTCTCCACACACTCCTCCCCTCTCCCTCTGCCCCACCGCCTCGCTCCTCACCTACCTCCCCCTAATTATGTCCTTAATTCCTATCCTTCTTGCAACGCCAACAAAGACAACTCTTCTTTTGACCTCAGATGCACCAATTCCCACTCTCAACCACCACCTTTCCCCACCTATGAACCCTATACCCCAACTCCCCTCCCGTCCCCCACCTCTTCCTGCTTTCCACCGCCAATTGCACCCCCTCCTCTTTCCATCGAGCCACCCAACATTCCGTGCTCTACCCTACTCTCTCTGGAAAATAAGCTCGGCTCTCTTATCACCTCCATCTCCCAGCTTGTAGCTTCCATTTCACTTTTAAGCTCCAAGATTTTCACTTTTCCATACACCTCAATTCCTTTGGCAAACACTCACCTTCCCACGAGATGCACCTCGCCCCCTCACCCCATCATAGCCAAGCATAACCTGTCGTCTGCAAACATCGCAAACTCACACAAGCCTTTGAACGCCACCCTTTTTTCACTTTCATATCAAAGTAACCCTACTATCTACACTATTCCAACCATCTCCTCTGTCAGAACCACGCATCCACCTAAACCCTCCCGAGCACCCTCGTATAAGAACAATATCCCTATCACCCTTCTTAGCCCAAGTGCCCCCGACACCAAAACAGTCTCGACAGAGCTGCGCTGTCTGCTCCATAACTGCAGATCTGCAATAAAACACAAACTTGAAATCTCCGATACCATCACCCTTCACAATATTGACATGCTCTTCCTCACAGAGACCTGGTTCAAAGATACCTCTCATTCCATGTTTGATCTCCTATTACCCACAGGCTATTCTATTTTTAGGAATGACAGACCTATCAAAGTTGGGGGAGGTGTTGCAGTCATCTTTAGAAACTCCCTTCAACTTAAGGCTTTTCCTAACAGCTCCTTCCGCACTTTTGAATGTCTGTCTCTTGAGCTTCAATTGCACCACCGCTCACCCCTCAGATTCCATGTCATTTACCGCCCGCCTGGTAGTGGCCCTTCATTTATGGAAGAACTCACTGACTTCATCAGCGACCAATATTCGCGAAGTGACAATCAGACCTTCGTGGGTGACTTCATTCTCCACTGGGGCTCACCGCAAGACTCTCTGCGAATTTGCTGGCCACCTTCCTCTCTGATAACGATCTCATCCAACACTGCACAGAATCAACACACTCTAAGGGATCAATCCTGGACCTTGTTATTTCTAAAGCAGGCATGCTTTCTATCGATACCCCTATTCACGTAGACTCGTCTGACCACCTCCTCATCCCATTCTCTATTCACCTAGCACACTCTATAACTCTTAGCCAACCTAAGAGGGCTACCTCCTGGTTCTGTGACACTAAAAATGTTGATGTCGGTCCCCTCTGTGAATCAGCTTTGTTATCACTTCCAAGGCTTGATCCGAACCTAGATGTTGACGAACTCACCTCCCAATGCCTCACAGTCCTTGCAGCCGAAATCAATAACGTCGCTCCACTCAAAAGCAAATAGAAAAGGCTCATTCCCTCAGCACCCTGGTTCAACAAATACCTCTATGAAGAAAGGAAGCACCTAAGACTCCGGGAGAAACAATGGAGGCAAGCACCCTCCACCGATAATTTGGCCACGCTTCGCTCAGCAAGATCCAAGTACCACAAGCACATCTTCCTTGGGAAAGCATCGCACTTCAGAACCCTCCTTGACTCAGCTAAAAATAGACCCAAAAAACTATTTGATCTCATCAAGAATACCAACTGCTCTTCCCCCAACCTCCAAGTTGGAGGCTTCTACAAAGAAAGCAGTGGAATTCGCTTTATTCTTTGACGAAAAAGTGAAATCACTTGTGGATCAGGTCATTCATCCTACCCCTCCAGAGGAGCGCAAATCCTCAGCCATTTGGAAGAACTTTTACCCCATCTCTGAAGATGCCCTCCTCAAATGCGTCCTCAAAACAAAGCCCTCCAACCATTCTCTTGACCCCATCCCCAGTGCCATTGCCATTGCCTTCTATACCCATTCTCTTTCCCATTGGACCACTCTGGTCAACCTCTCTCTCTGGCAAGGCTCCCTTCCTGTTCCCTTCAAAACTGGGCAGGTCACCCCTCTGCTTAAAAAGCCCACTGCTGATGCGAATGACCTCAACAACTTCCACCCCATCACTAACCTTCCCTTTCTGGCGAAGATCACAGAAAGATGTGTAGCGAAACAACTCTCTCGTCATATCAAGGACAATGATCTTCTTGACAATTTTCAGTCCGGCTTCATCCAAAACTGCAGCACTGAAACTGCCCTGCTGCAAGTGGTTGATGACGCGCAGAGGATACTCGATTCGGGGGGTCCTGTCTTCTAATTCTCCTTGACCTTTCTGCAGCCTTTGACACTGTCAATCCCAACACCCTCCTCAACACCCTTCAACAGAGAATGGGCATGGAGGGCACTGTGCTTAAATGGTTTGCTTCTTTCCTTTCTGATCGATCCCAAATGATCAAAATAGCGGACAGTCTTTCACCTCCTTCGGCGGTGGGTCAAGGTGTTCCCCAAGGCTCTATTCTTGCACCCACATTGTTCAATCTCTATATGGAACCTCTGGGAAATCTCTTAAGTAAATCCGGGATCCACTATCATCTCTATGCGGACGACACTCAACTCTACCTCAAGGTCGCCTCCACTCACGATCTCTCTGTCCTAAGCTCTACCCTCGACTCCATTCATAACTGGATGTCAACACATCAACTGATCCTGAATCCCTCCAAAACTGAATTCCTCCTCCTCACTCTCTCCTCCCCCGGTTCAATCATGGATGGATCAGATGAATCTACTTAACAATAAACCCATCATTGTCGACAGCGCAAAATCCCTTGGAGTTATTCTGGACAAAAAACTCAATCTAACTCCCCACATCAATTCTATTGCAAAATCTGCTCGCTACCAACTGCGCCTTCTTTGGGGAATCCGTCGCTTCTTCCCGGAGCAGGACCTTATAACCCTGGTGCAATCGCTGGTCCTCTCCAGACTGGACTACTGCAATTCTCTTCTTACTGGCCTCCCCAAATCCCACCTGTCCCCCCTTAAGTCTGTTTTCCATTTAGCAGCTCGCTTCATTTATGGGGCCTAAAGAAGCGATCACATCACACCGATGTTATCCACCCTCCGCTGGCTTCCCTTCGAGGCTAGAGCTATCTACATGACCGCTTGTATCACCCATAAAGCCTTGCACTCCTCCTCTCCTCGCTACCTGGCGAATAAACTGAAACTCTCTGGAGGCTCTAGACCCTCACGCAATGCGGAAAATCTACTGCTTGAACCTCCCACTTTCAAGAAGGAAAGATCGATGGCCCAATCCTTTTCAGGCAACGCAGTGAGAATCTGGAACTCTTTTCCGCCTCAGCTCCGGACCACCACCTCCTCCCAGGCCTTCAAAACTGACCTCAAAGCTCCGGACCACCACCTCCTCCCAGGCCTTCAAAACTGACCTCAAAGCTCCGGACCACCACCTCCTCCCCAGGCCTTCAAAACTGACCTCAAAGCTCCGGACCACCACCTCCTCCCAGGCCTTCAAAACTGACCTCAAAGCTCCGGACCACCACCTCCTCCCCAGGCGTTCAAAACTGACCTCAAAGCTCCGGACCACCACCTCCTCCCAGGCCTTCAAAACTGACCTCAAAGCTCCGGACCACCACCTCCTCCCCAGGCCTTCAAAACTGACCTCAAAGCTCCGGACCTCCACCTCCTCCCAGGCCTTCAAAACTGACCTCAAAGCTCCGGACCACCGCCTCCTCCCAGGCCTTCAAAACGGACCTCAAAGCTCCGGACCACCACCTCCTCCCAGGCCTTCAAAACTGACCTCAAAGCTCCGGACCACCACCTCCTCCCCAGGCCTTCAAAACTGACCTCAAAGCTCCGGACCACCACCTGCTCCCAGGCCTTCAAAACTGACCTCCGCTCCGGACCACCACCTCCCTCCAGGCCTTCAAAACTGACCTCAAAGCTCCGTACCACTGCCCCCTCCCAGGCCTTCAAAACTAACCTCAAAGCCCTGGACCACCGCCTCCTCCCCAGGCCTTCAAAACTGACCTCAAAGCTCCGGACCACCGCCTCCTCCCAGGCCTTCAAAACGGACCTCAAAGCTCCAGACCACCACCTCCTCCCAGGCCTTCAAAACTGACCTCAAAGCTCCGGACCACCGCCTCCTCCCAGGCCTTCAAAACGGACCTCAAAGCTCCGGACCACCACCTCCTCCCAGGCCTTCAAAACTGACCTCAAAGCTCCGGACCACCACCTCCTCCCCAGGCCTTCAAAACTGACCTCAAAGCTCCGGACCACCACCTCCTCCCCAGGCCTTCAAAACTGACCTCAAAGCTCCGGACCACCACCTCCTCCCAGGCCTTCAAAACTGACCTCAAAGCTTCGGACCACCGCCTCCTCCCAGGCCTTCAAAACTGACCTCAAAGCTCCGGACCACCACCTCCCCCCAGGCCTTCAAAACTGACCTCAAAGCTCCGGACCACCACCTCCCCCCAGGCCTTCAAAACTGACCTCCGCTCCGGACCACCACCTCCCCCCAGGCCTTCAAAACTGACCTCAAAGCTCTGGACCACCGCCCCCTCCCAGGCCTTCAAAACTAACCTCAAAGCCCTGGACCACCGCCTCCTCCCAGGCCTTCAAAACTG